>NC_137653.1:30424089-31024089 GCF_963422515.1 Blennius ocellaris | reverse complement strand
CCTGCTGGAGGGAAGCTGGTGTCTTCTCCTGTAGTTAGCACCTCCTGCTAACTGTGGTTGCTGGTTCTGCAGGCTGAGGAGAAGAAGATGAAGTTGATGTTTCAGGAGTCCTTCTTTGCAGCTCCTGGTTGTTCCTTTTGTCCAGACTGAGGAGCTGGTCGCTCAGGTCTGTGATGGTTTTCCTGCTGGTTGAGGAAAACACAAAGAAGTTCTGTGAGGCGTCGTTTCCCTGGTCCGTCCTGGAGGAACTGGTTGGTTTCCTTGGAGAGCAGACTCTGGGTGCTGGTCTCTGGATCAGGGGAAGGTCTGACCCTCGTGGTCGGGTCAGCAGAGGAGTTGAGGAGTGAAGGCCCCTGGTTGCAGGCCTCTGGGGTTAGCGGTCTGCTAACGCTGGGTGAGTTGAGCTGCTGGGAAGCAGCTCTTCAGCAACCCACCTATTCAGTGTCGAGTCTTGCAAGAGAGCTTGCTGCCAGAGAGAGAGTAGACTGGCTTCGCAGCCTTTTGTTCCACGTGTGGATTCGGAGGTGTCAAATCCTGGAAGCTTCACCCAATCAATGACTGGCTGAATGCATGGGGGAAGTGTTTTGTGAGCAAAAAGGGGGGGGGGGGAAGGTGAAAGGTCCCCCCCCCACTAGTTGTGAAAGACAATCACATTCCTGGGTCAGAATTCATATATCATGACTGTGTATCATGACAAATGAAAATGATCTTTCTCCAGAAATGAACAAACTTCCGGTGGTCCTGTGAGATCCCAACAATTAGCAGTTCTTGTATGTATATAGTATGTAATATGTAAACAAATATTCCTACAAATGCTGGACACTTTGTCAAGAGTTTCATTCTTAAATGTTTTGCACTGTTTATACAATTTGTTGTTAATAAATGTTTTCATTTATACCTGTGATAATTTATTATCGAAATGAGTTTTCAATGTAGCAATCAGAAGTACTTGGGAGACCTGGGGAGAATCTGTTCATATAGTTCCACACAGAATGAAAGTTTAGTGAAATCGGTAACAAAGTTAAATGTCCATATATGCAGGGTTCAGCTCAGTGGTGACAACTGTGGCATAGCAGAGTGAGCAAGAGAAATCGATAAAGATTACAAATGGGTTCAAGTAGTTTGTCGCTACAACCCAGCTATGTCCTTCAGAGTAAAATACAGTTCTGAGGTTGATTCCCAGTCAAGTAGCCGCTGTAGTCCATTGTACAGCCTCTTGAAGGTATTCCTCAATGTCTGGATTATCACATAGTTCAAGCCTTTGCCTTGCCTCGGGGAATGCATCCAGTTCCTTCTCATCAACAGCAAATCCACAGTCCCTTGAACCATATCTGCAAAAAGAGATAAAGATAAAATTGAGGGATTTTACTAAATATTTTACATTTATTACAAATTGATTGAAATGTCAGATTTGTTATCCCATGGAACTGCATAAGTGGACACTAGCAGTGACAGCTTATATATAAACAGCTGTACTTTATAAATGTGTACAATAATCTAAATATATTTCATTAGGCTATAACATAACATTTTGCTATGTTATAGCATAATGAAATATATTTTGATTATTGTCCCAGGTGGAGGAGTTCAAGTATCTTGGGGTCTTGTTCATGAGTAGCTGAAAGATGGAGCGTGAGATCGACAGGCGGATCGGTGCAGCGTCTGCAGTTATGCGGACGTTGTATCGGTCCGTCGTGGTGAAGAAGGAGCTGAGCCAAAAAGCGAAGCTCTCGATTTACCGGTCGATCTTCGTTCCTACCCTCACCTATGGTCATGAACTATGGGTCATGACCGAAAGAACGAGATCCCGGATACAAGCGGCTGAAATGAGCTTCCTCCGTAGGGTGGCTGGGCGTACCCTTAGAGATAGGGTGAGGAGCTCAGTCACCCTTAGAGATAGGGTGAGGAGCTCAGTCACCCTTAGAGATAGGGTGAGGAGCTCAGTCACCCTTCGAGATAGGGGGAGGAGCTCAGTCACCAGGGAGGAGCTCAGAGTAGAGCCGCTGCTCCTCCACATCCAGAGGAGCAGCTGAGGTGGCTCAGGCATCTATTTCGGATGCCCCCCGGACGCCTCCCGAGGGAGGTGTTCCAGGCATGTCCCTCCGGTAAGAGGCCTCGGGGCAGAACCAGGACACGCTGGAGGGACTATGTCTCTCGGCTGGCCTGGGAACTCCTTGGGGTGCCACCGGAGGAGCTGGAGGAAGAGTCTGGGGTGAGGGAAGTCTGGGCAACTCTGCTCAGACTGCTGTCTCCGCGACCCGGCCCCGGATAAGCAGTAGACAATGGATGGATGGATGGATAACATTTTTTAATAATACAAAAAGTGATTTCATTCTGTGAACATCCTGACCTGTGAGGCAACAGATAGAGTTAATTTGGAATCCCTCCAGGACATGATTCAAGTCTGCTTGGGCGGATCCTGTGTTTGTTCCAAAGGTCTTTGCATTCATCCAGGTCTTTCTGCAGAACACCGATGAAGCAGAATCTCAGCAAGCATTGACGTTCATGGCTTGCATTGAAGTTTTCAGAGTCTCCCATGTCTCCAAACAAGTCCATCCAAAACTGAGACCTGGGGATACATTAGATAAAGTGGATTTGTTCTTGTTCAGTTAGTGATTCTAAGAAGGTCCCCCCACCCCCATTACATGTTTGGTCAAATTTAAAGCATGCTTCATATGATTGCTATAAACAACATAATGCGTATTACTTTTCCATAGATATAGTCTAAAAAATGATGGTGTACTCCATGTAACTGGACCATGTAAACCACACAATCACTGATGGCAAGTAGTTAATTTTGGTATTAACATATATGAAATGACATTTGGCAAAATGAGAAAATGTTTTAAAACTCAGTACTGACCAGCTTCTACTGTACATCTCATACAGTACAAATGTACACCTCCCTCTTCTGATAAAATACCACCATGATTCAATGCGCTGATTCCCGGTGGATGATCCATAACTATGGCTTGATGAGCCAGCATAATAGTTCTTATGTGCATGATGGAGGGTACACTGTTATGAACAATGTCATGAACAATTTCGTTTTCAAGATGGCGCCTGTGTTCGGCTTTGCATCTGCTGCCTCTCCTCTCACTTAGTTACATGTTTGGATTACATTATATTTTGTTATATCTAGCCTGTCAACTAAAAACTGTGTCACGGCTGTCATCCGCTATGATCGCCAAACGCTTTTTGGCATTGACGGGCACATGAAGAAACTATGTGTGACCAGGGCAAGAGGCATGAGGAGTTTTTCTTCCCTTTGAATGCCCCGTGTCCTCACCTGAGTACCTGCTGGTAGCGAAGCGTCGTACCAGGAGAAGGAAGAGAAGATCACGGTCTGCGCGCTTCTCCAGGCAAGCGTGTACGGCCGATGCGTTTTGCTCTTCTAAATGCACGCTCCATAGCGAACAAGGCATCCTTCCTGAATCATCTATTTTCAAATAAGCACCTCGATTTCATGGCCTTGACTGAGACTTGGCCGAGAGAACAAGATTTTACTCATCTGAATGAGTTGTGCCCCCCGAACTGTTCAGCTTTTGGGACTCCGCGGACCGCACGGCATGGAGGAGGACTTGCGCTCATTCACAAGGACCACTTTCCGAGCAGACTAATGAAGTCGGAGCCATTCAACTCATTTGAGCTTCAGATGACTAAGGTTGGAAACACTAATGCTTTTTATTGTGTTTTAATTTACCGACCTCCTGGTCCTGCTCGTGATTTCTTTTATGAGTTTTCTGACTTTTTATCCTTGATTATCAAACTTGACAGAGTTTTGATTGTTGGTGATTTTAACTTCCACTTCAACGACTCTTCCTGTCCAGTTGCATCTTAGTTTTTAACTCTCACTGACTCATTCCATTTAAAACAACATGTTTCTGGCCCAACTCATAAAAAAGGCCACACCTTGGATCTAGTTTTTTATTTTGGTCTGGACATAGACAGTGTGGATGTGGCAGATGTCCTTGTGTCTGATCATTGCTGTGTGTATTTTAATACAGTGGTCAAGTGTCTCCTGCTTGCTCTTGGTCTGTGTTTTCTACTGTGACATTAGAGTATGTTATGATGTTACTGAAAAGAATGAAACCCTCTTCCTGCCCTTTTGATGTTATTCCCACAACTTTGTTTTATAAGGTCATTGACATTGTTGCCCCTTATGTTGTTGAACTGATCAATGTGTCTCTTGTTTCTGGATCTGTTCCAAACTTTTTTAAACAGGCAGCGATAAGTCCTATCCTAAAAAAGCCCAACTTGGACCCAGCTGAGCCTGGCAATTATAGGCCTATATCGAAATTGCCCTTTGCTCCAAAGTTGTGGAAAAGGTGGTGGTCGAACAACTGACTGCTTTTCTTCATAATTATGAAATGTTTGACAAATTTCAATTGGGCTTTCGCAAGATGCACTCGACTGAGACTGCCCTACTAAAAGTGTGGAGGGACATCCGAATGGCTGCTGACTCTGGTCAGTTTTCAGTATTGGTCCTGCTTAATCTGTCTGCAGCTTTTGATACTGTAGATCATAAACTGTTGCTACAGAGACTCCACACTGACTTTGGTATATCTGGTACTGTCCTGAAATGGTTGTCGTCCTATTTGACTGATAGAACTTTCACTGTGTGTATAAATAACATTATGTCGGAACCTACTCCTTTGCTGCATGGTGTTCCTCAGGGTTCCATTTTGGGCCCTATTTTGTTTTTGTTGTACATCAGCCCTCTTGGGAAAATCATCAGCCGTTTTAAAAATGTCTCTTATCATCTCTATGCTGATGATATTCAACTGTATTTTTCGTTTACGGAGTCAGAGATGCACAGACTGTCAGAGTTGATGGATTGTCTTTCATCTGTTAAGCTGTGGCTCTGTGATAACTGCCTTCAGCTCAATCCAGAAAAGACTGAGACTTTGATTATTACTCCAGAGCAGAAAATCCCTTCGATTGTCAACCACCTTGGTTCTCTGGGCTCCTCGGTTCAGTCAAGCATCAGAAATCTTGGCGTTTGGTTTGACCAGTCTCTGTCCCGTGACAGCCATTTGAGATGTTTGGTCAAAAACTGTTTTTTCCACTTGAGAAACATCGCCAAGTTAAGGCCAATTTTATCCAACTCTGATCTAGAAGTGGCAATTCATGCTTTTATCTCATCTCGTTTAGATTATTGTAACTCCCTTTTTACTTGTTTTAACAAATCTGCTTTGAACCGACTTCAAATGGTTCAAAATGCTGCAGCGCGGCTTTTAACAGGATCTAGCAGACGGTCTCACATTACTCCTATTTTATATTCTCTGCACTGGCTCCCCATCAAATTTCGAATTGAATTCAAGATTTTAGTTCTGACTTTTAGAGCGTTGCACGGTCAGGCTCCTCAATATGTGTCTGACTTGTTGTGCCCCTGGTACTCCTCTGGTTGCTCCCTTAGGTCCTCGGGCCAGAACCTCCTCACTGTTCCACGGACCCACTTTAAAACCAGAGGAGACTTGTCCTTTGAAGCTGTTGCTCCTAAATTGTGGAATGACTTTCCTTTGTCACTGCATGTAGCTAACTCTGTTGATTCTTTTAAGAAGCAGATGAAAACATGGCTGTTCAGACAAGCTTTTAGTTGACATGGCTGTGATTGGTTGTATGTTAATTCCATCTGTACTATTTTGTTGTGTTTTGTGCCTCTGTGAAGCACTTTGGGATTTTTTCTGTGAAAGGTGGAGACATGGAGTCCGGTGGGTGTCGCAGCCCGGCTCCACGGTGGAGCAGGTGCTGCAGGTGGTTGGAGAGAAGGTAGGGTACGAGACCATCACCTACGCTTCTCGCATGAATAAAGCTGTGGTGGTCTTTTTGAAAGACGCAAAGTTTGTGGCCGATCTCATCGAGAGCGGACTTGTGATGAATGACGAGTTCATCCAAGTGTCCCCGCTGGCCGTACCGTCCACACGGATCACCGTGTCCGGAGACCCGCCGTTCATCTCCAACGAGGCTCTGGAGCGGGAACTGCGGAGATTCGGTAAGTTCGCGAGTGGCTTCCGTCCTGTGGGTCTGGGCTGCAAAGACCCGAAGCTGAGACATGTCCAGTCTCTGCGGAGACAAGCGTTCATGTTTCTGGACTCTGAGACTCAGACACTGGACGTGTCTTTCCGGGTGAAGCATGAGGAAGGAGTTTACATGGTGTATGCGACCTCGGGGAGCTTTAAATGCTTCGAGTGTGGAGAGCTGGGGCATAAAATGATCGCGTGTCCGTGGCGGCAAAACACTGCGGGACACCGGACTGACGGCGGAGAGCCGAGCGCTGCGAGCGCCCCCACAGGTGCGTGGGGTTCCCGGGGTGCTGCAGCCACTGACTCCAGTGTGACTGGAGCTGAGACGGTGCAGAAGGAGACAAGGACAGAGGGAGTGGAAGAGGACATTCCAAGTGTGGATAAGAATGAGCCGAAAGAAAAGGCAAAAAAAGCTGAGACTGGTGGTCAGGCGACTGGTGGTCAGGTGACTGGTGAACAGGGGACTGGTGGTCAGGTGACTGGTGGTCTGGGGACTGGTGGACAGATGACTGGGGGTCAGGTGACTGGTGGTCTGGGGACTGGTGGACAAGGGACTGGTGAACAGATGACTGGTGGACAGGCGACTGGTGGACAGGTGGGGACTGATGGGGAGCAGTGTATTGAGATGGAGGAGGAACTGCAGACCCTGAGTGGTCGGTCAGCAGAGCAGCAGGCTGGTCCAGAGGCTCCGGGGGCTCCGGAGGTTCCAGGGGCTACTGGACTGGACTCAGAAGATGAGGTTGACTCCGACACTGCATCACTTGCAGGCAGTGTATCTCAGAGCTCGGACATTTACTCTTTGGAGGAGATCAATGTGTTTCTAAAGGACTCCTTTGGTCGGCAGGTTGACGTGGGGAGTTATTTTCCCAGTGCCGAAAAGTTTGTCCGGACGGTGAGCGCTCTGCAGAAGTCAGTCAGCACTGAGCTGCTGGATGAGAAGAAGCACTATCGTCTGAGGAAGCATGTCACTGCGGTTAAAAATTATTTAAAGAGCCGCAAAAGGGCAAAGAAGATGAAGTTTTCCAAATAATTGTGGTATGATCATACTTCACGGGGTGTTTTCTTATCTGCTGGTTCTCTTTGTCTGTTCTGGTTTTTCTTCTCCTCCTATGATGGCCTTGACAGTCGCCTCACTCAATATAAACGGGGGTAGAAATGCACAGAAGAGGGGCTTATTGATGGAGACAATCAAACAGAAAAGGATAGACGTGGTCTTTTTACAGGAGACTCACAGTGACGCCCTGATAGAACCAGACTGGGGGTTCTGGTGGCCGGGCCAGCAGGTTCTGAGTCACGGCTCCAATCTTGGTGCTGGAGTCGCCATCTGTTTCTCTCCTCATCTTAATGTAAAGATTTTATCACGGTCAGAAATAGAAAAAGGCAGACTTTTAATGGTCACAGTGACAATTGATGATTTCAGTTTTTGTCTGGCTGGCAGTGGTGACAACCATCGGTCAAGGTGAGACTGTGGTGATGGGAGGAGACTGGAACTGTTGTCCAGTCGATGGTGTGGACAGGACAGGAGCAGAACCCCACCCCCAGTCCTCCCAGTTCCTCTCTCAGCTGGTGATGGAGGCTGACCTGGTGGATGTGTGGAGGGATAAACACCCCTCTGATGTATAGTTCACGTGGGTCAAGGTGGAGGACAGTCGAATCAGTGCAGTCAGACTAGATAGGTTTTATATGTCTGCCTCTTTTATCACTCGTGTTGTGAATTGCCGCATTATCCCTGTTGGGTTTACAGACCACCACCTAGTTTTAGCAAGCTTCTTTTATCTGCTAGAAAGACAACAGGCTCTTTTTGGCATTTTAATGTTAAACTTTTAAATGACTTCAATTTTTGTGAGAATTTTAGCTACTTTTGGAAGTACTGGGCAGGACAAAAAGAGGTTTTTTCTTCTCTCAGTCAGTGGTGGGAGGTGGGGAAGGGCCAGATTAGGAGTTTCTGCCAGCAGTACACCTCCTTCTCCACAGTCAGGATTCGGAGGGCGGTTGAAGAGCTGGAGACAGAAATTAGTGGACTGCACAACGGTTCTGATCCTGACACTGGTTTGCTGCTCTCTAAGCAGCACCAACTGAAGACTCTCCTTCAGGAGAGAGCCAAAGGAGCCTTGGTCCGGGCCAGGCTCAGCACACTGAGGGACATGGATGCTCCGACATCCTTTTTCTTTGCCCTGGAGAGATCGGAGGCTCAGGGGAGGCAGATGGTGTGTCTCCGACTGCCTGATAGGCGGCTGACGTCGGACCCAGCAGAGATGAGGAGGCATGCTGTTGACTTCTACACGGACCTGTTTGGGGCGGAGAACTGTGACGGGGATGCTGCTGCTGAGCTGCTGCAGGATCTGCCTCAGCTGAGTCCAGAGGACCGTCAGGTGCTGAGCTCAGGCCTCTCTTTGGAAGAACTGAGCACTGCAGTGGCCCAGATGGCCTCTGGGAAGTTTCCAGGCCTTGATGGACTTCCCCCAGAGTTTTATAAACATTTCTGGAGCCTGCTGGGAGGGGACCTGCTGGACGTCTACAGAGACTCTTTTATGAACGGGACCCTTCCTGCTTCCTGCCGCCGTGCGGTGATTTCCCTGCTGCCGAAGAAGGGGGATGTGACCCTACTGAAAAACTGGAGGCCTGTCGCTCTGCTGTGCACGGACTATAAAATTTTATCAAAAGTTCTGTCTAATAAACTGAAGGATTTTATTGATCTATTAATTGGAAGTGAACAATCGTACTGTGTCCCCGACAGGTCAATCCATGACAATTTGTTTTTATTGAGGGACATTTTTGACTGTTGTAAATTGTACCACTTGAACACTGCTATCATTTCAATTGATCAGGAGAAGGCTTTTGATCGGGTCGATCACTCTTTTTTGTTTACAACATTGCGGGCGTTTGGGGTGGGAGACACATTTCTGTCATGGATCAAGCTGTTATACAGCCAGGCGTCATGTGTAATTAAGGTGGGGGGAGGGCTAAGCTGTCCTGTACCTGTCCATAGAGGCATCCGGCAGGGCTGCCCCATATCAGGCCAGCTGTACAGCATGGCTGTTGAGCCACTGCTGTGCAGACTGAAAAACCGGCTGAGGGGTCTGTGCCTGTCGATGTCTGCTGCCGAGTCCAAGGTGGTTGTGTCGGCTTACGCAGACGACATAAACGTGTTTGTAGCAGGTCAAGAGGATGTACTTGCTTTGCAGGACAGCTTAGCCCTGTATGAGAAAGCCTCTTCAGCCAGAGTGAACTGGGGGAAGAGTGAGGCGTGTTTGGTGGGACGCTGGAGTCCTCAGGACACTCCTGACCTCCCTGGAAATCTTAAGTGGGAGACCACAGGCATAAAAACCTTGGGTCTGTGGCTGGGGAACGAGGACAGGGAGGGGAAAAACTGGGAGGGAGTGCTGGATCTGGTGCAGGCCAGGTTGTCTAAATGGAAATGGGTGCTGCCACAGTTGTCCTACCGGGGAAGAACTCTCATCGCCAACAATCTGGTCGCCTCGTCTCTGTGGCACAAAGTACAAGTTCTGGTCCCTCCGCCGGGCCTCCTGGAAAGACTGCAGCAACTTCTGGTAGACTTTTTTTGGACTGGCCGACACTGGGTGCGAGCGTCGGTCCTGTATCTCCCTGTGGCAGAGGGGGGGCAGGGCCTCATCGACACCATCTCCAGAACTGTGGCCTTCAGGCTGCAGGCGTTACAGAGGCTTCTTTATGGCTCGGCGGTCTGGACACCACTGGCACGGCTGGTACTGAGGAAGGCTGGGGGACTCGGTCTGGACAAACAACTCTTTCTGTCAAACCCAGCTGAGTGTGATCTTTCCGGACTGACTCCATTCTAGAAATCCAAGATGGAGGCATGGAAGACTCTGACAATCTCCCGTTCAGATACCAAGCCGGGGCCATGGGTCTTTGAGGAGCCTCTGCTCCACAACTGTCTGATCCCCACCACGGCCTTCTCTTCAGCCACCTTGAGAGGTCAGCTCATCAAGGCGGGGATCCTAAAAGTGGGCCATCTGGCTCGGACATCCACGCAGCAGCTGACGGTGATGCTGGGGGTTCGGTCCAGCAGAGTGGTCCAGCGCCTGGTGGAAGAGGTGTGGCAGTCTTTTCCTGCTCCTCTTCGCTCCTTCGCACAGGACAAGAGTCATGTTGACCAGTGGAGTAGAGGAGAGGACTACGTTTTCCCCTCCCTGAGGGTTCGTCCTGCTGTGGGGGAATGGGAGGAAGAGGAGGGCAACCTGCTGACCATTACGACTCTCAGACTGGGCCTCTTCCAGTCCTGCCCTGGGAAGGAGCTGTACGGCAGCTGTGTGAAGGTCCTGCACCTGCAGTCGCTGGCTGGAGTGAGGGAGTCGAGGTGGACTGGGTTGTTTGGTGGAGGTTCTTCCCCTAGGGGGAGCTGGCGGGTCCTGTACAAACGCCCCGTGGAAAAGCGGATGGGTGACCTCCAGTGGAGGGTGATACATGGAGCGTTGGCTACGAACAGACACCTGGCCCGCCTGGATCTAAGCACTGGGGAGAACTGTTCTTTTTGTTCACAGCCTGAAACTGTGGAACATCTGGTGGTGTCCTGTCCCAGGTTGACCAATCTATATACCCTTCTACGAAGGCTGCTGGAGGCTCTGGGAGAGGTTTTTTTCTGTCCCCCTTTTTGTTTTTGGTCCAAGGTACATGAAACAGAAAAAGGCAACGGTGGTTTTATTGAATTTTATCTTTGCATGTGCGAAACTTTCCATCTGGCGAAGCAGGAAGAACCAGGTCTCAGGTGTTGGTTTTACTGATCCACTGCATGTTTTTAAGGGTCTGGTCACTGCTCGCCTGAGGGTGGAACACAGCTTTTATAAACTCACAAAAAACTTGCCTGGTTTTGTTTCAGTGTGGGGAATCCGGCAGGTCCTGTGCTCCCTTGGTGAGGAGGACTGTCTGATCGTGAACTTTTAATATTCCATGTGATCTTGAGTTTGATTTTATAGCCCATCACAGTGTGTGATCTGTTTGTGGTTCCACGCTGTGTGAGTGTTTTTCAAACCTTTTGGTCTCCTCTGTGAGGAGGGATGAACATGGACTTCAATGATGTTTGTGTTTGTTAAATAAAGGTTTTTTCAAGTCAAGTCTTCTTCTTCTTCTGCCATAATCCCATTTTCTGTCCCGAGGTCTTCGTAGTCTCATTGGTATCACACCAAGACCTTTGACACAGTTTATATAATTGTGAGCAATGACAGATGGATAGTTGTTTGTTGTTCCACAAACAAGCCACATCATTCTTCTCGAAAAACCATCTATACATCCTGAGAGGGCGAAGCCAAAGGGTTTCAGTTTGTCGTAGCCATCTACATGCCATATATGTAGTTAGGTCCCATGGAGTGATATGTGCATCTTGTGAACCTCCTGCGATACCTTCATGCAATTCCTTGAGGATTCAATTCCCTCAGCAGCCTCATAGCTCCATCATGTTTAACACGCAGCTTGTGTTTTTGTATAAGAACTTGCCACATGGTCCGATAACCGAACAATTGCCCTGGTCCTCGCAGCTCGGTCAAAATGGCACACCACCTCGGGAAGTGGAGAGTAGTTGCCTCGTCTATACAGTCCAGCTTCTTTTAAATGTTTCTTCAGTGTACGCAGACTAATCGATATTTCGTGATGAGACCTGAGCATATCCAGTATCACCTTGTATGTGTGCCCTGAATCAAAATATACTTGGATAGCGGCAGCTACGTTTGGATCGCGGGTAAAGTCCATGTTTTGAAATTCATGTTCCAGGCAGAATAACTTCCGGTTCCAAGGCTGCACTGCACCGTAGTCCAGTCAGAGATATCTCCCACTGCTCTTCCATTTAAGTTAATGTGGTGTTTTTCAATTTGCAGTTCTGTTTTTTTCATTTGTGTTGTGTATTTTTCATTTGCTGTTGTGTCTTTTCATTTGCTGTTGTGTTTTTCAATTTGTTGTGTTTTATGATTTGCTGTAGTGTTTTTCAATTTATTGTGTTTAATAATTTGCTGTTTGTTTTTGAATTTTCTGTTGTGTTTTTCAATTTGCAGTTGTGTTTTTCAATTTGCAGTTGTGTTTAGTCATTTTTTGTTGTGGTTTGCACTTCAGGGCCACCGTACAAATACGACCACAGTGGTAACTGTCACAGTTCACACTCAGAGACTCAGGTGCGGACAGAAACACAGCAATCAGGAGTACTCTCACAACACTTTATTAAGTGACGAGGCAAAGAACTCCAAACCAAAATACAAAGGAAAGCAGAACTCCAACGAGACAGGACTAAAGACTACCCAGGTACTTTAGTAAAACTGAACTCAGAGGTACCAAGACAAACACACTACACCAGCCAAGAACCACCCAAACAAAACTATAAGGACCCAGCGGGAGACTAAAGGAGCACACTGCCTGGAATGAAGCGGCTAATGCAGAAGGGCGTGGTCTGCACTGGAGGACACGGGAGGTGGAGTGGTGCAGAAGCCGTTGGAGTGGGCCAAGAACAGAGTCCCAGGCAGGAGCTTGGTGCAGCAGGGGGGGTCCGGTACTGCAGCACAGGAGAGACAGATTAACACAGAGCCACACAGACTGAGGCAAGGCAGAGCAGGGTACCACTAACTGTAGGTAGTTTTACGGTCCGATGCCGAGTCTTCATCTGATGCCAGCTTTATAGAGAGAGAGGTGCATGTTGAGAGAAGCCACACCCTGCTGCAGGTGAGAGACCTCAGGTGATCAGCACTGCACTCCTCCACCTCACACAGCATGCAGCACACGCCCACCTAGGAAAAAAGGAAAGGAGGGAGGGGGAAGGGAACAACTGCTGCCACTAGGCAGAGTCAGAGATGGAGGTCATGACAGTAACAATTGTATATTATACGATAATTTGTGGCCATACATGATCCACTATTATACATTCAGAAATAGAATAATATATAATCATTTATTGGCATAAATACTCAGGCGTCATGTGCTATATAGATAAAAAGGCAAAAACCAATATATACTGTACTGTACAAGATAGTAGCTTTTAATGCTGTGTTGTGGACCAATTAACGCATTCTGAATTTTCCAGAGCATTTCGGCATTTCATGCTGTCCCATTTTATTTTGAATAGTTGCATTTTATTTTGAATGAACACTTCCTGTCTGACAGTGGAGTGTAGCAAGAGATGTCAGTGGGGAAATCCAAGATGGCAGTGTTGCGGGCGCCGCCATACTCGTTTACCGGCCGCCACCATCTTGAAATGGTGCAAGGCCAGAAATGAATTTGGCGGATTTGGAGGATTATCTTCTCAGCGATCATCCTGCTCTAATAAGAGGCAGTAGTTTATCGGTGTAAATGAGAGTAGGAGTAGTTTTGTGGTTAAGTTAGGAGCAATGAAAGTTTAAGTTGCTCTTTCTATCCTTGTTCCTTGTTTTGGGGTATTAAGTGTAATTTCTTGCCTTGTGAAAACTTACTCCAGTAACTTTTGGTGTGTTTAGAGACAAATGTGCCGACATTGAGCTGCACCAGTAATCATATTAAACTGTATTAATGGATGTATACAACGTGCTTGCTGCTGTGTTTTTATCCCAGATAGATGCTGTATACATATTCACTTTATAATGGAACTGTGTCTTTATGTGTAAAATTACATTACTATTCTTCTTATAACTTCCTGTTTTCACCTGATAGTAGAGTGTAGCTGCACTGCTGCTGCTCATTACCGTCTTATCTATTGGAATCTTTACCTTTACTTTTGGTTCTTGTCAGGTCTAAACCCCTGAAATAGGTAAATAAAGAGAAGACACATGAATCAAGAAACAATCAAGGTACTTGCAGCAAGGGAAGACACCAAGTTCACCTCACAGGGCTCACTCAGAAGTCTTCAACGGATGCTCTTTGCCTGCCTTCTTTATTGACAGCTCAGTGGGCGGGTACACAAGTTGTAAACACACTGGTTCAAACTGGTTCCTGTGGTCTGTCTTACAGGATCATAAAAACACAACTAATTCAAAGGGGGAGAAACACAAACAATTAACAGATAAAGATCTCATGTGAGGTGCAGGGCTGCAGGCCGCTGCACTCAAAGGTCTGCACAGGATTTGCACAAGCATGAACAAATGATAATGAAATATTTTCCCAACATTTCCCTCCTGTTTATCATCTGTGAATGCCAAAGTTTTCTATAGCATGATCAATTTCTATAACACCTTCACAACCTACACACAGAAAGAAAATTGTACTGATATTTTCACATCATCATATTCTTCTTTCTCGTGTGGGTTACAATCTCCTCGAATGGAGTGAAACAAAGTCATATACTCATCAGACAACATTACATTTGTGATTGAACCTGTGATCATTTTCAAAATCATACAACAACACACAACAATACGCATAAGGTGAATAGACAGAATAACAATGATACCATAAGAATCTGGATACATACTTTTCGACAGCATTGTTTTCCATCCGCCTTGCCTAAACCAAGACGAAAGGTCCCAATTTTCCCAAGTATCCTTTCATTCTTTCATTTTCTTCTTCAAGTCACTCAGTCTATTTGTGATGAGGAAATAATTTGACGCAGAGTCTGGAATGTACGTACAGCAATGTTCTCCAATTATTTCACAAACTCCTCCTTTATCTGCCAATAGAAGGTCCAGAACCACTCTGTGTTGTAAAATCATAGCACGCATGGCTCACTCCCCTGGATCATCTCTTAACTGTTGTGCTAACTGCAACACAAGTTCTGTGAGATCCTTTAAGTCCCAGTAGATCTCATTCATTCTGTTTCCCAGATAAGCAACACCATACTGAGGAAATAATGTCATAAATACTCCTCATGCATCAGAAATTACTCACTTGTGATTTCATTTATGGACCTCTTTCCCAGCGAGAAGGTTTCAGGTGGGGAGTGTGTGTAACATTAACTCTTTGGATCACAACTGCTGCTACAGTTAATTTAGCCAAATAACAAGTTCCACACCAAAGCAAAAAAACATCACAAACAACAATTGCTACAAGAATACCAACTGTAACACAGTTTATAGTTGCATCCTGGAAGGACTCCCAGGGGGAGTCGACCTTTCTTCTTTGTCGCTGTCAACTCAGGCGGAGTCATAACCTATCTCGGAGGGATAGGTTACAAGCACATCACCTCCAAACCCCAATGTGTGTGTCATTGGGGTTCTCTAGTTAACAGTGTACTTGTCCTGCTGGGTTCCTCAGGTGTCAGGTTCTCTAGCTAACAGTGTACTTGTCCTGCTGGGTTCCTCAGGTGTCAGGTTCTCTAATGACTTAGAGGATCTCCCTGCTTCACTGACGGTTGAGACACACAGGCTCTAAATTGCCCCGCACCCCTTTGTAGTCAGCCTTCCCCTCTTAGTCATCAGAACCTTCCCTGAGAAACCTCCATTTCTTGCAGTGAGACAAGTGGATCCAAGTGGATCGCTCAGCAACCTTCACAGCAGTGGGGGTGGTCGGAAGTACTTGGAACGGGCCTTCCTATCGAGGGCTGGACCATGTCTTCCGTTTCCCACTTTCACCGGTTCTGCTTCCTGTTGGATAAGTTGAGAATCTCGCATTTCGTTAGTTTATTTCACTTGCTTAGATTTCAACATCTTTCTCATATACTCAGCAAGTGTCATTTCAGTTTCATCTTGTCATCTCATAATCTGTAGTTGTGGTAAGTGATACGGTCTGCCATGGATGATTTCAAATGGTGTGAATCCTGTTTCAGAGTTAGGCGCTATTCTCATGTTTAGTTGCACTAAATCTAAACATTTGGTCACTTGGTTGCACATTGGTTTTCCATACACTTTTCTAGTATGCTTCTAACTGTCCCATTTGTTCTTTCTACTAGTCCTGCACTTTGTAGATGATAAGCAAACTGTTTTTTTTAGTTCTATTCACAAATTTTCCTACAACTTTTTGTACGATCTGATTTACAAAATCTGTAAATTAGTTTTGTGATACCATGTGTTGGTATGATGGTTTTACATAGTTTTCGCTACTGTAATTGCTTCAGGGCATTTTCATCAAAATTTTTAGAATAGGAATTGAATCCATAGTATTAGTATACTAGTATTAGTGTACTAGTGCCTCCATCCCTCCTGTTGAGACATGTCTTTGCCCTTGACTCATAATTGCTGCCCATTTGTATAGGGATTTCAGGTGGATGGGTTTATCTCTCATTTTGTGTCCTACATTAGCCAAATAATGCAAAAGTGCGATTGTGTCAGTCATGCACTGTTCTTTCGTTTTAGACGCTACAAGAATATCACCCACATTGATTACAATTTGGTTTTCTTCTGGAGGAAACAAATTTAGCTAAGCAACTTGAAATAGCGTGTGAGACTATTGTGGGATTTTCACAATATCCTTGAGGTAATCTTGTAAATGTGTACCTTTTCCCTTCATATGTAAATTCAACCCATATTGGCTGTCTGGATGTACAAGAATTGAGAAAAATTCATTACTTAGATTAATTACTGAGAATATTTTTGCTCCTGGATCCAGACTATTTCACAGAGTGTGAAGATCTAGCACCCTGCTTGTACGCTGTAAAACTGCAAAGTTTCCAGCTTGTAGATCTTGCACCATTCACCATCCCATTGATGGGTCTGCCTTTTTTACAGGAAATATTGGAAGTTAAATCATAACATTCTCTGAGCACTCCCACTTGCAAAAATTCTTTGATCATGGCTGACCCCAATTACCACTACTGCACATGTGTGTCAAGGACAGAAAGTCAGACGCGGCAGTGGAAGGTGCCACTGCAGTTTTGAGAGAAAAACAAAGACTAAAAAAATAAATTATAATAATGACTATTAAATCAGCTGTCGACAATTTTAATAGTCCACATAATCGTGACTAGTCAACTAATCGTGGCAGCCCTACTCTGGTCACTGAATAATATAATATAATGTATGAAACTATGATACCTTTTTGGTCTAAAACTAGTCATTAATTCTCTAGTATTCTCAATTACATGTAAAAACAACTACAGAACATCAAGCTGTTGTTGTAGGATGTGCAGAAGCTATTGCCAAAGCAAAAGTGCAAAAGCCAATGTAACCCTCCCAGCAGCAGGCAGGTGACGGAGACAAATACTGAGACATTTTTCTTGTTTTTTTTGCCGTGTATCATAAGGGAAGAAAACTACCTGCAACACAAAATGTAGCATTTACAAAAATCAATTGTCATTTCTCTGATCGTAATTTTAATATAGCATGAAACTTTTTTGTTTAACAATATATATTTCACTGGGTGCAGGACTAGTGCAAAGTCGGCAGGACTAGTGAAAAGTCCTGTGGCTCACTAGTCCGCTTGATGAGTGGGGGGGAAAAAATTAAGATCTATCCCTGCTCATAATGATGGGAGCACACAGAGGGAGAAGATCATTGGTGTTGGAATTCGTTCCTGTGTTCCCATGAATTCCTGCGTGTTCGTTTGATCCGGGAGAGGCAGAAACAGAGTTAATTTCTTCAACAGTGAATTTAATAATCACACAAACAAGTGGTTATAAAAATGCATATATCAGATTACATAATACGAGCTCGGTCCATTCTTCTTTTCAGACCCAAGCGTGTAGGTCGGGTTTACAGCATGCAGCCTGGCCTCGCAGCGAAGAAGGGCGCAGCTGCAACGTGTGGTTCTAATTTATACCCTTGCATACACTTCCTAAACTCACATTGGTCAGATCCCAGTGATGTATGCGTTGCTATGGTGAAGTTGCTATTCCTTTAGCCCCGTCTCCACCGCACACAAGTGCCGGGGCAGAGCGGAGCGGTACGGAGCAGTTCGGAAGCACAACCCCGACCGAAATTTTGGGTCGTGTCTCCACTGCAGAGAGGAGCATGAAAAGTGGGCGGGGCTTATGAGCTCCGCAGAAATGTGACATTACAACAGAAAAGAACGTCGTCAGATGTAGATCTTATGAATCCTCTGTTGTTGTTTAAATTCTCCACTTTGCACTGTTATTTTTTGCAGCGAAAAAAAAAAAAAGTTATTTTTTGCAGCAGTCATTTTTTGCAGTGGAGAGCTGCAGCGCAACTTCCGTGTTTGTTTTGAGAGAGCGAGTCGCTCGGCCGCTTGCCAGCGACTTGCCCCGCACTCGAGCGCTCGGGTGCGGGGCAAGTGGGCGGAGCGTTCCCCCCGGTTGGCTGAGGCACAGACACGGGAGTCTGAGGAGGTTCTCCACTCCGGCGCCTCCGTGTTCCAGTAGCACAGCGCCGGAACACGGAGGCTCCGAGCTCCGAGCTCCTTTTCATGGCTTCCGCGGTCCGTCCCCGCGATAAAGCGCCACTGACCGCGGCTGAACAGAACGCTGACCGCCTCTGGGAAGCGGAGCTGCCGGAGCGCGGTCAGCGCCGGAGACGAAAGCTCCAGACTCCGGTGTCACGGACGCGCATCAGCGCCACGGCCAGCGCTATGCTGCAAACAGAAAACTCCAACGCGATGCAAAGTCCCTCCCCCCGGTCTCCCCCTGCCTCAAGTCACTCTTTCACATAAACACTAAAGTTGAGCAGCAAAGAAAAGAAAAGGAAAATAAAAACTACCAGAGCAAAGCTGACCACACTGACAGCAGAGGATTCATCCAGCACCTTAACATATTGAGGGCGTGTAGTAAATCACTGACCAATCAGCAGACAGCTCCTCAACCTCAGACCCGTTCCATGGTCCTGGTACCCCAACGGAAGGGGAGCGGAAAAGCGGTCGCCTTTGGAGCGGTCTGGAGCGGTTTAGACCGCATTCCATGTCGTGAGACGCGAGCCGGAGCGGTTTAAACCCGTCTGGGCTGGTACTTTCTGTGCGGTGGAGACGGGGCTTTTGTCTTACTCCATACTGCTTCAAACTGGTTCTTCTCAGAGCTTGACGTTCTGTGGGACAAAGTGACCTCTGATCTCTTATCTGTTGATCCAATCTTACCTTGACCATGTTTTTGCAAGTGGAGAGCTGAAGAGATATCTCCAACCAACTTGGAATGTCCCGAGCAGTGATGTATAGCTGTGTTTTCCCAAAGTGCGCACTGTGAGAAACTCCAGCTGTGTAGAAACACAACTGAATACAATATGTTCAGTTGTCACACAGAAAACAAATGTTTAACTACTATATTCCTTCATTGGTAAATAGAAAATGTGAGGTGAGACACACAGAGACAGACACAGAGACCTGACAAACATTACAAAAATACTGTGTTGCACTCAAACTGATAATTATGATAATTATTATAATTTAATTTGATTTAGCTCTGATAGGACACAACTTTACAGCAGCTCAACTCTGCATTTACGTGACATTTCAAGAGAAAATACATCGTTTTTGCATTTTGTTTTTGAGTAGTTTTGCATTTATATAGCGACATATTGAAAATGTGCTACTGATGAGTTACTATAGTTGTGGTGGGCAATGTGCAGTAGCACCACTTCAGAAAAGTTGTGTTTCCCCTGATTTCAGAGTTGTAGTGTTTTCAAAAAGTTCAACACCAAGCAGTTGTCATGGAAATGGACAACCACAACGCTTCATAGGTTTTCTGTTTTCACTGGAAAACATTGTAAACAGGGCCCTAAACCTCAACAAAACGTCTTATTGAGCGTCGAGGAGCATTGTTAGTCATGTGGAAGATTTTTATTAAGATTTGTATTTATTTATACAAAACCAACTAATGTAAAGATGACGGCAATAATTGAAGTCCCTTTACCTAAAGCAGTGTTTTTCAACCACTGTGCCGCGAGATATAGTCAGGTGTGCCGAGGGAAATTATCCAATTTCAAATTTTTTCTAAAAAAACATTTGTGTGTAGAGGGTGCAGAGTAAACATGTATAAATACTGTGGCGAGCGTCGAGATTCTTTTCTGCCAGCTGATCACCAGAGGCTTTTATTGTGACATGAACACACAACAACCCCAACAACAACCCTCAATAACCTCCAGCAACACATAACCTGAACTCCCATCATGCCCTGCAGCGACCAACTCCGTGATGCTACAATACTCTTCGCCAATAGATGGCAGCACAGAACTTTGCCGGTGAAATCGAAACTTAACAGAGTCAGTCTGGTTCATCTCCACCTCCTGCTACCATCTTGTATCAAAGTACTGTGTCAGTGACAGTGATGGAGAAGTTTTTGAAAACCAGGATCTCAGCTCTTCATCCATCAGGTCCAGGTTTCACACTGAGTGAGTAAAAAAGACATTGGGAAATACTTTTTTTGTATTTATTTGATTCCTGTTGATAAAGTATTGATGAGAATGACTTTATATTGTTAATATAGGCTACAGAGTTTCAAATTTCAACATTTCCGGGTGGTGGTGTTTCCAAAGAAAAAAGTTTGCCTTGGCTCAAAAAGGTTGAAAAACACAGACCTAAAGCAGACATCACAGCTCATGATAAAACACAAGACATAAACGATACAGCATTAATGGAAAAGAAAAATAGTTCAAAAAAAAAAAATGTCAATAAATTGACATTGATTGAGTTTTGGTTATGATGACGCAACTGAATTGAATTCCTTTAACTTTGGAAGCACTGTAATTCTATTTTTATAAAGTTAACTGCATTATACAGATTTGATGTTGGTCAAGTTTTTCTATAATTTATTTTGTTTAAACGTGCAGAGCATCCCGCAAACACAGCTGATGGCCGACAGCTGTTTCTCCTCAAAATAACACCTTTAAAAGTGATGAGCTTCATATGATAAAAATACAGTCTGTCTCGAGGAGGGAAGGCCACCAGATGAAAAGAGGAAGAATGGATGGAGGAATAATGAATTGTTGAATATGAGTGATGAAAGCGTGTACCTGTTGGGTGGGTCTGACCCGAGAATAGTCCCGTAGTCATTAAAATGTCATTCAGCTCTTCACTTTCCACCAGTGACTGACAGCCTGATTCATATCCATTTAATTATGGATGAAGCTGAAGTCAGCGGATCAGGCGGAAACACAGGGGAATTCACACCAACGCACACTCTCGCACATGCACAAAGTCAGACACATATTTATTTACCCTACTTTCCAGATTATAACTCACACCTGGAAAAAAAAGAAAGAAATGGTGCTTGTTTTTAAAAAACACATTTGTTTTTCTGTGTCCTTCAAGAATTTCTCAGCCTGCAGCTGCTGTCCCAGAAACTTCTGTTTGTTTTCTTCATCACTGTAACAGTTTCTCTGCTTTACTCCAGTCTCTCACAAATTCAAACTCTTTCTGTTTTCTTTTTTTGCAAACTAATTCCTCCTGTATAGCTTTTATTTTGACAGTTTGCTTGCTCTATCAGTCATACAGTAAAAAAAGGTCTTTCTGAGTTAATGAATCAGCATTCATCCCAGAAAAAGAAGAAGAAGACGAAAAGACTGAGTCTCAAGTACAACAGGATCAATAGGGTGGAATATATATTTCATCTCCTTCCCTCAGTCACTAAAGCTCCCTCACCAGCAACCCAGACAAACAAAAACGCAAAATAATTCAAATTTAAAAATCCAACTAAACTGCAGCACATCTTAACTCAGCTGTGTGAGTTACATATTCTTTTACCCTTATAGATCATTTGCCCAGTATTTTCTTTAAATGTTCGGTACACAAACCATAGGCTGAAGTTTCATACACCAGGAAACGTTTTGGTTTTTGGTTCATCATCAGCAAGAAAGCTGATGATGAGGGAAACAATTTACTTAATGTTGTTGGACTATGTCTGTCGGATTGCAGAAAGTCTCCTCTGCATCTGGTTCTGTATGTCTTCCTGTTAAAAAGCAGTTTTTCATTTCCACCATCTCTTGTTTAGGTTTTTCTCTGTAAAAATGCCTTAAAATGAGGTTCTATTTTGCGCTATAGAAATAAAATCGAAGTGAAATTAAATTGTTTGTGCATAATGAGCATTATTTAGCCCAAATGAACCATATAATCAGCGAAGAATATAGGAATTAACTGAAAAGATGATTGTGTTTGTGTTTGTCACTCCACACTGCCACCACTTCTATGGTTTGTTTTCAATCTTTCAAAGACAAACTGTTTCCTGCATCAAAGTCACCTGCTATCAGCACAGAAGAGCTGCAGGTTAATAATATCTGAGTGTGTTTGTGAATCAAGGACTTGTTAGTGGGTCATTGGCTCCATTCTCATGAGCGGCAGCAGGACGCGGTGTCATAAGCTCCATAACAGCCATGTGCTCCAGCAATGTGAACAGCCAGCACAGGAACGTGAGCCCAGGAATAGAGCAGCAAATGATGACAGTCTCTCTCTCACACACACACACACACACACACACACACACACACACACACACACACACACACACACACACACACACACACACACACCATTTGAGGAAACTATAATTTAAAATGAATGAACAAAGCAAAGATAATAAAAAAAAAAAAGCCATGAAAGAGATCACTAACAAATTACTGGACACACGCAAAGCTCACATAAATATGAGAGATTGCAGGGTGTGTGAGACCTTGAATCGTTGTTCTCATGAAAAATGAGATAAAATGAGGGCAACTTTTTCCTTTTTCCGGCTCTCGGCGAAGGCGGACGCTTCTCTCTTCTCTCCTCTCCCCCTCGTCTTCCCTGCTTGCTGCTCCCGTCCTGTACTGTCTCGTGTCAGATCTAACAAGAGCCTCTCTTCACACCCCCATCGGAATTTAACCGGAACCGTGGAACTGATCAGCTGGTCTCTCAATGCGATCGCCCAAATTTTTTCGACACGACGATCGGGCAAAGGAGAGCCTGCATGTCCCGATGGGACGTTTGCAGCCAGATACATGCTGGATTCCTGGGGTTCCTGGAGGTCCCTGTGTTTGGCCATTCTTTCCATGGAGGATGTGGAGGACCTCTACATATTGGGATTCATGATAGCAGGTATGCTGCTGATTGGAGCTGGAGGCTTTCTGATCTATCACAAAGTTGAGAAGACGCTAGCAGCTGCATTGGGAAGGCTGCCTATCGTCACTGAAGGACTGTGCCGAGCTTTGAACGCTCAGACTCATGTGATAAACGAAGTCAAGAGTACGCAAGTCACGACTCTTGAACATTTATGCGAAATTGGAACCATCTTGGAGAGAGTGAAAGCTTGGCTGGGAAACTAAGAAATTTGGCCACGATTTGGAGCAGCATGGAGACCAGAGACACTCAAGACAGATAAAGCTGAATCGCCAACAAAAACAAATCTAATCTACATTTCGGATTCCCAGACACCCAGTTGTCGAGGCTGGTGTTTTGTCTTCAACTCACCTGGAAAAAAAAAAAAAAAATCACATCAAAGACAACATCATACAGTAACCGAACACCATCTGACGACTCCTGACGTTTTACAAAACAAGTCTCATTCACATCAACTCATTCTAGAAATGGTCCTTTAGCAGAGACACACAGGAAGCAGATGCTAAAGACTAGCTTCCATGTTCCATTGTTCTCCAGCACATGGTGGAGACCCAGGACAGACTTCCTGCTCTCTGATAACCTCCATTGGAATGGAGTTTCTTGTGATCCGCCATCTTGTTTTGTAGTTCCATCACACGTCTCACACACACACTCCCTCCACCTCTCTCTCTCTCTCTCCACACACACACACACACACACACACACACACACACACACACACACACACACACACACACACACACACACACACTTTTTGGACAAAGGGCCGAATAAGGGAGTTTTTTCTTAAGTCTGTCGCTCCAAAAAAAAAATTGTGCATCAAATTAAATATTTCTGCCAGTTATTGACCCATCCCAGGTCCTAGTAATAATAATGATCAGTACTCCTTGAAATGTATATTTTTGAAAATATTGGTTTTTTTTTAACAAAAAAACCCAGCAGATTTACATAAATATACTGGAATTTATAGGGTTAAAAAAACTACAAATGTACTGGCATTTATAGGGTTAAAAAAAACTACAAATGTATTCATATTTCATATGTTTCAGGCTGAAGTAGTTTTAAAATATTGCAGCTTTTAAAGTGGAAAAAAATATTAATGTATGAGATTTTTATAGCAATATTTGCGAGAGTGACATTTTTTAAAGGAGCTTTTCAGGGTTAGAATTTGTGTTTTATTTGTTTTCATTGTAAAGAAATATAATTTTTGGAATCATACTTACTGTTTTATTAATATTAATGTTTATTAATGTGCACAAAGGTGAATGAAATGTCGACCTCTTCTGTTACGGCTGAGAGCCGGTGTGCAGTGTTCTGAACCCAGAAGCAGACCAGGAGGCAGAGCAGGTACAATTAGCAATCATTTATTTCTATTGCAAGACCTGGGAGACGAGGGAACGGAGACTCTGGGAAGCAGAGTGTGCAGGTGAGGAGACTGCAGCAGGGAGGCACACTGCACAGCGAGGCGGGGAGGCCGAGGACGCTTGAAGCAGGGAGTCATGGAGCTCATGAGAGAAGCCAGTGACTTGGGACATAGACACAATCTTCTGGCACCGGACCTCCTCACTGCAGGGCTTAAGAGGTGGAGCAATCAATTAGTTGATTAGCTGCAGGAGTGTCAGTGAGGAGGATCCGGTGCTGGAGCGAGGTGTGGATCCTCACACTCTTCTGTGTCAAGAACTCAGAGATTCTTCAAGCTTCACTGTTAATTCTGGTAATTGTAATTAATGTAACTATTAATTTAAATTCCTAATTAACTGTCTAGTACAGGGTCGGCAACCCGCGGCTCCGGAGCCGCATGCGGCTCTTTGGTCCCTCCACTGCGGCTCCTTGAGCCTCGGTCCCACTGCAGTTCATCCCAGAGGGACGTAAGGAGGCAAAGCCACCCAGAGAGGGATGTATGGAGGCAAAGCCACCCAGAGAGGGACGTAAGGAGGCAAAGCCACCCAGAGCGCAGTCCCGCTACAAAGAGTGGTAAAATGTAGGCGGGTTGTGAACAACGCAGCGATGTAACATCATTGCGCAACAATAATGGCATGAAGAACGTAGAATTGTGGCTGCAGGTCATGACAGCGGCTCAACTGGGGTCTGAAGCTGGGAGCTTCCTGTACCTTTCACAGTAAAACCACTACAATTCCAAGAGGGTTCATTACAGACTTGTTGAGAGTGACGGCAAATTCTAGTGAATTACACAACAACTACAGGACATTAAAGACACACCATCACACTCATGGTTCTAACAATCCACATCTCCCACATTTATCTTCCATTTTGATAATGTGTAGCAATAAAGGAGCTGAGAGCTGCAATGCATTATGGAAGCTTCTGTTTGTCGTGTTTTAAATGTAATTATTGGGGGTTATATTAGGTTTGTAGTGTAGGTAATAATTGTGTTGTGTTGTGTTTTGTTTCTTAGTTCATGTAGTTTAGTTTATTAGTTGTAAGTTGTCAACCAGCAGTGAAGAAGGTTTTGTGTGTAGTGTCCTCCTGGCGTGGTCTGCCTCTGGGAGTGTCAAAATAAAATGTGTGTGGCTCTTTGAGTGTTGTGTTTAGTGGGAAATGGGACCAAAGCCCCGTCTCCACCACACACAAGTGCCGGGGCGGAGCGGAGCAGTACGGAGCAGTTCGGAATAGAGACCCCGACCGAAATTTTGGGTCGCGTCCCCACTGCAGAGAGGAGCGTGAAAAGTGGGCGCGGCTTATGAGCTCCGCAGAAATGTGACATTATAACAGAAAAGAACGTCGTCAGATGTAGATCTTATGAATCCTCTGTTGTTGTTTAAATTCTCCACTTTGCACTGTTATTTTTTGCAGTGGAAAAAAAAAAAAAGTTACTTTTTGCAGCAGTCATTTTTTGCAGTGGAGAGCTGCAGCTGCAACTTCCGTGTTTGTTGTGAGAGAGCGAGTCGTTGGGCCGCTTGCCAGCGACGTGCCCCGCACTCGAGCGCTCGGGTGCGGGGCACGTCGCTGGAGGGTTCCGACCGATTGGCTGAGGCACAGACATGGGAGTCTTGAGCTTTCTGCTCAAACGCAGGAGGTTCTCCACTCCGGCGCCTCCGTGTTCCGGCAGCACAGCGCCGAGCTCCTTTTCATGGCTTCCGCGGTCCGTCCCCACGATAAAGCGCCACTGACCGCGGCTGAACAGAACACTGACCGCCTCTGGGAAGCGGAGCTGCCGGAGCGCGGTCAGCGCCGGAGACGAAAGCTCCAGACTCCGGTGTCCCGGACGCGCATCAGCGCCACGGCCAGCGCTATGCTGCAAACAGAAAACTCCAACGCGATGCAAAGTCCCTCCCCCCGGTCTCCCCCTGCCTCAAGTCGCTCTTTCACAACAAACACTAAAGTTGAGCAGCAAAGAAAAGAAAATGAAAATAAAAACAACCAGTGCACAGCTGACCACACTGACAGCAGAGGATTCATCCAGCCAGCACATTAACATATTGAGGGCGTGTAGTAAATCACTGACCAATCAGCAGACAGCTCCACAAACTCAGACCCGTTCCATGGTCCTGGTACCCCAACGGAAGGGTAGCGGAAAAGCGGCCACCTTTGGAGCGGTCTGGAGCGGTTTAGACCGCATTCCTGAGGTGACACGCGAACCGGAGCGGTTTAGACCGGTCTAGGCTGGTACTTTCTGTTCGGTGGAGACGGGGCTCAAATGGCTCTTTGAGCATTAAAGGTTGCCGACCCCTGGTTGAGTATATCTTATGATACTGATACAACTGAATTGGTTATCATTTCTGGTTTTTGACAGTTAGTGCTGCAAGGTATCTGATACATATCAGATTAAATTTTCATTAACATAATTAATAACTATCTTTGATAATTATTCATCATCATCGATAGACAAACACAACATAAATGGTACCAAATGATCCTTATGAGGTAAGAAATCCCAACACATGAAAACTTCATTGTTTAACAATCTGCACAACCGTCTAAACACGCATTTTTATTCTTCGGCTGACAACAGCAATACATCAATAAATCTTGATTCCAGTTATTCTTCCTCCCGTGAGCCTTTCAATGGAAAAACTGACACTTCATTTATCTTAAAACTTGTATTAAGAAAAAACCCAAACAAACGTGATCCAGAAGAGGCTTTTGTTTCTGACATGAGCTGCTCATTAAAAGTGAGAGACGGTGACCACCGAGCACCAGAGAGGGAGCGGGGCAGCGGCGTGGCGGCTGCATGTGACGAATACATTAAGAGCTTCTCTGACAGCAGCAATGTTTCTGTGCAGTGGAGTGAGCGCAGGACGAGGGTCATTTATCACTCGGCTCATTAGACCAAAGGCAGTTTGGAATACGTAGTGAGTGCAATGCAACATGGAAGTAATCTGTTTTGTATCCATACAACCAATTAAACATAACTATCCATACAACTCGGGGTCACAAGGGGATGGAGCTGATAGGTGAAAGCAGGGTCAGTTTAGAGCAATTTCAATTTAGATTTCATTTCTAAAGCATCAAGTACAGAACAGCTTCTTTCCCCTGGCCACCAGGCTTCTAAAGACCAAATAACATTATAACATCATACTGTGCAATTATTCAATTTTAATCTTTCCCATTTCTCATCCTGCTCTTTTATTTATCGTTCATATGCACCTTATTTTAACTGTTTGCACTACTTTTTAAAATATATTTAAATATGTTTTTTTTATTGCCTTTTTTTACCGGTTGCTAAGCAACGACATTTCGTTGCCAGTTCCTCACTGTGTGATGAACTGCAATGACAATAAAGAAAGTCTAAGTCTAAGTCTAAGTCTACAATAGCCTCATTTCAATGAACTTTTAAAAAACACCTGGGCAAGCTGAGGCGACAGAGGAAAGGAAAAACACATTTTTAACAGGAAGAAACCTGCAGAACCATAGATGGAGACTTTCTGCTGTTCCAGTTGGGGCTCAAGCAGCGTTTCCTAAACTACGGGCCTGGACCCACATTGGCACGCTGAATGATTTTATTTTTGGTAAAACTGAATTTTCGTGAATAAAATATTTCAATTGAAAGACAATATATTTTATTCACGAAAATTCAGTTTTACCTTCAGGTGACTACCCCATCCACTGCAAGAAACCTAAACAAGTTCGTCTTTGGTATTCAACATGAAACTTTATTCAAAAAAGACTAAATACATACTTCAAACTTGTAACCTCTTGCCTTGGATTACTGTCATTTAATGTTTTCCCAGACTCCAGTTTTCCTTTTGTTGTTGTTTTTTTTCTTTGCTTTTTATTGTGTGTTTCTCTTGTACCATTTTTTTGTTTATTGAATAATTTTTTTAGGAATATAAAGTGGGGGGGGTTCTATACATGCTCAGTAAATGGACAATGGCAGCGTCCAGAGTGTTATGACTCCCGAGTTATACATAAAAAAAACAAAAACAAATATTTGTTCTGTGTTGCCTCCAAACTTTGACTCCAAAGTTCCGATAGTGACAATAATAAAGTGTTGAGGCCGTCCAGCCAAGCAACACCGAGCGAATTTTGTCCAGGAAAAATTTCAAATCTTTATTTGTTAACCTCGTTTGAAGAAAGATGAGCTGAGTTGAGCTTTATCTGCTCCAGCCTCCATTATCTAATGGGGTTGGACTGCACCTCTGCACTTACTGTAACTCTGCTGGAACACCCCGTGTCATCACATATTTTCCATTATTACAGGCCGGCCTAATGGTTTGACTCAAGTAATGAAGGCGGAAGGAAACAAAAGGGGAGAGCGAATGTGATAAATAGTTGGTTTCCACAATCTCTTTCATGCTTAGTTTCCATCCAAACCAAACCCTGAAAGCTTCGCTCCCATGAAATTATTACAGTGTCACACAGTTTTTACATCAGATTTAACAACAGCCAGATAAGAAAAGTTGACATTCTGTTGCAAAATATGGATGAAAACTCAGACATTCTGTATGTTTTAGACAATTTCACAGCCAAAAAAATCCAAATAAAAACCAGTCAATGTAGTTGTCATCAGGTTAAAATGGGAGAGAAACAGAAACAAAGAGAAATGTAAAAGAAAGATTATCACAGTTGTCGGGTTATTTGACTTAATGAGATACTTGTCATGTCTAATTTCAAAATGTCACAAGAGATAAATGTGTGATTGTACAGACATATGGATTAAAACCATATTTACTTACAATGTATTTACACTTTACTTACTTCATTTTCAATCTGTGAGAGATCAGTAAAAGTTGTTTACAACAGGAAGTAGTTTCAGAAGCAGGAGTAATCTGGTCTTTTCCAGCATTATTTTCAATACCTTTCTAAATCTGAGATTATGAGACTGTTGTTATGTGTGAAAAGCTGACACGCACACGTGTGGCTTCAGAACATACACTCCTTTATTTTCTCCAGTCTCATGTGTCCATCAACACTTCCTTGTTTTTCAATGCGTCCGCATTACACGTAACGTTGCATCCCATAATCCTCACACCATCTCTTAAAGGGACCGTAACCACTATTAAGCAACATACAGCAACCCATGTATCACTGTGTGACCATGTTATTAGAACATAACATTTTCCTCCCCCCCACGAAAGAGCAAACAGCATACCACCCCAACTAACAACCAACCCAAACAGTCGTCAGAAAACTGAACATCTAAGTACGATATCGAATGTACTAGAACCGGCAAGAAACTGTGAAGACAACCGCTAGACTAAGCATGGTAAGTCGCGACATAGTCCTGCAAGGCAACAGGCCGAGCCCTGGCCCGCACCGGCCTCAGGTCCGGCACCACCACCTCCTGGCGTGGCGCCACAGGGGGCGGGACAGGGGCGGGCCCGGATCAGTGGCCATGTTGTAGGGGAATGGTGACTGGGCTCGTGCCGTGGCCAAGTGCTCAGAGAGGGGTGCTGGGACTTTCCTCAGCCTACTCGCATGCCACCGTGAGCCGTCGTCGAGCAGAAATGTGGCGGGGCCAAGAAGGCGACTGATCTGTCTAGGTTGAGACCAGAACGAGGCCAACTTGTTGTGTCGCTGTGGCCGTCGAGCCCTGACCCAGTCGGAGACCTGAAGGGACGGAGGCCTCGCCCTGCGCTTCCTGTCAACCCTTTCCCTCGTCTCCTGCTGCCGTGCAGCAACAGTCTCTCGGATACGGGCCAGGGAGGGCATGGGAAAGTCACTATTTGGTGCTCAGAGCCTGTGTAATGGCAGTCCCAAGTCTCGTCCGAGCATCAGAGACGCTGGTGACACAAGCGTGGTGGAGTGATGGCTTGCCCTGTAGTGCAGCAAGGTCTGGTTGAGTGCCTCCTCGAATGCACAGCCTTGGGCCAGGTGTGCACGAATCCCGTTCTTCAGTGTTGCATTAAAACGCTCTACTCCACCGTTGGCCTGTGGGTGGTAAAAAGCGGTTCGGATGTGCTTGACACCCCTGCTGGCAAGAAAGTCAGAGAACTCAGCAGATGTCATCTGCGGGCCATTATCCGTTGTTATGGCCCGAGGCACGCCCCAGCGGGCAAAGAGGCCATCCAGTATCCGAACCATGACGTGCGACGTCACCGTCCCCACTGGCACAACCTCCGGCCACTTAGAGTGGAGGTCATAAACGACCACCAGGAAGCGCTGGTGGTGGGGAACACCATGGCCATGGATTTCCCCACAGATGTCCAGCTGTACATGTTCCCAGGGACGTGAAGGCCAGGGGAGCGGTTGCAGGGGAGGGGTTGAAGGGGGACCGGTTTTCCCACTGAGGAGGCACGCTGAGCAGTCCTGGACCAGATGTTCAACATCGCAGTCGATGGCTGGCCACCACACCAACTCACGGCACCGCTGCTTGAGTTTCACGATTCCCAGGTGACCCTCATGTGCCATTGACAGGACACGTGCACGCAAAGTGTTTGGGACGACGGTGCAGAGCCCCCTCGAGACACATGTGTCTGCCCAGCAGGAGAGCTCATCTTTCACCCGAGCAAACGGTTTCAACTCTTCCGGGATGTGGGACGGCCAGCCGTTTCTGATGTAGGTGCACAGCTTGGATAGTATCGGGTCTCTTCCTGATTCAGTGTTCAGTTCCTCCAGTGTGACTACTGGCTGCAATGGTGCATAGAGCGCTTGGATGAGAGCCGGTTCTTCATCGTGTGATGGTACAGAAGGGTTTGGGGCTGCGATGGAGCGAGAGAGGAGATCTGCCACCACGTTTTCCCTGCCCGGCGTGAAGATGAGGTCATAGTGGTACTGGCGGAGGTGTTCCGCCCAGCGATGGAGTCGGAGAGGCTTGTGTCCCGAACCTGACGTGGAGAGCACTGTTGTGAGGGCCTGGTGGTCCGTCCTGATGGTGAAATGACGGCCATAAACATACATGTGCCACCTCTCGCACGCCCACACACAGGCCAACGCTTCACGTTCACCCACGGAGTACCGCTGCTTAGTGGGTGTCAGGGCCTGAGATGCAAAGGCGATTGGCCTCTCCGTGCCGTCATGAAGCTGCGACAGGACAGCTCCAACTGCAGCCGTGGAGGCGTCGCATGTGATGAAGGTTGGGCTTGAGAGGCTGAAATGGGCGAGGACAGGAGGTGAGGTTAATTGTTTTTTCAACATGGAAAATGACTCAGAGCACTGTGGTGACCAAGCCCACGGCTCCTCCTTCTTCAGGAGCTGGCGGAGGGGTGCTGTCGTTTGCGAGTAGTTGGGCAGGAAACGCAAATAATAAGCCGTCATTCCTAGGAACGATGCGACCTGTGTGGTGGAGGTTGGTTCAGGGATGCGTTGTATTGCGTCAACGTTGGAAGAGAGAGGTGCAATGCCATCAGCTGAGAGGCGGAATCCAATAAAGTCCACAGTCGGTACTGAGAAGAGACATTTCTCCCCGTTCAGTGTCAGGTGATGTTTGGTGAGGGCCACAAACACTCTGTGTAAGCGGGCATCATGGGTGGCTTGGTCTGGCCCATGCACCACAATGTCGTCCAGGTAAACTGCTGTCCCCGGGACCCCAGTGAGAATTGTAGACATGACCTTTTGGAAGCAGCTGGGGGCAGAGCTAAGACCAAACGGCATGCGTGTGTACCTGAACACCCCAGCGTGTGTCACAAATGCTGTCAGGTCCCGGCTGGCCGGGTGAAGGGGAACTTGTAGGTAGCCCTGGCGTAAATCCAACTTTGTGAAGACCGTTGATCCATGGAAAAGAGAGGTGAGCTCCTCAGCTGTAGCTAAAGGATATTTGTCTGGAATGATAGCTTTGTTGACCTGTCGCAGATCCACACAGACCCGGAGACCCCCTGACTTTTTCTGTGCGACCACCAGGTTTGAGATCCAGGGTGCTGCATTTATTGGCTCGATGATGCCCTCTTCTAGCTGGGAGGTGAGCTCTGCGGTGACGCCCTCCCGGAAGGTGAGTGGCAGGCGTCTGAGGGGCTGAATAACTGGTGTCACGGCAGGGTCAACCAGGGGCCGATGAGTGAATGCTGTCAAGCAGCCCAGGCCGTCGAACAGCGCTCGCCACTGCTGGTGCATCGTTGGGGAGACCTGCATTATAGCTCTTCCACTATTGTCCATCAGAGAGAAGCCCAGTGCAATGAAGAGATCGAGGCCAAGAAGGTTGGTTCCCCGCTGTGCCACATGAAAAGGGAAGGAGGGAAGGTGCGTCGTACCATAACGGACAGGCAGGTCAATTGTGCCCACAATCTCAATGGCAGAATTTGCATATCCCCGCAAGCTTGTGGATGGGGGTCCCAGTGGCATGCGGGAAAAGAATTTCCTGCATGTGGCCAAATTGAGGAGCGACGCTGCAGCCGCAGTGTCCAGGATGAGTGGCACGCTTACCTCCCCCAGCTGCACTGTGCAAGTTTTGAATGATACTCGTGTAGAACGGATATTACTAATTTCTGTGTATCCGGAAGTGGACTGGGGAAGCCTGTGCTGCTGTGCTTCATTGGTTGGCGCTGAACGACAGACTTTAGCAAAGTGGTTTAATTTAGAACAGTTTCTGCAGACCTGTCCACGGGCAGGGCACTGTGATGCTCTTGTAGCATGAGAACTGGATCCACAGTTGCCGCAATTGCGCCTGGGGCCCACAGCGGGGCGCTGTCTATTCATTTGTTGCACAGGCAGGCTGTCATCGCTATCAGTGGACGGGGAAAACTGAGACGTTTCTGCGCGCCGCAACTGTTGCGCTAACGCTGTGTGGTGAGCAGGGCTGGTCAGTAGAGTAGAGCATTCAAGAGCACATTCCACTTGCAACGCTATTTTGATAGCATCAGTCAGTGTCAAATCATCAGGTTCCATAAGCAGTTTTTCGCGTGTCTTGTCACATGACGTGCCTTCTATCAGCTGGTCCCTGATCATTTGGTCATGCAATGCTCCATACTCACAGGCTCGTGCCAGCTCACGTAGGTCAGCTACAAAAGTCTGTATGGACTCGCCGGGTCGTTGGTGGCGCTTCCTGAGCTTGTACCGCCGTATCAGGACACGTTGTTTCCCAGAAAAATGGTCCGTCAGCAGCTTGACTGTAACCTCGAAGGTTGTTGCTGAGCCGAGCGCTCCAAGAACACGCTGGCCCTCGGTACCGAGGCAGTGGACGAGGATAGCGGTCTTTCGCTTGTCGGGGAGCTCGTCGCCGGAGAATCCGAGCATCAACATAGGCATTAAAACCTGTCAGCCACCGTGTCCATGGTACTGCGGGTTCCCCGGGCACCGCGAGAAACACTTCGGGTGGGGGAAGGCTAAATCCAGCCATCCTTGTCGCCAAATGTTATGTGTGAAAAGCTGACACGCACACGTGTTGCTTCAGAACATACACTCCTTTATTTTCTCCAGTCTCATGTGTCCATCAACACTTCCTTGTTTTTCAATGCGTCCGCATTACACGTAACGTTGCATCCCATAATTCTCACACCATCTCTTAAAGGGACCGTAACCACTATTAAGCAACATACAGCAACCCATGTATCACTGTGTGACCATGTTATTAAAACATAACAACTGTCTCCTGAAGTTACTCTGAGGCCACTTCTTCAGACCAGAACCTCAGCCAGGTCCAGCTCAAAGCAAGAAATTTGAAATCAGGAGGCTCAGACACGTTTTTGAACTGGAATAAAAGAAAAAAGACCCCGAGTTGCTCAGGGAGAACATGAAAACTTTAAAGAAAGACCCAAGAGCACCAGGGATATTCTCTGAGAGGGAGAACCATGACTCACAGATGATACACTGTAAGAAAAGGTTTCTGATATTGATTCTCCTCAATGGTCCACAGAGGAATTGGTAGCAGAAGAAATAAAAGTCATACGGACTGTCGACAAAAGCATAAAAAACAAGTTCCACAGCAGTTTAACTGAGGCCTGATGATATGGAAAAACACTTATTTTAGTAGTGATGGATGAAGAAGGAAAAAGAGCCAGAATAGAATTTAATTATACCGAATTACAAGAACATTGTAAATTGAATGACAAGTGCACGAACGTGTCACACAAATCATCGTCGATATCGATATTCGATCGCACCAGTGGTGACGTTATATTAGAGACGACAACTGCAAGATGATTACAAATTATAATCTGCTTTATTTAGCTGGCACACACACACACGCACGCACACACACACACACACACACACACACACACACACACACACACACACACACACACACACACACACGCACGCACGCACGCACGCACGCACGCACGCACACACACACACACACACACACTCCCAATTGGCGTATTGTCAAGATGAAAGATTGAATTATTTTTTTTCTCTTGATAGATGAACACGAACACCTGAAAAGTTCTCGCAAGTACACACACGCACACACGCACACGCACACACACACACACACACACACACACACACACACACACACACACACACACACACACACACACACACACACACACACACACACACACACACACACACACACACCGGTGTGACTCAGCTGTGTCACAGCGGGAACGGAGTGCGGGGTGCAGAACTAAAGAAGGCCTGTTAGGTTTATTTCCGTCTCCAGCTAGCTCTCCGTGGTGCTCGAGCGGCGCTTCATGCTCTGATCTGCTGCTGTCCCACTTCCCCGTCCCAATGCTCCACTCCCGAGCACAATCCCAACAGATAAAAATAACTCCAAACACTAACTCCGACATATGCCAACATGAGCTGTTTTTGTCCTGCTTGTGCTTCGTCTTACCGTGCCCTTGTCTGTTAATCCTTGTCTCTTTTCTTACCTTCACAATGGGCCGGAAAGCTCAGGTGTGCATGTGTTCATTTGTATAATCGAAAAAAAGTCGTTGTGAGGAGCCAAGCTCATTGCAACGAAACAAATAGACACACAGTCACGCCTGTGGGCATTTTAAAGTCACCTTTCAACCTGACAAGCATCTTTTTGGGAAATGAGACCCGATCCAGATTTTTTGCTTAAAGTGACTCATATCAGTCAAAGCTCCCATCCTGATTATTTCACACCAGACCCAGGCCTCCATCACATGCAGTACACATTTGAATACTTTTTTACATGCGACTGCTTCATTGACACTTGACTAACATCGAAGATCAGCACAGGAGGAAGTGGCTCCGGCAGAATAAAAGCTGTGCTCTTATTTCCTCAGTCTCCTTCTTCTCTCCTCCTCATGTTGTTTAGATTCTGTTGCTTGTATTTAACAACCACGTGAAGATGGTATCTCCCAATTGGGGAGTCAAACTCTCTTACCTTTTAACTTTTTAAATGTATTTTATTTTTCATTTCCTTCTCCTCCCAGGGGCCGTTACTCTGTTACTGGTGCAAGGTGTGACCACCGGCATGCAGGAGCTCGCTGCCTCCATCCAGGACATTCACCAGTGGCTGGTCCAGCAGTCTTCTACTAATACACCCGACGCTTCCATGCCAGATCCCGGCGGCCCACTCCTCCGGTGGCCTGGGCGACTCTTGCCCCGACAAGGAGCCCTTCGTTCTCCCACCAGAACCATACACTGGGGAACTGGGCTCCTGTGATCAGTTCCTCCTAAAGTGCTGCCTCGCCTTTGACCTCCAGCCCTCAAAGTATCCCTCAGATCGAGCCAAGATCGCCTACACCACCAACCTCCTGTGAGAGAAGGCGGGTAGGTGGATGATGGCACTCTGGAACCATATCTCCTTGGTAATTCAGACCTGTGGCCACTCTACCGGGGAGTTTAGGAAGGCGTTCGACCAACCAGTGAAAGGAGGGGAGGCGTCGCGGTGGCTTCTCTCACTCTCCCAGGGCACCATGTCAGTGACCGACTACTCGGTCAAGTTCCAGATCCAGGCACAGGAGTGTGGGTGGCATGACGAGGCTCTCTGGGGAATCTATGCCCAGGGCCTCTCAGAGAGACTCAAGGACCAACTGGCTACCCGGGATGAAGCCTTCTCCCTCAACAAGCTAATCTCTCTCACGATCCACTTGGATAACTGGCTGCAGGAGAGGCAGCAGGAGCGCGCCGACCGCCGATCTTCCCTGCCGCACTCTTCTCATCTCAGCCAGCTCTCCGGTCTTCGAACTTCCCGCCAGGGCCCGGAGCTCCTGAAGAGTCAGCAGATGAGCCAATGCAGCTGGGGTGAGCCCACCTGGACTCCCGAGAACGATGCCGGCGCATCCAGAACCAGCTGTGTCGCCACTGCTGCAAAGCCAGACATCTTCGGGACTCCTGCCCAAGCCTCCCAAAAAGGTGCGGTTTGTCAGTGACTGGGAACCCTCCGACAAGCCATATCTCCCATATCCCGAGTTCCTCTGCCCAGATGAAGGTGCCCGCCAGCCTCCACTAGGATCAACACTCTGCAATCCTCTCTGCAGGGAGTGGTGGCCTGGCTGGGAGGGTGTGGGGGTGCTGGGTGTCAGGGGTAGGTCCTCCCTCTCTCTCCCTCTCCCCGCTGGGGCAGGTTGGCCCCTGCTGCCATGCTCCGTGTCTGCCTCGCTCCCAGATCTGGGGGGGTGGGGGACAGTGGGGGACAGTGGGGCTCCTGGTTTGGATGGACAGCTGACTGAGGGTCACCCCCAGGGCTGAAAATATGGGAGATGGTCCGGGTGTGTCCGTGTGTGTGTGTGTCCTGCCCTGGTCCTCTTGAGGTGGTGTGGGGGGTCCAGCTGGGCCAAGGTCCTAGCGACAGGGGGACCTCTTCCCTCTCAACCCCCCCCCTACCTTACCTCACCTTACCTCACTCAACAATAGGGACCAGTGGGCGGGGCCTAGGGTGGGAATTCCAGGCTACTTAACTGTGGTCTGGATCCTCCCCCGACTTTGCACCATCCATCATTTTAACTACACTTAGTCACACAGGATCTTGAGGGGATCAGCTGGCTTTCGGGTTTTTGCCACTTGGCAGCGGTACAACGCCCGGGCCCCCACTACCCCTCAATTTTAAACTGCACCTTAGACACAGACATCCACCTCTTCAAAACACAAATACACACCTCTCCATGCATCCAACACCCCACAGGGTGGGGGGGTTGGGGCTCCCCCTAGCACCTCCCGGTGAGTGTGGCTGGAGTACGAGGGGCATGCTCGCTCAGGCGTGGCACTCTCGGGGGGGCTGGGTAGTAGTGATGATCGAATCTGAATGAATCATTCAAAACCCGCGAGTCACTTTACTGAACGGTGACTCGCGAGTTATCACATTCAATAACTCGTTCACTGAGTCATTCTAGCTACAGCCTCCAGCCGCAGAGAGGAAAATATAAGTGTCAATGTTCTGCAGCTCGTCTAACTCCATTACTCACTTTAGTCACCCTGTGAGAAAAGCAGCTGTAATTCTAAAAGAGCTGCTAAAAGCAGCTTGTAGCCGAGCCACTAACGCTAGCTGCTAAGCACAGCATCCAAGCACAGCCTTACATTCACATGAGGCTTTCAGCAGCTTGAGTCAGCTTGTAGGTGAAGTTCAGCACGGATGACCGACTCACCTCGTTTCCATCGTTCAGCTCACATGCCCGAGTCAGCTCGCTTCAATCGTTCAGCTCACATGCCCCAGTCACCTCGAAAGAGTCGTTCACTGAATCGGTCAGTAGCACTTCCGCTGTGTCGTTCACCTCATGAGCGGTGAGCACTCCGCCCCTCCCTCACCGGAAAATCTGCAGCAGCGCTCCCCTCAGAAAGTTTCTGAGTGATGGCGGAGAAAAAAAAACACATGTTGTTTGTTTCACAAAGCTTGTAGAGATAAATACATGAATAAATACACAATAAACAATGTTAAAATACAACTATAAGGTATTGTGTTACATTTAATATTGTCCTCTATACTTAGTTCTGCCCTATGAACATAACATTATTTATTGAGACTAAGAAAAAAAGAAAATGAGAATGTTGGAAGGAAATAAAAAAAATAAACCATATGTATATATTAATATATACTGTATATCTGCTATTCTGGATGCCAGGTATTTATTCAGTTTAATCACTTATTTAATAGATTTTCTGATTCAAATTAACCTCAAAAACAACACACATAATCTAGAATAAAGAGACCAGGACCACTAAAAACTAATGTGTGCTTATTGATTATTTTCCTCAGAAGTGTTTCATCATTTTACTATGAATACATGATTCTCCCCCTGGTTCATGTCGCAGTTCAGCTGAGCCTCCAGGTCCTGGAGCGGGTGGAAATAGTGCGCATGCGCAACTGAATCAAATGACTCAAATGACTCAAATGACTCAGACAACCGGTTCACTTGGATTAGCAACTCAAAAACCCGTGAGTCGGCTCAAGGAGTCGGGTTTCTCATCACTACTGGGTAGTGGTTCTCCCTCCCTATTCGCAATTCGATTGGTGGAGGATGGGATCTTGAGTGGCCTGGTGGGGGCCTGGCTGGCGGCTTGGGGAGTGGGAGGCATCCCCCTATCCCCCAAGTAAATGTACAGTGGGTACGGAAAGTATTCAGACCCCCTTAAAGTTTCTCACTCTTTGTTAAATTGCAGCCATTTGCTAAAATCCTTTAAGTTCATTTTTTTCCTTTTAATGTACACACAGCACCCCATATTGACAGAAAAACACAGAATTGTAGACATTTTTACAGATTTATTAAAAAATAAAAACTGAAATATCACATGGCCATAAGTATTCAGACCCTTTGCTGTGACACTTGTATATTTACCTCAGGTACTGTCCATTTCTTCTGATCATCCATTAGATGGTTCTACACCTTCATTGGAGTCCAGCTGTGTTTAATTCTAATGATTGGACTTGATTAAGGAAGCCACACACCTGTCTATATAAGACCTTACAGCTCACAGTGCATGTCAGAGCAGATGAGAATCATGAGGTGGAAGGAACTGCCTGAAGAGCTCAGAGACAGAATTGTGGCAAGGCACAGATCTGGCCATGGATACAAAAACATTTCTGCTGCACTTAAAGTTCCCAAGAGCACAGTGGCCTCCATAATCCTTAAATGGAAGACGTATGGGATGACAAGAACTCTTCCAAGAGCTGGCCGTCCAACCAAACTGAGCAATCGGGGGAGAAGAGCCTTGGTGAGAGAGGTAAAGAAGAACCCAAAGATCACAGTGGCTGAACTCCAGAGATGCAGTGAGGAGATGGGAGAAAGTTCAAGAAAGTCAACCATCACTGCAGCCCTCCACCAGTCAGGGCTTTATGGCAGAGTGGCCCGACGGAAGCCTCTCCTCAGAGTAAGACACATGAAAGCCCGCATAGAATTTGCCAAAAAACACATGAAGGACTCCCAGACTATGATAAATAAGATTCTCTGGTCTGATGAGACAAAGATAGAACTTTTTGGCCTTAATTCTAAGCGGTATGTGTGGAGAACCAGGCACCGCTCATCACCTGCCCAACACCATCCCTACAGTCAAGTGTGGTGGTGGGAGCTTCATGCTGTGGGGGTGTTTTGCAGCTGCAGGGACAGGACGACTGGTTGCAATTGAAGGAAAGATGAATGCGGCCAAGTACAGAGATATCCTGGACGAAAACCTTTTCCAGAGTGCTATGGACCTCAGACTGGGCCGACGCTTCACCTTCCAACAAGACAATGACCCCAAGCACACAGCTAAAATGACGAAGGAGTGGGTGGGAACAACTCTGTGACGGTTCTTGAATGGCCCAGCCAGAGCCCTGACTTGAACCCAATTGAGCATCTCTGGAGAGACCTCAAAATGGCTATCCACCAACGTTCACCATCCAACCTGACAGAACTGGAGAGGATCTGCAAGGAGGAATGGCAGAGGATCCCCAAATCCAGGTGTGGAAAACTAGTTGCATCATTCCCAAGAAGACTCACGGCTGCATTAGCTCAAAAGGGTGCTTCCACTCAATACTGAGCAAAGGGTCTGAATACTTATGGCCATGTGATATTTCAGTTTTTCTTTTTTAATAAATCTGTAAAAATGTCTACAATTCTGTGTTTTTCTGTCAATATGGGGTGCTGTGTGTACATTAATGAGGAAAAAAATGAACTTAAATGATTTTAGCACATGGCTGCAATTTAACAAAGAGTAAAAAATTTAAGAGGGTCTGAATACTTTCCGTACCCACTGTACATGTGTGTGTGTGTGTGTGTGTGTGTGTGTGTGTGTGTGTGTGTGTGTGTGTGTGTGGGTGTGTGTGTGGGTATGTGTGTGTGTACGTATGTTCTAACCACACCCAGTGGACAAACCACACACACACACACACACACAACACACACGCACACACACTTCCACTCCGCAGCGATGAGATTTGCTGCTGATTTTTCATGTTTTCTGCTATTGTTCTTTCAATGATCAAAATCATGTTTTTTGTTTTGTGTCGTTTTGTTTTTGCTATCATTGTTGTTGTTTTTGCTTTTTGTTTTGCCTACCTGCTAATTTATACTCTTGCTAGAAAATCATGTTACTGTCTTGATAGAGCTGCTCAGGCTGGTTTAATCTAGAAAATCATGTTACTGTCTAGATAGAACTGCTCAGACTGGTTTATTCTCATAAAAGTTGGAAAATATTTGGATCAGTGTGATAACTGTAAATAATATAACCTTAACCGTACCACTAGTAAGGCTATTGTATGTTGTCCCCACCCCCCAGTCTCTCTCTCTATCTCTCTCTCTCTATCTCTCTCTCTCTCTCTATCTCTCAATCTTCTCTCTCTTTAAGCGTTCCCCCCCGGTCATGTACGGCAGCCATGCCAACTTCTAATAAAGCAGCAACATGGGGAGACTTTTAGTCTCTTCCCGTTGCAAGAGCAAAAACTGTTCTGACATCAGAAGCCTCTCAATCACATCATATTGTCTGCCTATCCTGCTGAGAAGGACAAGGACAAAAAAAATACACTCTGTGACCCAAACCTCATCTGGAGAATCTCCTCAATCATCAGGAGGAGCCTCCAGTGTCACTCCCAGTGCCTCCGGTCGGCCGAGTCCATCTTCTGTTCAATTCAACTTTATTTATATAGCACCAAATACAACACAGTCATTTCTAGGTGCTTTTAACAGAGAAAATAGAAAAGCCCAACATATCCACATGAGCAAGCAGGTTTATTTGCGACTGTGGAAAGAAAAAACTTGTCTCTAACAGGAAGAAACCTTTGCAGAAACCAGATGCAGAGGTGGCGGAATTCTGCATTCTGTTCCCATTTTCTGGCTCCTCCTGATGTGGTTGAGGTTCCCTCAGAGTATCATGAGCTGGCGCTGGTCTTCAGCAAGTACCTCGCTCGGACTCTCCCTCCTCATCGGCCCTATGACTGCTCCATTGACCTGCTTCCCAGGGCTGCGCTGCCAGTGGCACGCCTCTTCAACATCTCACGTCCCGAAAAGGAGGCACTGGAGACGTACATCCAGGAGTCTTTAGCTGCTGGCCTCATTCATCCGTCGTCATCGCCAGTGGCAGCAGGATTTTTCTTTGTAAAGAAAAAATACGCCACTGTCCCTCCCTGTATTGACTTCAAGGGCTTGAAAACCATCAACAGGTCGCCTCTTCACCTCATCGATCCCTCCTTCGAACATCTCTGTGAGGCCTGGGTATTTAACAAACTGGACCTGCGGAACGCATACCATCTTGTTCAGATCAGGGAAGGAGATGAATGGAAGACAGCGTTCAACAGCCCGCTGGGATATTTCGAGGTCCGGGTGATGCCGTTTGGACTCACAAATGCACCGGCGGTGTTCCAGACGTTAATGAATGATGTCCTCCGGGACATGGTCAACAAGTTTGTTTTCATTTATTTGGACAACATCTTAGTTTTCTCCCGGTCACTGGTGGAGCACTGGGAACACATCCCTCTGGTCCTCCAATGTCTCCTGGAGAACCAGTTGTATGTCAAGCTGGAAAAATGTGAGTTCCACTCCATCTCCGTGCAGTACCTCGGCTTCATCACCGCACAGGAGCAACTCCGTCTGAACCCGGCCAAGGTTTAAGCCATCGTGGGATAGCCAATCCCCACGATCCGGCAGGAGCTGTTGAAGTTCCTGGGGTTCACCAACTTTTACCACCGATTCATCAGGGACTACAGTAGGTGTCCCCTAATTTGACTGACCTCCACCAAGGTTCCGTTCTGGTGGTCTGAGGAAACAGCTGCAACGTTTATTCGGCTGAAAACCCTCTTCACCAGCGCTCCGGTTCTGCTTCATCCAGACCCCTCTCGGCAGTTTGTGGTGGTAGTAGAAGCCTCCAACACTGGAGTGGGAGCGCTGCTCTCCCAATGGCATCCTGGCTCCCACAAGCTCCACCCCTGCACCTACTCCTCTCACAAGCTCTCTCTCTTCTATGTTGTGGGGAACCGGGAACTGCTGATGGTGGTGTGGGCCCTGCAAGAATGGAGACACTGGTTGGACGGTGCTCCTGGAGTTCATCATATAGACAGACCATAAGAACCTGGAGTACCTTCACTCAGCCCGCAGGCTCAACTCCCGTCAGGCATGCTGGTCCCTCTTCCTGAGTAGGTCCAACTCCACTCTGTCCTTCCGACCTGGATCCCTGAACATCAAACCAGACGCCCTGTCTCAGCTCCACTCCTCCCCTTCCTCCTCCAAGTCACCGGAACTCATCATCTCGTCATCCTGCATCCTGGGTGCCACCGACTGGGACATTGAAGCGAAGGCCCAGGAAGCAGACCCAGATCCAGATAACGGTCCCCCGGACCGCATCTACGTTCAGGACTCTGTGCACTCCCAAGTTCTTCAGTGGGGGCACGACTCCAAACTCACCTTCCATCCTGGAGCCGTCCTGCAACCACTGCTGATTCCCCGCCGGTCCTGATCCCACATTGCCGTGGACTTCGCCTCTGGGCTCCCACCTTCTGACAGGAACATTAGCATCCTGACCATAGTGGACCATTGCCATTCCTGGAATGTAATGGTTTTCACCCTCCCCTCTTCCCAGATCAGTAGCTCGATGTGGCTGTCGCCGCGGTGAAGGACCACCTACATCGGGTCCGGGAGTTGTGGAAATCTGCCAGGGCGGCGCTCTCCACATCCGCGGAGCCCAACAAACGACTCGTGGACCGTCACCCCACTCTTGCCCCAAATTACAGACTAGGGCAGATGATGTGGTTGTCCTCCCGAGACCTTCCCCTCCAGGTAGAATTGCCGAAGCTGGCTCGCCACTAGATCCGTACGTCAGCCATTCCATGTTATTTTGTGTTATTTGGTCTGTTGTGTTAATAATCATGTGTTTGACAGTTTGATTATTTGTAGAGACTTGAGTTTATGATGATGAATATGAAATGATTGAGGAAATCATTGGAAGTAAGTATATTTTGTCACTGATTGCTCAATGACCTCAGTTACACCCACGGGAAGGGCTTATGGAATAAAAGGGAGCCATTTTGGCTTGGAGGGAGCATTGTTTTGCTAGTCAGTTATAAGTGTTGGAGCCAAAGTCCAGTGGCCACTCATTGAAAGGGGGAGGGTGGACCACAACGGTGAGGTATCAAATCCAGCCCACGAAGGCAACACGCATCTTTCCACGTCCAACCTGCATCTGGACACGACATATCTCTTTGCACGGAGACAAAGGACCACGTGTCAAGCACGCCAATCGGGCCCGGAGTTCCTTCACCTCGCTGGAAGTACTTTTGGGTTTTTGGGTTGTTTTTTTTCTTCCTTTCTTCACCTGGATCCTGAGTGTGTGCTGCAACCGCACACTCCCCCGCATGCCGACCTGAACCCCGCTTCTTCTTCCCTCCTCCTTGCAAGAAGCGCCTGATCACCCCTTGGATTATCCCGGGGACTTTCCCCGTGTTCACAGATCAGTTCAGGTTTATTTCTCTGGGACGCCAGACAAACCCGCCCATGGCCGTAAATCGACGAATTTTAACCAGCCACGCAAGCACGTTCACCCTCGTCCAACCAAGTAAGGCTTAGAGTCTCGGCGGGCAAGTAGAATAACATGGTTTTAATATTGCTGTGTTTCATTGTTGTGCTTGAACTCGGGACGCTGATCCCGTGTTCCCAAGCAGTTTGTGTCTGCGCGTTGGATTCACATCCACACGAACCTCCGCACCGTGCAGCTCTCTCCCTCTCTCTCTCCCTCTCAGCTTCCGTCTTTCCTCCTCGAATCTAATTTTGCCAAACTCTGCACGGGCTCCAGAGCTCTCTCCCTCTACCCCTCTTTGTAATCCCTTGAGAGGCCGCCATTTGGTGGACGCATCGAGTCATTGCATTCTCCCGCCGTGTGCCGCTGCACGCCCCTAGTGGTCGTTCCGGTTACTGCCTCGAACCAGACGCCTGCCTCCCTCTGGCGTCCGCTCGAGATCATTACACCCACTCACACTGACCCTCCAAGGTCCGCCACCACCAGCTGGACACTCGTGGTCATTACATTCCCACCCAGACAGACACACACACACACACACACACACACACACACACACACACACACACACACACACACACACACACACACACACACACACACACATACTCTTTCTTTGTACAGTGTTTGCTTGTTTAGTAGATTAGATCTCCGTGTTAGATGACGTTTATTACTTGATTGTGTTGGTTTAATAAATAATTTCTGAATTATTTCGAAATTAATACATTTTTGTTAATAAACGCCTTTTAGCTGAATTGACCGATTCCTTGTAATTATTATGTATTTATTGTTGACAATTCACTGGCTTGTAACAGTCTGTGATCGCATCTCACACCTTCCTTGTTATTTAAGATTGTTATATTTACACAGGAATATTAACTAACTTAAATAACCTTTTTAAAAACGAGACTGATATTTGGGTATTAACTATTTCCAGTTTAGCTGGTGGTGCCCCAATTTCATTATTTTTTGATTAATTTAATTAATTTAATTAATTTTTCATTAATAGATTAATTTTGATAATTTCTTAACTTTTGCGTAATTACTCATTTACTCTAGGAGTTGTTTGTGAGTAAATGACCGTTTACTTCCATTAATAATTAAAATTTTTCATAAATTACTTCCAGTAATCGATTACTTGCAGTAATCTATTACTTACAGTAATTTTTAATGCTAATAACCAACCATTAATCCCAACACAGGGGAGAAAACACTCGAAGAGAGAGAAACTATTTGATTTATTCTAGTTGTTCAACCGTTTTGTTTGTCCATTGTCTTTGCACTGTAAATATCTGCACTTGGGAGGCTGCGAAAATAAATGGTAAAAAACATCTGATCGACTGCGCCACAATTTTTGGGGAATTTTGTTCTTGGAAAAAGGAACCCACGACAGTGAGGAAACTAAGAAAATTCCACCATTTTAGAATCCCCGGGTGAGGATCCACACCTCGCTCTAGCACCGGATCCTCCTCACTGACACTCCTGCAGGTAATCTGCTAATTGATTGCTCTTCCCTCTTAAGCCCTGCAGTGAGGAGGTCTGGTACAGAAGATTGTCTCTCTTACGAGAAACCTGCTTCGTGAATGCACTCCACGGCTTCCCGCTTCAAGCGTCCTCGGCCACCCCGCCTTGCCGTGCAGCTCTCCCTGCTGCGCTCCTCGTGCGCTCCTCACTCTGTGTGACCTCAAGCGCATCTCCTCCCGGTGCAGCGCATCTCCTTGCTGCAGTCCTCCCACCTGTACACTCTACATCCCAGAGGGTCTTGCGTTCTCAATAAAATCACTGCAAATTGCACCTGCTCTGCCTCCTGGTCTGCTTCTGAGTTTCAGGACTCCACGCACTGGGCACAATCTCCGGGGGCAGAGACAAATGTCTGTGCTGTGCTCCCATTATTGATGTTTATAGCATATTGCGCACTGCACACGTGTGTGTGATGCAGTCCCGGTGTCAAGAGGGGGTGAACTCAACTGTGAGGGGGTGGACTGATCCGCCCCCCTCAGTCAAAATGTAGTATTTTATTTTTATATATATATTGTTTTCAGTCTGATGTGTTAAAAACAACTCGGAAGAAACACCACTGACTTGTTAAAACCATAATGAACGGTTTTAGAATTTAAAATTACGAGTTTTCAGTGGTTCTTGAACCCACCACACGATCACGCACCTGACATGATCGTGTAAATGATCGTATAAATCCGCCAGCGGCTGTATATTTTCAGTCACCTCTCACATATCACTGATATCACAATGGATATACAAAAAATGGTTAATGCCTGTTTATATGAAATGAATGAAAACTAAAGACAGTACATTTTAGCATATGAACAGGTTGGCCATGTGTCTGGAAATAAAAAATATTTAAAATGTAAATACTGAAAAAATAGATAATCACACACGTTGTACATAAATGGAAAACAAACTATTAAATTGTATAATTATCTGTATATTTACTTGTTGTATTATTGTAACTTGAGTCTTATCGTGCTTCTATGTGGCTTAGATAAAACAATTTAGCTGCATAAGGTTTCGTATACTATGCATCACGTCATATACGAAACCTTATGCAGCTAAATTGTTTTATCTAAGCCACATAGAAGCACGATGAGCCCCGTCGGTGTTCAGACCCCCCCACCCCCCACCCTTTCTTTACTGACCTGGAGTCGGGACTGGTGTGATGTTTCATTACAAAAACAAACAATCGTACCCACCACATGAAACATGAAAACTGTCATTTAAACTTTGATTAATGTATTTAATTTGTTCATTTAAATTAAAACATTTTGAGCTGTTTCTATAGAAACAGACATAGTTTTCAAAATGTTGCAGTGTTAACACGAAACTTTTCTGAAACTAAAACGCGAAAATCCTTTGTTTTCACTTGGGCTTGAATTTTTGGTATTAGGATGAAAGTGTCAGCCATTAGAACATGCTAGCTCCACACAAAAAGGCCCAGATCCTGGATTTGAAATGCTGTTTGTTCCAACACTTTGTGGCCAAAGAGTTTGCATGTGGTTTACCTTGTGGTTGGTTGGTTTGCTAGTTGGTTGTTTGGTTGGTTGGTTGGTTTGCTAGTTGGTTGTTTGGTTGGTTGGTTGGTTTGCTAGTTGGTTGTTTGGTTGGTTGGTTGGTTTGCTAGTTGGTTGTTTGGTTGGTTGGTTGGTTTGCTAGTTTGGTTGGTTGGTTGGTTGTTTTGTTGGCTGGCTGGTCGGTCGGTCGATCGGTTGGCCGGCCGGCTGGTTGGTTGGTTGGATGTTTGGGTGGTTGGTTGGATGGTTGGTAATTTGGTTTGCTGGCTGGCTGGTTGGGTGGTTGGTTGGATGGTTAGTAATTTGGTTTGCTGGCTGGCTGGTTGGTTGGTTGATTGGTTGGTTGGTTAGTTGGTTGGCTGGTTGTTTTGTTGGTTGGCTGGTTGTTTTGTTGGCTGGCTGGTTGGTTGGTTGGTTGGCTGGTTGGTTGGTTGGTTGGTCGATTGGTGGGTCGGTCGGTCAGTCGGTCGGCTGGTTGGTTGGTTAATTGGTTGGCTGGCTGGCTGGCTGGCTGGCTGGTTGGTTGGTTGGTTGGTTGGTTGGTTGGTTGGTTGGTTGGTTGGTTGGTTGGTTGGTTGGTTGTCCACCCCCTACTGGAAATGTACACATCAGGCGTTAATGACAGCTTTGGAGCGATGAAGCTTGGTTACTAACAATGCAAAGCAATTAAACTCATTTAATGTTTTTTTCACATTCCAACATGATAATTAAGCTGAATTACATGCTTTTGGACTGCAGGAGAGAACCAGACCCCCCACCCACACACACACACACACACACACAGTTAGTAAGCAGACAGATCGGAGTCAGTGTGTGAGCAGCAGGATGATGGATGTTCTGGTGATGATGAGAATGATGATATCACCGCACAGCCGGTGAAAAGTGCAACTGTCTCTGGTCCGTTTCTCCTCCACAGTGTCACGGGAGAACATGCAAGCTCCACATAGAAAAGCCTGGCACAAGAGTTGAATCATTTTCGCTGCTAACTATTAGCGCTCCGCAATATATTGCTAATTTATCACCATAAGGAAGTGTTAAATATACATATTGAAAAAGAAGTTTAAAACGAGATGCTTCCAGGCATCATGCATTCATGCTCAGCAAATTCAAACTGACAGAAATCTTAAATATGGAAGAAGTGTATGACATACTACTCTAATCTACATAACAAACATTAAACTGTAACCTTCGAGTGATAAATACTTCTATTAACTTTATGACAACGCATTTTGTACTTGGATTAAGTATTCAAGAAATATGCTCTGCATGCACAGCAATGCCTCATCCGCTGTTTCATTCCTCCATTATTCATAAAGACGTAGGGATGTCATAAATTCAGTTCTGGGTAGCTGAGTGTCCTTGACTGTAGCATTACGGTGATTTCCCAAATATCAGGCTGTGACACTGCACTAATAATAACACCTTTACTTCAAGATGGATGGAAGCACGGACAGGTTTGTCTTTCCTTTGGCCTTGTACGGTGTTGAGGCTAATTTAAAACAGTTACAGGTCTATTTTCAGTTGACAAAGTGGTATAAATAGTGTCTGCACCGATAATGTCGCCACCATGTTTTGTTGCAGTTCATATAATCTAGTTTACAGCTTCTGACAAGTGCAGCGGCTCTTTGATTCCAAAACTGTGACTATGAATGTGAGAGTGTGGATAGAAACAGTTGCTCTTTTCACCAGCAACGGATCAGGACACATTGTTCATCGTGCGGTAATATCATCATTCTCATCATCAGCAGAACCAACTATTATCCCGCTGCTCACACACTGACTCCAATCTGTCTGCTTACTAAGTGTGTGTGTGTGTGTGTGTGTGTGTGTGTGTGTGTGTGTGTGTTTCTGGCACTGGCAGCTCGACCAGAGGAGCTGAGCAGTAATGAGATCTCACTCCTGGCTGGTCTTCCTGCTCCGATGGCGTCAGCAGACACTGAAAGAATGACTATCCACTAATTAGACCAAAATATACCCATTATGCAAGAGAGAAACACTCGAAGGATGATTAAAAACAAACTGTATACAAAATATATAGCGCATTACAAACATTATTGAGTGAAAAACAACAGTGTTGATGTTTGTCTTCTGTTAAGGAAATGAATCAATGACCTCTTTTTTCCCCATCATTACGGTTTTAAGTTTGAAGCCATCAGCTGGAAAGAAGTGTGGAGATGTTTCTGTTTAACAGCATAGTAAATTACTTTCATGAGGAAAATGAAAAATGATAGTATCATGTTCTCGGGCTATAAATACAGTTTAAGCAATGTGAACACCACAAGGCGACGTCTCTGCCACAACGTCTTCCTGCACTCAGAGAAAGGTCCAATCAAGAGCTAAAGGGGGAATGAAAATAACAAAGTGGATGAATGACAGCTTGATTAAATCTTTAGTTTTCCTTTTTGAGGGTGACAGCAGAGGTGGAGAAGCTGTGAATGTAACTAATAATGTAAAGTGGAAATGTGTCATACAGGTGAAAAATATTGCACTCAGGTTGCATCATTTCCTGTTTAAACAGCAAGGTTTTGAAAACGGTATAAACACTGAAAATGATGTTCGTACGCCAGGTCATGAGGTGGCACTGTTCTGGTGGAAAAAGTAGAAAAGTAAGTTTAATGTTAAAGTTAAATCGATTTGACAATGCTTTGCATTATGATTTGACTGTACTTTTTCTGTACTGTAATGTTCCACACCGAAAAAACTGTTTTGTTGGGATGGAAGAATAAACAATTAAATTAAATTAAAATCTTGTGTTTCATTTTAAAATGTTTCCTTTTTGCATGGGAACATTGTCAAAATGATGTTTGTTTACTCAGAAATGCTGGAATTGATGTAGTTAGCATGGCAGGCCACACATTAGTGCTGTAACTCAATGTGTCTCAAGTGTCTTGTGTTTATTTATATTTTACAGAAGGAGCTGGACGTTGGACTTGATTTGTACCATGGAAAACTTTTCCTCATGCTTCATGTGGCAGAACTTTACCAAGCATACAGTTGGTGTATCATAAAAAAAGAAACTGCATCTGTTAAATTTGTGTTGCTTGCATGTCCTTTAAATCCAAATGTGCTTCACAAATACCTTCATGTTCTTCAAGAAATTATACATTATGCATGCTTAATGGTTGCAAATGGAATTAATCAATGCTTTAGTTCATTTATAAAGGTAAAACAATCATCAGGTAATTTTCTGTCACATACGTTCAATAAAATCTGTCATGACCTCCACCTCTGGCTCTGCCTAGTGGCAGCATTTGTTCCCTTCCCCCTCCCTCCTTTCCTTTTTCCTAGGTGGGTGTGTGCTGCATGCTGTGTGAAGTGTGGAGGAGTGCAGTGCTGATTTCCTGAGGTCTCTCACCTGCAGCAGGGTGTGGCTTCTCTCAACATGCACCTCTCTCTATAAAGCTGGCAGCAGATGAAGACTCGGTGTCGGACCGTAAAACTACCTACCGTTAGTTGAACTCTGTTCTGCCTGACTTCGACTCAGTCTGTTTTTCTCTGCGTTAAAGTTTGTCCCTCCTCGGCTGCAGCTCTTGACCCACCCTGCTGCACCGAGCTCCTGCATGAGACTCAGCTCGTTGCCCCGTTCCTACACCTTCAGCACAGGACTCCCTGACAACCATCCTCCTGGCTGCAGCCCACGCCACCTCCGTGGGTCTCCAGCGTCGACCACGCCATTCATCCCGCTCCGCTTCGTACCAGGCTGTGTGCTCCCTTAGTCTCCCGCTGGGTCCTGATAGTTTGGTTGGGGTGTTTTCGTAGTCTGTGTAGTGGTTCTATATTGTTTATTCTGGAGTACTGTTTGGTTGGGCTTAAGTTTGTAGTTTCTAGGTTTAGTCCGTACGTCTGTAATTCTGGCTCTTGGAGTTCTGCTTGCTTGTGTTTTTGGTTTGTGTTCATTGTCACCTCATTTATTAAAAGTACTCTGAGAGAATCCCTGTTTGCCGTGTCTCTGTCCGCAACTGAGTCTCTGAGTGTGATCCGTGACAGTACGGTCCGACCAAGATGAACTCAGCGGACAATGTGACCGGCGCTGATCAGGTCTCTCAGGCACTCCTCCTAGAGCAGGCTATGACTAGTCACGGCGCCATGTTGAGTCGCCACGACATGCTACTACGCACTTTGGTAGAGAGTAACCATGCTTTATTAAATCAAGTCTCTCAGCTAACCAGCAAGGTTAATTCTTTAGCCACAGTTATGACTACTTCCTCAGCTGCCCCAGTAGTTACTGTTCCCACTCCTAGTTCGGCATCTCCCATCTTCACCACTCCCTTTTCCTCGTGAACCCGCTGTGCCCACACCGGAACGCTACGCCGGAAACTTGGGTTCCTGTCAAGCGTTTCTTACTCAGGTTTCCTTGGTTTTTGAGTTACAGCCTATGTCTTATGCATCTGACAGGTCTCGAATAGCTTATTTGGTGGGGTTGTTGAAGGGCCCGGCGAGGGATTGGGGAGCATCTGTTTGGGAGAAGCAAGGTGAAATATGCTCCTCATATTCAGCCTTCACCAATGAGATGAAGAAGATCTTTCACCACCCTGTTTGGAGGCGGGAAGCCGGAAACCGCCTTACCACCTTGTGGCAGGGGGCCAGGAGTGCAGCGGAATTTGCAATGGAATTTCGTACTCTTTCCGTGGAGAGTGGATTCAACGATGAAGTCTTGCAAAATGCCTTCTATCGAGGCCTCAACGAGGAATTGAAGGATCAACTCGCCACACGAGAGGAGGCTGCCAACCTGGATACCCTCGTCGCATTGACTATTAATCTAGATAATCCATTACGGGAACGCAGACGAGAACGCAGCCAGCAATTCCGACCAACTGCAACCCGCTTCCTGAACCCGGTCTCTGTCCGCAACTGAGTCTCCGAGTGTGATCCGTGACAAAAATAACATATCACTCTCAAAAACTCCCTTTATGTTAAAATTTATTTGTAGATCTTTTGACTTCCACATCAAGGCACTATACAGAAAGGATTGTTCTTTAAAAGTGTTGTTTTTTATTGTGATGAACCTCAAATGGAAGATGTTGTAAAACATGTGTTCAGACGCCTGTGGGTCAGTCTCTCCATGCTGGTTTTCTGGCTTTTTTCTTCTCTGCAGGCTCCTGGGTGGTGTCGTAATCGGGGTAATAGGGTACACCTATGCTAGGTATACTTTAGTTCCTCCTCATCCCTTCAGCAGGAAGCTCCCTCTCAGACACTCAGGTGGCTGGCTCCTTCTCACTCCTAAACTGACTGATGTTATCGAGCTCACCCATGTGAGCTCGATGGTGCTGTCCTTTGTTGTAGCATATTAATATCCATCATCCTGGCAACCTGCCATGGTTAAAACAAAAACAGATAAACATGAAAAGAACACTGAATATTACATAATATTAAAATGATATATAGTGGAGGTTCAGTCATGGCTGCATTACTTGTCATCAATAGAATAACACCTGCTAAAGCTGTAACATTTGTTATAAGTGGCCCAAAGTTAACCCACAATTTCAATTGTAGAATGTGTATAGAATAAACATTTTTACCTAAATGTAATGACATTTAGTTTGTCTGCATGAATCGAATCATTGAAATAGAAAGTATACAAAGATGGCAATTTCATTAGAAAAGGGCCAACCTTTTGTCAAGTTTAGAATGAGAGTTGTGTTGTTTACCTTATCAGCAACCTTTTTCAAGGTTCTCTTCAGGTATCCCTCTGCCCCTCAAGGCAGCAAATAAGTGGTTAGCTATTGTTGTGCATGTAGCTGGATAACTTAAATAGATGTTAGTTCTGTGAGGCTCAGCAAATAATAACACGTTGACAAAATGAGGGATATAGCAGGTCTAAGGTTTAGGTTAATCTGCATCCCTCAAAAATTCAATCTGGCCATATTAGCCATCAAAGACCTGAGATGGAGACACAGCAACCTGTTACACATATGTGAAGATTCTGTCACCAAATTGGCTACTGGCTCATTTGGAACAATGAATTTTACATAATTTACTGTAATGAGCATAGATTTATGGATAATAAAGTGGCAAACAGAAGTACCTGTTGCAACAAGACAGCAATAACAGTTCATGTAGTTAAAAAAATTTAAATATGAAAAAAGCAACCGAGCTGTACTTGAATGCACCATCTCAGCAACGCTACATTGATAGCATGCTACATAGATCCCGCGGTCATAAAGTAAACTGGTTGTTGTTCCAGAAGCACAATAACGGTTCTTTGGTTTGGATAAACGCAGTAATGCCCGACCCCAGCTACTCCTGGCTGCTCCAAAACACAGGCAGTGATTCAGTCTGGGGAGAAACAGCTGCAGCAGCACTACGAGGGGCGCAGGAACCTGCAGGAGGCTAATTATCACAGTTCTATAGTACAGTCACTGCACAAATACTTTTTTGATTTCCATGCATCATATCTTCTAACTAGAAAGGTGCAAATGTGAAAAGAAACACAAAAATAGTTGTAACTCACCTGTCAGCAGTGGAAGCTTGTCACGACTTGGTCTGGCTGAAGAGCGCCAGAAAAAGCCCCAAAAACATATGTTGTCATTTTTTCTCATTATCTTGGGGAAAAATAACTGGAGATCTCGAGAGAACCACTGAAATTATCTCTTTATCACGGAAAAAAGCAGGGTTAGAAAATATTCAAAAAAGTCTGAATCAGAGAGGATCGTGGGAAGTGCGACGTCAGTTGCAAACGATCTATAAACAAGAACAATGGGAGAACAGACATTCAAGTGGACAGACCACCAAGTTGGATTGTTATTTCTGTGACTGTCAAAATAAAAGTACCAAGTCCAGAAGAATTTGGACTGGGAATCATGATACCAAGGAGGAAACACTGGTTGTTTATCTACTGAGCATGTGCAGAACTACTAGTTACTACGACCATTCACACCCCAGTGTTTATACTTAAGCTCCTGTGTCTTGCTCAAGGAGGGAGATGGGGAATTGAACTTGCGACAGTGCAAATGAAAGACAATCCTTTTCACCAGCTGGGCCTCAGAAATTCACCTGATTAACCAGAGTAACCCTGGAAAACTCATGCCCACTCGGGAAGAACATGCAAACTCTGCACAGAAAGCTCGCGCCTCCTCATCAAACATAAATTACTGCTAAAAGATTCTGAAAGATTTGAAAATGTGATGTTGGAAGTGATTGATGAGGACCAGATGGGATCCATCCAATGCCGGGAGACCCAAGACAACATCGAGCGTACCCTCCATATAGCAAACCAGGTTCAAAGACAAGGAATATTTACCGTATTAGTTAGTCTTGACACAGAAAAGGCCTTCGACTGCCAATTGGAATTTTTTTTGTATCAGGTCCTAGAGAGGTAAGGATTCCAAAAACATTTAATTCAATGCATCCAAACACTTGACCAGGAACCTGTTGGGTCCTGTGCATCCATAGTTCATGCATCCTTATGAAGGGGGGGACCACATTTCTTTGAGGACAAAGAAACCGCATGGTCAGCCCTGTAAAATTTGCCATTGATCACGTGACCCCCACCAGGGGGTCCTAGGCCACACTCTCCCCAAGCTGCAGCACTGCTGTCCACCGCCAGGAGACTCCAAGGCCTCCATCACCAGCTGGAGAAGCTGCCCCGAAAGCGCTGAGGCGAAACCACGCTCCGACTGGCCAGGCCATCCCAGGCACAGCGGGATGCCAGGAACATGATTCACAGATATAAAAGGCTGCACCACGAAAAAACAAACCCTCTCAAAGACAGATTAGCGTCAGACCAGATGCAGAGTGTATGAGGAACGCAGAGAGCCACACGGTTCCAGCGAGGTTAGAAAAGTCAGCATGCATTAGCATGCTGACTTTTCTAACCTCGCTGGAACAAGCAGAAAAAGCCGTGGAGTTATTTTCCAGACACCGGGAATCACAGACAAATTACCGTGACACACAGCACCGCGACGCCCCGCAAACGGTGCTGAACAATGCCACGCCACCAACAGTAAGCAAGCTTTTGTCTGGTCAGCATTGTTAGATTAGGCTGAAGCTAATACGAGCAATGTTTTTGTTTTTGTTTTTGAAAAAGCTGCATATTTTTGTATAACGCGACATTCACGCACACTAACGTCCGAACCCCCATTTTCGCTCAGAAACCAGAGATCCAGTTAGCTTCCCGAATCTAACTTCGATCCCTGTGTGGAGAACTGAGTTTCGGACCCGAAACCTCAACAGAACTTTTCCTTCTCTCTCCTCTTCCCTCTCTCTTTGTCACCTGTCATCGCGAGCGCGCGCCCCACGCACAGTCACCATCCACTCGTGGCATCTAATCTCGGTTAGATAAATACATAGCCACATTTAGCTCCGAACCACTAACTTGTGCCGCATGATCACCAGAGATGATAACTGTATGTTCCGACATCCTGCTAGAACTCCGACTCCGAACCGAACTGACAATGCCGCCCGTTCATCACGTGACCTTGGAAAGCACCTCTCGGTAACCCGGCTGCATGTCAAGTGAAACTGAGCCCCTATTTTGGCTCTTTGTAAACCACAACAGAGCCGCCATCTTGAATGAAGACCCAACTCATTCCTTGCCCGGTGGATATTCAAGGTCACTGCACCCACTCACACTGACCCACTTAAAGTCAGCCGCCACCTGGTGGACACTCGTGGTCATTACATCCCCACTCAGACTCCCATCACACACACACACACACACACACTTTCTTTGTACATAGTGTTTGCTGTTAAGCAGATTAGATCTCCGTGTTAGATGACATTTGCTACTTGAATGTGTTGATTTATGATATGATTTATGAATTGTTTATGAATCACTTTGTAACAAATGCCTTTTGGCAGAAATGATTGATTCCTGGTAATTATTGTGTATTTATTGTTGACAATTCACTTGTTTGTAACAGTCTGTGCTCAAGTCTCACACCTTCCTTTTTATTTAAGATTGTTATATTTTGCACAAAAATATTAACTAACTTAAATAAACCTTTTTACAAATGATATCAGCTATTTCCAGTTTAACTGGTGGTGCCAAAATTAATTATTAATTGATAAATAAACAATTTATTCAAATTAATAATTTTTCATTCATAAATTATTTTTGATAATTTATTAACTTTTGAGTAATTACTCAATTACTTTGGGAGTTGTTAATGAGTAAATGACCATTTACTTCCATTAATAATAAAAAAAAAATTCATAAATTACTTCCAGTGATTTATTACTTTTAGTAATCTATTACAGTAATTGAAGGCTAATAACCAACCCATAACTCCCAACAAACCCACAGCCAGGATTGAAATAAGTGGCCACTTAACAGACAGATCTACTTTACATCGTGGGACCCGTCAAGGTTGTTGCCTGAGTCCAACTTTATTTGCCGTCTCCAGAGAACCCCTGGCACAGATGATCAGACAAAGTGACGATAAAAAAGTTATTAAGGAAAAGAAGAACACAGTCATCCTAGCGCTGTTTGCTGACGAAGTAATCATGTGTCTTCAGAACCCAGACCAGATCTTTCCTAACTTAATGACAATCTTTGAAGACAATACTCAGGATACAAATTAAATTAAATAAAGACTCTTGTTCTTTCCTTCAATTATTTCCCTAATCCAGAAATTAGAGAGAAATATACATTTAATTGGGAACAAAAACAATGAAATACTTAATATCCAAAAAACTTACTAAGACCTATCAAAACTAAAACCCATTTAATGTTAACCTTCAGAAAGATATGGAATGATGGTCTGTACTTAACTTAAAATAAGTAACCCTAACCCTAACTTAAAAAGAATGTGTTGCTGAGACTCCTGTATTTGTTTCAGTTCATCCCACACATGATCCCTGAAATGCAATTCAGGTCTTGGGAGAAATTAATATCCAGGTGGATTTGTGCTGCCAGGAAACAAAGGGTGAGATCCAAAACACTTCAATTAAACAAAGGTGAGGGTGGACTGTCGGTACACAACATAAAGGAATACTTCTATGGTGCACAAGTGAGATTCCTGGTTTGTCCATGTTGTCCTCTGTATCAGAGACGATGGAAAGACAAAGCACAACATAGAAAATTAGCAATTCCAAACAACAATTGGGGGAAAAAGGGGACTAAACTACATCAAAAAACCCAAAAATTAAATTAGCACTCAAACATTGAGTGTCTGAAGTAAAATGGTTAAAGAATCTTATGTGGAACGCAACAGTAAAGTGTTGATGTGGTTCAGCCAGGACCCTGGTTTTAACCCAGGAACTAATCGTGGTGGATTCAAACTCTCGAATGATAAAGACATCACTGCACTCATTCAGGGCAAAACATTTAAAAGCTTTGAAGAATTAAAAGAGGAATTTAAACTTCAGACTTTAACTTTAGACTTCCTCAGATATTTGCAAAGACTATTACAATATAAAAAAGGACCTTCAAAGCAGGAGTATGCGGGACAACCTCGTCTTCGCGGGACTTCCAGAACGCAAGGAGGAAAACACGGAAACATCGCTGCGAGGATTCATCCAGGAGCACCTGAAGCTTCCTGTGGACACCGTGAACAAGATCACCTTCGCCCGAGTCCACCGCCTGGGAGGGAGACGACAGGACAACCAGCCCCCCGTCCACCTCCTGGGAGGGAGACGACAGGACAACCAGCGCCCCGTCCACCTCCTGGGAGGGAGACGACAGGACAACCAGCCCCCCCCGTCCACCGCCTGGGAGGGAGACGACAGGACAACCAGCCCCCCGTCCACCTCCTGGGAGGGAGACGACAGGACAACCAGCCCCCCGTCCACCGCCTGGGAGGGAGACGACAGGACAACCAGCGCCCCGTCCACCGCCTGGGAGGGAGACGACAGAACAACCAGCCCCCCGTCCACTGCCTGGGAGGGAGACGACAGGACAACCAGCCCCCCGTCCACCGCCTGGGAGGGAGACGACAGGACAACCAGCCCCCCGTCCACCTCCTGGGAGGGAGACGACAGGACAACCAGCCCCCCGTCCACCTCCTGGGAGGGAGACGACAGGACAACCAGCGCCCCGTCCACCTCCTGGGAGGGAGACGACAGGACAACCAGCCCCCCCCGTCCACCGCCTGGGAGGGAGACGACAGGACAACCAGCCCCCCGTCCACCTCCTGGGAGGGAGACGACAGGACAACCAGCCCCCCGTCCACTGCCTGGGAGGGAGACGACAGGACAACCAGCCCCCCGTCCACCGCCTGGGAGGGAGACGACAGGACAACCAGCCCCCCGTCCACCGCCTGGGAGGGAGACGACAGGACAACCAGCCCCCCGTCCACCGCCTGGGAGGGAGACGACAGGACAACCAGCGCCCCCGTCCACCTCCTAGGAGGGAGACGACAGGACAACCAGCCCCCCGTCCACCGCCTGGGAGGGAGACGACAGGACAACCAGCCCCCCGTCCACCTCCTGGGAGGGAGACGACAGGACAACCAGCCCCCCGTCCACCGCCTGGGAGGGAGACGACAGGACAACCAGCGCCCCGTCCACCTCCTGGGAGGGAGACGACAGGACAACCAGCCCCCCGTCCACCTCCTGGGAGGGAGACGACAGGACAACCAGCGCCCCGTCCACCTCCTGGGAGGGAGACGACAGGACAACCAGCGCCCCGTCCACCGCCTGGGAGGGAGACGACAGGACAACCAGCCCCCCGTCCACCTCCTGGGAGGGAGACGACAGGACAACCAGCCCCCCGTCCACTGCCTGGGAGGGAGACGACAGGACAACCAGCCCCCCGCCCACTGCCTGGGAGGGAGACGACAGGACAACCAGCCCCCCGTCCACCTCATGGGAGGGAGACGACAGGACAACCAGCCCCCCGTCCACCGCCTGGGAGGGAGACGACAGGACAACCAGCGCCCCGTCCACCTCCTGGGAGGGAGACGACAGGACAACCAGCCCCCCGTCCACCTCCTGGGAGGGAGACGACAGGACAACCAGCCCCCCGTCCACCTCCTGGGAGGGAGACGACAGGACAACCAGCCCCCCGTCCACCGCCTGGGAGGGAGACGACAGGACAACCAGCCCCCCGTCCACCTCCTGGGAGGGAGACGACAGGACAACCAGCCCCCCGTCCACTGCCTGGGAGGGAGACGACAGGACAACCAGCCCCCCGTCCACCGCCTGGGAGGGAGACGACAGGACAACCAGCCCCCCGTCCACCGCCTGGGAGGGAGACGACAGGACAACCAGCCCCCCGTCCACCTCCTGGGAGGGAGACGACAGGACAACCAGCCCCCCGTCCACCGCCTGGGAGGGAGACGACAGGACAACCAGCCCCCCGTCCACCGCCTGGGAGGGAGACGACAGGACAACCAGCGCCCGCAGCCCATTGTTGCTAAGTTTGAACATTTCAAACAGAAAGAACTGGTGAAGAGCCGCGGCCGGGAACTACGAGGGACGCACTTCAGCGTTAACGACCAGTTCCCGAAGGAGATCTTAGACCGCCGCTTGTTGTTTCCCGTGAGGAAGAAGCTGAAGGAATATACAAGTTAAACATTTGATTTCTGTGGGACAACTGAAGACATTGTATTGTTATCTTCCTACACAGCTGGGATTCCTCCCTGCTAAAGTTGGGAAAAACAAAGCTGTAAATTAATGTTCAGGGACATCCCAAGTTGGTTGGCGATGTCTCCTCAGTGCTCCATTCTGCACAATTCATGGTCAAGGTAAGATTGGAACAGATAAGAGGTCAGAGGTCACTTTGGTCCCACGGAACGACAAGCTTTGAGTAAAACCAGTTTTAAGCAGTTTTGGAGACAAAGGAATAACACCTTCACCATAGCAACGCATACATCACGAGGAACTGACCAATGTGAGGTTGAGGTGTCATATGCAAATGTATAAATATGAACCCTGCGTTACAGCAGGGCCCTTCTTCACTGTAGATCCAGCCTATATACTTGGGTCTGCAAGGAAGAACGGTCCGAGCTCGTATAGATGTAATCTCTGATATATGCAATTTTGTAGCATTGTATAATCTGATATGCATTTTTGTAATCTCTTGTTTGTGTGATTATTAAATGCATTATTGAAGAAATTAACACTCTCTTTCTGCCTCTCCCGGATCAAACGAACACGCAGGAATTCAGGGGAACACAGGTACGAATTCCAACAAAGCTCATCGCTGAAGGATCCCGAGCCGTCATCACAGTGGACAGGCTCTACGTCAATGGCCAGCTGTACCGGGACCCCGCTGTCACCCCCTGGCTCTACTGATGGTCCTCAGAAATGAGTAACATCCCCTCCAACACACACACACACACACACACACACAGCCGCACAGATCACAGGTTTAATGAGGTCCAGATAAATATCTAACAGCAACACTGGTAAGCATCATGATTGATCAAATAAGGCGAAGGTAATTAGTATTATATTGTTAAAATACACGATGCTTGCAATGTTATTATAGTGTTAATCATCTTGAACTCGCACTATAAACGCTGGGATATTTGTATGTGTATATATGTGTGTATATGTATAAATATATATAGGTATATATATTTACATGACTTTAAAAAAAACAAAAAAACAAAGCAGGCACTCCTTACGTCACCACTGACGTCACCTATGAGTTTGGGATTGTCTTTTTTGGGATTTTGGTTTCCTACTTTCTATTTCTACACCCCTCCCTTGTCTTAATAGTAACACTTTTCCACTGTTTTAACCACATTAAGACCACGACACCACAATCCAACTGTCATGAGATCACACACTCCTATGTCGACAGACACACACTCCCATGTTAAATAACCAGTCAGAATTAGGAACCTTAAAAACATGCACATGCACGCACACATAGACACAGACACAGACACACACACACACGCACGCACACACAGACACACACACAGACACACGCACGCACACACAGATTCACGCACCCAGATACACACAAGAAATTAGAAAACCCACCTAGAAGATGAGTGTAACAAGAGACATGTTCAGATTTGTCACCTGGAATGTGCGTGGAATGGGCACACAAACAAAAACACAAAAGGTTTTCGAACACCTGGATAAACTAGAGGCAGACATTGTCTTATTACAAGAGACACACACACCTTCCACAGAACATCACAAATTGATCTCACCACACACACACTCAGCTGGTTAGAACTCCAAGCAGAGAGGCGGAGCTATATTAATCAGCAATAAAAAACAATTCTCTCATAAAGATACAACCATAGACCCAGAGGGAAGATTTCTCTTCAGAACACAAATGTGTATCGCAAACATCTATGGCCCAAATGTTGCTGACCCCTCCTTCTATCACAACTTCTTCACCACCCTCTCAACACTCTGACAAAACACTTATAGTTGGAGGAGACCTCAACATCGCCCTCAATCCACACATGGACAGAGTTAGTGAAGCACAAACACCAGACACTGGGAATCTCCAGATAGAATCCAGCAGTACATGAGTGACTCTGGTCTTTGTGACGCTTGGTGCACCTCTCATCCTCCTCTTAAAGAGTACACCTTCTACTCAGCAGTGCACCAATCCTATTCACACTTAGATTACTTTCTGGTGAGTAAATCAGTGATTAAAGACACCTGGGACACACAGATTCACCCCGTCACTATCAGTGACCATGACCTGTCACTATGACGTCACTATCAGTGACCATGACCTGTCACTATGACGTCACTACCAGTGACCATGACCTGTCACTATGACGTCACTACCAGTGACCATGACCTGTCACTATGATGTCACTACCAGTGACCATGACCTGTCACTATGATGTCACTACCAGTGACCATGACCTGTCACTATGACGTCACTATCAGTGACCATGACCTGTCACTATGACGTCACTATCAGTGACCATGACCTGTCACTATGACGTCACTATCATGTTGCGTTTAACTAAAGAACCCCAAAGCAGAGACAGAAGCAGGAGGCAAGTTGAACAGTTTATTTCACAAACAGAGGGTGGCAGGCAGTGGAGGCAGGGAGCTGGCCGACGAGGAGCAGGTCACCAGGAACGAGACTCCAGGAGAATCGAACAGGATGGAATTATCTGGCAGTGTGGTGCTGAGACATCCAGGCCTTCATACTGTGGTTGATTAGGTAATGACGTGCAGGTGTCTAGTCTGCAGCACCAGGAGGAGTCAGCCACACCCCCTGCCACACACTGCTCAGCTGCAAAAAGAACACAAAAACGGGGGAGGGGGACAGCACACAAACCAAATCATAACAGTACCCTCCCCTCAAAGGGCGCCACCTGGCGACCCACCAGGTCTATCCGGGTGAAGAACATAAAAATCCCTAACGAGATCAGGGTCCAAAATGAAAGAGCATGGAACCCACGAGCGCTCCTCGGGCCCATACCCCTCCCAGTCCACCAAAAATTGCAGCCCGCGACCCCGACGCCGGACATCCAACAGGCGGCGAAGAGAAAAGGCCGGGTGGTCATCGACAACCCGGGGGGGTGGAGGGGGCTCGGCCGGAGGGCAAAGATCACTGGAGGAGACAGGCTTCAGGAGGGAGACATGGAAAGAAGGATGAATGTTCAAAGAGGAAGGCAATTTCAAACGGACGACCGTGGGATTGAGGACGCGCTCAATCTCAAACGGCCCAATGAATCTGGGAGATAGCTTTCTGGACTCGCACCGCAGAGGAATGTCACGTGTGGACAACCAGACTTTCGGACCAGGGCTGTAGTCATGGGCTGGGACGCGGCGCCGATCCGCCAGCATCTGGTTACGAGTCCTCGTTCGCAAAAGAGCAGCCCGGGCCTCCCTCCACACGAGTCGAGCCCTCCGTAGGTGTCCCTGAATGGAAGGCACTGACACAGCCCTCTCCTGTGTTGGGAAGAGTGGAGGCTGATAGCCGTTAGACGCCATGAATGGAGACATACCTGTGGCCGAGGAGATCTGGGTATTGTGCGAGTATTCGATCCAGGGGAGATGAACGGACCAAGAGGCAGGGTGGCTGGCCGTGACACAACGCAAGGCAGCCTCCAGATCTTGGTTGGCCCGCTCAGTCTGGCCATTGGTTTGTGGGTGATAACCTGAAGATAAGCTCACAGTGGCTCCGATGGCACGGCAAAAGGCACGCCATACTCGTGAAACGAACTGGGGACCCCTGTCCGAAACTATGTCCTGAGGGAGTCCATGGAGCCTGAACACATGCTCAACCAAGAGATTAGCTGTCTCAAAAGCAGACGGAAGCTTGGGAAGAGGAACAAAGTGGGCTGACTTGGAAAAACGATCAACAATTGTTAAAACAACGGAGTTACCTTCTGACGGGGGAAGGCCAGTCACAAAATCAACTGCTATGTGGGACCAAGGGCGATGAGGTATGGGAAGTGGCCGCAGTAAACCAGCAGGGGGACGATGAGATGCCTTGTTGCGGGCACAGACGGAACAGGCTGAGACAAATTCACGTGTGTCGGCTGTCATAGATTGCCACCAAAAACGTTGTTGAAGCAGGGTCAGGGTGCAGTGGATACCGGGATGGCATGCGACCTTGGAGCCGTGTCCCCACTGAAGCACCGCCGACCGGGCAGTAGGTGGCACAAACAGAAGCCCTGGTGGACACTCAGCAGGGGTGGGAAGGTCTCCCTGCGCCTCCTGAACTGTCTTTTCCACTTCCCAAGTGGCAGCTCCGACTATGCATGAGAAGGGTAGGATGGTGTCCTCTGGTGGATCTGCAGAGATGGCAGGAGTGAACAGGCGTGACAAGGCGTCGGGCTTCACATTTCTGGACCCTGGACGGTAGGTGAGTGTGAAGTTAAAGCGGCCCAGGAAGAGGGCCCACCGAGCCTGGCGGGAATTCAGCCTGCGGGCAGAGCGAAGGTAGGAAAAGTTTTTATGATCAGACCATACCAGGAAAGGTTGAGAAGCCCCCTCCAGCCAGTGTCTCCACTCCTTGAGAGCCATGACGACGGCCAAAAGCTCACGATTGCCCACATCATAGTTCCTCTCTGCTGGAGTGAGTTGCCGAGAGAAAAAGGCACAGGGGTGCATCTTCTGATCGGTGCCTGACCGCTGAGAGAGCACAGCACCAACTCCAGACTCCGAGGCATCTACCTCCACCACAAACTGAGCTGAAGGATCAGCATGACATAAAACCGGAGCAGAACAAAACAGGTGCTTTAACCTTACAAAAGCGGCATCCGCTTCGGGAGACCAGGAAAAAGGTGCCTTAACAGAGGTAAGCTTGGTGAGAGGAGACGCAACTCTACTATAGTTGCGTATAAACCGTCTGTAAAAGTTCGCAAAGCCCAGAAATCTTTGGAGTTGTTTTCTGGTCGTAGGTGTGGGCCACTCATTCACCGCTGTTACCTTGGCTGGGTCTGTCTTGATTTGCCCCTTCTCCACCACAAATCCAAGAAAACTGACAGAGGACACATGAAAATCGCATTTCTCAGCTTTCACATAAAGTCTATTTTCAAGGAGTCGCTGCAAAACCAGTCTGACATGCTGAACATGATCCTTAAGGTTACTTGAAAAAAATCAAAATGTCATCAATATAAACAAACACAAATCTGTTCAGCATGTCACGCAAAACATCATTAATAAGGCACTGAAAGACAGCAGGTGCATTTGTTAATCCAAACGGCATGACTGAATATTCAAAATGTCCAAGGGGGGTGTTGAATGCCGTTTTCCACTCATCCCCCTCCTTGATTCTGATCAAATGATAAGCATTCCGAAGATCCAGCTTGGTGAATACTGTGGCCTGATTAAGGGAGTTGAAGGTGGAATCAATGAGTGGAAGGGGGTACTTATTCTTAACAGTTATGTCGTTTAGGCCCCTATAGTCTATGCATGGTCGTAGGGACTTGTCTTTCTTATCCACAAAAAAGAAACCTGCTCCTACAGGAGAAGAGGATGGGCGAATAAGTCCTGCAGCCAAACTCTCAGTAATATAAGTCTCCATTGACACCCTTTCTGGTTTGGAGAGATTATACAACTTACTAGTAGGTAATGGAGCACCAGGTATCAGATCTATTTGACAGTCATAAGGTCTGTGAGGAGGCAGAGATGACGCTCGGTCCTTAGAGAAAACCTCTTTGAGGTCATGATACATAGACGGAACTACTGACAGGTCAATGGGCTTAGGAGTTGAAGGCGTGTGGAAACTAGTGGGTGGAACAGCTGCGTGTAAGCAATGGGAGTGGCAGAACAAGCTCCAATTAACAATGGATTGGGTGGACCAGTCTATGTGTGGGTTATGGAGTTTAAGCCAGGGAAGGCCCAATACAAGTGGAGCTGACGGAGAGGGAACTATGTAGAGAGATATTAATTCACAATGGTTACCGGAAACCAACAGGGACACTGGGACTGTACGGTGAGTTACACTGGCTAGCACTCTTCCATCGAGAGCATATACAGTCTTGGCCTCTGAGAGAGGTTCAGTAGGAAAGTTGGCCTGGGAGACAAATTCAGAGTCTATGAAGTTCTCATCTGCACCAGAGTCCACTAAAGCTTGAACTGTGAGAGAAATGGTGTTGAAAGACACAGTACCCCTGAGTTGAATGCGCTTGGCGGAGGGATCCATAGGAGTGTGGCTCACCAGCGCCCCTCCCGAGGCCGATGAGCCTGGTCTTTTGGCCGAGCGGAACAGTTGAGCAGGATGTGGCCGGCCTGGCCACAATAGAAGCAGAGTCCTTCTCGAAAACGGCGCTGTCGCTCCTCCTGGGTGAGTCCCATTCTCCCGAGCTGCATGGGCTACTCTGTGGTGTTAGCGTACCCTTGGGTAGGAGGGGCTGGTAGTTCCAGCGGGTGAGGGGTCCTGGACTGGAAGGTAGGGACAGAGTGCCTGGACCTGACCCTTCTATCCTTGTGTCTCTCACGAAGGCGGTTATCCAGTCTAATAGCAAGCGAAATTAAGTCCTCTAGGTTTGCGGTCTCATCTCTGGCCGTCAGCTCGTCCTTCACCTCCTCACTAAGACCGCGAAAAAAAATGCCTTGTAGTGCCTTATCATCCCATCCACACTCCGTAGCTAAAATGCGGAAGTCAATGGAGTAAGCCGAAACTGAACCACAGCCCTGATGCAAAGAGAGCAAACGACTACTAGCCTCCTTACCCTGCAGTGGATGATCAAACACTCTTTGCATTTCAGATATGACTTGAGTGTGTAACAAACTGGAGAGTCACTGTTAGATAATGCTACCGCCCAAGCGGATGCCTTCCCAGAAAGTAGACTCATTACAAAAGCTACTCTAGACCTATCAGAGGAGTAGGTGAGTGGCTGCTGATCAAACACTAACAGGCATTGATGTAGGAACTGCTTACACATCCCTATCTCTCCTGAGTACCTGCTAGGTGTGGGTATGAAAGGCTCACGAGGCTGAGATGTCAGGGGACCAGTGGGAGCTGGGATCTGGAGATTTGAATCCGCCGCTTGGTCAGGATCTGGAAATTGCGCCTGGTTGAGAGGTTGAAGCGAGGAAACTTGAGCAGCAACTTCATTCAGATGACCACCGAGCTGATGCATTCCCGTAGTGAGTTCTTGTAGAGTGGACATAACTTCCTGAAGGGCGACGCCCTGCTGTCCGACAAGCACTCCTTGTGAAACAACAGCTCGTTGGAATTTTTCAGTCTCAGCGAGGACCTGCTTGATCTTCTCTGTCTCTGCGGGGTTCATGGTGGCCAGATAATTCTGTTGCGTTTAACTAAAGAACCCCAAAGCAGAGACAGAAGCAGGAGGCAAGTTGAACAGTTTATTTCACAAACAGAGGGTGGCAGGCAGTGGAGGCAGGGAGCTGGCCGACGAGGAGCAGGTCACCAGGAACGAGACTCCAGGAGAATCGAACAGGACGGAATTATCTGGCAGTGTGGTGCTGAGACATCCAGGCCTTCATACTGTGGTTGATTAGGTAACGACGTGCAGGTGTCTAGTCTGCAGCACCAGGAGGAGTCAGCCACACCCCCTGCCACACACTGCTCTGCTGCAAAAAGAACACAAAAAGGGGGGAGGGGGACAGCACACAAACCAAATCATAACATATCAGTGACCATGACCTGTCACTATGACGTCACTAATAGAACAATCACCCTCCTAGCAGACAATGGAGATTTAACACTTCACTGCTCAAGGATCTAGACTTCCTCACATTCTTTAAAAAACAATGGACACTCTTTTTAGAAACAAACGATCTGCCTGGTGTCTCTCCCGGTGTCCTCTGGGAGACAGCTAAAGCTGTCATGAGAGGAAAAATAATTTCTTACTCCTCATTCAAAACCAAAAAGGCAAAAAAATAAAGGGAAAAGAACTAGAAGATCAAATCAAGACCATAGAGACAGCTCATGCTGCTTTCAAAGATGACCACTTATTAACGGAGTTAAAGAGATTAAAAATGGATTTGAATGAAATAATTGAACATAAAACACAATTTCAACTACAAAGATTACGCTGGGAGAACTTTGAACGTGGCAATAAATCCAGCAAACTCTTAGCCAATCAGTTAAAACGAAATAAAGAAAAGTGTACAATCCCCTCAGTTAAAACTCAAAATGGTGAAATCACTTGTGACCCTCAGGAAATAAACACTATTTTCAGAGAATTATATCGAAAACTTTACTCTTCACAAATTGACCCCTCACAATCTGAAATAGAGACCTTTCTAAGTACAGTTGACCTCCAAAAATTAAAAAACGAACAGATCCAAGGCCTAGAAGCTTCCATCTCAGTAGAAGAACTGCATGTAGCTCTCTAGCACATGCCTGATGGTAAAGCTCCAGGAACTGACGGATACACTACTGAATTTTACAAAGAATTTTGGCTCTTACTTTCACCAACTTTTATCCCCCGCCGTGGCTGATAGGCCCCGAAGGGGGATCTTGAAACAGTCTCCGTATGTCCGTACGTCCGTCCGTCCGTTCGAACGTTTCTACCTATATCTCGGCAACCCCTGGGCCCACAGTGACCAAACTTCACATGTGGATACATCTCAGAGGGGGAAGGGATACTATGGTGACCTTGACCTAATTTGCATATTAAGTAGGTCACAGGGTCACAAAGTGCTTAAAAACACATTTTGGGCTCTGGAGGCCTAGGTTTTTGAGCTAGGGCTCTGGAATTTTATACACACATGATACACACTCCAGGGATAACCTCCAGTACACCAAGTGACCTGACCTTCACCTTGAAGATTGGTAGGGTCTGAAGTTTGCTCGTCATGGTTGCACAATACATGTATTTTCATATAAACATTTCTCCTCATTTCTCAGCAGTTCCTGGGCCCACAGTCACCAAACTTCACACATGGACACTCCACCTGGGGAGAAGGGGCACCATGGTGACCATGACCTAATTTGCATATCAGGTCACAGGGTCACTAAGTGCATAAAAACACCTTTTGGGCTCTGGAGACGTATTTTGACATAGCTTATGAAGAAGACCTTTCAGATTCTACATAATTATCTACTAGGACCCATGGAACACCCTCTAGTGTACCAAGTGTGCTGCCTTAGAGCTGGCTTTGTGAGAAAATATAAAGCCCTCCGGCGGGGGATTAGCCGAGCAACGGCCTTCTTGTTTTTAGAACAGTTGAGGAGATTAAAGAATCTTCAACTCTTCCCCCACATATGAACTGTGCAAATATCAAACTTCGTCTTGAACCAGATAAAGATCCTACACTACCATCTAGCTATCGCCCAATATCACTAATCAATGTAGATCTTAAAATAATTAGTAAAACATTCGCAAGCAGCATAGAAAAAATTACACCCCACATAATACACCCTGATCAAACTGGGTTCATTAAAGGACGACTCTCCACTAACAACACACGCAGATTAATTAATCTTATAGACCACTCCACTAACAACACACGCAGATTAATTAATCTTATAGACCACTGCCACCAGAATAAACAAAAGGCCATTATCACCTCCTTAGATGCAGAAAAAGCTTTTGATAGGGTAAATTGGAAATTTCTACTCGCTACACTATGGAAACTTGGATTTAAACAAAATGACCTCTCCTGGATAAAAACATTGTACACCTCACCCAGTGCCTGTGTTAAAACAAATGATCAAACTTCCTCAAGGTTCAATCTTGAGAGAGGCACCAGGCAGGGGTGTCCACTCTCACCATCTCTCTTTGCAATTTTTATCCAACCATTAGCAGCAGCCATTAGACAGAACAATAGCATAAAAGGAATACGAACAGCAAATATAACCCATAAAATAAGCCTTTATGCAGATGATGTATTACTTTTCCGACAAAATGCACAGCCCTCTCTTCCAGAAACAATAGAACTAATAGACAGAGTCTCTGCAATTTCAGAATATTCTATAAATTGGAATAAATCAGTTGTCTTTCCTATTAACTCTATTCTTCAGCACACACCAAATACCCCACTAAAACCAGGGAACATCAAATACCTCAGCATTAATATCTCAGCCAAACTGTCAGACTTGGTGCACTTAAACTACACCCCCCCTTATTAAAACAATAGAAGAGGACCTCACTCGGTGGAGGACACTTCCTGTATCACTTATGGGGAGAGTAGCAACAATTAAAATGATGGTCCTGCCTAAAATTAACTACATCTTTTCAATGATTCCAACAAAACCACCAGAAACATGGTTTAATACATTGGATTCTGAAGGAATATACAAGTTAAACATTTGATTTCTGTGGGACAACTGAACACATTGTATTCAGTTATCTTCCTACTCAGCTGGGATTCCTCCCACTGCTCAAGTTGGGAAAAACAAAATGTTCAAGGACATCCCTAGTTGGTTGGCATGTCTCCTCAGCGCTCCACGTTGCAAAAAACATGGTTGAAGGTAAGGTTGAAACAGATAAGAGGTCAGTTTTGGAGACAAACGAATAGCAACTTCACCATAGCATCACGATACATCACGAGGAACTGACCAATGTGAGGTTGAGGTGTCATATGCAAAATGTATAAATATGAACCACGCGTTACAGCGGGGCCCTTCTTCACTGTAGATCCAGCCTATATTCTTGGGTCTGCAGAGAAGAACGGTCCGAGCTCGTATAATGTAATCTCTGATATATGGAATTTTGTAGCATTGTATAATCTGATATGCATTTTTGTAATCTCTTGTTTGTGTGATTATTAAATACATTATTGAAGAAGTTAACGCTCTCTTTCTGCCTCTCCCGGATCTGTCTTGTTTGTCTCCTTCGAATCCGCACAGACAGGAAGCGACAATCTTTCTTCCCGAGAAGAGAGAAAAGGATACACAGTGAGTTAGAAACCTACAAACCTTGAGAATGGATTAACACAGGAGTTTTTTACATAAGATAGAAGAAGTACCGGCCTTTACAAGAATATTCCCGGGTTCTGGAGCATTTCACTACGAATAGCTCTTGTTCAGAACCACGTCCGCAGAGAGCGGGAGAGAGCGAGAGAGAGAGAGAGCCTTCCATCCCGCAAGTCTCTTCCCCAAGTCTGCTCCTCCCAGTGGGAAAAACTCAGTGGCTGTTTGAAGGGGGGCTGTTTGAGGGGCTGTTTGAGGGGGGGCTGTTGTCTTACCAGTGAGCTTCACACAAACAAAGAGTCGCATTCAACCCCCATTGCATGTCAGCGGCCTTCCACCCCGAGGCTTATCTTTAGATATTCATGACAAGCCAGGCCAGGCTGGCTCCGGTGACTTTTAACAGATCAAACGAACACGCAGGAATTCAGGAGAATACGGGCACGAATTCCAACAGTTCCCATATCTCAAAATTCTTATGGAAAAATAAACCATCACGTATAAGTTTAAAAACACTGCAGAACACCAAGGACCAAGGTGGCTTAGAACTTCCAAACTTTTATAATTATTATCTTGCCAATAAATTAATTTATGTTGTAAAATGAATTAATCAGAAACTTAGATGAAGGCTGGCTGGACATTGAAAAAACCTTCTGTGAAGATCTCCACATCAGAGACCTTCCTTTCTTCAGTCCTGTCATCAAAAAACATAACTGCTTTAAAAGCATCAATTAAACACATCTATGACAGCTTGGTGGGAATTTCTTAAAATGAATGGATCGTCACTCATTCCCTGCAAACTCTCACCTTCTGGAACAATCCTGACATCCTGCAAAAAAAGAAACCAATTCACAAGATGGCAAAACAAGGGAAGAAGAAACTTGGAACACCTTCTCTCCAACAACTCTTTTATTCTGTTTAATGATCTAAATGAAACATATGGTATCAGTCAAAATAACTATCTGGAATATCTTCAGCTCCAGTCAATAATACAAACAAAGTTCAAACTAGAAGAGATGAATCTAAACTTACCTCAGACAGTGACAAACCTCCTGAAGATCTCAGCACCAAAACCACTTTCTAAAATCGTTTCAGTCCTGTCATGTTCAAATACCACAATATCCCTTCAACCTCCAAATGGAAAGAAGATCTCAACATTAACACAGACCCAACGCTTTGGTTACAAATCTGTAGAAATACATTCAAAATCAGCAAAAACACCAATATACAGCTCAAAGCATGTTCAAGATGGGTCTCACTTCCTCTAACATATGTTCAAACTGCACAGCTGATCTCCCTGATACCTACCTACACTGTAAAAAAAAATCTGTAGAATTTACGGTAAAACTTTGTCAAATTGCAACGGTCGAAGGCCGTAAAAGGTAAAATGGTATTTTGCCATGGTAAATGCAGTTAATGACTGTAAATAAAGAAACAGTATATAACTTTGATTTTTACAGTGTTAATGTGTAGAAAAAGCAGATTTAAAAAAAAAAAAAAAAAACCTGCTGAATTATTTGGTAAATACGGTTAAGTCAATAAATGCTAATTACCCTAAAATTAACCGCATTTTATTGTGTAAACTAAAAACTAAAGTGTATTTTGGAATTTACAGTGCAAAATCATAATGTTATTATGATGTAGCCCATTAGGCCTATTATATAGGGACCTGTTTTGCAAAGCTTTAGGGTCCAGGGACGCCTACCTCACAAGAACCAGGCCAATCAGCGTGCACCTGTACCTGGTGTGACAGACTGGCAGTTGCACGGCACGGCACTGTTTGTTATTTCGTCGCCGTCGTCCTCATCAACAAGGTGCTTTGTCGACGGGCTGGATTTTAGTTATTTGTCTCATCAGCCAGAAGCTGGAACTGTTAAGTGACATTGGTAAGTAAATTGAAAGAAATCGATTTCTATGTTTGTCAAAAGGGTTGCACTGAAAATCACTAGCAAAAGTAATGCTAGCTTACTGTCATAGCGTCTCAGCCAACTTCAGTTTAGAGTTTTGGCTGCACAAATCTGGGAAGTAGGCTATAATACCTTACATGCTGATGTGATTTTACGTGAACCGTGTGTTATGATTGTTTTTGGTAGTAGCGTACTAAAGTACGGCGGCTAAGTCCCTTAGCTAACCATGCTGTTCGTATGGGCAACGAGCACATGGTTTGAGGGAGCCTATTTTATGACGGACAATGTATTGCATTGCCGATTGCATCGCAATGAACATCGAGTCATTTTTAAATGTGCTGATACGAGTTGTAAGCAGGTGTTTTCAAGCTATACAGCTTTAAAGTAGCACTTTTATCGCCACCACAACAGTACACTGATCGTTAACGTTATTCATGTGACCTTGACACCATTAAAATGCACCGTCTCTCTCTGTGACCGTCAGTGTGATGGAACTAAATCCTTGATTACTCACTTAAAGGAGCACATCGCAGAAGGGCGCAAAGTAGTGTGCCCAGTAAGTGGATGCAAACACACGTTCACTGGAAAATCGTCTTTTACCTCCCGCATGTCCAGAAAGCACCGTCAATGGTCAGAAAATGCCCCACGTGCTTCAATTCACCATGCACACGGTGACAGTTCCACTGCTACAATGCAGGAACCAGCAGCCTGTGTGTCAGATGCTGAAGACACTGTAGGCGATGGGTCAAATTTTAGTGACCTCTATCTGAGAAATATATGCATGTTTTACATGAAACTACAAGGACAGCTTCTTCTTCCAGTGTCTACCATTCAAAGCATTGTTGAAGAAATGCAGAATATACATGACCTAGGACAGACCTACACTTTGAATCGACTGAACTTGCTTCTGAAGGATATGACAGTTTCAGATGACGATATTGTAAAAATCAGTGATTCAATTAAACAATCTGATCTGTTTGCAGCTTGCCACGCAGGGCCTATGAGAACAGCTTACTCACGAACTCAGTGTTTCAAAGACATGTTTAAATATGTGGATCCCGAAAAAGTAACTTTGGGCAGAGATGAGAACAGGGTGGAGAGGTGTGCCTATTACATTCCTGTGCTAAAAACATTAACCAGTATGCTGGAGTCCGGTTTTTGGCAGGGCCTAATGTCAGTGGATGATCATGATTCCCACACGGATTTTCTTTCTGACTGTTGTGATGGCAAAGTGCTGATGTCAAACAGATGTTTTCAAGAAAACCCAAACTGTCTGAAGCTGGTTTTATACCAGGATGCGTTTGAAGTCGTGAACCCGTTAGGTTCTGCTAAAAAGAAGCACAAGGTTTTGGCTGTGTACTTCTCTCTATCCAACATGCTCCCCAATGTACGCTCAAATGTTGACCACATGCAGTTGGTTTTATTGTGTAGAAAGAAGGATTTCAAGGACTTTGGCCATGAACAGGTTTTTTCTAAACTGCTCTCTGATCTAAAAGAACTGGAGGAAAATGGGATAACTGTCACGGCTGGGCGCCAGCGTGTGGAGTGTCCTGAACCCAGAAGCAGACCTCAAGCAGAAAGTTGTTTGCAAACAGTAAGGTTTATTGAGGGAACAGGGAAAGGGGAGCTGGAACGGTGACGGGACCCGGGGAACTCCGGGGAGCCTCCTGGAACCGGGACGGGACCCGGGGGAATCTCCAGGGGGGCCTCTTGGAACCGGGACGGGACCCGGACGGGGAACTTCTGGGAACGGAACCGGGACGGGACCCGGACGGGGAACTTCTGGGAACGGAACCGGGACGGGACCCGGACGGGGAACTTCTTGGGACGGAACCGGGACGGGACCCGGACGGGGAACTTCTTGGGACGGGACCCGGACGGGGAACTTCTTGGGACGGAACCGGGACGGGACCCGGACGGGGAACTTCTTGGGACGGAACCGGGACGGGACCCGGACGGGGAACTTCTTGGGACGGAACCGGGACGGGACCCGGACGGGGAACTTCTGGGGACGGAACCGGGACGGGACCCGGACGGGGAACTTCTTGGGACGGAACCGGGACGGGACCCGGACGGGGAACTTCTTGGGACGGAACCGGGACGGGACCCGGACGGGGAACTTCTGGGGACGGAACCGGGACGGGACCCGGACGGGGAACTTCTGGGGACGGAACCGGGACGGGACCCGGACGGGGAACTTCTGGGGACGGGACCCGGACGGGGAACTTCTGGGGACGGAACCGGGACGGGACCCGGACGGGGAACTTCTGGGGACGGAACCGGGACGGGACCCGGACGGGACCGGGGAACTTCTTGGAGCCGGCGTCGGGACCCGGACGGGGAACTTCTTGGAGCCGGCGTCGGAACAGGAACGGGAACAGGAACCACCCCGGGGAGGACACTCACCCCCCGGGGAGGACAACACCGACGCACCTCCACACGGAGTGAAGACTAGGCAATCCTCTGGCACCGGACCCTCCTCCCTGCAGGGCTTAAGACTGCTTGACAATCAATTAGCTGATTGCCTGCAGGAGTGCCAGAGAGGATCCGGTGCTGGAGCGAGGTGTGTGACTCCTGACAATAACGGTGCAAGATGAACTTGTGAAGGGGTCTCTCTACTGCATTGCTGGAGACAATCTGGGTTCTAACACCATTGGGGGTTTTACAGAAAATTTTAGATCATCTGAGTACTTCTGCAGATATTGCCTGATTACTCGAACTGAATTTCAGGGTGCTGATCCTAACTTCTGTGGACTGGAACGGACTCCAGAAACCTACCGATCTGCCATTGAACAGCTGGAGACAAGGGACGCGCCACAAGTACAAGGTATTAAGTTTAAGTCCGTATTTAATACTCTGCAAAACTTTGATGTTTTTTCACCTGGCATGCCCCCATGTCTCGGACGTGACATTTTTTAAGCGTGTCCTCTCGTATGATGTTGCCATCTACCTCAATTACTTGATCAAAAAGAAGAGATGGTTCACGTACACAAATTTAAACAGGCGAATCAAGCAGTTCAAATATAAAGCAAGTGATGCTTCTTCCATGCCTTGTGAGGTAAGCCCTAAAACACTAAAATTGAGTGGACATGCTGTCCAAAATTGGAACTTCCTGAGACTGCTGCCTCTGATAATTGGTGACAAAGTGCAGGACCCCCAAGATCATGCATGGCAGTTAGTTTTGCAGCTTAAGGACATTGTTGACCTCATTTGTACTCAGCAAATCTCCAAGGCTCAGGTGGCTTACCTGGATGTTCTTCCATCCATCCATCCATTGTCTGCCGCTTATCCGGGGCCGGGTCGCGGAGGCAGCAGTCTCAGCAGAGTTGCCCAGAATTCCCTCACCCCAGACACTTCCTCCAGCTCTTCCGGTGGCACCCCATGGCGTTCCCAGGCCAGCCGAGAGACATAGTCCCTCCAGCGTGTCCTGGGTCTGTCCTGAGGTCTCCTACCGGAGGGACATGCCCGGAACACCTCCCTAGGGAGGCGTCTGGGGGGCATCCGAAATAGATGCCCGAGCCACCTCAGCTGGCTCCTCTCGATGTGGAGGAGCAGCGGCTCTACTCCGAGCTCCTCCCTGGTGACTGAGCTCCTCCCCCTATCTCTAAGGGTGACTGAGCTCCTCACCCTATCTCTAAGGGTGACTGAGCTCCTCTCCCTATCTCTAAGGGTACGCCCAGCCACCCTACGGAGGAAGCTCATTTCAGCCGCTTGTATCCGGGATCTCGTTCTTTTGGTCATGACCCATAGTTCATGACCATAGGTGAGGGTAGGAACGAAGATCGACCGGTAAATCGAGAGCTTCACTTTTTGGCTCAGCTCCTTCTTCACCACGACGGACCGATACAACGACCACATAACTGCAGATGCTGCACCGATCCGCCCGTCGATCTCACGCTCCATCTTCCCCCCACTCGTGAACAAGACCCCAAGATACTTGAACTCCTCCACTTGGGACAAGGGCACTCCACCGACCTGGAGGGGGCAAGCCACCTTTTTCCGGTCGAGAACCATGGCCTCGGATTTAGAGGTGCTGATCCTCATCCCAGCTGCTTCACACTCGGCTGCGAACCGTGTCAGTGCACGCTGGAGGTCCAGGCTTGATGGGGCCAACAGAACCACATCATCCGCAAATAGCAGAGATGAGATCCTGTGGTCCCCAAACTGGACCCCCTCCAGCCACCGGTGATAAAGGACACCCCTGCCGGAGGCCAACGTGCACTGGGAACAGGTCCGACTTACTGCCGGCAATGCGAACCAGACTCCTACTCCGGGAATACAAAGACCGAACAGCCCTCAACAAGGGACCCCGGACTCCATACTCCCGGAGCACCACCCACAGGACATCTCGGGGGACGCGGTCGAACGCCTTCTCCAGATCCACAAAACACAGGTGGACTGGTGGGGCGAACTCCCATGAACCCTCAAGCACCTGGTGGAGGGTATAGAGCTGGTCCAGTGTTCCACGACCAGGAACATCTGGATGTTCTTATCCAAGATTTTTTGGAAAAAAGGAAGGCACTATTTCCAAATATCAATTTAAGGCCAAAACACCATTTTATGCGGCACTGTCCCGGACTGATCCTCAAATTTGGCCCTCTCATGCGTCTATGGGCTATGCGTTTCGAGAGCAAGCATAGCTATTTCAAAAGATGCACAAGGCATCTGAAGAATTTCAAAAATCTGTGTTTGACTCTTTCAGAGAGGCATCAGATGTTTCAGGCCTTTCTTTCTGCAGGATTGGTGAGTCCTCCGGTCCTGCAAATGAAAGATGGCTCATCATTTTACTCAGAGCTTTACAGTGAGCAAGTAAAACAGGCAGTCCTCCAATTTGGGTTTAATGAAACCAATACAAAAATGTCCATCAATGTGCAGTATAAAGGGATCATTTACAAGAAAGGACAATTTGTTGTGACAACAAATGACGATTCAGTGGAATTTGGTGAAATCATCCTTATTCTAATTAAAGATGATTGTGCACTTAACCTTCTGATGAAGGTGTATGATGGAGAATTTCTCTCGAACTTACACATGTATTCTGTAAAGAATAGCAGTGGACGATTGGAGTGCAAAAATGTTTCTCAACTAATTGATGTGTGGCCTTTACAATGTTACTTAAACAATGGTTCACAAATTGTCCCATTGAAGCACAGTCTCTTGTCACACTGAAATCACTTTTTGATATGTGAAGTAGTGCCACGGATGCAATTTAATGTCAAGGATCCTCCCTGTCAACTTTGGACACATTAGATGAGATGCTTTTTTCAACATCATGCTCAAATGCTTTGAACGCACAGTCAAAATGTACACCTTGCAGAAAAATGCTTATTACCTGCTGTGTGCAAAACCATTATGATCAATCTACCATGTCAAACAATACACTGTCAATGTTGTATACGGTCAGAATGTTACTGACTGGGGAACACACAAACAGGCAATAGGGACGACAACCTGGCGGCACCGTCACCCCGTCCAGAGGCCGCCGAACCTGCTCCTTAATCTCCCATGTCACCGCCCGCACCACACAGGTCGGAGGTAAAATTGGCGTGGGGGAACGAGGAGCAGGATCCGGTTCAAAGACCCGGGAAAGGGCATCAGACTTCACGTTCTTGGACCCAGGGCGATTCAACACCACAAAGTCAAACCTGGTGAAGAACAGAGCCCACCGAGCCTGCCGAGAATTTAGTCTCTTGGCTGACTTGATGTACTCGAGGTTCCTATGGTCGGTCCATACTACAAACGGGTGCTCTGCACCCTCCAGATAGTGCCTCCACTCCTCCAATGCAGACTTAATGGCCAGGAGCTCTCGATTGCCAATGTCATAGTTCTGCTCAGTTGGGGTCAGCCGCCTGGAAAAAAAAGCACATGGGTGCAGCCTCCCATCTTCATTGCTGCGCTGAGAGCACTGCCCCGACACCGACATCTGAAGCGTCCACCTCCACCACAAACTGCCGTCCTGGATTTGCAATAGAAAGTATGGGAGACGAGGTGAACCTGGCCCTGAGCTCAGAAAACGCCTGATCAGCTGAGGGACCCCATGAAAATGGGACCTTGGGGGAAGTTAAGGTATGTAGTGGCGCAGCGATGGAGCTGAATCCCCTGATAAACCACGGGTAAAAATGAGCAAACCCCAAAAATCGTAACAGTTGTTTGCGGTTACCCGGTGTTGGAATAATTGTACATAAACTATCACATTTATGCTTAATCCACATTTATGCCAAATCATTTGAAGCGTTTCAGTCGCCGCGCAATAAGCACGGTGCCTTTGCTGTTTAATCTTGTATTTTGAATACTTGCAGGAACACGCTGACCGAGGCTGATAAACAGGAGACCAACGTCCTGTCGAAACTGCCACACAGCAATGTCTCGTGCATACTGAATGTTCCGACTTGTGCTTGTCTAGTGATTTTCCACTACGGTGCTTTCCTTTCACCTTTCTTCCACTCCCCACCTTCGAACCCCTAATAAAAGGAGAGGAAGTGGAAGAGAGTCTTCAGAATGGGTTGGAGGTTGTGGATGAAGCACTCTCATCCATTCTCCTCCATCTGCGGATGCCTGTCCTGCTGTATTCCCCGATTGTTTCAATCAAGGTGCCTTCACCGTGACTCAGGAGGAAGTCAAGCGGGTCTTGTCCAGGTCTTGTCTCCTTTGCTCTGAACTCTGTGTACAGTCACTTGGACAATAGCAAATCTGTCGCGAGAATGCTTTTCATTGATTATAGCTCTGCTTTTAATTGCCTTGTCCCAGGTAAACTGGTTGAAAAACTCATGTCTCTCGGTTTGAGTGTTGCCATGTGTAAGTGGATTTTTAGCTTTTTAACTGACAGATCTCAGAGAGTGAAAATCAATGACTGTTTTTCAGATGTTGTTTCTGTGAGCACCGGATCTCCTCAGGGATGTATTTTGAGTCCTTTGCTTTTTACATTGTACACTCATGACTGTGTATCTTCCTCTGACTCTAACTTGATAATCAAATATGCTGATGACACCACCATCATCGGTCTCATCAGTGATAATGATGATTCCTCTTATAGAGCAGAGATCCAAAATGTGGTTCAGTGGAGTAAAGCTAACAACCTCCAGCTGAACGCATCAAAAACATGTGAACTGGTCTTTGACTTTAGCCGGAACAGTCCTCACACACCTGTAATTATTGATAACTCCCAGGTGCAGATTGTAGAGGAGTGCACGTTTCTCGGTTTAACTCTCTCTAAAGACCTGAAATGGGTCAAAAACACTAACCGGGTTGTTAAAAAAGCTCGTCAGCGTCTCTACTTTCTACGTAAACTTAGAGAATTTACCACAAACTCTAAGATTCTGCTTAATTTTTATCGCTGCACCATTGAAAGTTTATTTGTTGGCTCTGTGACTGTGTGGTTTGGTAACACCACAGACAAAGAGAGGAGAGCTCTAAACAAGGTGCTCCGCTCTGCAATGAGGACTGTGGGCTGTGAGCTTCCTGTTCTGGAAGTTCTTTATAAATCCAGACTTTTAAACCGAGCACTTGGAATCGTCAATGACTCTTCTGGCCACCCTGGAAAAACCTTGTTCCAGCTTCTTCCTTCTGGCAGAAGATATCGTTCGCTGAGATGCAGGACATCTCGATATGCCAGCAGCTTCTTTCCACAAGCTGTTATCAGCCTAAACAGAGCACTTTAATGTATGATCTTGCACTTTATTGAATCTGTTTCAGTCGATCGATTTCACAGTGTCAATTGTTCACTGTTCTCTTTGTTTTATTTCTGTACTTTTATCCTGTTTTATTTATGTACTTTTTAATTAATGTTATTTTATGGCTGTACCTGTCTTGTGCACACTGGGGACTTTTACAAATTTATTCCAATGTGGTTTTACTGCAAATGGCAAATAAATGAATCTGAATCTGAATCTGAATCTGAGTGAAAAGAAACTTACCCTTGTTGTCTTGTTCTTTCTTGCAGATTTAATAAATGTCTATAGCCTGAACCTGACACCCGGGGTTGGCCAATCCGCTACAGCCCTGACCTTCTCCCTGTCCATCTCCACCCTCCCCTCTGAGATGACGTGCCCAAGAAAAGAAACGGAGGGAGCATGAAAAACACATTTCTCGGCTTTACCACACAAATGGTTGCTCAGAAGACGCTCCAACACATATCGAACATGCCTAACATGACTGGCTAGATCAGAAGAAAAAATCTAAATGTCATCGAGGTACACAAACAGAAACTTATTGAAGGCGTGTCTCAGCATGTCATTGACCAGGTTTTGGAAAACAGTAGGAGCATTCCATAACCCGAAAGGCATCACCAAATACTCGTAGTGGCCTGAAAGAGTGTTAAATGCCGTTTTCCACTCATCCCCCTACCTAATCCAGACCAGGTGATAGGCATTGCACAAGTCCAGTTTAGTAAAGACCTTGGCTCCCTGAAGGCATTCAAAGGCCGATGTCATGAGAGGTAGTGGGTAGCGGTTCTTCACTGTAATTTCATTGAGACCCCTGTAGTCAATGCACGGTCGAAGTGTCTTGTCCTTCTTCTCAACAAAGAAGAATCCTGCCACTGCAGGAGAGGACGAGGGTCTTATAATCCCAGCCTTTAAGGCGGACTCAACATAATCTTTCATGGCCTGATTCTCGGGTTGTGAGAGAGAGTAAATGCGACCCTTGGGAGGAGTGGTACCTGGTAATAAATCAATGGTACAGTCATAAGGACGATGCGGGGGCAGTGATGTAGCCTTCCCTTTATTGAAAACCTCCCTTAGATCGTGGTAGCATCTGGGAACTCGCTCTAGGTCAGGATACTCAGGAACCTCCACAGCTGCAACCTTAACTACAGCCACTGACCGACAACAGTCCCTTCCCCAACTGAAAATCACCCCCGACTCCCAGTCAATAAGGGCTTGTGCAAACGCAACCAAGGAAGGCCTAGGGTAACTGGGTAGGAGGGACTTAAACCTAAATGTGAAAGGAAATCTCCTCAACATGGGAGGGGCCAAACAATAACTGAACAGAAAGTGTCTTTTTATCAATAGAGAATATCTTACGTCCATCCAAAGCAAAAGTCTTTAAGGGCAACGATAACAGTTCAGTGGGAATAATGCGTTTCTCAGCCCACTTAAGGTCCATAAAGTTCTCATCCGCACCTGAATCAATGAAAACGTCAATGTCTAACGTGGCATACCTCAGTTTCGCCGGTGTGAGTTTTCTTAAAGGCGCTGTGGAGGAATTCTTATGACTCACCGGGGCCCTCCTTAACCCAGGTGAGCTTGTTCTTTTAAACGACACGCTGCAGCTCTGTGGCCATGCTGACCACAGTACAAACACAGGCCGCTGGTCAAGCACCGATGCCGCTTCTGTGCGGCATCGGTGCCGGTACGGCCAAGGTGCATCAGCTCTTCCGGAAGCTGTGCAGCACTTGGGACTCGCTCCTGCTGGGAGGCGGGGTGGAGAGGGGTGTGATCCTCTCATGCTTTCGTGGCTTCTCCTCCTCGTGGGTCAGTCTGCCTTAGGCGATCACGGACCGTCAGACGATTCTCCATCTTGACCGCCAGGGCAATGAGGGAGTCCAAGTCATCGGGGAGATCCACCAGGAAGAGCTGGTCGCGAACCGGGCTGGCCAGCCCGTAGAGGAAGGTGTCCCGCAGTGACCCATCGTTCCAGGCGCAGTCCGCAGAGAGAGTGCGGAACTCAATCGCGTAGCCGATCACCGACCTCCTGCCCTAAGGCAGCGCTGCCAGCGCTCGAGCCGCCTCCTGTCCTGTCCGGGGCGTTGATTGAAGATCTTTGACAGCGCATCTGCAAACTCGTCCACAGGGTCACACAGCCGGGATCGGCAGTTCCATTCAGCGGTGGCCCAAGCCTCCGCTCTGCCAGACAGGTGGGAGATGATATATGCTACCTTCGACCTCTCTGTTGGAAATGCGCCTGGCTGCATCTCGAAGTGGAGACCACACTGGACCAGGAAGGGTCGCGAGTCTCCGGAGTCTCCCGAGAAGCGCGCTGGGCTTGAGAGCAGTGATGGCGGCGTTGTGACGGCAGCAGTTGCTGGCGGCAGCAGCCGGAGCCTCCGGGACCGAGAGATGAGTGATGAGCTGCTGGAGCTGACCGGTGAGCCCGCTGATACTAAACTGATCTACATTTTTTTTAAATGCCTTCACTAAGTCAGCACCCTCAATATTCATTCACTTTTGTCGTCAGTCTAGTCAGCACATACTCTCTCTGGGGTGTCCTCAGATCCTGTCAAGCCCGCCTCTGGGAGGAAGTTCTGGACCATACTCAACTGGGCTGCCAGGTAATGGAAACCTGCAGGTCTTTCCTTTTTTTTTTTTTTTTACAGAGGGCCTGGTCCTTTGCCGTGCACGTAAACAGCCGTCCGTTTGAACTCCTTCCAGGGAGCGGGTTATGTTGGGATCCGGCTCGAAGGACCAATTTATGTTAGGTGAAAAACCTGCAAGAATGAGAAAAGAGAGACAACCCCAGTGTCGAGAGAAATAAAGAGTCAAAACAATCAGCTAGCTTGTACAAGGGCAGAGAAATGAATTCACCTCACAGCTGAAGTTGATCGATCTGCAAAATTTCTCACTTCACTGCACAATTTTATTCCCTAAGTAGGCGATTACATTTTCATTCACAGATACAACAAAGCAGGTTCACACTGGTTCTCAGGCCTGTGTGTATATGTGTGTGTGAGTGTGTGTTTGTGTGTGTGTGTGAGTACACTTCTATTTTAGCCGTGAGAGCAGGAATGCCCTGAGATAAGACATTTCCCCCGGCCTGGAGGCCAGAGACCTTGAAGACATCTCAAAGAGGTGCAGTCAAAATATCTTCCTGTGGTTCAACACAAACATGCATGAATCAACAATAACTTACAAAGTGTTAATTCCCATCATACCAAGTACCAATAATTAATATAAAGTACAGATTTACCTAACAGTTGGTTCAACTGAATCTCCACTGAAGTGTGTCGGTGTGAAAGGTTGTGGAGATCTGCTGTTAATCCAACCAACTGCTCGTCATGTTGCCTGAGACGGCTTCCCTACCGCCCAACTGCTCCCAGCAGCTGGTGATCAGAGTCCGGTGGGTCCATAAGTGGTTGGTCTGTTCTGTCACTGGTAACGGACAGGACCCAAGTGCAGGACTCCGAGGCAGGCTGAGTTAAATCAAGTCTTTATTTATAATGACTGTACAGACCGACGAGAGATGCAGGTTGTTCCTCAACTTGAGGTGCACAGCAGACCTGGACTCCAGACAGTGAACAGGACGGACAAGACATCAATGACTAACAGACCAACAAAGACACACATACAGACAGGACCTATATAGCTGGCATGGTGATGACAAATTGGTTACAGGTGAGGAACAGACTGCCCAGACATGTGGCCCGCCCACTGTTAAAGGGAGATCCTCAGCCTAGTCCCTGACACATCCACTAACTTGGCGCAGTGGAGAATAATTGGCTGGAAGAATATGATCCGTTACTTCATTACACTTCAAATTAAACGGAAGCAAACTAAAACACAATGTTGGAGACATTGTGGGCAGCTGAATGCCAGTCATTCCCGTATCTTCTGGACTAGATGTCAGATTCCTCTACCTGGGTGGAACAAAGACAATGTCATGTTGAGAGTGATTGGAACCAGTGTAAAACTTTGCTTATTTATTGTTACTGGTACAAACCTGAACCTCCCAACCTCAAACAATGGATGGATGTGGTTAAAGGATAATACACAAATGAAAAAATCACTTTCTCAATAAGAAATAGAACTGACAGTTGGTCATGACCAATAAAAATGCCCTTGGCCCAGTTAATATCCTCTTAAAACTGGTCTCATGTCTGCATTTTTCATTTATCACTCTGAGAAAACCAAGAATGGCCTCCCAGTGTTTCATATTGTAATGTCTGCCCGGACGTTGTAAGAACGACAAGGTGGCTCGTTCACCAGCTTATTACCTGGTCACTGTTGGCCGTGACTACGCCACAAACAGGATAGGGAAAATGCAGTATTTTAGCAGGTTCCAGTGCTCCGCTAACTCGCTAGCTCTCTCTCCCTTGGTGGTTCCCCGCCAGGCTTGCCCTTCCCTCCTGCTCCTCATCCCATTCTGACTCCTCCAACAGTCGGAATTCAGAACATCAAGAACACTTAACAACATGAACACCACACACATGAACTGTTACACTATCTATGGGTGCCCCCATTTTGAATGGTGACGTCGCGTCACATGACTCGGCGCCATTTGTGAATTATAGCCAGATATGTTGTTTAATGTTGAAGTATTTTGTGTTTATTGTGATTTATTTGTTCTTTTTCACATTATGACATAGTTTCAGAGCCATTCATTCAGAGTTGTTTACTGCTGAAGTATTTAGCATTCATTGTTGTGAATCTTTTACTCTTTTTTCACATTGTGTTCACATTATGTTTCACATCTGTTTTGACAGTTTGTTTTGTTAATTAATATACTTTAAATTCCCACAAACCTGTCTTATTCTTCATAGTTTTGCAAACAAACAACAACTTGGGGAGTAGTTGAATATTTTCATCAAACTTTACTTCGGTCCAGCAAAATGTGCTTTGGTCCAGTAAAAACTGCATGATTACATGACGCATTAAAACATTTTGGCATTTCAAGACCCCTGATACACAGTTAGCCTTACTATCTTCTGTTTGTTTTATTATTTTTGTATTGTTTTGTTTGTTTTATGTTTTAGTTTTTGTTCTTTATAATGTAAAAATACTCAACATAAAACAAAGAGTTACAATCTAACAAAAAAACCAAGTTCCAAGGTGGTTTCAGCAAAAGTTGGTGAACAAGTGAAGTCTACGTCATTCATTTCCAACAGGGAGAGCAAAAAAAGACATCATCTTGAAATATGCCATGCAGCCATGGAGAGGGGGGAGCATTGATATTACCACTGATAGACCACCTGGAACTGCCCTCTGGATCTGTGAGTGTTCTGCCTGTCGTCCTCATCATCATAAAGACTTACAGGAAACCCAAGAAATATTTTTTATAAGATTAACCATATATGATCCTGCTGAGGGATTTCACCATTTTGTCATCAATTCATTTCAAATGAAACGACAGCAGATCAATCGATCATCAGAAGCTTCAATCAACAAACAGTCTAGAAGCCAAAGTTTGCTGTTTCTATATGTGATCGTTTCACTCTAGAGTATTTTTCTCCCCTTTATCACCATGAGTCTGACCAGATGGAGGCCTGGCTGTGTGAGATTCAGCACATTCTTTAACTTATATCTGACAACAATTTCAGTATTCAAGCATTTAAGCAGACTTGTGACAATTTGAAGAAGTGCAAATGAAATTATTCAAGCGTTGCTCTCTGTATTGGAGGTTGTACTCTAATTCTCTTCCGGCTCTCAGCGAAGGTGGACGCTTCTCTCTTCTCTCCTCTCCCCCTCGTCTTCCCTGCTTGCTGCTCCCGTCCTGTACTGTCTCGTGTCATCTCTAACAAGAGCCTCTCTTCACACCCCCATCTGAATTTAACCGGAACCATGGAACTGATCAGCTGGTCTCTCAATGCGATCGATCGGGCAAAGGAGAGCCTGCATGTCCCGATGGGACGTTTGCAGCCAGATACATGCTGGATTCCTGGGGTTCCTGGAGGTCACTGTGTTTGGCCATTGTTTCCATGGAGGATGTGGAGGACCTCTACATATTGGGATTAATGATAGCAGGTATGCTGCTGATTGGGGCTGGAGGCTTTCTGATCTATCGCAAAGTTGAGAAGACGCTAGCAGCTGCATTGGGAAGGCTGCCTATCGTCACTGAGGGACTGTGTCGAGCTCTGAATGCTCAGACTCATGTGATAAACGAACGCAAGAGTACGCAAGTCACGACTCTTGAACGTGTACACAAAATTGGTACGATCTTGGAGAAAGTTAAGACTCAGCTGGAATGCAAAAAAAAAAAAACATGGCCAGGATTTGGAGCAGCATGAAGACCAGAGACACTCAAGGTCGAAAGATAAAGCTGAATCGCCTGAACGAAAACAAATCTAATCTACATTTCGGATTCCCAGACAGCAAGTCGTCGAGGCTGCTGTTTTTCTTCAATTCTCTTGGATGTGAGTGTGGAACAAAGGCACTACCCCCCCACCCACCCCACCTCCGCTTCTTCCCTGATAAACCCCTCACACCTGGCCTATGGCAAGCTCGCTTTGTTCAGGACTCAAGGCCTTCTCACAACAACAGTACTGGACTAACTGCATTGACAAGCAAACAGTACCGTTCACCACCTTCGCTGTGCCCCCCTCAACCCCCAGCAGAGGCTGTGGGAGGAGTCAAGGCTGCGCGCCCGATGTGCTGCGCGCCGAGACACCTCCTCCTCGCGGCGGGCTGCAAAACTACTCTTCCCATATCCTAAGTGCTGTCTCGAGAATATGTTGTAATCTGTCTCTTGATGCTTAAATGTTCCTGAGGTGGATTTTTTTTTCCCAATTACAGACTGTGCTCCTTAGAGCACAGTCTGTAATCTGTCTTTTTTTCCCTCCTCACCTCACCTCTTCTTGTCCTTCTTTCCCCCAAATTTCTATACAATTTCGATGCACATGTTACAATGACAATAAAGACGATTCTGATTCTGATTCTGATTATTTGGTGTATTGATGTGATTTTCTCACTGCTGTTAAAGATTTGAGAATCATTGGTTTTGATCACTGGTGAAAAGACTCCAAATAAACCACAGCATTAAAAGATGTGTTTCATGACATGTGTTTCTCACAAACAGACGGAAAAGTAGCAGCATTGCCTTTCATCTGCCAACAAAATAACAAAAAGCCACAAAGTGCTCCTTTATGAACATTTTTCAAGTGAAAAACTCAAAACCTTCATTGCATTTTTCCATGATAATGGTGGAAATTTTTGAAAACACTCCGATTCTGTGATTCTGTCTCAGTGGAAACAGAGGAAAACAACACTTTGGTCATAGTGCAACACTGTACCTGCCATTTTTAGTGTTTATAACCTATTTTTCTCGATGCGAATGTGAGTGTTGTTTCATTGTAAAAACAACCGACAGCACCCACTCATGGTTCAACATGCTAACTGCATTGTTTTCAGTATTTTCAAAACTTTGCAATGTAAAAGTGGAACTATTCTGAGATGAAAATGCAAAAAATGATGCATTTTCAATTAAAATGTCACGTTACCTGAACCTAAACATATTGTTAATGTCACATTAAAACATCACATTAGTATTAAGTGTATTTTATCTCTCTCTCTCTCTATATATATATATATATATATATATATATATATATATATATATATATATATATATATATATATATATATATATATATATATATATATATATATATATATACAGTACAGACCAAAAGTTTGGACACACCTTCTCATTCAAAGAGTTTTCTTTATTTTCATGACTATGAAAATTGTAGATTCACACTGAAGGCATCACAACTATGAATTAACACATGTGGAATTAAATACTTAACAAAAAAGTGTGAAACAACTGAAAATATGTCTTATATTCTAGGTTCTTCAAAGTATCCACCTTATGCTTTGATTACCGCTTCGCACACTCTTGGCATTCTCTTGATGAGCTTCAAGAGGTCGTCACCTGAAATGGTCTTCCAACAGTCTTGAAGGAGTTCCCAGAGATTCTTAGAACTTGTTGGCCCTTTTGCCTTCACTCTGCGGTCCAGCTCAGCCCAAACATCTGGATTGGGTTCAGGTCTGGTGGCTGTGGAGGCCAGGTCATCTGGCGCAGCACCCCATCACTCTCCTTCTTGGTCAAACAGCCCTTACACAGCCTGGAGGTGTTTGAGGTCATTGTCCTGTTGAAAAATAAATGATGGTCCAACTAAAGGCAAACCGGATGGAATAGCATGCTGCTGCAAGATGCTGTGGCGCCATGCTGGTTCAGTAGGCCTTCACTTTTGAATAAGTCCCCAACAGTGTGACCAGCAAAGCCCCCCCACACCCCCACACCTCCTCCTCCATGCTTCACGATGGGAACCAGGCATGTAGACTCCATCGTTCACCTTTTCTGCGTCGCACAAAGACACGGTGGTTGGAACCAAAGATCTCAGATTTGGACTCATCAGACCAAAGCACAGATTTCCACTGGTCTAATGTCCATTCCTTGTGTTCTTTAGCCCAAACAAGTCTCTTCTGCTTGTTGCCTGTCCTTAACAGTGGTTTCCTAGCAGCTATTCTACCATGAAGGCCTGATTCACACAGTCTCCTCTTAACAGTTGTTCTAGAGACGTGTCTGCTGCTAGAACTCTGTGTGGCTTTGACCTGCTCTCTAATCTGAGCTGCTGTTAACCTGCCATTTCTGAGGCTGGTGACTGATGAACTGATCCTCCTCAGCAGAGGTGACTCTTGGTCTTCTTTCCTGGGCCGGTCCTCACGTGAGCCACTTTCTTTGTAGCACTTGATGGTTTTTGCGACTGCACTTGGGGACACTTTCACAGTTTTCCCAATTTTTCGGACTGACTGACCTTCATTTCTTAAAGTAATGATGGCCACTCGTTTTTCTTTAGTTAGCTGCTTTTTTCTTGCCATAATACAAATTCTAACAGTCTATTCAGTGGGACTATCAGCTGTGTGTCCACCTGACTTCTGCACAACACAACTTATGGTCCCAACCCCATTTATAAGGCAAGAAATCCCACTTATTAAACCTGACAGGGCTCACCTGTGAAGTGAAAACCATTTCAGGTGACGGCCTCTTGAAGCTCATCAAGAGAATGCAGAGTGTGAAGCAGTGATCAGAGCAAAAGGTGGCTACTTTGAAAATACGCTTTATATTCTAGTTTCTTCAGTTGTTTTACACTTTTTTGTTAAGTATATATTTCCACATGTGTTAATTCATAGTTTTGATGCCTTCAGTGTGAATCTACAATGTCAATAGTCATGAAAATAAAGGAAACTCATTGAATGAGAAGGTGTGTCCAAACTTTTGGTCTGTACTGTATATATATATATATATATATGTCATGATCCTGCTTTCACTCCTCCCCTCCTGTGTTCCCCTTAGCTCCGCCCCTGTGCTCTCCTGCTTCCTCCTCCTGGTCACAGCTGTTTGTCATTGTCATTAGTGTGTATTTAGTTCTCCTCTCTTGTTGCTCCAGTTGCCAGTTCATCTGAGTTCTTACACCATTCGTACCCGCCTTTTTCCCCTCGTATTGCCTTTGTGTGTTTTTGATCTTCTGCCTGCCCGACTTTGCCTCCTGGATTTTCTCCTCAATCACCTGTACTGGTTTTGACCTCCTGCCTGCTCGACCTCGCCTCCTGGATTTCCTCCTCCATTGCCTGCTCTGGTTTTGATCTTGGACTGCCTGACTTTGCTTCTGCTGTGTTTTTTTTGAGAATAAAATACTGTTGAACTGAGCTTCTTGTCTGCCGTGCAATTGAGTTCACAAACCCTGACAATATATATATATGCCTGGTCATTTACATTTCATGTAAGAGCTCATGTGACTTTGGTCATTTGAAAAAATAATACCACTACAAACAGCCCAAAAGTGAGTTCCACACTTCAATTATTCCATTTTTTAATAATTATTTCTTTGTAATAGTTTTTAATATATATCAAGATTCTTATGAAAAACCCAGTTATAAGTTTGTCCCTGTATCCATGTGGGTGGAGGATGATAAACCCCCCTGGGAGCATGCAAATACACAAACAGGCAAAGGTGTGCATTTTAATACATTTATTATAATCTACACTGTGTTGATAATATGCACAGCTTTGTTTATGTTTTGAAAAATGAAATGTACGTTAATTAAGGATTCAAAGTAATTAATGTGCATGAAATTGACTTTTTTTTGGCTTTGTGATTTCATTAATTAAAAGTAAGAATTGTATATGGCCAAGTCGAAGGCTTATTTAAGCACCTTTAAACAGGAAAACAGAAAAAAAAATGTTCCCACAGCGATCGACCGGAGCATCATAACACTGACTCATAGTTCTAACGCTGCATGAAAAGCCTTTTCCGCTCCAATCTTTACACACAACTCTTGACTTTCTATTGCCAGCCATGTCTATTTCTATGTGTGCGCAGCATGGAGCATGTTGAGCAGCTGCTGGCATGAGGCCTGGACACGCTCGCACGTACACACACACACACATACACACACAACAGAAACCTGAGCCGGTGACGGTTTGGCCGGTCATTTAGTTATTTCAGTCTGCAGACGAAGCTTCGTCTGGCCGAGTTTCAAACACAGATGGAAACGTTTCAGCGGGACTGAAAAGTATTATTGGTTTTCAAAAAAAGCTTGACTCACTATGTTCTCATTGAACTATACGCTTTGGTTTGTTAAGGAAATGAAAACCACAACAAGGTGTTTGACACTAGAAGATAAAAGTTCCCTTCCATGGAGGAGGGTCCACAGTTACGGTCCAATTACACGACAATGTTTTCAAGTGAAAATGCAAGACTCTTTGGGGGTCTGTTTTCACGACAATGAACTTTGTAAAAATGCTCAGGTGTCCCAAGAAGTGTGGTCAGATTGGGCGGTTGTCCGCCCAATTGGGCTATTTTTGTTTATGTCAGGCGGGAAAAATATACATTGGGCTGGTTCATGGTACATGCAGATTTGTGGTTTGGGCTGGTTTTTCTTGGATTGGGTGGGTTCTAAGATGTGATTGGGCTGGAAACAATCTGATTTGGCAACACTGGTCCCAAGTAGACAGTGAAAACGCGAGAGCCATCTGGCTGTAGCAAATCCACTCTCAGGCTTCCTCCACTGTGAAGCTTCCTCCATTGTCAGACAAGAAATGACGACACATTTAACGCGAATGCGCAGGCACAAGCTACATAGCGGTAAGTTGCTACTTTGAAATTTCCCAAAAAAGTTATGGATGTATGGTGTGCTCGCCGTTGATATACCTGCCGTGAACATATATTGATGATGATAATAACAGTGGTTTAGGTTATGTGTCATTTTAAAGCTAAGTAGTGCCAACAGTGGCTATCAATAAAGGGTTACCTTTTTCAGAACATAACGTGAACTAACTGTTCGTATATCTGATGGGTGAAACAGTTTGTAAAGAGTACAGCAAGCCATAAACCCTTCATGCAGTATCTAATGTATTACATTGAAGTGATGTGATGTGATGTGAACGTTTTAGAGAAGCGTGGTTCTCACAGGACAGCCAAAGTACCAACATATAATGTAAAACAACATGATTCATTACTGTAGTTTATATTAGTATCTAAAGTTGTTAAAATAGCTCAACCTTAATCAGTCGGAGTAAAGAAATTAACATATGTCGAATGGAGGAGTAATATTGATCCAGTAGCGTTTGATAAAAGTGGCTGCTTTTAATTTTCTCTTTTATTTTAATTTATATTTTATATGCGTATGTGTTTCCATTTGCCATGTATTCCATAGGGGGAAAGCATTTTTGTGATTGATCTCTATGATGTACCAACATGGTGTGGCACTCCCAAAAATAGGTCGGCCACAATTTATATATTCAAGAACTGAAGTAGCATAGTTTTGATATGTGTTTTTGTTTATTTATTTATTCATCTTTTTTTGTGAACATTTTGGGGCTTTTACTATAATTTCATTCAAAAGGACTGAGGGGTGGAACTTCTGTGCGGGAACCAGTTGCTCTGGGGACAGGTAAAAGGGTGACACTTGCCTCCGCTGCTTCAGAAGCAATCTGGAGAAGTCTGATCACACATCGTGTCCTGATTACTCTGTCCCACCTGCATTATACAGGTTAGTAAAAGTCCCCAGCACTACAGAATACAAGAAATAAGTTCAAGTTATTATCGTTAAAGGTGCTAGGTGTCGTTCAGAACATGTTAGCCGAGCTAAATGTAGTTTTAAAGATACTCGTGTGTGTAAAAGTTCGGAATGTAACCGCCATTTTAGGTCAAACGGGACAGGTAAAGTCTGCCCTGTAGTCGCCATTTTGGCTCAAACTAAACAGCGAAATTCCAGCCTGTAGCGGCCATTTTGGGTCAAGATAGACGCCAGTTTCCACAGAGTCAATAATATAGGATTTACACAAGATGTTTTATGTTTTATATTTCTGTATTGGTTAAATGAATGATAACACATCACAACCATTAATCTTTTAGTCCAGGCCACTTGAGAGAGGCAAAGGTTTAGTAAATGCCTAAATACATGAAAACTGGGAACTTGGCTAGTAAATAATTATAAATAGGTTATCCTTAAACAAAGTAAATACACTGGATGGACAGAAAGGGCTACTTATATAAAAAGTAACGTTTATTGATTAAAATGGAATTGTATGTTGATTGATGAGAAATGTAAATGTGAGTTGTGAAAATTATTTGATTGGCATGAAAATGATAAAACTGGACTAAGGAAATATATACACTGGTTATGTGGTTGTGATGTATGTGAATAAAACAGAAGCAATCTGGAGAGTCTGACCACACATCATGTCCTGATTACTCTGTCCCACCTGCATTATACACGTACTTCTCAACTTTTATTTGTTTATGTGGTCCTTCACCTTGGGACCCGTAACAATGGCAAGAACCAACAGCCTACAACACACTTTACCTGTAAGTGTACCATGTGATACTGAGTTTCAATAAAATTCTAATTCTTAAGCATTTTCACTGTTGTCATTCAAAATATTCCTTTTTATTAGAACAATGCTACAGTTAAAGATCCCATCGTGGTTCCTGTGTCGAAACCTGCTCACTCCCTGCTCTCTGGAAGTACTGATGCTCCCTTTGACATGTAACCTTTATAGGTAAACATTATCAAATGTTCCAAAAAATATAAGTGTTATATAAGTTGTGTTGTCTTGTGCTGTTTTGTTGTGATGTCACACAATGTTGAGTTCAAATGCCTGTCAGGTTTTGAAGCCAACAATGAATCATTCTTGAAATGACTAATATAACATCAGTGTGGACTAATTAAAAACCCTAATAGTGTCTTGCTTGTGTTTGAATATTGATTGAAACTGATCATTTTAAACCAAGGAGCTACTGGAGCACAACATAAAATTGCGACACACACACACAAATACGAATATTAAATGATCATTTGTGGCCATTAATGATCCAATAGTGTACAGTCAGAAATAGTATGATATACAATCATTTATTGGCATAAACACTACATGTGCTATATAGATAAAAAGGCAAAAACGCTATATACTGTAGGCTTCTACATTCAAGAAAGTAGCTTTTAATGTTGTAATTAATGCATTCTGAATTTTCCACGAGCATTTCAGCATTCCATTCTGTACTATCTTGTATTGAATTGTCGCATTTTATTTTGAATGATCACTTCCTGAGAATTTTCAAAAAGTTGCGTTTTCATTGTGTAAACAGACACACAAAACACATAGTCATGTGAACAGTACCAAAAATTTGAGATAGAAGGAGTGAACATGCATTTCATGTTTTGTCTGCCCGTTACATCAGACTGTCTCATTTAGCTTCTCATCAACACCAGATTTTTTTTCCCTATCATTTAAAAAGGAGTTTTCCAGTCGACTCCTGTGTCGATGATAATGAGACGCACTAATGAGTCTCGCCACGGCCACCGCATTATGTAAGAAGTGAATCGCTGGGGATTTCACACAGGAAAACAAACAAGGTTCACAGAAATGCTGTTTCTTTTGGTCATTAAGAGGTTAATTTCACATGCAAATACAGAAACTGTTTGAAAAACACCAGTGCCACAGGGTTGTTTTTACAAAAAAAATCTAAATTAGATCATTCAATTAGATCTTAAACTAAATCAGTTTGGTCTGAACGCATGAGTCAGAACATTGAACACACACACACACACACACACACACACACACACACACACACACACACACACACACACACACACACACACACACACACACACACACACACACACACACACACACACACACAGGTCTTAAATAGCTGCCCCGATAAACGCAAAGACATGCAGTCGAGCCCAATCTGTGGCTTTGTAATGTAAGTGACCCACACTTGAGGAATTCACAGTCGCAGATGGCGGTGTGATCCAAGCACACCTAGCAAGTTGTGTATTAGAGTGAAAACACCACTAAATATACACAATGCGCTCACGCTGCGGCGGTGTCATGCACAGCAGGCCGACAGGAAACCGAGGTGCATTTGTGATTCACCACAGTCGCTAAAAACACTGGACACCTGTTCCCTGGATCCCCCTGGGAGAAATTCCACCCGTGTGTGTGTGCGTGTATGTGTGTGTGTGTGTGTGTGTGTGTGTGTGTGTGTGTGTGTGTGTGTGTGTATGTGTGTGTGTGTGTGTGCGTGCGTGCGTGCGTGCGTGCGTGCGTGTGAACCACCATGCCACGAACGGGAATGTTGACACTGGACTTTCATGCCTCACGTGGACGCAGTGAGACATCACTTCCTTCACGACCCTCTTGTATTTAAAGGCCAGCCCGGAGCCGGAGGGGCTTCAGAGGGGATTGAACACCGTCGACTCACCCACTGACCAGCCGGCGAGCCACACGTCACCGGATGTCTCTGTGAAGATCCATCCTGGCTATAAAAGCTAGTAGCAACTTCTGTGGGTCATTTGAAGGGTTCCCTTTGGAAGTGTGGCCTTGTCAGGATTTTCTGAAAAAGACCATGAAATATCTTTTTGATTGAGGATTTGGGAATATACTCATAGAACTCAGCGCTTTTCGGGACTGGTGCAACTTTGAGAGCTGCTTCTAACCACAGAGTTGGGAATCTTCAAGTATCTTGCGAACATGAGCAGTGGTGGGACCTCCACAGTCACGCCGCAGGAGCCTCAGGCTTTCAAACGAGCCGTGCGGAAGATCAAATGTGCCGCCATGGTGGCCAGCTTAGCCAAGACCTGGCAGGGTTGGGCCAGCGAGCATGCTGAAAAGCAAGACGCCATCCCAACCGGCTGGATGCCGTCGTCCATCCAGGACGGCGCCAAGGAGCGCAACCATGTGGTGAAACTGAGCGTCATGCCACGCGTGATCGCGGAGGACACCCACGAAAGCAGCTCCGGCGGGATCAAAATCCGAACCTGCTCGGTGACCAAGACGGTCCAGCCCAAGCGCAGTGAGTGCAGCAACAGTGACTTGGTCAACGCCATCCGGGGAAAGATGGAGTCCGGCCCCAAGAAGAGCAAGCCGTTCCTCGGCAACGAGTCGCCGATGCGGCGGCGCCAGATGAAGGCGCTGCAGAGCGCAGGAGGGGGAGGAGGAGGAGGGATCCAGGATAGGAAGCTGATGCTCCAGGAGAAGAACCTGAGCTCCAGAAGCAGCAGCGTGGACACGGAGGACAGCGGGCTGGGGGAGGACGGCGGCCTCAGCGACAACAGCGAGGCCAAACCCGAACACATCGACATCCTGTCCAAGCACCGGACCACCAAACCCAAGGTACAGTGGTTTACAGTCGTCACTGTGAGGGACCATGGTTCAAAACCCAGCAGGTAGTTAAACATAAAATCCACAGGGAATGACTTAGTCTTCTGAAGAACAAACACTTTGTATGAAAAATATGTTTGAATGATATTGCTTGGTAGTTTAACTACGTCTAGGAGTCGTGCTACTTGCTACATGCTACATGCTGAAGAGTTTCAGGCTCACACAGTGATGCTACATGCTACACATGATTAAAGTCTAACTGATACGCTCATTATCAGTGAGCTCGGACACAGTTTAGTATATCTTATGAGACTGATAGAACTGAATTGGCTATCATTTCCTGTTTAGACAAGTGGAGCTCCGAGGTTCTGATACAGATCAGATCAAATTTTCAATAACATAATTAATAACTATCTTCGATAATTATTCATTATTATCGATAGCCAAACACAACATAAATGGTTCCTGGTGATCCTTATGAGGTAAGAAAACCCTACAGCGCCCACTAGTGGCCCTACGGGAAAACTACACTGTTTTCAGTGTTTCTGCCATTTCTGTGTAAATACATGTAATTTTCAAAATGTTGCTATGTAAACGTGAAACTTTTATGAAACAAATACACAAATATGATGCAAGCAGCCCATCTCTACTAATATGTGCAGTTAAAGTTAACTATGAAGGTGTTAAATGCAGGGAAATAGGTTCCGCAGGCTTTTCCTCAAAGGGAAACACCTTCTCCTTGTACAGTTTTCTTTTTCTTTCTTTTTTTACCCGTTGTTCTGTTCGGCAGCTTGGGCAGACAATATGATGTGAGGAGCTTTTGTAAAATCTGCAGCAGACATGTTGACACAAAGTCAATAAATCCAACCGTCTCATGCTCAGTACGGCGAGCCGTGCTACATGCTTCATGCTAAATGCTAAAGCGTTTCGGGCCTCACACATCAGAAATGATTAAAGGTGGTTCCCGGTCCACCTGGTCATATCCTGTGCATATCGTTTGCGTGTGGAGAATAAATTAGGCTTCATGGCATTGAACTCAGTGCTTCTATCGGTACTCGGTGTAACCAAGTAGCTGAAGGTTAGTACTCGTATTTGTATGCGTCCTTGAAAAAAGTATTAGTGCAGAGGTAGAAAAGCTGCTTCGGGGTGTTTTTTCGCAACTTTCAAAGTTAGGAAAGACGAGTGAAAACACACAGAAGAGGCTGCACACTTGGCTCTTTTTTTCATCTGGCAGACGCCCAAACCTCAGGTTTTGGTGATAGAGGTCGTTTTTGATTGTTTTCTCTGTTAGTCTGAGTGCTGTGGTGGAGTTGCTTGTAGGAGGGCTACAGTGACCTGATGTGACTGCACTTCAATTATTTTTAACAGGGTACAAAACATCTTTAGTTTTATTATTGAACACTTAAAGTTACTGCTTCATACAGCCGCTTTAACCCTTTACAAAGCGCTCAACATAATACACTGAAACTGAGGAGAATATTTTGAAATTGTAAGCCTTTTAAATGTGAATAAGTACCCTTATGTGTTATTTGTATTTGCATTGACCAAAATAACAGTTTTCTACCTCTAACATAGAAATTCTGAAGATTTCTGTAAAACTAAATGTTTCTTTTTGTCGTGAACGTTTCAAAAACTTTTTTTTTTGTCTTTTAATTTAATAAATTTTTTTTTTAATTATCATTTGGGTTTTTTTGATTATTAAAGAAAAGACATTTTTAAATACATTACAGTCATTCTAATGTGCTTTTATAGAGAAAATAGAAAAGCCCAACATATCCACATGAGCAAGCTGGTGTGTTTGTGACTGTGGAAAGGAAAAACTCCCCCAACAGGAGAAACCTATTTAGAAACCAGAGTCAGGGGTGGAGGAATTCTGCAGACCGGTTGGGGTGAAAGGATAGAGGAGAGGAGAGGAGAGGAGAGGAGAGGAGAGGAGAGGAGAGGAGAGGAGAGGAGAGACAGAGAAAGACTTGGTGGAGAGATACATACAATACCCTTGTTAGTGCTACATACATTTTTATTCTTTTTAATAATACAGTAATCACAGTGATCTAAATATTTTCCAACTGCCATGAGATTAAACCAGCCTGAGCAACAACAGAGCAAAAACCACAAGAATCACAACAATTAGAACAAAAGCACAAACAAAAGGACATAAAACAAAGAAAGAAAAAAAGAAAAGAAGAAAGATGAAAAAACAAAAAACAAAAATAAAAACACACACAAAAAAAGAAAAGAAAACAAAAAAACAGCAATAACATGAGTTTGATAATTGACAGAATAGCAGAAAATAAGAAAAATCAGCAGCGAATCGTCAATGGGGAGTGGAAGTGTGTGTGCGTGTGTGTGTGTGTGTGTGTGTGTGTGTGTGTGTGTGTGTGTGTGTGTGTGTGTGTGTGTGTGTGTGTGTGTGTGCGTGTGGTTGGTCCTCTGGATGTGAATGGAACTGTTGTGGGGGGGCCGCAGTACCACCCCGGGGCAAACGCATACACACACAGACACACATATACACACATACACCCACATTTATTTGGTTGGGAGGGGGGTGCCCCCCACTCCCCAGGCCGCCAGCCAGGCCCCCACCAGGCCACTACGGGATCTCGTCCTCCACCAATCCAACCGTGAATAGGGAGGGAGCACCACTACCCAGCCCCCCCGGAGAGCCACGCCCGAGCTAGCGTGCCCCCCGTACTCCAGCCGCACTCACCCCGGAACACGGCGGGACCACAGCGGGAGGTTCTGGGGGGAGCCCCCACCCCCCCCTCCACCCTGTGGGGTGTTGGGTGCATGTGGATGTGTGTATTTGTGTTTTGAAGAGGTGGTGCAATGTGTGTGTCTAGGGTGCGGTTTAAAATTGAGGGGTAGCGGGGGCCCGGGTGTTCTACCACTGCCCAGCGGCAGAACCCCGAAAGCCAGCTGATCCCCTCAAGACCCTGCGTGACTAAGTGTAGTTAAAATTGTGGGCGGCGCAAAGTCAGACCACAGCGGGGGCAGACCACAGTTAAGTGGCCTGGACCCCCCACCCTAGGCCCCGTCCACTGGCCCCTATTGTTGAATGAGGTATGGTGAGGTAAGGTAGGAGGGGCTGAGAGGGAGAAGGTCCCCCCGTCGCTAGGACTTAGCCCAGCTGGACCCCCCGCGCCATCCCGCCCCACCCCGAAGCGGCCGGTCTGGAACACGGGGACCAACACCCACTCCGACAAGGCACCGCAAGAGGACCCAGGCAGGAAGCCCCCCCAGACCACCCGACGGCCGAAGAGCAGAGTCTAAGACCCGCATGGCCCAGCACGAGCCCGGCTGGAGGCCAGCGGCTAGGGAGCGTAGACCCCCCCCCGCACCCTCACATACTCACACAAGACGACACCCATACTTATATATAGAATACACACCCACACACACACACACACACACACACACATCCCCGGACCATCTCCCATATAAACCTCCCCCGGGGGGTCATCTCCAGTCAGCTGTCCGTCCAAACCCGGAGCCCCCCCCCCCCCCCCCCCCCGATCCAGGCGAGCCAGACCCGGAGCACGGCAGCAGGGGCAAACCCTGAGGCGGAGGGAGGACCCCCACCAGGACCGGGAGGGCACCCAGCCCCCAAGGCCACGAAGCCCCACACCCGCCCACCCCGGCCAGGCGGCCCGGCCAGGGCCCGACGCCCAGCACCCCCACCCCACCCCAGCAGAACCACCCCCAACCCAGAGCAGACCCTCCCCCACACAACCTCCCCAGTACCCCCAGGCCAGGCCGCCACTCCCCAGGATAGATGCCAGCACCCCCCCAGATCGCAGGGCCGCCAACCACCCAAGCCACAACGCCCCAGCCACAGATGGCCCCAAGAGCCCCAAGGCGGAACTACCACCCCCCCCCCACAGGGCTACATGGTGTATTTAATTATTGGGGACCATGTCAACTCAAACTGAGCCGACTGATTTTTCCTACAAGCAGAAATTCTCTCTAATGTGATGTGGTCTAGGAGTAAGTTTTTAAATAACTTTATATTAAGATTATGTTTTGATTTCCAGTTCATGAGGATTGCCTTCTTTGTGACGCTTCAGGAGACCAGGAGTGTGAAGGATTCATTTTTCTCTCTTTTAATTTCTGAGATCACCTAACAGGCAAAGTGCAGGTGAAACTGTGAATGGGGGGGTCCAGGCATAATGATAAATCTTCACAGATCTTTTGCCAGAATGTTTGGACTGGTGTACACTGCCAGAGTGCATGTAGGTCGGTATCAGGGAGATTAGCTGTGCAGTTTGAACATTTGTTAGAGGAAGTGAGACCATCTTGAACATCTTTGTCCTGTAATGAACTAGTGAAGGACCTTGTATTGTCTGAGCTGTATATTGGTGTTTTTGCTCATTTTGAATGTATTTCTACAGATTAGTGACCAAAGCGTTGGTTCTATGTTAATGTTTAGATCTTCTTCCCATTTGGAGCTTGAAGGGATATTGTGGTATTGGAACATGACAGGACTGAAACGATTTTAGAAAGTGGTTTTGGTGCTGAGATCTTCAGGAGGTTTGTCACTGTCTGAGGTCAGTTTAGGTTCATCTCTTCTAGTTTGAACTTTGTTTGTATTATTGACTGGAGCTGAAGATATTCCAGATAGTTATTTTGACTGATACCATAAGTTTCTATTAGATCTTTAAATGGAATAAAAGAGTTATTAGAGAGAAGGTGTTCCAAGTTTCTTCCATTGTTTTGCCATCTTGTGAAGTTTATTGGTTTCTTCCTTTGCAGGATGTCAGGATTGTTCCAGAAGGTGTGAGTTTACAGGGAATGAGTGACGATCCATTCATTTTAAGAAAACTCAAAAACCTTTCACTGTTTCAATGGAGAAGGAGCATGGTGAAAAAGTTTCATATTGGGAGTTGTCAGTGGCTCAGAGAACCGTGGTCATGGTGTAAACAGACTCCCAAAGCACGACCAAAGTTTTCTGTTTTACACGTTATTGTGCAACAGTTTTTTTCTCTGTCCATGAGTTTAATTATTTACTCGGTTAATCGCACATTATTTGTAAGTAAACCTTGATTAATTGCACTTTTCTTTTACGTGTGAAAGAAAAGTATAAGTGAAAGTTGTATTTGAAGAGCATGGTTGCACATTGCACAGAAAAGTTATTTCTCTCAGTTCAAATATTCTTTTGAGATATTTATACTATTGCCATCATGATCATCATGATACGTTTGCAAAATATATCACACAAAAAAAAACCTTGATGCAGTTTTTTTGTCTGCTAATTTCACCAAACAGCAAAATAGAAAAACTTCCTCTCTTTTATAAATTCAATTGAATGTGTATTTGTTAAGTCACATTATCATCCTGGACCAACTTGGACCCCGTTGCAGGTGGTTTTTGGGCTACAGGCCTCATGCTGAGTCAATTCTGCCCCTCAAATTGTATTTGACATCCTGCTCCTTTAAAAAGTTGGCCATTGAAGTCCCTGGACAACACGGAGAGGAAGAAAAGTGTCTGAAAGTGGAGTGTAAGTGCTCCCACACCAGGCACACAGCGTGAATAAACAAGTTGAAGCAGAAGTGCCTTTGATGTCACGTGAAGAAACCCAAGTCCCTCGCGGACACATGTTGCTCAACTCGGTTACTAAAAGCTGTCTTTTAAAAGGCCCCCCTTCCCCCCAGCACACACTTGTAAAAGCACACTCTGGACTGCGTCGCGATGGAATATATGTAAATAAATATAGTCACATGCTTCCATGTAAACAGACCTGGTAGTCAGAGCGTTTTGTGTCCCACGAGTGTGTGTGTGTGTGTGTGTGTGTGTGTGTGTGTGTGTGTGTGTGTGTGTGTGTGTGTGTGTGTGTGTGTGTGTGTGTGTTGTTTGCCTAGTGATTTACTGCTGACCTGATGTCAGCCGGGATCAAATGGAAGTAGACGGTTCAACTTGTCTCTTTTTCGTCACTAGAAAATACTTCAAATTCTACAGTGATGAGAAGCAGTGGAAAATATTAGGAGATTTTTGTTGAATGGAAATATTAAAAAAAAGACACTTTCTATAAATACAACAATATTAAACAACAGGGAAGGTGTGAGATTCGAGCACAGACTGTTACAAACCATTGAATTAGCAACAATAAATATACAATAATTACCAGGAATCGATCCATTCAGCCTAACAGGCGTTTATTACAAAGTGATTCATAAACAATTCAGAAATCACATCATAAATCAACACATTCAAGTAGCAAACATCGTCGAACACGGAGATCTAATCTACTAAACAGCAAACACTGTACAAAGAAAGTACGGCCTGGGCTCTCTGCATCCTCCATGCTCAGCTGTGTGTCTGGCCTGACATGAAACTGTCTTGAAGAGAGTTTGTTCTTTCGCGTTGCTGCCTTTTATACCTGTGCGTCCGGCACCCTGCTGTGTTGACGACGGCCTTGGCCAGTCAGAGTGGGGTTCACCTCAGAGCTTCCAGGGCGGGTGCCCTGGCTGATGATGGAGGCTTTGGATCCCCTTGGTGCTGGGGAGCAGTGCTGCAGTTTGGGGACAGTGGGGCCGGGGGCCCCCGGTGGAGGTCACGTGACCAATGGCGAATTTTAGAGAGGGCTGACCATGCGGCTTCTTTGTCCTCAAAGAAACATGGTTCACCCCACTCCCTTCTTCATGAGGATGAGTGAATTATGTATGCACAGGGCCCAACAGTACCGTAAGTTCCCAAAGAAAAGAGCACCTAATTTTTTCAAAGATGTGGAGCAAGTGAATAAAGGAAAAACCTCAGTGCTTAATAAATAATGATATTTTGCAGTGGGTGCGAAAATGCACAAATAACAGTTAATTCATTTCTTAAAAAGTTTTTTTATTCGCACTTCAGTGTGGTCGCAGGGGTTTGTTTCTCAGAGGCCAGTGTCCACAATCAGGTGGATGGCAGGTTGGCGGTTGGCATTGTCGAAGACTCAGGATGCACGCCGGGCCCTTAGCGCTCAAATTCTATTCTTAACACCGTCTTTCAAGACTTCCACAGCTCATCTGTCCTCCTCATCGTGTTCTTCGACAGTGCACTCTTGTTCTTTGCCATAACAGGTTTTCAAAAAGTGTGCGTGTACAGTTTGCAGAAATACTTCCGTGGCAACAAAGGCACACGTGATTATCATATCTTACAAAATGTTTTGACTCGCACTCACATGTTCCCAATGCCTATTGGGAACTATATGGGACATTTAGTTATATCAGAATCGTTTCTATATAGCAGCGGTATGATTTTAGTTGCATGCACACATGGGTTAAAGCAAATGCCAAGCCGAGGATCAATGTCACCAACTGGAAGAGACATTATAGAAGATGTTAATGTAAAGATAGAAGGTCAGTACAGATTGTTTCAGGTTCCAAGTTGCCAAATTTACATTTGCACATGTCAAATAAGGCAGTGGAGGGCAATCAGTGGGAACTCCAAGAATAAAGTTTGGGTTCCAGTGATTCAGGAGACCGGTTCCTGTCGGTGCCTCTGAGAACATCCATCTGCCATCCAGGCTGTGTTATCCATCTCCAGGTAATGGTAGGTTGAGTGAGGTCACATTATTAAAACATGAGCAGCCCACCTCAGGACAATTATAGAGAACACATTTCTTCAAGGGGGGGGACACTGGAGTACCTGGAGAAAAAAAAACATGCGCATTTCTAGAAAATACAAGCTTGTGCCCCCGAGGCTGTGTTTACATGACATCGTGTTGAATTGAAAACACTAGAGTTTTGAGCGTCTATTTACACAATGGACGCTCAGAGTCACTGAAACTGCTCTGTCTCCGTGGTAACTGAAAAAAAAAAAAAACAGTTTTCTGCTACAGCGCATGCGCATCATGGCTGCCGTAAATAACAATTCAACTTGGTGGTCTGTCTATTACAGCGTTCCCCAATTCCAGGCCTCGAGGTCCAGTGTCCTGCAGGTTTTCGCTCTCTCCCAGCTTGCAACTGGGAGAAACCTAAAACATGCAGGACACTGGACCCCGAGGCCTGGAATTGGGGAAGCCTGGTCTACTAGAATGTCCCTGTTGTCCCATTGTTAATGTTTCGAGACCATTGTTCTCTGCTTCATGTGTCGGTGGTTTCATTACAAAAACAACCAACAGCACTCTCGTGTGGCCTGGAAGACTAACTACATCATTGTCACTGTGCCCACTTTGGCAGTGGAAACACAATACTTTTTTTCTCACAGATTAGGTGTTGTTGCAGGAAATGTTATCATGTAAATGGGGCCGATAAACCATGATCCATTAAAGCTTTGCATGTATGAAAATGTACACAAACTGATCGACTGAGCACTGAGTCAGACAGAAATGCAACAATAACAATTCAATTCAATTCAGTTCAACTTCATTTATATAGCCCCACATACAACACAGTCATTTGTTGGTGCTTTTAACAAAAGAAATGCAACAAACCATCCATGTGCTGCATTTGTAATTGAATATCAAAGGCTAACTGAATAATGGACAGTTGTTATGTTCTACATCTGAAGTGACTTTAATGACTGCGTAAAGGACCACAGCACTCAATTCAGTCCTTCTAGAGTCAATGAACACAGCAGACACTGTTTCCAGCTGATAGTTTTCATGTCAACACAGTCGAAACTTTCAGGATTCGCAAAGTAAACGCTCAGTTTGTTCTTTCATGATTTAAACAGCATCTTGTAGCGTCATGTGGCTTTTCTTTCCCTCATATTCAGAGGCACTCTGATCGTAACCTGCCCCGTTTTATCTGCAGATCAAGATTGCCACAATGGGTGACATCAAGAGCCGCTGGCAGCAGTGGTCCGAGCATCACCTGGAGGGCCAGAAGCTCAACCCCTTCAGCGAGGACTTCGACCAGGAGTATGCCATGTCACAGCGCCTCCGTAAGGGTGACGACGGCTACGGCCGCCCTAAAGACGGCTCCAAGACAGCGGCACGGGGTGACCGCGCCCACAAACACATCCACAAGGAGATGGAGGAGATGGTGTGGATCATCAGGGACATGGGCCTCACGGACCAGGAGGGCCTGACCGTCATTTCCTTCGGTCGGCTCTTTGACCGCTACGTCAAGATCTCGGACAAGGTAGTGGGGATTCTGCTGCGTTGCCGCAAACACAAGATGCTGGACTTCGAGGGGGAGATGCTGTGGAAAGGACAAGACGATGATGTCCTCATCACGCTGAGGGATTAACGCGGCGGCAGGGTTATGGACGTCTTTCACACCTCAAGTGAAATCGAGATGTAACTTAGATATAGAAAATGTAGATTTATTGGGCAGGAAAACACATATCCACCGCTGCATCTAAGCGATATCTCTGTTTGCGGGTTTTCAAAGTGTGATGCAGGACTCTTCTGAGAGGAACTAGAGAACTTCAGGGGGGGGAATTCTGCCTTTTTTCAGCATCATTTATATTTTCCTGCAAATTCAGGAGATGAAAAATGATAAAATATACTTTCGTGAAAACTTTCTGTATGAAAAATCTTTGAAATATTTTCAGGATTTATATTTTTTTTAAAAGGTGGAGTAGTTTGAGACAAAGTAAAGTTTATTGCCTGCAAGAGGATCTTTGCTTCTAATTACACAATGAGCGGTGCAAACTTACACCACAATTTCAATCACAATACTTTGTCAGAGTGAGACCCCATATAGTTGACAGCTTTTCATCGTTTTCATTTCAGAAAAGTGCTGTGGTTACAAAGCAACAATGGCAGTTTCCACAGAAACGGCAGAAACGGGGACAACAATGTAGCTCTCCTGTAGGGTCACTAGTGGGTGCTATTGGTTCTTTTTGTAATGAAACCACACACACATGCTGCAGTGAACAAGATAAACATTAACAATGGGAGGACTGGGAGTCATGTCACTGTTGATCGGATTTGCCATCTAATGAGCATGTGCAGAACAACTAAATGTGAAATCTTGTACCAATGTGTACAGAACACAAGAAATATGTTTAACTGGAACCAAACTGTACACATGGAGGCGCTCCATAAACTGTATGTACAATATTTCGAGGAACAGAGTTTCTTCCCCAATACGCCACACATGCCGTCACACTTTCAGGTCCACACTCTCACCCAAGACCTTTTTAGTTCTTCTCAAGTGCCTGACGGGTCACGAGGTGACGGGAAGCTATCTTTAGCACGTTAGCCTGCGATGCTGCAGGCTACATGTTGCAGGAATGATCCGCCAGGCTGGAATTACAAGTCAAGCGGCAGAAGAAGAAACTTTTATAGGTGTTTCTTACATCCACCACAAAACTAATAAATAAATACAGTAAGAACATTTTTTTCTTTGTTTTTCGTCCATAAACGTTCTTCAATTCACTTGTTTTCTTTTAAATGTTTTTATTCATAATATTATACATTCATTGTTTGCAAAAAATCATTTTAAGTCATGGTGCGAGCTGAAGATATCAATAATTTGGTTATCAATTTCAATTGGAATAAGTGTTGTTACTCCTATATTTTGAGATAAAGTGAAATAAATGAGACAATAGTTAAATTTACTTGACTTTTCTGTTGGAATTAATTGAAATGCAATTTTAAAAAATGGTTTTTTTTATTTCAATCTGTCATTCGAATTAAAGTCTGATAAAAGTGTTGTAAACAACTTGTTTGGCTTCTTTTCACCCGTATCACAGGCTCCATGCAGTACAATGAATGAATATTCAAATAAGACACCAATCAGCCATAACATTGTAACCACTTACTGGTGAAGTGATTAACAATGATTTTTCTCTATATGGTACATATCAGGTAGCAAGATGAAATGTTGTCATCAAAAACGATTTCCTTGAAGCTGAAAAACTGAGAAATGCGAGGAATTAGGAGTTGAAAACGTCTAGTGTGTAAAAGTCATGTGAGTTCATGTGAACTCAGGTTCAGCTTCAGTTAGTCAGCATCATAAAATAGTGCCATAATAACATTTAAATTTAAAGTTTAAATTTAAAATTAAACATTTTAATTTGTTGTGGCAAAAGAGAATATGTGATAAAAATGTTGACATTTTCATGAGAATTGGGGAACCTGGTGGTTGTTACTCTGACACAATCATCTAAGCTTTGTACTTGAATACTTGAATTTCCATTCAATTCAATTCAACATTATTTATATAGCGCCAAATGTGAGGATCCACACCTCGCTCCAGCACCGGATCTTCCCTCACTGACACTCCTGCAGGTAATTGACTAATTGATTGCTCCACCTCTTAAGCCGTGCAGTGAGGAGGTCCGGTGCCAGAAGATTGTGTCTCTGCTCCGAGTTACCTGCTTTGTAGATGCGCTCCACGGCTTATGCTCCAAGCGTCCTCAGCCACCCTTCCCTGCTGCGCTTCTCGTGCGCTCATGTCTCCTCACTCTGTGCATCCTCAGCACATGCCCTCCCGGTGCAGTGTTCCTCCCTGCTGCGGTCCTCTCGCCTGCGCACTCTGCATCCCGGAGTCTCTGTTCCTCATCTCCCAGGTCTTGCAATCTCAATAAATAATTGTTAATTGCACCTGCTCTGCCTTCTGGTCTGCTTCTGGGTTCCAGAACTCCACCCACCGGCTCCAAGCCGTAACAGGGTTGGAGTCGGTGGCCCAAAACATGAACCCAGCAGACCTCAACTAGGTGATGGAAGCCATCGCCTCCCAGGCGGTGTTACTCAGTTGGCATGATCACCTGCTATACAGGAGCTCGCTGCTTCCATCCAGGACATTCACCAGCGGCTGGTCCAGCAGTCTTCCACCACCACACCTGACACTTCCGTGTCAGATCCCGTCACCGCCCACCCCTCCGGAGGCCTGGGCGACTCTTCCCCCAGCAAGGAGCCCTTCGTTCCCCCACCAGAGCCATACGCCGGGGGACTGGGCTGCTGTGATCAGTTCCTGCTAAAGTGCCACCTCGTCTTCAACCTCCAGCCCTCAATGTATCCCTCGGACCGGGCCAAGATCGCCTATACCAGGGGTCGGCAACCCGCGGCTCCGGAGCCGTTTGCGGCTTTTTCATCCCTCCACTGTGGCTTCTTGAGCCTCTGTCCCACTGCAGTTCATCCCGGAGCGGGACGTAAGGAGGCAAAGCCACCCAGAGCGCAGTCCCGCTACAAAGACTGGGGTAAAATGTAGGCGGGTCGTGAACGACGCAACGATGTAACGTCATTACGCAACATTAATGGCATGAAGAACGTAGAATTGCGGCTGCAGGTCATGACAGCGGCTCAACTGGTATCTGAAGCTGGGAGCTTCCTGTACCTTTCACAGGAAAACCACTGCGTTGCGGAGCGCCGACAATTCCAGGAGGTTCATTGCAGACTTGTTGAGAGTGACGGAACATTCTAGTGAATTACACAACAACTACAGGACATTAAAGCCACACCACTCACACTCATGGTTCTAAAAATCCCAGATCTCCTACATATATCTTCCATTTTAATAATGTGTAGCAATAAAGGAGTGATAGCTGCAATGCATTATGGGAGTTTCTGTTTGTCGTGTTTTAAATGTAATTATTGGGGGTTATATTAGGTTTGTAGTGTTGGTAATAATTGTGTTGTGTTGTGTTTTGTTGCTTAGTTCATGTAGTTAAGTTTATTAGTTGTAAGTTGGCAACCAGCAGTGAAGAAGGTTTTGTGTGTAGTGTCCTGCTGGCATGGTCTTCCTGTGGGAATGTCAAAATAAAAGGTGTGCAGCTCTCTGGGTGTTGTGTTCAGTGGGAAACGGGACCAAATGGCTCTTTGAGCATTAAAGGTTGCTGACCCCTGGCCTATACTATTGATCTTCTGCGAGGGAAGGTGGCTTGGTGGGTGGCGGCACTCTGGTACCATAACTCCCCGGTAATTCAGACCTTTTACCGGGGAGCTTAAAAAGACATTTGACCAACCAGTAAAAAGAGGGGAGGCGTCGCGGCGGCTTCTCTCACTCTCCCAGGACACCATGTCAGTGGCCGACTACTCGGTTGAGTTCCGGATACGGGCCCAGGAGTGTGGGTGGCAGGACGAGGCTCTCTGGGGAGTCTACACCCAGGGTCTTTCAGAGAGACTCAAGGACCATTTGGCTACCCGAGACGAACCCTCCTCCCTCGACGAGCTCATTGCCCTCTCCATCCACTTGGATGAGAGGCAGTGGGAGCGTGTCGACCGCCGATCCTTCCCTGTTGGACTCTCCTCCTCCCAGTCGGCTCTCAGGTCCTCGACTTTCCCGCCGGGCCCTGGAGCTTCCGACAAGACAGCAGATGAACCGATGCAGCTGGGGCAGAACCGTCTGGACCCCTGAGAATGACGCCAGTGCATCCAGAACCAGCTGTGTCTCTACTGCGGTGAAGCTGGACTCCTTTGGGACTCCTGCCCGAGTCTACCCAAAAGGCGCGGCTCGTCAGTGACCGGGAACCCTCCGATGAGCCATATCTCCAGTATCCCAAGTTCCTCTGCCCGGATGAAGGTGCCCACCAGCCTCCACTGGGATCAACACTCTGCGACCCTTCCTGCACTGGTGGACTCAGGGGCCGACAACAATTTCGTGCATGCTGGGTTGGCGGCCCAGCTCTGACTGCTGTTGGAGCTTCTGCCTCCACCCAAAATGTCAACGCCCTGGATGGTTGGCTGATTTCCCAGGTTACCCACCGCAAGACAGCTCTCACCCTGGTCATCTCCAGGAACCACCGAGAGACTCTCCAGCTGCTGGTGATCCCTTCTCCGGTCACGCCCCTTGTCCTCGGTTACCCTTGGCTGCACCAGCGCATCCCACACCTCGACTGGAGGAACTCATCAATCATCGGGTGGAGCCTCCGGTGTCACTCCCAGTGCTTCCGGTCTGCCGAGTCCATCTCCTGTTCCCGTTCTCCGGCTCCAGCTCCTCCTGATCTTGCGGTGGTAACCTTGGAGCATCATGAGTTGGTGCTGGTCTTCAGCAAGGACCTCGCTCGGACTCTCCCTCCTCACCGGCCCTATGACTGCTCCATGGACCTGCTTGCAGGGGCTCCGCTGCCGGTGGCGCGCCTCTACAACATCTTGCGTCCCGACAAGGAGGGGATGGAGACGTACATTCAGGAGTCATTAGTTGCTGGCCTCATTCGCCGTTCATCATCTCCAGTGGCAGCAAGATTTGTCTTTGTGAAGAAAAAAGACGCCACTCTCCGTCCCTTTATTGACTTCAAGGGCTTGAACGCCATCACCATAAAAAACAGGTCACCTCTTCCACTCATCGATCCCTCCTTTGAACCCCTCTGCGAGGCCCGGGTATTTACCAAACTGGACCTCCAGAATGCATACCATCTCATCTGATTAAGAGAAGGAAATGAATGGAAGACGGCGTTCAACACCCCGCTGGGGCATTTTGAGTACTGGATGATGCCGTTTGGACTCACAAATGCACCAGCGGTGTTCCAGACATTCATGAATGATGTCCTCCGGGACATGCTTAATAAGTTCGTTTTCATGTACCTGGATGACATCTCGGTTTTCTCCTGCTCACTGGAGGAGCACTGGGAGCATGTCCGCCTGGTCCTCCAACGCCTCCTGGAGAACCGGCTGTATGTCAAGCCCGAGGAATGTGAGCTCCACACCACCTCCCTGCAGTACCTTGGCTTCATCATTGCCCAGGGGCAACTCCGACCGGACCTGGCCAAGGTTCAAGCCATCACGGAATGGCCGTCCCCATGACCTGGAAAGAGCTGTTGAGATTCCTGGGGTTCGCCAACTTCTACCGTCGGTTTATCAGGAACTACAGTACACTGGATCCCGGAACATCAAACCTGATGCCCTGTCTTGGCTCCACTCCTCCCCTTCCTCCTCCGAGTTACCGGACCTCATCCCGTTGTCCTTCATCCTGAGTGCCACCGACTGGGACATCGAAGCAACCGTCCGGGAGGCTCAGGGGGCAGACCCGGATCCTGGCACCGGTCCCCCAGACCGCATCTACGTTCCGAACTCCGTGCGCTCCCAGGTTCTTCAGTGGGGGCACAACTCCAAACTTACCTGCCATCCTGGTGCCGACTGCACCCTCTCCTTCCTGCAGCGACATTTCTGGTGGCCTAGCATCGCCCGGGAGGTCAGGGAGTTTGTTGCAGCATGTTCCATCTGTGCCCACAGTAAGTCCTCCCATCAATCTCCATCGGGTCTCCTGGGACCGCTGCCGATTGCCAGCCGGCCCTGGTCCTACATCGCGTGGACTTCCTCGCCGGGCTACCCCATTCTGACAGGAACACAAGCATCCTGACCATAGTTGACCGTTTTTCGAAGTCTGTCCACTACGTCCCTCTTCGAAAGTTGCTCCTGGTCCTCCATGTATTCAGGCTTCACGGAATTCCCATTGACATTGTGTCTGACCGGGGACCTCAATTCACCTCCCGGGTGTGGAAGGTGTTCAGCTCAGCCCTGGGGCAACGGCCAACCTCTCCTCTGGAGATCACCCCCAGACCAACGGCCAGACGGAGCAGGCAAACCAGAACCTCAAGGCGGTGCTCCGGTGCATGTCTGCGCGGCTTCCTTCATCCTGGAGCTCCCACCTTCCATGGATTGAATACGCCCACAACTCCCTCACCTGCTCAGCCACTGGGATGTCGCGTTCATGGTGTGTCACGGTTTTCAGCCTCCCCTGTTCCCAGATCAGGAGCTAGACGTGGCTGTCCCCATGGTCAAGGACCACCTGCGTTGGAAATCTGCCAGGGCAGCGCTCTCCAGATCCGTGGAGTCCAACAGACGACTCACAGACCATCACCGCACTCCCGCCCTAGACTACAGACCCATAGTCGTACAGTGGTATGGTTGTCCTCCCGAGACCTTCCCCTCCAGGTCGAGTCCCCGAAGCTGGCTCCACGCTATATTGGCGTATTCCCAGTCTCCAAGGTGATCAATCCCACTGCTGGCGGACAGCAGTGGGATTGATCACCTTGGAGCTCACCGACTCCCTCAAGGTGCACCCTACGTTCCATGTCTCTCTCCTCAAACCAGTCTCATCTAACCCCCTTTCTCCTCCAACTGAACCCACCACCCCCTCGGATCATCGATGACCATCCTGCCTTCACCGTGTCCAATATCCTGTACGAGCGGCCTCGGGGTCGAGGTTTCCAATATTTGGTGGACTGGGAGGGCTACGGTCCAGAGGAGCGGTCCTGGCTTTCCTGTCGACTCATCCTGGACGAGACGCTCGTCTCAGACTTCTACGCCGAGCACCTGGACAAGCCGGGTAGGCTGCCAGGTGATGACTGTTGGGGGGGTACTGTGAGGATCCACACCTTGCTCCAGTACCGGATCCTCCCTCACTGACACTCCTGCAAGTAATTGGCTAATTGATTGATCCCACCTCTTAAGCCCTTCAGTGAGGCGGATCCGGTGCCAGAAGATTGTGTCTCTGCTTCGTAGATGCGCTTCACGGCTAATGCTCCAAGCATCCTCAGCCACCATTCCTGTCTGTGCAGCACTCCCTGCTGCGCTTCTCATGCGCTCATGGCTCCTCACTCCGTGCATCCTCAGCGCACCCCCTCCCGGTGCAGTGCGCCTCCCTGCTGCAGTCTTCTCACCTGCACACTCTGTATCCCGGAGTCTCTGTTCCTCATCTCCCAGGTCTTGCAATTGTTGGGATTTATGGTTGGTAATTAGCATTAATAATTACTGTAAATAATGGATTACTGAAAGTAATAGATTACTGAAAGTAATTTAGGAAAAATTGGAATTACTAATAAAGTAAACGGTTAGTTACTCATCAGCAACTCCTAGAGTAATTGAGTAATTACTCAAAAGTTAATAAATTATCAAAAATAATTTATTAATGAAAAATTATTAATTTGAATAAATAGTTTTTTTTATCAAATAATAATTGAATCGGGGCACCACCAGCTAAGCTGGAAATAGCTAATACCAAATTTCAGTCTCGTTTGTCAAAAGGTTATTTAAGTAAGTTAATATTTCTGTGAAAATATAACAATCTTAAATAACAAGGAAGGTGTGAGATTCGGGCACAGACTGTTACAAACCAGTGAATTGTAAACAATAAATACACAATAATTACCAAGAATCGATCAATTCAGTTAAAATGCGTTTATTAACAAAAATGTATTATTAAACAATAATTCAGGAATTATTCAATAAAACAACACAATCAAGTAAACATCAAACACGGAGATCTAATCTATTAAACAGCAAACACTATGTACAAAGAAAGAGAGTGTGTGTGTGTGTGTGTGTGTGTGTGTGTGTGTGTGTGTGTGTGTGTGTGTGTGTGTGTGTGTGTGTGTGCGCGCACACACACACTGGCCAAGTGGGGGCCCTAAGCAGGATTTTATTTTGGGGCCCCCTTCCAATAACATAATAATAATAATTATTATTATTATTACTATTATTATTGTATTGACGTTTAAATGCCATCTCTCTCGCTCTCTCTCTCTCTCTCTCTCTCTCTCTCTCTCTCTACTCTCTACCTGTAAACAACTGCCTGCCGGCCCATCTGACCGCTGATTGGTCAGATGGTGATGCTTCGCGCTTTCGTCTCTTTTTTCTCTCTCTCTCTCCGGCCTCGGGCTGACTTGGTGGCGATGTTCTACGCGCCTCTCGGCAAAATGCATGCGCATCCTTTGCGCATTTGCAGAGTATGATGATACTTTATTGATCCCAAGGGAAATTTAATTCACTTGCGCAAAATGGGGCCCCCCATGGATTGTGGGGCCCTACGCACAGTGCGTGTTCTGCGTGTAGGGAGGGGCGGGCCTGTGTGTGTGTGTGTGTGAGTGAGTGAGTGAGTGTGTGGAAGCCTGAGTGGGGATGTATTGACCTCGAACGTCCACCAGGTGGCGGCAGACCTTGGAGGGTTAGTGTGAGTGTGTGTAATGACCTCGAACGGACACCAGGTGGCGGTAGGCGTCTGGTTCGAGGCAGTGACCGTAACGACCACTAGGGGTGCGGCGGCGCACGGAGGGACAATGCAATGACTCGACTTGTCCACCAGGTGGCGACCTCTCAAGAGATTGCAATCACCAACGCGGCCAACAGAGGCGCTCGGCGCACTCTTTCTGGACGGCGTGACGTCACTGTGCTCGTGCACGGCTCGTGAGCCTGCTTGGAGCGCGCCTGGGGTCTCGTGGCCGAGAATTCCCAGGGACAGTGAACTACACACAGTCACACAAGCACATGGAGGACAGCTGTTGCTGAGCTGCGCGATCGTTTAGTGAGGAGAGGAGAAGAGAAAGAGGGGGGGGGAGAAGAGCAGTGGACAGGGTTTGTCTAACTGCACAGTCCCGCGGTGTGTGTAACTGTGCAGTTTGTCCACAAGTCCAGATATGAGAATGTGCAGGATCTAGACACCCAGAGCAGATGAGAGAGAGAGAGAGAGAGGGAGAGAGAGATGCACAGTGCGGGAGGTTCGCGTGGATGTGAATCCAACGCGCAAACACAGATTAGTTGGAAACACGGGATCGGCGTCCCTGAGTTCAAACACAATAATAAAACACACAGCAATATTAAAGTCAAGTTATTCTCATTGCCTGCCCAGACTCAAAGCCTTACTCAGTTTGACGAGGGTGAACGTGCTTCGGCGGCCGGGGAAAGTCCGTTGATTTCCCGGCTGCGGGCTGGTTTCTCTGGCGTCCCAGGGAAACAAGCTAAACTGGTCTGTGGACAGGGAAAAGTCCACAGGATGATCCGAGGAGCGCTTCTTGTGAGGAGGGGAAGAAGAAGCGGCTTCAGGTCTGCATGTGCGGTTGCAGCGCACACTCAGGATCCAGTGAAAAAGAAAAGGGAAAAAGGAAAAACAAAAGTAATTCCACGGTGGTTCTCGGCTCGTCCAGTGAGGTGGAGAAGCTCCGGGCCGGTCAGCGTATTAACACATGTGGTACTTTTTCTCCGTGCGAAGAGGTGCGTCCGTCTCGACGCACTTTCGACTTGGAAGAGGCAGAAGTTACCTTTGCGGGTGTTTTTATACCTCTTGTTTTGGTTCCGGGTTCCCGCTGTGCTCTGAGCAATGTGGACCAATCCTGAAGGAGGGCCCGCCCCGGACATTCCAGCTGGTGAGGGAGCTCTCGGGCTCCCCTGCTGTTGGCCTCCAGTGTTGCACCTTGGAGGGGGGGAGATCCGGGGGGGGATCACATGACCAATGGCGAACTTTTCTTGGCCTGACCATGTGATCTCTTTGTTCTCAAAACATGGTCCCCCCTCCCCCCCTTCCATGCGGTTGAGTGGCCCAACACAATCTTAATAAATCATTGTTAATTGCACCTGTTCTGCCTCCTGGTCTGCTTCTGGGTTTCAGAACTCCACGCACCGGCTCCAAGCCGTGACACCAAATACAACAGTCATTTCTTGGTGCTTTTAACAGAGAAAAACCCAACGAATCGAATCTCATCGAGCATCTGTGGGATGAGTTGCACAAACAAGAAGTCCTACAATCACACGCTCAGAGTAAGTTCCAGGAGTTCAAGGATCGGCTGTCCAAGTCTCAATGGGTCGGGCCTGTTTCTGCAGCAGAACCTGTATGAGGCAGACGGTTATAATCAAGACTGAAGTCATTTCCTGTAAGCAAAATGTTTTAAAACAATAAAAGATAATACATTATTGAGATTTGGATGAAGCCATTTTTGATTTTCATACATGATGAAGGATAATGGTCATTTTAAGTACAGTTAAACTAGGCATACAAACTTTTAAATAACCATAAATCAAGCTTAGCGTCCACATACGAGTCATTATTGTTGCCTCAAGCCCTTTTCTATATGGACTTGCCAAAGAGAGACAAGATTTTTAACATGTCCGGTGTTGAATAATTATCTTATGTTTCTTGTAACGCCGTATTAAGTGTGTTGATATAACTGAACGTATTATGCATGATGATTGGACGAGTGTAATGTAATAACTCACAAATGTTTTTCACAAATGTTTTTTAAAATGAAGAAACCATCTGGAGCAGAGATAACCGTGTCCTCGGAAGAGCAGAGTGACCATGAAAAAGCATAGAGTGGACAGATAAGGGATACTATTAAGTTCAAAGAACAGGAACAGGTGCAAGAAAGGGCCCCCCCCCCCCCACGTGATAAGTTCAAGGACACCACTAAAACGCAGAGTGGACATCATTAAAAAATGCAGAGTAAGCAGAAGAAGACAAAGCTGAGTCTCCTTTGAACATGGCGACTGACACTCTGGTTATCTCCAGATGGTCAGAGGAAAGCCCCATTGAAGGTGCCGGACGGAAGCTCAGCTTATTTTTAGGTAGTCAGATAAAAAAGTTTGAAACACCTGGCAGATCAAAGGGGGTAGGACCCTCAGAATGTGTATATAAGGACTGAACCAAACGAACCATCTTTGTGTCCCTTGGTCAACCGGGGGGCTCCGAGTTTTAGAAATAAAACTCTTTTTGCATCCAGATCTCGTCTCCCAGCCAGTTTTCTTTGTTTTTTAGACTAGCTGAGTACCAGTATAGTTAGAGAATTATTAATTTGTGTTCGTGGAAGATTTCTGACATCGCAGTACTTGGCCCTGGACAGCACTCCATCAAAAAATCCACGACACCGGTCAAATACAGACAGCAAAATTGAAGACGCCATATTTAGAAATCTCTCATCTGCATGTTCTGGCAAATCTACCGCATTGTTTTTCTCTCCCGTTGCTCAGAGACCAAACAATATAGAAAACCTCTGCAGTGGGTAGAAGCTCCATCAGGACAGATGATCAGGAGGCTTCCTAACAAGGTGAAGTCGCGTGGAGAACGGGGCAATCAAATAAAGCGACTTTCACACGTACCAAGTTTTTTACAAAAACAGATATTTCCTCCTCTGCACTGACAGAAAGAACTTCATTGACAGACCTGCATATACAGCTGGTTCAGAGCTGCTATGAGCAGCCAGACCTTTAGGGGGCAGTGTGGCAAGAAGCATGAAGCCATGATAAACAATCAGAATTATTGGAAAAAAACATGATGTCACAAATTGTGATGTAAATCTCCACCTCCCCCCTTGATGTGCATACGGAGAGTTTTTCTAAATCTACACTGTGAGTTTTCAGGAATCATCATTTATGGTGCATCACAGCTGCACTTATGTGTAAATGCAAGAAACGCAAACATATCACTTGTTTTAAATAGCCGAGTCCGTGGAAACGTGGCTTGAGAAGACATATGAACATGTGAAACATGTGGAAGTTTTATGATGTCACTTGAAAACGTTTAAACGGGCCGACAATTTGCACTGAGCTGTGGAGGATAACAGGTGAATGAGAGTGTGACGTTCATCAATGCTTTTAGTGTGATCTTGTTCTTTCTGTCAAAACAAGATCCGATTTCTGTGGTGCCAAACTGAGGCATTGCCAAAGAAAACAGCTTGTTAACAATGGTTTAACAGGTACAACCACAAATCCCGATCAGAAGATCAAATGAAAGATGGTCACATAAACTCTTTCTACCAGAGACTTCCAGTCATTTCCTGGATGGCTGCAAACTTTGTGACGTGTGAGAGCTTCAACAAGACTGATTATAACGAGACAAGTTAACTGGATTCAGGTGTGTCAGGAAGTCACTGAAAACCGGCAGGGCAGGACCATGATTCAACACAGCGGTTTCCAAAGTGGTGATTAAAATGCAGATTAATACAAAAAAGCGAAGAGTAGTAGAAAACAAGTGAGAAACAAGAAAAAGAGAGAAGTAAAATGTCTTCATTCTGAGAGGAGCAGCAGGGGGTGCAAGAGGGAGAAGAGGCGGAACTTCCTCTGTGGTGTCAGTGTTTTACCAAGATGCTGTTTGCATCTTTGATTTCTTCCATGGAGAAAATGATTTATGTCTCAATTTACATCAGAAGAATTCCTGCTGCTTTGACCAATTATATCATGTGAATCTGTTTCTGTCGGTCTGCACATGAGCATGCAATTCATGGCTCTGCTCCTGTGTGTGTGTGTGTGTGTGTGTGTGTGTGTGTGTGTGTGTGTGTGTGTGTCATGTGACCTGTCTTCCTCTCTTTCATACACCTAGGGCATGAAAGAGAGGGATGAGAGAGAGCGAGATAAAGAGAGAGCGAGAGAGAGCGAGAGAGAGCGAGAGAGAGCGAGCGAGCGAGCGAGAGAGAGAGAGACCTCAATACAAGCTGAACAGTTTTTTGGTCTTCAGGCAGTTTGTCAGAGATGGAAATCAGACTGAAACTCGAGAGGAAAAGGTAGGTGCAGAAAGAGTGAGAGAGGGATGGAGAGAGGCAGAGAGAGGGATGGAGAGAGAGTGAGAAGGGGCTGGAAATGAGAGGAAAAGCGGTACTGCTGCATCCAGACTGGCTAATACTTTGAACTTGGATGTCTTCTCTCTTTGTTTCCAGACCCTCCATCTCTCCTCATTGTTCCTCAACTGTGCCTCCTTTTTTTCCCTCCTCTTTAATTTCCTCCTTTGTCTCCAAAGAGGATTGCAGACAATAAAGTTCCAGAAAGTAAATACAAAATAATGAGGATGCCAAAACATACTTAAATCAATGATGCGAACCCAGATAAAGAGGATAAGATCGTTTAAGAAGCAAGAAAAGAGACTTTCTGTTCATGATTGAAGCTGTAATTCAGCTCTAAACCTGATGTGTATCAAAACCTCGGAGCTCCACCTGTCTTAACAGGAAATGATAGCCAATTCAGTTCTATCAGTCTCATAAGATATACTAAACAGTTAATTAGGAATTTGAAGTAATAGTTAAATTAATTACAATTACCAGAATTAACAGTAAAGCTTGAAAGATTTTAGCGTTCTTGACACAGAAGAGGTTTGACACTCCATTCACCCTTGTGCACATTAATAAAACAGCTTGTTGAGGAAAAACACAGAGGTTCCATGAGGCGTCGTTTCCCTGGGCTCGTCTTGGAGAAACTGGTTGGTTTTCCCTGGTTGATGGGAGATCAGATTTCGGATGGTGATCTCTGGATCAGGGGAAGGTCTGACCCTCGTGGCCTGGTCAGGAGAGGAGTTGAGTGTCACGGATCACACTCAGAGACTCAGTTGCGGACAGAGACACGGCAAACAGGGATTCTCTCAGAGTACTTTTAATAAATGAGGTGACAATGAACACAAACCAAAAACACAAGCAAGCAGAACTCCAAGAGCCAGAATTAAAGACGTACGGACTAAACCTAGAAACTACAAACTTAAGCCCAACCAAACAGTACTCCAGAATAAACAATATAGAACCACTACACAGACTATGAAAACACCCCAACCAAACTATCAGGACCCAGCGGGAGACTAAGGGAGCACACAGCCTGGTACGAAGCAGAGCGGGATGAATGGCGTGGTCGACGCTGGAGACCCACGGAGGTGGCGTGTGCTGCAGCCAGGAGGATGGTTGTCCGGGAGTCCTGTGCTGAAGGTGTAGGAACGGGGCAACGAGCTGAGTCTCATGCAGGAGCTCGGTGCAGCAGGGTGGGTCAAGAGCTGCAGCCGAGGAGAGACAAACTTTAACGCAGGGAAAACACAGACTGAGTCGAAGTCAGGCAGAACAGAGTTCAACTAACGGTAGGTAGTTTTACGGTCCGACAGCGAGTCTTCATCTGATGCCAGCTTTATAGAGAGAGGTGCATGTTGAGTGAAGCCACACCCTGCCGCAGGTGAGTGCACTCAGGAAATCAGCACTGCACTTGTCCACACCTCACACAGCATGCAGGACACGCCCACCTAGGAAAAAGGAAAGGAGGGAGGGGGAAGGGAAAAATGCTGCCACTAGGCCAGTGGTTCTCAATTATTTTCTGTCACGCCCCCCCTAGAGGACAGAATTTTTTTCAGGGCCCCCCCCCCCCCCCCGAATTGTACTACCATTGAGAACTTGATAATATTTATTTATTTATCTGTATAAACCACTGTATGAGTTGCTGCATACAATCGCCTGATTATCAAAATAAATCTCTATGGTGTGAGGTTTTTTGCACCTTGCGATGTGGTGGACAACTTTGTAAGAGGCTAACAGGCTTTTTTGTTTACTGATGCCGCGCTGACAAAATGACCGGCTTGTTGGCCATACTCATGGAGTTTACCATGAAACAACTCCAGTGCCTTACTGACATAACGGGTGTATGGTCTCCAGGTGTATGGTGTATGGTCTCCAGGTGTATGGTGTATGGTCTCCAGGTGTATGGTGTATGGTCTCCAGGTGTATGGTGTATGGTCTCCAGGTGTATGGTGTATGGTCTCCAGGTGTATGGTGTATGGTCTCCAGGTGTATGGTGTATGGTCTCCAGGTGCCGTCTTCATTTATTTGGTTTCATGCTCCGCTGCCATAGTTTTTAGGCATAAAACACAAACGGGTGTTTCCTGGTTTCCGACGTGTTCACGGTAAACCCAAGGGCGATGTAGCATCGTCATATCTCCTGCTCTTACTAGCTTTATGTTTACTCTCACCTGTTTTCTTTTCCTCTGACGCTTCATCCTTTTTTCTTTTCACTCCTGTCAGAAACTTCTCCACCTCTCCTCCTCCTCCTCTGCCAGCTCTGTACACCGGTGTTGGTGTAGTACTTCTTCTTCTCTACTGGTTGAACAGGCAGCCTGTTGATTAGTTTGAGCACTGCTGCCACCTAGTGGCTGGAGGCCCTTTTTTTATCCTTCAAGCATGAATAAAGACACTAATACTGAAAGTCGCGCCCGCCTCACGCCCCCCCTGACACCCCACCACGCCCCCCCAGGGGGACGCGCCCCACCATTTGAGAAGCACTGCACTAGGCAGAGCCAGAGGTGGAGGTCATGACATTGAGAAGTGAAGGCCCCTGGTTGTAGGCCTCTGTATGCTAACGTTGGGTGAGCTGCCTCCAGCAACCCCTCCTCCGTCGAAGAACAGGAGCAAAAACCGACTTGAGAGAATCTCTCCAAATCTTTTCATGAAAGTTGGGGGATTCAAAGGTGTGAAATCCTGAGAGCCTCACCCAATCGGTGACTGGCTTTCCCTAGAAATGAACAAACTTTCTGTGGTCTTGTGAGAACACCCTCCTTCTGTCTCCTTCTATCTCCTCAATCCGACTGGAAAAGGAAATCTCCACCCTGAGTGGTTCTGCAGCTTTCTTCTTGTTAAAAGTGAGTTTTTCTTTCCTCCATCTCGTCTACTTGTTCATGTAGGTTTGTTAGTTTTTCTCTGTAAAAGTACCTTCAATTGATGGTGTTGTATTTGGCCTTACACTGTAGAAAAGGTGGAGCACAAATTTAAGATACAAACACTATATTTAAGAAGAAATAATCTATAAGCAGCAAGTACATTTTACTTAAGAAATCTAAATATGATTTGTAAACCTAGATTTAGGATTATATTTCAATTTGAAACAGTCATTTCTAAACTCAATAGATACTGTAAAACCAAGGACAAAAAATAAATAAATAACTTTTAAACAAGTGACATTGTCTAATCATGTCTAAAAATAAGATTTTCAATCTTGGAAAGTGCCAAATAATTTGCAGTGATTTAAAATAAAACTTAATTTAATTGAACATGGTGTCAACATCTTTGCACTTTAAGATTTGTTCTTTTAAATAACTGTGTTCTTTCTCTTTAACTCTAATTCAAACCAAATGTGTCCAACTGATTTTTTTTTTTTTTTCCGGCTCTTCTTATTATTGTGAAGCAATTTACCAAGCGCTGGATTGATTACCCACTAATAGGGAAATTGTGCTGCAGTGGCGGCTGCTGGTCTTTCAAGGAGGGGAAGCTCATTTTTGGCCTACATCAGAAAATACATCAGTTTATATATATGTAAAAATGTATTTATTAAAAAAAATTAATGATAAAAAAAAAACTAAAAGTAAGTGCACAATTATTTTGAGATGATCTCTCTCGTCTCTCGTCTCTCTCTCCCTCTCTCTCTCTCTCTCTCTCTCACACACACACTCACACACACACACACACACACACACACACACACACACACACACACACACACACACACACACACACACACACACACACACACACACACACACACACACACACACGCAGCAGCTCACATCCTGCAAGCCGCGTGGCCATAGAGTGTGAGTGCTTGGTCAAGTACGGTGGCCCTGAGGTGCAAACCACAACAACAAATCACTAAACACAACAACAAATTGATAAACACAACTGCAAATTGAAAAACACAACAGCAAATCATTAAACACAACAGCAAATTGAAAAACACAACAGCAAATAAAATAACTTTTATTATTATTATATTGTGTTTTTCAATTTGCAGTTGTGTTTTTCAATTTGTTGTTGTGTTTAGTGATTTGTTGTTGTGGTTTGCACTTCAGGGCCACCGTAGTCAAGAGTCTCCAAACACAAACAGCTACAATCTCCACAAACACAAATAATAGACACCAGGTTTGTCACAAGTCAATTAAAACAAAGACAAAGTCACAAAGAGAGGATCAGTAAAGTCTCCGTATCAACTCAGAGTACCGGAATGAAACATTTGAAAAAATGCTCCAGTGTACTTCATACTCGCCGATTCGCTCATTTCACGGTCAATCAAAAAGGGATTCCGCCTCAGACAGATCATCCAATCATCGTGCAGAAGCCCAGGGTCTGGACCAGCCGAAGCCAGCCCACTGCTCCACAGACCCCCAGAGACGCTCGGCGTCCAATGGGCGGGACGTAGCCGAGCATTTTTTCAATGACCGTCTCATTTTGCTGCAGTGGCACAACCCACTTTATTGTCCCACATTGAAGTCCATTGACGCTCAGCGTCTCTACCAGAGTCTCCACTGTCGAAGCGCTGTGACGCTGCGGGAATGAAGTCCCTTTGTCACTGTCAGTTATGAGTCGCTGATTCTGAACAAAAGATGAACGTGTTCTGTCGTACATTTAGTCAATGAAATGTACACACAACAGTATATATTTGAACACTTATTTTTTGACATTTAGGGGAAGCTGAGCTTCCCTTGCAGTCTAAAAGCAATCGCCACTGGTGTGCTGGGATTAGACCGTCGTGAGCCAGGTTAGTTTTACCCTATGTGTTGTTACCATAGTGATCCTATTTTCTATTTTTTTCCATTTTGTGCATCTGCAGTTCAAACCAGCTGTTTTTCAGAACAAGTAAAAGTTATTCCTGTCAATCAATGATCAATCTGAAGCAGCCCCATATCCTTTGCTCTGATTGGTTGATGGGGAACAAAACAGAGCAAGACTGAGACTAAAGTTGTGTCCCAATTCTATCCCTTAGCCCTTAATCTTACCCCTACCCCTTTGAAATGCGCATTCACGTGAGTCTGAGGGGTGTCCCATTTCACTATTGCGCAGAGGCGGAGGGGTGAGGGGAAGGGCTATTCACCCCTCGAAACGAAGCGTTTACAGATGCACACTTTAAACAGAGGGGTAGGAGGACATGGCGCCGAAGGACTCACATTTCACATATATATGTTTCTTAAGTTATATAAACCTGTTGTGTTTTATACTAGTAAGAACGGCAGTAGTGTTGCCGTCTGCCGTATGGAGCTTCTGTGTGTTTCATAGAGACCGTGTTTATAACATTTTATTATTACACTGTATAGTTCCAAAGTCTTCTGATATGGGTGTTTTGAAAACAGGAACCAGAGCAAACAAGGAAGCTCATCCGCTTTCGCATGAGGAAATATTTCTGAAGTCCAAATACAGCGCAAAAACTGAAGTAATCCACGTCTTCGTCTATTTCTTCGCCTTGATGTGGAAACAAAGCAGCCAAGCTGCTGCAACACATTGAATTTGGGACGGCATGATGATGTTCCTGCTGGAAAATCAACAAACATCCGTGGTTCAGCTCTGCTGATATAACGGTGGCGTATTGTGACGTCCAAACTGTGAGCAGAGGGAGAGGGGTGTCCCAAATCTAAGGGCTGAAACTGCCTTTGCCCTCGTTTTGGAGGCGGAGGGCTAAGGGGTAGGCGTAGGGGTAAGAATAGAATTGGGATTGGCCCTTAAGCACTTTATAACTTGTTTCCAAACATAAGCGATGTGAATGAAACCATTGCCATAATATGACAGGGTTGATTTCATTATTTTGGCCAAACTGAGTCCTGAATAATTCACCCTGAGGGGAAATAACATTTGCTATAAAATCGTTTATTCCCCTTGTGAAAAGCAGCCATGTCTCTTCTTCACATTTCACGTGGAAACAATCTAGGAAGCGTCTGGATGACAAGATCAGAACAGGATGAGTTCCTCCGACATGACCGCCAAAAAAATCAGTTCAGACCATTTAATGATGGGGTTAAACTATTTTATTGACAGTTGGAATAGAAGAACAACACACCAGATTATGCTCAACAATAGAACTGTTTGCCAAATAATCTGCAAATATACTTTGAAACAATGGTATGGTGAATGAAAGTAAAGTCGCCTGTCATCTGGTCACATTCTGGTCTTCAAGGCAGGAAAACACGAGTGACAGATGAAAGCAACGCACATGATCGGCGATTTAACGTGGATTAAACTCAATCCTTCAGATTAATGTTTAAATCTTAACCCAAGCCACTCACACCTTGCGTATGAAGCCAGTCACCTCCCCATTGTGCTTCTTTGCTTTTCTTGAAGGTCAAAATTAGATTTATTGTGAATTTCAGGGCTGCCAAATGTTCTCCTGCATCCTTCGAAGCAGAGTGGTCACACAACGACACATTTAAATTAATTTCTTTACATCAGTTTCAGTTCAAATTTGCCATAATAATAGCAATATAATAAAAAACTAAACGTTGTTATTATTATTATTATATAATGTGTACATTTTATTTTATTTTCTATTAATATTATTATTATTATTATGTATTATTATTTATTTGCATCTAATATTTTTTTTATTATTTTTTTTTATTTATCTCACGACATTAAAGCCAAATCACATCAGATAAATGCAATTTAAGATCCAACTGAAGGAGAGCTGTCATCTCCCCCTCGCATTGAGATTGAGGTCCTGTTTATGCAACCACTTCTCTGAAATCGTTTTTCATTTCAGAGAAGTTTCACGTTTCCACAGCAACGGAGCCATCAACGAAAGTTTTTGTGTTTTCAACTGTAATTGTTGACATGTAAACGCAGCCTTTTTGTCTCATAACTAATGTAAGAGTAAAAGTATAGTAAAAAGAAATAAATCACATTTTCTGAAAGGATGCAGGAGAAAACACGAGCCGATATGTCTGGAAACATACACTGTCACTTTAAAAATGTGAAGAAAAAAAAAAGGATACTAACATCGATCTCCTTCCTAATGAAGAGAACTTCAGTGGAAATAAGAAGATCTGGATGATCTCAGTAACCCAAGAGTTTTTGAGTATTTTGTTAAAACTTCAAAGGGAATTAAAACATTTTTCTTGTGGTTATATTCAGCAAAAACTGACAGGCTGCTCAGCTTTGCCTCTTCGCCAAGAATAGATTAAGGCCATGTTCACACGTACCGAGGTTTTTACAAAAATTGACAGTTCCCCCTCTACGTTTACAAAACAAATCACATATACACCTGGTTCAGAGCCACTGAGAGCAGCCGGACCTGTAGGGGGCAGTGTAACGAGAAGCATGAAGCCATGAGAGCCAATCAGAATCCTTGGAACACGACATCACTGATTGTGACATAAATATCCACCAACACCCCCTTCAGATGCACAGAGTTTTTCTAAATCGCCACTGTGGCCGGACTTTTCAGGAATCATAGCTGGTTTATGTGTAAATGCGCGGCTGAAACAAAGAGAAATACCACTGTACATTTTTGTAAATGCCCGGTACATGTAAACGCAGCCCAAGACTGTATTTCACAGCTGATGTTCAGCTCCAACACACTGAATCAAATCCACGGCTGAACTCTCTGCTCTGTTTCTCATTCATCAGTTTATTTAACTGAGGCAAGAAGGAGCAGGAAGAAAAACAAAAACACACAAGAACTCACTTCGAGATGTAACCGTGAAAATGTGTTCAAACGATCACATGAGAGAAAGTGTCTCAGTGAAAACTGGTTTGCTTCAACAATAAAAAGTAGAATTCTCAGTCATAATTAATCAACATATTTCATTATTGAAACTCAGTGATTAAGGTAAAAGAAAAAAAAACAAGTTTAATTAGTTTAGGTTTTGTACAATCACAGCAGCTGCATTCAGGAGTAACTGGGAAGTGGGAAAAGTCTCACTTCTAGTGGGAAAAGTCGATCTGTATGCTGGATGAAGTTTTGTAAAAGCTTAAACATGAGAATATTTCTGCATCTACATTAGAAATAAAATGGTTTTTACATAGTATACTACATAATGAACTCACTTGATCATGATTAAAGTGATCAATGTGACATTTTGGACATATTTAATGAGTTTACCAGGTTTTATTGATAAAAAATGTGTAGAAGGTAATTGTACGGATACTATTGACGCACATTGTTTTAAAATGCTGTCTGTCATTAATCTGCAGGTTTTTCTGAGGCTGTTTCTTGTTACAGGAACTCTCCCAAATGGGAAATAATATTTCTACAGCTGCTTTAAACTGTTATGAGACCCTTCCAGTATCATACATGTTGATTTTAAAGGTTTATGCAAGCAGGTTTATTGTTATTGGGACTAAATCTTAAACAATGTTAAGGAAACAAAAGGGTAAAAAATATGTTTCTGAGTCTTGAAAACAATATCAAGTGGTGTGTCTGTTTTTACAGAATCACAACAAAAAATTATAATAAAAGGACTCTGGTACAATTCATACAGGTGAGATATGATCCCAAATCAACAACAACAAATCAACAACAACAACAAAAACAAAATTTCCCTAACTTTAGAAAATAAATCCTGTTTGGAAACGGAATATTTGAAGACTTATTCTGCAAAAAAAAAAACATGTTTTTGCTTGTTTTTGTGTTAGTTTAAGCCCACACTGACAGGCGTGGAATAGACAGAGTTTCTTAGTATAGCACAAAGTCTTTAAGAACATTATGCAAAGATTATTATTTCTGTTGACAATTAAACTAGTTTGAGTGATGGGCTGAAATGGTGACACTGTAAAACTGTTTTTTGCGTCATTTTGATTACTTAATGTGACATTTCTTAGTCCGTAGCCCTGACAGAACATACATAACTTGTTTAAGGCCTCTACTTTACATTTCAATTGATAGAGATACATATTTAACATCCATGTGGTGAACAACACTCAGTTATGTGGGGAGGAAAACAGTGCTGAACATTTAGCTCGTCCGTTTTGCTTCCAGAGACACAAAATGTCACAAGTGAACGAGGGGAGCAAAATTACATTTTTTTTTTTAAACAAACAATTAATCTTACAGCTATTTGAAGTGTTGATTCTGGAGTTTTTCTTCTCTGGAAATTTGTAAGTACAATTTTTTTGCATGTCTGAACCGGTGCTACGCTCCTCCGAGATGTCCAGAGCTTAAAATCAATCGTTTTCTCGATGAATGCTTTAAAATGGGTCATATTATACAGCTTTAAAAGACTTTCTCATTGATCAAAAGAATCTAGCTTTTCCTTGATTTGAATATTGGATCAGAGGCGCTGCATTCCATATACTGCTTCTGTGTGAGCTGGACTGGCTCCGCCCACACATGCCCATCTTGGGGAGAGGAGGAAGTACTTCCTCTCGTGGTGCCATGTGCCAGAGCAGAGCTGCCTGATTGTGGGAGGAGTCAAAGGGAGGGGCCTACCTTGATTGTGATTAGCTAAACCCCCAATGACACTATATAGGGTCTGATTTCTGATTGGATGGTTGGAGCAACACACTTTTTAAAAACTGAAACAAGCCAGGGAGAGAGAGGACCGACTAGCCCTCAGAATCTCTCCCCATGTTGTCACTGAAAATAAATTCCATTCACAGAAATAAGGAGTTATATAAGGATATAAGGAGTTCCCTATCTGTATATGTTCACATCAGCTTCATACAACACATCTAAATTCACTTTTGAAAAGAAACCCCTTTTTTTCACCCATTGATCGATTTCAAACTGCTTCATTTTATGATTTGGTCCTGTATTATTCCAACCAAGAAACTATTTCATGCCTTTTAAACTTCTAATGGTTTTCATCCAATAAGATAAGATGTCAAATAGTGATTTAACAGGTTTCTGATGGCTTGTGAAAATGTTTATTATTCAGGGGTCTGCAACCATCAGGTCACATTTTACACCACATTTCGAATCTTCGTTTCAGAAAAGTTCCATGTTTACATGGCAACATTTTGAAAACGAGGTCCGTTTACATGGAAACGGCAAAAACATTGAAAATGATGTAGTTAGCATGCTGGGCCACGAGTTGTGTGCCAAACATTTTTGAAAGATTTCTGTGTAAACGGGCCCTTAAAGAGCTCATTTTGCATCCATAAGAGGCTGTTAACGAAATGCATGCGGAGATTGATGTGGGTATATGATGAAAAGTGGTTATGGTGTCGTAGCATGAGTTTTATGTGCTGCAAGTGCTGAAACGGACCTTTAAATGTCTCTTTTCTTGACGACACCTCAGGCGAAACTCTCGCTCTGTTGTTGTCGTACAGATATACGTCAAACTTAAGGGTGTCTTTGTCCTCAGTGTAGACTCGTCAGCTTTCTTAAGAATTAAACTCTGTGATTAAAAAACACAACACGGGAACTGGATCACAAAACTGAGCCTGCAAGTCAGATTGAGGGCAAAAAAAACAAAACCCAATGACACAGTTACGTATTTGTACTAATGAAATAATCAAAATGCACCCGCTTCCAGCAAATTATTTTAGCCACAAAGTGAACCTTCAAAATTAATAGAATAGAGATGCACGATACTGATACTGACACTGCAATGGATACTTGTACTTGTTGATGCTCCGTGGATCCAGGAGGATTTTACTCTGAGCCGTGCTACATGCTACATGCTACATGAGCGTTAGGGCTCACGCACCAGTGATGCTCCATGCTTAAGATAATTAAACTTTCGACTCTTTAACAGCTAGCTCTGTCTACAGCGCAGTGTGTAGAAAAATATTCCGCATCCTGTCGACTGTATGGCTGTTGAAGGTGTGTGCAGCATTGACATTGACGCTGTCTGGAGGTGATTTGCTGCAATGCGTAGCCTTCAGATATCATTTGCAAATGGATTACCAATTTGACCACATGGCATTCAATAAGTCCTCATATCAGTACTAGTAGATAAAGGTTAGTACTCATCCTTTAAAAAAGTGGTATTGGTTCTTTTTCTGTATTTATCAAAACTGTATTTAACAGGGCATTTATAGGAAAGAATTACGAATTAATAACATTTAATTAACTGATTTAACTCTTTCCACACAACTTTTCTCTTTTGGGTGAAAAAAGAATATAAACTTTAAAAACTGATGATTTAACATCTGAATGCTGCACTGCGGTTGCAGACCCCTAATTTAGATTCAGACACCAAAACTACTTTCGCTGAACATCGTGGTGAAAGAAGTATGCTTCTTGTGTTTTTTTCATCTCCGTTCCCTCACTTCTTCGTTTGCTCCATTCACAACGTCCATCAGAGGTAGCAGTAAATGGAAATGCGAATCATTTCAACAAGCTCTTGGAAGAGGCTCGCTGCCGTCTTCACAACATCACACATCGGAGATGACACAGCATACTGTGGGGACGAGTCACGGAAAACACAAACAAGGACGCATTTGTGTAAAAGGACATTTTAAACAGACGATTTTCAGTTCCTGCATTTCAAAAAGGGTCAAATTTAGCTAATGTATTCCCCATAAGATGACAAAAAATATAACGTATGGTTAGATATTTGAACCGATAAACCTGACCGCGGTAAAAATCACATGTACAATTGTCGTTTTCCACAAGAAACTGAATGACTGCATGTTTTTTTTTTCTGTTTATTGCTTTCCAGAATGTTGCTAACTTGTTTGGAAATAGAAACAGCATTAATAACCATGCCACACTGCTACTGGAAAAATAGGGCACTTTTGTAAAGTTTGGAATAAAATCACTTTCAGCAAGTGAGTTCAGTAAAATATTAACTGATTTCTAAGCAAGAAATCCCATCAATCAATATTTTTCTTGATATCTTGCTGTGGAAAAAAATCTCTTAACTTCAGGGTTTCTTTTACTCTATAAATCACATTTTCTTAAAGAAAAAAGCTGAAAATAATATAGTCACTTCTGTAACAAAGAGAAATCTGAGTTGCACTGCTACATATGTGTTTCATGTTTCTTCCTTCTGCGGAGCATAGCGCTCATGCTAAGTCTTATTTAGGTGTGCTAATTCATTAATTACAAGTTGTAATCAGTCATGCGAATGCTACCAGCTAATGCTACAATCTTATGATAATTAGCAAGGATATCCCATCCCGCCCTGTGAGACTCCGTCTACACAACAACACTTCAGGGAAAAACGCATCATTTTGGAAAAGGTTTACGTTTACACAACAACTCTCTGAAAACTATGGCCATTTACATGGTTGGTGCTGTTGATCGGACTGTTTTAAGAAAGCACTTTTTCTCTGGTTTCTGTGGAAACAGAGTTGGAGCATTTTCAAAAAGTAACTTTTCCCCCTGTTTCCATAGAGACAGAGACGAAGAGTTTTCACGCAGGTGCAGAAGGACTATTTCCTACAGCCGCGGTGCGCATGCACATGGCGCCAACAAGGAGCCAGGCTCCGAGCATTTTCTAAAAATTCCACCCTGGGAACAGTTTCTAGAAATTAGCGCTTTCAGGGATTCTGACCGCCATTGTTGTGGAAACGAACCCCTTCGAAATCATCAGTCATGTAAACGGGGCCTCAGTCTTAACATTTATCAACAAAGTCGTTAAAGAATAACTTTGGCTCAATTGGAAAGAAAAAAACACACAAACATCATATTTACACATAAAAATACATTTAGGAATCATAAAGTGCCCAAATGATGTCTGATAATAGATTATAAACTCTTCTCCAGTGTGCACATTGTGTTCTCTCTGAAATTCACCCTACATGTGTGTCCGTTTTGTAAAACCTGACGTCAGAGCAGACGGACCCTTTGTTTGGATGATGCAAAGTACATTTCATGCTTCCTTCCTCTATCTCCCCCTTCTCTTCCTTCTCCTCCTCCTCCTCCTCCTCTCTTCGCACTGAGTCGTAGCTAATCACCAGGTGCCGGCGGATTAGGGCTGTAATTTAGAATAAAAGGGACACTTTTCTGCTGTCAGATGTTGGAGTGGTTGTTTCTGGTCCTCCCTCACGATGGCACAGGGCTCAAGGTAATTGAAGAAGAGGGAGGACAAGACACTTGCTGGTCAGAATTGGCAAAGTAGAAATAGTTATCAGCCAAAGCTTTAACAAAAAAAAAAGAAAAAAAAGAAAAATGGAAGGAGGGATCACAAACATCTACTTTTAGTGTAATATAAGTGATCTGAAGAACAATTACAGTGGTCCGAGCTGATTGGCTCTGCTCTGCTTTAACACTGCAGCTCATCGTCACCTGCAAGATGAAGCCCGTTGCCACGTTTTGTTTTGTTTTTTCCCCCACGTGGCCATTTCATGGACGATTGTATCAGCTTTAATGCGATTTAAATGTGCTAATTACATGCGCTCATGGCCGGGCCATTTGAATTCCAATCATAATCTGATAATGCGTGCATAAAATCCAATTTAGTTTACAGCTAGAGCGAGGATACCGTTGCTGTCTGCCACGTCTGTTTTATGATGTGTCGAGAAAGACTGAATAAAACATGAGTGGAAGGAACAAATATCTTCAGATGATGTGATTTCAAACACATTTGTCTCGATTGTACTTACACGTAGTTGTGTAAACACTACCAGTATATAATCTGCGTGCCAACAATTCAACTAACAGCAAGGTTTTTTGTTTTTTTTCTGATTTTCATCAAACACAATGCAAGCTGATTTAATTGAAGTGCATCATCAACATAGATGAACAATAAGAAAGGAATCGGCTCGTACGTGATCGATTGCAATAAAACGTTAAGTTACTGTTAAGTGTGAGAACACAAATCCTGCCAGGGCTTCATTTAAGGCAAATTAATGAAGTAATTTAAACTCAGCAGCACTGGAAATAAACGCAGATACCTTCAGTCCCAGTAAACTGGGAGATTAGACAGCCGGCAGAACTCTGGGGGAATTTACATTTTTGGTTTGATCGCCATGATCCACAAGAGGAAAGGGGCTTTCATTGATGTCGTCTCCATGCACGGTCTACAAATACCAAAGGAACCAAACCAAACTGGACCAAATGAGACACAGGAAGAAAAAAAATACTTCAAGATGTTTTTGGTCACTTGAACCAAATAAATTAGATTCTTGATAAAAGTCCTTTCAGTCCTGCTTTGCTCATCTTCCTCCTGGAACAAAGTGGTAGGCTGGAGGATCGCACTCGCTCTCCGGGCTGTTGGATGGACGGCCTCATAACAAGGACACGGAAAGACAAGCAGCAGTCCTGGGAATGGGAATCGAAGGAAGCCGAGCCCGTGGTGCATCGTCGTCCCAGGAGGATGTGATCAATGTCGGCAATGGAGCCTTCCTTTGAAGTATCCTTGTTAAGCAGGGATTCTTTTATTTTATTTCCCCGTAATCTGAAGAGAGCAAGACTCCTTGGAGTCTGCAACAACAAACGAAAACGTGGCCTCCCTCAAGTCTGAGGAAATGATCTGATACGATATCAAAAGAATTATCATACATTTCCATTAAGTGCCAGGAGGATCTACAGGTTTGTAATGTCGTTTTTTCCAGCCAAGAAAGTGATTCATTGCCATAAGTTGGCCGGCCACAGCACCCCGGAGTGAGATACTTAACATCTCCTGGCTCCAGGGTGGCGCCAGCCGGCTGGTCTGGGTTTACAGGGAATATCAAAAAACTTCATCGAACGATGGGAGTCCTCGCTGCAACATGGAAATGAAACCTCTTTTGTGTGAGTCTTAGGGTCGCTCACAGCAGGGGGGGATGGTGCTCTCCAGGGACATCTGCGATGAGTGGCGGATGAGTGGCACCATTGTTGGGTCCACCATCGAGGAGGTAGGGAAGAGCTTGTACCAACCAATCACCATCGTGCTGAGGTCCAGCTCCTCCAGTAAGATCCGAGCGACGCCCATGAAGCATTTCCGGTCCATCCGTCCGTAGTTGCCCCAAACTATGACCTGTAAATGAGAAAATCAAAGATCAGGGGAAGTTTGTTTGAGTGTCAAATCCATTCATCCGTCTTCTACACGGTTTTGTCAGTATCTGAGGTGCCAGATGCTGGTCCTGTAGAGTAACTGTAACTACAGTATTTGCTGCATGTTCACTGTTCATCAATATAGAACAGGGTGTGAATCATGAGGCCTGTGGGCGAAAACCAGACTGCAAGAGGCTCCAACCTGGCCAAACCACCAAGCAAATGGTCAAAGTTTTCAATGCAACACGTTTTTGGGCCATTTCTTTGTATTTTCCATATATTTTGGAGTTCATGTTGAGATTGTTGTCATTTTGCATCGTGAGTCATTGTTTTTTGTTAAAACATCAACATTGTCCCCACATACAGTAAAAAACAGCTTAATTAGAACTTTTGAAAAAAGTTTACATTTAAAGGTAATTATGACACTATTTTACTTTTCAAGATGAAACTGGGTTGTTTGTGGCCCCTGAATTAAAATGTGTGGTATAGAAGCTGCTGCAGCTGTGCAGACCGTATTACTGGGCAGATCGATCCAAACATTGATAATATCGATACCTACATTGGTATCGATATCGAACGATACCAGTGCAATGAGATCGGTACTTCGTTTAACTTTCTCTCCTGTGTTACATGCTTAGCCTGCCATTTTAAATAACAAGAGCATTGTGGGAAGTGGAGTTGTAGCATGTTTGGGTTTTTCGAAGTGTAGTTTTTGTTGTCCCACTATTTATTCAAAGAAAATATCCAGACATTACAATGGCTGGGAGAAAAACGTTTTGTTACTGTTGTTTGAACCAATCTTTTTAATATGGTAATAAAGTGTTTTCTGTTTACCTCTACAAATTCTGTTGTAAGTTCAAGTAATTAATAAACCAAAGGAAAAATCATAAAGCCACTTAAAGGTCATTAAAATGTATAAAGAACTAGCACCTTGATGATGCATTAACATTGAATATTAAAAATGATCGGAGCGGTATCGGCGTTACTGGCCCACTTGTAGTATAACACACCAATGACTGACTGTGTGCAGTTGTGTTTGTTTGTAATTCAAACTGAGCACGCTGCCTTTCCAGTAAAGCCACCACGACGATGATAGCATGCTGAATTAGCTTGGTAACATTTTATAATTAGCTGTGAACGAGTTCAGCAGAGTCTGATGGAAAAGCAAATCAGCAGAAAAGATGATTGATTGAGTTAAAAAAACAAAAAAAACAAAACAGCATAAAAGTGAGGGTGTGTCATAAAATGTCAAGAGGAAAACAGTGGACCCAGAACCCTGGATGAGTGTTCCCAGAGAGGCTGGGTTAATTACAATTAATTCAGATTTGACTAAATATCGAATCATGACAGTTTGTGTGTGTGTGTGTGGGGGGAGGGGCAGCACAGTGTGTGTGTGTGGGGGGGGAGGGGCAGCACAGACAGTGTCCTGTCTGTGGCTGTATGGTTTTCGTCCTCTGCCTCCTGACATCCTGATAACATCTGGGCTCATCTCAGACAGCCTCCACTCCTTGTCAGCCGGCCCACAAAATAATCAATATCCGTCAGCTGCGTGTGTCTTCTCGTGTAGCGCTCTGGTGTGTGTGTGTGTGTGTGTGTGTGTGTGTGTGTGTGTGTGTTTCTGGCACTGGCAGCTCGACCAGAGGAACCGAGCAGTAATGAGATCTCACTCCTTTCCACAGAGGCTAAAGCTGCTTCAATCTATTCTCCATGTCTTTAAAGATGGAGAATCCGTGTCTCCATCAGTCCTGCAGGCCGTTTGCCAAGCCACATCACTAGAACTTCCATTCTTAATGTTTACATTGTAATATAGTGCCAACTTGTGGCCCGGCATGATAACTACATCATTTTCAAAATGTTGCAGAGTAAATGCAAAAACGTGTTTTCACATGTTTTCACTGCAAACAGAGCAGATTCTGTGGCATCAGACACGACAAAAGATGCTGGGGAGTCCAGCACTCTTCCTGGGTCCAGAAAGGAGAGTACTGTTTCAGGATTTTTATCAGTAGGTATCCTACGTGATCTGTCTCTTGTCAGTCTACAGTAGTCGTGTGACTTTGTGCGTTGCTCAGTGAGTAGCTCTGGATCTCCACAAACAGTTCAGTCCGGGACCAACGGACCTGACGTATCTACATTTAATTGATATGGTCAGGATGGCTCTGGACCTGGTACCGGACCAATTAATCTGATCCACTGACATCACTAACAGAGCGGATTGGAACAGATTTCTTGTCTGAGACAAAAACTTTGTCCTAATCCACTCATTTTGCAACGTGCTTTAGTGCAATGTATAATTCTTAGCTGGTAACCCCCCCCCCCCCCTTTTGTTTCTCACTTCAGCATCATCTTTCGATTCCTTTGCATTTTTAGCGGCAACATTTTGGGGCCAGACCTTTTATACCCAGAGTTTAAACTGGATTTAATACTGTTTTAGCTAAACAGGAGTAAATCCCCGTTGTCCAAAGCTTTCCTGGAAGAGCAAAGGCACTGTCAACAGAAGCTTAATGTTCTTGGCTTTTTGGTGACCTGTTCAGAACCAGAGATGAGTACAATGCTTGAACCTCTGCTGCTGGATATCAGGACGACTGGACGGAGGCAGCTGCTGCCCACTGAGGCACATTTGGATGTCAAAATTCGCCAAAGTGGCGCTTCACTCAAAAGCCTCAAAGTATAAAAAAAACCACACGATAAGATTAGTAGTAATGTCCTTCTTGTGCCCGTCTGCACCATAACTGAGATGGAAAAGAAATAAATCAAACAGAGAATGGTAGAAAATGGTTCAGAAAGAGATAAAGTTGAATTTGATTATTCATTTGAGTTTATTTACTCAAAACATTTTAATTTAGAATCAGCAACTAGCCTGAAACGCATGTTTTTGGTCCTTGGATTCAAAGAAGAAGAGAGGGAAGAATGGGAAGGACATGCAAACCCCACACAGAAACACTCTGAAGCCCCGAGACTCGAACCGGGGACATTTTAGCACAAGAAGCACTGCAAGACTGGACAGCTCGACAATGCAAATCCATGGAGAGAAATTAGATTCAGAAAAAGGGAAAATATGTGAGCTGTTTAACGTTTAGATCCTATTGACCATTTTGGAAGTAAATATCTATTAACTTGATTTAGTTTAATTTCATGGCTCTAAAATGGTTAAATCGTGTGCATCGAGTGCGTCTCCTTAAATATTACTTCTTTTTTTTTTTTTTTACTTTACTGAGAACTCATTATGATTCAATGAAGTTCCATGTATTTTTCACATGATTTGTAGATGTAGTACCCCGTTTACCTCACACATTACTGTACACATATGTTTGTTCATTTTCTGTTGTACGCACAAGGTTTTGCATTTTGGGATAAATAAGAATTGGGTGATTTAGGTTTTTCCTATTGTTAATGAATGTAACATGCACCATTCCATTCGCCCATAGGGAAAGACAGGTGTCAATCAAGGAGGGACACGTTGGTGATATTCTGACTTTTAACCTATGAGGGCAGAGGGGGCGGGAAAAAGAGGTTGGAGAGTGCGGACTAGTGATGAGAAACCCGACTCCTCGAACGGACTCACGGGTTTTTGAGTCGTTCATCCAAGTGAATCGGTTGTCTGAGTCATTTGAGTCATTTGATTCAGTTGCGCATGCGCACTATATCCACCCGCTCCAGGACCTGGAGGCTCAACTGAACTGCGACATGAACCAGGGGGAGAATCATGTATTCATAGTAAAATGATGAAACACTTCTGAGGAAAATAAACAATAGTACACATTAGTTTTTAGTGATCCTGGTCTCCTTATTCTAGATTATGTGTGTTGTTTCTGAGGTTTAGTTGAATCAGAAAATAAATTAGATAAATGATTAAACTGAATAAATACCTGGCATCCAGAATGGAAGATATACAGTATATATTAATGTATACATATGTTTTTATAGTTTTTTTTCTTCCAACATTCTGATTTTCTTTTTTTACTAGTATCTAATAAATAATCTAATAATAAATAATGTTATGTTCATAGGGCAGAACTAATTATAGGGGACAATATTAAATGTAACACAATACACGCTACAGTGGTATTTTAACATTGTTTATTGTGTATTTAGCCATGTATTATTCATGTATTTATCTTTACAAGCTTTGTGAAACAAACAATGTATTTTTTTTTTTCTCCGCCGTCACTCTGAGATTTTCAGGTGAGGGAGGGGGGGAGGGCTCAGCGCTCACCGCTCATGAGGTGAACGACACAGCGGAAGTGCTACTGACCGATTCAGTGAACGACTCTTTCGAGTTTCGAGGGGAGTCGGTCATGTGAGCTGAACGATTGAAGGGAGGTGAGTCGGTCATGTGCGCTGAACAATTGAAGGGAGGTGAGTCGGTCATGTGCGCTGAACGATTGACGGGAGGTGAGTCGGTCATGTGAGCTGAACAATTGAAGGGAGGTGAGTCGGTCATGTGAGCTGAACGATTGAAGGGAGGTGAGTCGGTCATGTGAGCTGAACGATTGAAGGGAGGTGAGTCGGTCATGTGCGCTGAACGATTGACGGGAGGTGAGTCGGTCATGTGAGCTGAACAATTGAAGGGAGGTGAGTCGGTCATGTGAGCTGAACGATTGAAGGGAGGTGAGTCGGTCATGTGAGCTGAACGATTGGAGCGAGCTGACTCGGGCATGTGAGCTGAACGATTGAAGGGAGGGGAGTCGGTCATGTGAGCTGAACGATTGAAGGGAGGTGAGTCGGTCATGTGAGCTGAACGATTGAAGGGAGGTGAGTCGGTCATGTGAGCTGAACGATTGAAGGGAGGTGAGTCGGTCATGTGAGCTGAACGATTGAAGGGAGGTGAGTCGGTCATGTGAGCTGAACGATTGAAGGGAGGTGAGTCGGTTATGTGAGCTGAACGATTGGAGCGAGCTGACTCGGGCATGTGAGCTGAACGATTGAGGGGAGGTGAGTCGGTCATTCGCGCTGAACTACACCGACAAGCTGACTCCAGTGTGCTGAAACTGCCGCATGTGAATGTCTGGAGCCGGAAGCTGCTGTGCTTAGCGGCCGAGCTACAAGGAGGCTGTAGCAAAAATGACTCAGTGAACGAGTTAATGAACGTGAAAACTCGTGAGTCACTGTTCAGTAAAGTGACTCGCGGGTTTTGAACAATTTGATCATCACTAGTGCGGACACGGGAGAGTAAGGAGAGGAAAAAGAACAGGGAGGAAGAAAGTTTAATGGACGGAAAAGAAGAGGAAAACCAACAGAGTTTTACCCTGTGGTCGGGGTGCTGTCTGCTGAGGACTGTTGCTCTCCTGCACACGTGTTTTGTGCGTTTTGTGTGTTTTGTGCGTGAGGTGAGACTTGCAGTGGAGCAAGTTTCCCCTCCACTCGACCGGAGCCGGAGCTAGCTTGATGGTTAGCTCGCTGGTTAGCGCGGGCCGGTGCTGGACTGTTGGCGGGAAAAACCACGACCGGGAGCAATGAAGAGGACAAGGCAGGTTACTGAGACTGGGACTTGAACGTCATCTTGGCAGGCGTGAGTGCACGTGGATTCTCACTGGCTTTTCTGAGAGGTGGTCTCAGAGGAGACACACAGCAGGGGTCATCACTGGGGGGAAGGTGATCTGTTTCAACCCCACCAAGGTACACATCTTCTCCACGGTTTCTTTCTTTCCTTTTTAACTCCAACAAGCGTGCCAACTGGTACCAATGAACTACACTATAAAATCCCCGGTATTTAACTGTTATTTTCAGTGCAAATGGTTCACCGTTCCAATATTGTTGTGCAGTTCAGGAATTAAATGGGTTATTGTGAATGTTACGCTGTGTGATTATATGAATGTCTTCCGATTTGGGTTTTGAATGAGAGGTGAAAGTAAAGTTGAGTATTTGCTGGTTGGTTTCATGCACATTAACAGTTTAGCAAATAATCTGCGAACTGGGCCTCTGTGCAGGTTAAGCAGAGCATTATTGGTCAGTTAATTCATCTTAAAGAAATTTGTAGCTTCCTTACTAAATCAGTCCCCAGGCCAGTGAGACATATCCATCCAAGGTGCCGTATATTGGGATTTGAGTTTGAGGGCTACATAGAGAATAACATTTGTTCTTTCAAAAACATTAAAGTTGCAGTTTGTAGGATTTACGTCGTGTCACTTTTGTGAACTGGGTGGCACTGGTCAATACGTGTCCCTTCACCCAGTCCGTATTTCTTCTCTTGTTGGACTGGCTCAACAGTACTTGATACACCATTTTGTGGTCCATTGTGGTATTTCAACATATTTAGAAGCCATATAAAGCGGTAGAAAATGGATGGATGGATGGATAGAAGCCATCATGACTTGGTTGACTCCATTTATTTTTATTTTATGTCTGTAGAAATGTCTAAAAATGAAAAAAATGTGATAGCTACTTTCTATATCAGACAGTTCTTTAATACTGTGTGTTTTATCAACGTGTGGCCCGCTGAGGAACATTGTCTGTGATTGGACGGTGGAACAGAGGAAGCCAAGATAGTTTCAGTGATTACATACTCAAAAACTATCACGGTAAACAAAAAAAATCCACAAAACCAAACCTCTAACATGAAGAGCAGATGGAAACAATTGCATAAAACAAAGGGAGACAAGGGGGAAAAATAGAGTAAATACGATGATAGGGGATGGAAGAAGAGAGAGCGCAGCAAAGGAGTTAGATGATACTAGAAAGGAAGCAGTTAGCTGATAATTATGTGGTGACAGCAGCAGAGAAGTAGCCATTTTGAAAGAGATTTAACCTCAAAGCCAACGTCAAATTACCTCACAAAACCTGCTACTATGTTAAAAATAACATTTACTTTTCAATTATCAGAACCTAAAATGTTACATTTCATATATTACATAACTTTGCTTTGACTGCAACCCTATAAGCAATGTTCCTCATGGATGATCACACAAATAACGTAGTGGAAGAACAAAGCCATACACATTGGATGTGTGACCTGGATATAAACCTTAAACACAAATATAATCAAATTACATCCCAGAAGAACAAATACTTTTTTATAGTTGATAATCAATGTAATAACAATCCAACTTAGTCATCTGTCCACTACAATGTCCTTTTTCTCTCATTGTTAATGTTCAGAGCCAATAGTTCTCTGATGCATGTGTGTGTCCTTTCACTATGAAAACACACTACAGCGCCACCTTGTGGCTTGGCATGCCAACTACATCATTTTCAAATTTTGCCCTGTACATTTTTATATTTTTCTGAAATAAAAAGGCAAAAAACAATGCCTTTTCGCTAAACACTGTCATACAAGCGGGGCCTAAGTAAACAGAAAGTCATAATAATGGGCGGACAATGCAGCTGTTTGGACTTTTCATTCCCCTAATCTCATCCACTCTCTGAAATTAAAGCAGAATGTTGATTTTGTGGGTTAAAAGTAGAGCAGAAACTCGGAGTCATTAAAAAATATTTTCTCAATGAAACTCCGGCGCAGGATCACACAGCGCTCCGCTTTACTAAACCAGGAAGCGACAAATTGAAAAGCGCTGCTGATTTCAGTGTTTTTTTTTATCCAGCCTGAATGAGTTTGATGAAGCTCAGAGGATGGTGGCACAGACAGCAGATAATTAAGAGGGAGGCATTTAGTGACTAATTACACAGCGACGGGAGCAGCGGAGCTGCGGCGCTCAACATGCCACGACACCCCCCTGCAGATATACACTGACACACACACACACACACACACGTGTGTGTTATTTAACCACTATGAAGGGAAGATAACGCGGGACTACAAATGGATGACAGAAGAAAAAAAAAAATGTGAGAGAATATAAACAGAGTGAAAAAATGAAGGAAACATTGACACAATGGGAAAGAAAGAAAAATTCTAAGGGATGAAAAAGGAAAAACTAAAGAAAAGGAGAAAAACTAGAAAAAAAATCAGTATATAAGGAGAGGAAAGAAAGAATAGGCAAGGGAAGGAAGAAGAGAGAGGATAGAGAAAGAAAGAAGTGAGAAAAATGTAGAAAACTTTATAATATTTGCAGTGAAAGAAAATAATTCACTAAGGAGAAGTAAAATACATGAGTTTTTGCAGCATTGTTCATATCGGTACTTCAAGAAGGTAAAAGTTAGTAGGCCTACTCGTACTTCTACTCATCTGTTAAATGTTTTATTATCCCCCGCCATAGCTGATAGGCCCCGAAGGGGGATCTTGAAACAGTCTCCGTACGCCCGTACGTCCGTCCGTTCGAACGTTCCTACCTATATCTCGGCAACCCCTGGGCCCACAGTGACCAAACTTCACATGTGGATACATCTCAGAGGGGGAAGGGATACTATGGTGACCTTGACCTAATTTGCATATTAAGTAGGTCACAGGGTCACGAAGTGCTTAAAAACACATTTTGGGCTCTGGAGGCCGAGGTTTTTGAGCTAGGGCTCTGAAATGTTATACACACATGATACACACTCCAGGGATAACCTCCAGTACACCAAGTGACCTGACCTTGACCTTGAAGATTGGTAGGGTCTGAAGTTTGCTCGTCATGGTTGCACAATACATGTATTTTCATATAAACATTTCTCCTCATTTCTCAGCAGTTCCTGGGCCCACAGTCACCAAACTTCACACATGGACACTCCACCTGGGGAGAAGGGGCACCATGGTGACCATGACCTCATTTGCATATCAGGTCACAGGGTCACTAAGTGCATAAAAACACCTTTTGGGCTCTGGAGACGTATTTTGACATAGCTTATGAAGAAGACCTTTCAGATTCTACATAATTATCTACTAGGACCCATGGAACACCCTCTAGTGTACCAAGTGTGCTGCCTTAGAGCTGGCTTTGTGAGAAAATATAAAGCCCTCCGGCGGGGGATTAGCCGAGCAACGGCCTTCTTGTTATTATTCATTAAATTTACTGAAAACATTTGTGTTGTTCATGTTTTTGTCTCTTTATTAAATGTTTGGAGGTTTTATTGAGGGAAGTTTCCTCAACTGGCCCCTCAGGACTTTTATTTGTGACGTGATTATCCGCAGGGTTCACGCCGATTCCATGAGAACAAGAGGAAAGTTCAACTGTGACTTCAAAAATCTTTTTGTTCTGCAGGAGAGTTCATACTCCGAGAAGAAGCTGTTGAACCTGCAGACCACGCCCCCTCACATCAGCCAAACACTCGTTTCACATGTTTTCAGAAATACATTTTACTGAACTAATTGACTAATAAAAGTGAACGTCTTGCGTCCGAGCCGCGATTTTGGTTTGGTTTTAACGGTTTTAACTGCAGGAGCTGAGTGATACATTCAGGGACATCGCGTAAATAGATAGCACTCAGCCCGTCGTGGACTTGTGGTAGAATGTGGTAGTAAACAAGCAAAACGTGAGCAGAGTTTGTGCATCACACTACAGAACTCACCTGCACTACTTTGCCCTGTGGACTTTCAGAGAAGACCAGGACCTGGTTGTAGAGCGGATCCAAAGACTTCCTGACAGACTTGGTTTTCTTCTTGGACACACAGACTCCATTCTCCAGGAGGTAGACCTTGATGTAGGCCGCTGGAACCACAGCAGATAGAAACAAACTTTCATGCTCACGTTTCAGCAAGTCTCTTCATACGATTGAACATTCAACAATTTACACTGGTTTCTACGTGCAGCGAGGTCGTCTTCACATCAAATTTGGTTTTCTTCCTCTCTTAGGCCATCTATTGTCACATATTTGTCATTTGTATATTGCCCATCCTTTGCATGAGTTAGTTTGTATTCAAAGTTAAATATGAGGCCGTTCCGACTACAAATGGTTGAATTCAAGGTGACAAACAGTATTTTTCAGTTCAGCATTCTTAGAAACAAAAGCTGTTCTGACTTATGTAGAGTGTGAACTCCCTGAGCGATGGGAACACAATTTCCTCTATTCAATCTTGAATATTTCATATCTTCAAGTACCATCAGTGAGATTTTGGAAGCTGCATTCCATTAGCGTGAACATTTACCCTGCAGGCTGTCACTGGCTGGTGAAGCAGTCATAAAGCTCTGGAATCTGCAAATTCCAAATCATTGAAGGTACAAAGTGGAATATTTTAGACGAATGTAAATTCAATTTAAAGCTGAATGAGACAAATCAACAGTCAGGATGTCATTTTGAAGAAAAAAAAGATTGAAAAATAACTAATCTGTTCTCAAACCTCTGTTTTTTGTTTTAGATAAAGTCTTTACTTCGCAACTGATCATCCTCCGTGTTGAGTTTTAAATTCAGATTTATTATATATATTCTTCAACTTTGACCTGATAATCTTTTGCATTTTAACTATTTTTTTTACTCTGCAGCACTTAGAAATGCAAAGAAATGTACACAAATCTTCTTCTTCGTTGTTGTTATTGTTGTTGTAGTAGTAGTAGTAGTAGTGTTTCTTATTAAGGAGCAAGGCGGAAGGCCTCCAAAGGAGGCCTGGGCCTGGAGGCCAGGACCCTATTGTACTTGTAGTGTTTCTTATTCTTTTATTTTTTATGTTTCCGTCCTGGGTAGATTTGAGGCCCAATATGTACCTCTAAACATGCAAAAAACGCTCATAAAGACTGGTGGTAGAATTAAGGACATGTCAAAATTAACCCCCAGAGTGCTAAAATGTCTCTTGAGCATCACAGAGAAAAATATAAATGGCCACCACGGCCCGTAGGAACGTCGTAGAGAGATTGTTAAAATTGACCAAACTTAGCGTGACCTGGCTTCTCATAAATAGCTTAGATAAGCCTCGGGGGTGAAAGACATGCAACAAAAGGCCGGTGACATGCGATGGGGGTTGAGTACAGTTCTTTGTTTGTGTGAAGCTCACTGGGGGGACAGGCCCCCCTCCTCAAACAACCCCCTCACACAACCCCCTTAAACAATTCCATCAAACAGGCACAGGAAGGCGGAGACTGACCGCCAGACTATGAAAGAAGCAGCATTTTCCGGCGCGAGTCAGAGTCTCTCTGATTCTCATTCTCTCTTATTCTCTCTCTCTGTCGCTCTTGATGAAGGTGGTTCTGGGCAAGAGCTATTCACAGTGAACGGCTTCAGGACCCAAGAATATTCTTGTAAAGGCCGGTACTTTTTCTGTCTTATGTAATAAACTCCTGTGTTAATCCATTCTCAAGGTTTGTAAGTTTATAACTCACTGTATCTATTCTCTCTTCTCGGGGAGAAAGATTGTCACTCCCTGTCTGTGCGGATTCGAAGGAACCAGACTTAGACAAGATCAAACCAAAACGTAATTGTTCGTCTCATGTAAGATTTTCACCCCAAACAGCCCCTCAACCTCTGTGGGAGAATACAGTTGACCCCCTAAACATGCTCACATGCTCACCAAATTTGGCACGCTCATTAACGCTGGATGGCATTATGCGAAAGTGTAAATAATTACCCCCAGAGTGCCAAAATGTGCTCTCTCGCGCCATCTACAAATACTACAACCGCCGCCAAAAAACACTTAAATGGCGATCACGGCCTGTAGGAATGTCGTAGAGGGATCAAACCAAAAGTCAATTGTTCATCTCATTCAGCCCTACAAGTCACACACTGGTACACCTGACCTAAATCCAACAGGAAGTCCGCAATTTGCCTTTCAAAATAAGATTTACAAACACGAGCGACTCTGAGCGCGAATATCTATCGACTTCAATAACCTATTAAATGATAGGAGACTCTCCTCAATAATGCAGAAAATAATTTTCAGTCGTCGAACGGTTTCGTTTTAATACGCCATCAATGATCCAAACACCGAATCCTGCTCTCGCGCTGCAGTTTAAACGCCATCTCCTCTGAGGGCAAATATCATATTGCCTTCAAAACACTATGTCATGATGGAGCAAACCATCCAGATTAAATATTCTGTTCAACTGTTTGATTAGTCCTAATGAATTTACCGCTGGCCCCCAGCAGAGGAAAGGAGCTGTGATGCATTTAGAGGAAATAGGTGATTTGGGCTCCACAAAATATAACCGGTCATCTTCTGGATAATGTTGCTAAAGTCACTAATTGATTCCAGACACAGATTTCAGAATCACTTTTTAATTATTAAAAAAAAACTACAAATAATTTTTGATAGGGCTAGCAGTGCCTTGCTGCCCCTGACTGCACACCACTGTGTATTTGGCTGCATGTATTTATTGGCTTGTATGTAAAACTACTCACCTGAATTGCATGACGATTGTCAGGGATGATTTATCATGATCCAAGAACCAGATGATTAGATTTTGAGACGTTAATGGTAAAAAGCTGTGAGAAACTGCCACATACAATGTGGAGAGAGGCACCGAATGGTGGAGGTCAAAGCATCAGCTGCTATGGACGAGGCTTCTGCCAAAACTATTCATCCGAATTTCATGAAATTTCCATTGATGATTTGTCTTTATCTAAGGATGGTCCCGTTTTACTATTGAGAGCAGTTGGGTCAAAGGTCAAGTTCTCGTTTAGAAAAAGGTCAAAAACGTATATTCGTCATAACACCGTCATTTTTAATCCGATTGAAGTCAAACCAATGCCAATATGTTTAATATTAATTCCCTATTCTCTGCTGTACCACATGATGCAGTGATGTCATTATCCTGGTTTGTGGTTGGGGTCAAAGGTCGGGGGGGCGTCACTCAGAAATAGTAAAATGTATGTACATCAGTGTCAAACAGTGATAACCTGAAGCAATACAAGTGTTGGAGCCAAAGTCCAGTGGTCACTCAACCTCATGGAAAGGGGGAGGGGGGACCACGTTTTAAGAACAAAGAGACCACATGCTCAGGCCTGGAAAAATTCGCCATTGGTCATGTGACCTCCACCCGGGTCTTCCTCCCCAGCACGGTGCAACACTGCAGGTCAATGGCAGGGGGACCCAAAACGTCCCTCACCAGCCGGAAGCTCCGGGGTGGGCCCCGTCAGGATTGGTCCACGTCTCCCTGAGCACAGTGGTAACCCGGAACACAAACAACAGGTATAAAATCCAGCCTCAAACGCAAACACACATTTTTCCAAGCCGAAAGTGCGCCGCGACACGACGCACCTCTTCGCACGGAGACAAAGGACCACGTGTTAACGCACCCCGCTGAACGAACCGAGAACCAACCATGGAATTACTTTTTTTCCTTTTCCTTTTTTCCTTTCTTCACCTGGATCCCGAATGTGTGCTGCGACCGCCCACTCCCCGCATGCCGACCTGAACCCGCTTCTTCTTCCCTCCCTCTTCACAAGAAGCGCCTGATTACCCCTCGGATCATCCTGTGGACTTTTCCCTTGTCCACAGACGAGTTCAGTTTATTTCTCTGGGACGCCAGAGAAACCCGCCTGCGGCCGGAAATCAACGGATTTCAACCGGCCACGGAAGCACGTTCACCCTCATCCAACTAAGTGAGGCTGAGAGTCTGGGCAGGTAGTTTAGAATAACATGGTTTTAATATTGCTGTGGTGTTTTTATTATTCTGTTTGAACTCAGGGACGCCGATCCCGTGTTTTCAAGCAGTCTGTGTCTTGCATTGAATTCACATCCACGCGAACCTCCGCACCGTGCAGCTCTCTCTCTCTCTCTCTCTCTCTCTCTCTCTCTCTCTCTCTCTCTCTCTCTCTCTCTCTCTCTCTCTCTCTCTCTCTCTCTCTCTCTCTCAGCTTCCTCCTCTGCTTCTTGAGTCTAATCCTGCCTAACTTGCATATTTGGACTTCCTGGGTAAGCTGGACAGCTGTACATTCGGTAGAGCTCTGTCTCTCTATCTCTCCTTCTTGCACCTCTTGTCTCTTTTCTCCTCTTCACTAACTAACTTTCTCCTCTTCCCGTGCGTTTCTCCACCGCACTTCTGGGACCGTGTGTAGTTCACTGTCCCTGGGATTTCTCGGCGACGAGACCCCAGGCGCGCTCCAAGCAGGCTCACGAGCCGTGCACGAGCACAGTGACGTCACGCCGTCCAGAAAGAGTGCGCCGAGCGCCTCTGGTGGCCGCGTGGGTGATTGCAATCTATTGAGTGGCCGCCACCTGGTGGACAAGTCGAGTCATTGCATTCTCCCTCCGTGCGCCGCCGCGCCCCTAGTGGTCGTTACGGTCACTGCCTCGAACCAGACGCCTGCCGCCACCTGGTGTCCGTTCGAGGTCATTACACCCACACACACTGACCCTCCAAGGTCTGCCGCCACCTGGTGGACACTCGTGGTCATTTAATCCCCACTCAGGCTTCCACACACTCACACACCCTCTTTCTTTGTACATAGTGTTTGCTGTTTAGTAGATTAGATCTCCGTGTTAGATGACGTTTGTTGCTTGATTGTGAGGGTTTAATAAATCATTTCTGAATTATTTACGAATTAATGCATTTTTGTTAATAAACGCCTTTTTGCTGAATTGATCGATTCCTGGTAATTATTGTGTATTGTTGACAATTCACTGGTTTGTAACAGTCTGCGTTGGAATCTCACACCTCCCTTGTTATTTAACCCTCTGGGGCCGATTGACGCTCTGCAGCGTCAAAATCACATGACCGTTTGAAAAGGCAGTAGCGTCACAGCACAGCGTCATCTGGTCCAGTGTTTCAATCCGTGTCGAAAGTGCAGATATAAAACTACAAGCTCGTTTTTAAATGATGTTGATCGCCCAAATAAAAGCGGAGATATGAGGAAAAATGTGTCCGTGTTTTTCCGCGACATTTTAGTGCGTCAGGTGCAGAAGACCGGTCAGGAGTGAAAGTGAAAGTAACGGAGCAGCAAAAAAAACAACACTTGTAATGTGCCAGTATACCTTTCACTCATTGGTTGAGAAGAAGAGCCCATGTCCAATCAAAAGTTTCCATAGTGGGAGGTGTCATTTTGTTTAGTTCACCCGTGAAAAAGTAAACAGAGAGACGGAGACAGCGAGAGTGAGTTCAGATTTATATCAGAGAAAAAGCGACTATTATCATGATTTGACCATGTAGTGAGTGTGTAGTGAGTGTGTAGTGAGTGTGTAGTTAGTGTGTAGTGAGTGAGATTAGAGTGTTTTTTAGTTTCAAGTGAACTCTTTTTTTTTTTTAAAAAAACAATGACGTCTTATGAACGTCAATCAGGCGCTCCAACTTTTTTATTTTTTTTTTGAAGGAGCAGAGCATCGAGTCTGACATTGAGTTTGAGAGTGATTCTGATGGCAATATTGAAGACCTCAGCTTATTTTTGTTAGAGAGGAGACAGGTGTCCCCCAGACCAGGAGACGTGTCCCCCACCCCTGTCCCCATCATTCCAGCTCCACCACAACAGCCAAAGGCTAAAATGTAAACATTGCCTGCAGGAACACAAGAAAAGGAAAAACACTTCATGGAAATGCCATGTGTGATGTGCCCCTCTGTGTTGTGTTGGACACAATCTGTTTTTTTGAGTGGCACAAATCATTTGTCTTCACCTGACATTATATGTGTGACCTTTTGCAAATAGTTTCACAAAAACGCCTGAGGCAGTGCTTCTATTTCACTGTAAATATCTGTATATAGCTGTTTTTTTCAGTCCTGTTTTGATACATTTTAGTTAATTATAGTTTAGATTTACTTTACAAGTAAACAAAATGATTCGTTAACCATGTCTGTGAATTTTATAGTCAATAAATCTGTTTTTACCACCCAAATTTGTAATTTTATGGTGTTTTTAGATCCACTGTTTTAATACAGTATGCCAAAGTGATGAAAATACTTCAGAAATGCATTTATGAGGTTGTCCTGAACAAAATGACACCAAAAAAGGCAAGGTTTAAGGATTTTATATCTGAGATATAAAGGAAAAATCCATTGTAGTGAAAAACGGCACAAAATGCTTCAGGCCCCAGAGGGTTAAGATTGTTATATTTTGCAGAGGAATATTAACTAACTTAAATAACCTGTTGACAAACGAGACGGAAATTTGGTATTAGCTATTTCCAGCTTAGCTGGTGGTGCCCCGATTCAATTTTTATTTGATAAATAATCAACTTATTCAAATTAAAAATCATTAAAGTCATTAATAAATATTTTTTGATAATTTATTAACTTTTGAGTAATTACTCAATTACTCTAGGAGTTGCTAATGAGTAAATGACCATTTAATTCCATTAGTAATTCCAATTTTTCCTAAATTACTTCCAGTAATCTATGACTTTCAGTAGTATATTACTTACAGTAATTTTTTATGCTAATTACCAACCATAAATCCTAACACAAGCAACCAGGACAAATGATGGAAGGAGTGGCGTGGTGGATCAAATAACCTTGTAATCCATTGGCTTCCATGATGACAAATGTGGCATTGGTGAAGATATGGGTTCCACCGAGTGTTTGTTCTAGTTGAAAATATGATTAAGTCCATAGTACGAGAGAACGCGATGAACATGTGGAAATACACAATAGTACAATGACGATCTGGCAACGCAACACAAAGGTAAAGGGGTTTAGGAACAGTGGGCGGGCGAAGCACATTAAACTGAATCAGACACAGAAAAGAGCCTGACAGTATTGTCCTCTGTGTGCATGCAAGTCTGGTTTCATTACAAAAACAACCACTCGCACCCGCCTTTCTAGCCATTCTGCTATTTCTGTGTAAATGGGAATTTTTTTCCAAAAGGTGTTTCCAAACTCAAAATTTAAGCTTTCACTTGAAACTTTCTTGTGTAATTGAGACCTTCACTCGAACTTAAAGGTATAGTAGAGGATTTTCTTCTTCCGGGTGGATCATCAAAATAACTGGTCCTCCCAATTGTCAATCATTCTGGTGATATATGACGTAAGCCCGTCGTACGTGCTCGTCCCTGCGCGCAGCTCACTCCACACGGTTCTCATCATGCCGGTGGCCGACCCGACGCATTATTCTCGGACATTTTTACACAGTTTCACCCCCTCTGGTGCAAATCTTCTTGTAAAGTGAGCTTATGTGAGCGATGCCGACTTGTGACTTGTAAACAGAGCGTGCACGAGGAGAACTGGGCTCGTGCACGTCTCTCGCACGCGTTTTAGTAGGCGTTCCGTCTCGGGAGCAGGTACAGCGTTGCGCATGCGCATTTTTTTCAAACGGTGGAGAGGGCGGTTCTTTCCTAAAATTCCTGAAAATCCTCCTGTATACCTTTAAGTGATTGTTCCAACTTGTTCATGTGTACGTAATCTGAAATGTCCGCTTGTGCTTCCGCTGTGCTTTGTTGGAAGAGTCTAATCAATATTTTACCACCTTTTCCCTTCATTTCACATTGAATCCTCACTGAAGGACCGTCGACTTTAAACCCTAATCCACCTGTTCCCTTAAAGCTAAGTCCTCCTATCAGGGCAGAGCTGAATTCAGATGAGGTGAGCGTGAAGCAGAAGAATAAAAAGTAGGTTAAAGAGAAATGGAAGACAATGAAGTCAAGACAATGAAGATATGGAAGCAGCTGTGCTATGTGAAGAAGAGTAGAGAAAGAGGGTAATGAGAGAGTGAGGAGAAGTGATGGGAGAGGAGGGTGGGTTAATCTGCTCCGTCTCATTTCTTCTGTTGAAGAGTTTGGAAAAGAATCAGCTCAGCCCGTTACTGTGACGAGCTGACTCCCCTCAACTTATATTTTAAGGTTTATTATGTGATATTACCTATTTTATGTCAAGTTTCACTTAATTGTTTAAATTAATTCTCCTTGAGAGATTTCTTTCTTCCTCCACTAACATATCGAACGTCATTGTATCTCATTCCGGCCTTGTTTACACAAGGTTTTCAAGTGAAAACAAACAACTTATACTGCATTTAAGGTGTCCGCATAAACCACTCGGTGCTCGGAGCCACTGAAAACGCAACCTTTTCAAAAACTGCTCCTAAGGTGCCAGTTTTCAAAATACCTCAGACGCTGCTACTGTGCACTGAAGTCATAGCAACTACTTCTTCTGCACATGCTCAATAGATGGACATTTAGGACAATGGCAGTGTTACTCTTCTGCTCCATCAAATCACTACACGTCAATCGTACGTGAGCAAATACAGGAAAAGTGCAATATTTCCAAAAGACAAACGTCTTGTGCAAATGATGTCTTATGCATGCATTTGTTTAATGGCACTATTCTTCAAGTGCAAAACACACACACAAACCAGCTTGAAATATTATTACAAAAAAATGCAGCTGTGTATTTGTATACATTTCTTCATAGACTACTGTAACGAACAGGCAGCTCGTTTCTTGTTTTAAGCACCCACAGCACTTTATTCAGAACTTTAAATGTTCATCGGCACTTTAAGAAGCACACAGCAGTTTAAGATCAAGCTATTTGCACATAATTGTTGCTTTAACTTATTTACTGAATTTTCTTCTGTTGTCTATAGATCCGGCCACCTGTGGAGACAACACGAAAATGTGGTTTTGTTTCATTAAGTTATAGTTTTGGGTTGGAGGATTTTAACTTGGTTTTTAGACACCAATGTTAACTTTTATTACCTATGGAGTATTTAATGGTTTCACCCAGTTGAGGGAAGTGTATTTAAGGCACCTTTTTACATCATTCATGAGCTAATGCTGCTGGAGAAGCCACACTCCTCAATCCTCCAATGCACTTTTAGCACTTTAGTTGTGCACTTGTGAAAATAAAAAGAAGGAAAGACATGGACCACCCACAAAGCTGACTCCATCACTTATTTTACTCACTGCTCAAACCGCTCCAGTCTGGGGCCATGTCGGAGATCCGAGCCCCAACATTGCTTCGGCTTTATGGCCATTCACTAATACTGGTGTTGTTCTCCCTTTGGTTGGTACTGAAACTGGCCTTGGTACAGAACACACCAAAGAGGGTTTAGATTTTAAAGCTGGGCAAAACTGCTGTGTATGGCCTAAGTTGTTGCATCTGACCTCCTGGTTCTGTGTCCTATTTGAGTATTTTTTCGCTGGTCCTGAGCGAGACGGATAAGCTGGAGATGGCTTGCTGACGTTACCCCCAGGGACAGAACCACACCTATCACCCCCAATGGACTTGCTTGGCTGGTTGAAGCGCGGCTCCCGTCCGAAGTAGCCGCCTCTAGACCTTTTACGTGCCGCTCGGAAGGCTTCTGCCAAACGAGCTGCTTCTTCTGCACTGCCAGGATCACGCTCCCGGATCCATACCTGGAGCTCTGGGCTGACCATGCGGAAGAACTGCTCCAGGATAATCTTCTCCAGTATGTCACTCTTTCTTGTTTTTTCAGGCTGGAGCCACCGGTTTACCAAGTACTTCAACCGAACGTATAGCGCACGTGCCGTCTCATCTGGCCCTATTTTGAGTGACCTGAAGCAACGACGATTTTCTTCTGTTATTTCCTACTTGGCAAGAATTGCTTCTTTCACCTTGTCCTAGTCATCTGAGTCCTGAATGTCCATCACAACGAATGCGCATCGAGCCCAAATGTAATCAGAAAATGTTCAATGTCATCTTCTGGTGACAAAACAGACAGATTGGGCTCTCTCCGCTGTCTGTGGGTGTAGCTGCCGCTGCCACCTGGGTCTGGCCCATCTTCATAAATGTTGGGCCTCGGATCTCCGATATGGCCCCAGACTGGCTGAAGAGCGGTTTGAGCAGTGAGTAAAATAAGTGATGGAGTCAGCTTTGTGGGTGATCCATGTATTTCCTTTTTATTTTCACAAGTGCACGACTAAAAAACATACAAAGTGCTAAAAGTGCATTGGAGAATTGAGGAGTGTGGCTTCTCCAGCAGCAGCTCGCGAATGATGTAAAAAGACACCTTAAATGGGTAACACATGACAGGTTTACTATATTTCTTCCACTGAACCCAACTTAGATCACGATAATTACCATGTGATTAAAAAGCAAATGCAGACTGGTGCCTCAACACTGCCACCCAATGCACAACATAGGTACTGCATTGAGCTTGGATTTCACTCAGTGCACCTTTGATGAAAAGCAGTAAAAATTTACTTTTCTAGGACAGCAGATGGATGAAGACGTTCGCGGCACAGACTGACCTGGGGGCCCCTTGGAACCGGGTTTCATGGTGAGCCCTCTGGCCTGGACCACTTCCACCTCCAGACCCCCGTTCCGCTCCATCAGACCGATCTCTACATCACCTGGACAGGGAAAGGAAAATAAACAATTTTCGTCATGAGTACTAACACCACGAAGTCAGGAAATGATTAATGACGTTAAGTAAAATATAAACATTGACACACTTTGGTTTCATTTAATTTTAGGCCGCGTTCACACAACAACATTTCATATCGAAACACTTCATTATTTTTTTTCTTGTTTACACAGTAATGTTTTGACAATAATGCCTGTTTACACGACAACTGCAGAAAGGTTGAAAATGTTGCAGTTGATTCAGTTGTTGGGCCACAAGTGGATGCTGTTGGTGATTTTTGTATTGAAGCCACACACACACATGCAGCAGAGAACAATGAGCTCTAAACATTAACAACGGGAGAACATTCTAGTGGACAGACCACAAGGTGGATTGTTATTACGGTGACTATCAAAATAAAACCACCAAGTTGGATTGTTATTATGGGGACTGTCAAAATAAAACTAATAAGTCGTCGGAGAATATGGACTGAGAATCATGACACTCTGGAGGAAGCACAGTTGGTTTTTGGGGGTTTTTTTTACTACAAAATGTATATATGTATGTATTTCTTATCTAGTTTTTCTCAATATATTTTCATGAAATGTAACTTGAATTATCACGAATGTGCTTATATATGTGTTATATTTATATGTATGTGGGTGGATGGAGTGTTTATATGATTGCACACATGAAAAAATTAATATTTGACATGTCTCAAATGAAAAAAAATAGTCCAGCTCCTGAGCATGTGCAGAACCATTCACTATCACCATGGTGCACATGTGCAGTAGCAGCATTTCAGAAAAGTTATGTTTTCCCTTGTTTCCATGGAGACCAAATCGGAGCATTTTTAAAACATTTTGTTTTCAGTGGCCCTGAGCATCATTATCATGTAAAAAAAAAAACAATAACAAAAACACAGCAAAAGTTTTCCATTTCCATTTGAAAATCTTGTTCTTGAATAATATACTCCATTTTAGCTCTTAGCGGCCAAATAAGTTACTATTGTCACTGCCAGTTTAACCTCAGTTTATATTTGAAATGAGGAAATGAGACTATTTCTTCCTTTTGGGTCCTTGGGACCAGAAGTTTTAAATAACAGTTTCTGCAGAATGTCGCCCACATGACAGACACATCCCTTTCGAAGCAACAGAGAACAGATGACGGCCAAGTTATTCTGGGTCCTGGGACATTATATAATGCTGGACTGGACAGCAGGTCTGTGGTGGAGTTGATCCAGCCGGTGTCACTGTTGTCAGGCCAGGGACAGAATGTGGCTGCCAGCGAGGAAACAGAGCCACTTACAGCAGAGGACAGGCTGAAAATCCACCACACACAACCTGGGAGGGAATTGATGCCGGAGATGATGAAGAAAGTGTTAAGACGCCAATCAGATGTGTGAGGCACGATCGCGCCGACGTTAAACTTTGTCAGACAGTCCGTCTGGGTGCGCTGAAAGATTGTTTCTTCAAGGTCGTAGGGTGACCTTGCCTGGTGTTAAAAGCGTCACATCAGTGGTAACAACACAAAATCAAATCAACATATAATTTGGATTGTTGTGACAGCGATAATAAACTTGACTCCAAAGTCTTTGTTATTCTCTTGATTTTCCAACAAACAGTGCTCCCAACTCTTGGGGTTTTTTCATCATACTAGAGTCTGCAGTACACTCTAGTGCTGTTTCAGAAGATTTACAACTTCTTGAATTGAGCTTCAATCACTTTCTTTGATTTTTTGAGCTTCCAGCTTCTGCCCTGTGACGACCACTGTTGCAACTGTTACTTTCAAAAAGTAATCAGATTACTGATTACAAGTTACTCTTTTAAAAAGTGACTTAGTTACTTCACTGATTACTTGTTTTTAAAAGTAACTAAGTTAGATTCCAAGTTACTTTTTTAGTTACTTTCAGCAGCTGCCAACATCATCCCCCCACCATCTCAACATAAAAATTACAACTGCTGATCCCTGCCTCCTGCACCCTCTGATACATATTTAACCTTTGACCTTCACTTTGTTGGAGTTATATCTGACCCAGGCTTTTATTATCAGATTTTTAATATTGCTGCTATTTATTTGCCCAGAGATGTAGTTGTAGTCTGTTATTGCACTATTTATTTATTTATTTGTGCTGCCTGCTTTATGCGACTTTATTTGCCCCCCTCCCGGACAAATAGTCTTTGATTGATTGTGTTTGGATTTATGGTTGGTTACTTGCATAAAAAATTACTGTAAGTAATAGATTACTGAAAGTAATAGATCACTGGAAGTAATTTTGGAAAAATTTTAATTATTAATGTAAGTAAATGGTCATTTACTCATTAATAACTCCTAGAGTAATTGAGTGATTACTCAAAAGTTGTTGAGGTCAACAGCTCCCCACCTCCACTGTAAACAGTGTTGGTGGAGAACTGCTTCCCCCACCTAAGGCGCCGGACGGTTTGCCAGAATTTCCTCGAGGCCGACTGAAAGTCCTCCTCCATGGCCTCTCCGAACTCCTCCCAGACCCGAGTTTTTGCCTCCACCACAGCCCGGGCTGCGGCTCGCTTGGCCTGCCGGTACCTGTCGATTGCCTCGGGAGTCCAATGAGCTAACAGTGCTCGGTAGGACTCCTTCTTCAGCTTGACGGCATCCCTTACTTCCGGTTTCCACCACCGGGTTCGGGGATTGCCGCCACGACAGGTGCCAGAGACCCTGAGTCCACAGCTCTGAGCAGCGGCTTCGACAATGGAAGTGGAGGACATGGTCCACTCGGACTCAATGTCTCCAGCCTCCCTCGGGATCTGTGAGAAGCTCTCCCGGAGGTGGGAGTTGAAGGCTGCGCGGACGGAGGGCTCGGCCAGATGTTCCCAGCAGACCCTCATAACACGTTTGGGCCTGCCGAGTCTATCCGGCCTCCTCCTGGTCCAGCGCATCCAACTCACCACCAGGTGGTGATCAGTTGACAGCTCTGCCCCTCTCTTTACCCGAGTGTCCAAGACACGTGGCTGGAGATCAGATGACACGACCACAAAGTCTATCATTGACCTCCGGCCTAGGGTGTCCTGGTGCCACGTGCACTTATGGACACCCCTGTGCTCGAACATGGTGTTCGTTATGGACAAGCTGTGACTGGCACAGAAGTCCAATAACAGAACACCACTCGGGTTCAGATCGGGGAGGCCGTTCCTCCCAATCACCCCCTTCCAGGTCTCACTGTCATTGCCCACGTGGGCGTTGAAGTCCCCCAGGAGAACAATGGAGTCCCCAGTTGGGGCACTATCCAGCACCCCTCCCAGGGACTCCAAGAAGGTTGGGTACTCTGAGCTGCTGTTCAGTGCATAGGCCGAGACAACAGTCAGAGACCTGTCCCCTACTTGTAGGCGTAGGGACGCAACCCTCTCGTTCACCGGGGTGAACTCCAACACATGGCGGCTGAGCTGTGGGGCAATAAGCAAGCCCACTCCAGCCCGCCGCCTTACACCACGGGCAACTCCAGAGAAGTGGAGTATCCAGCCCCTGTGGAGGAGCTGGGTTCCAGAGTCCAAGCTGTGAGTGGAGGTGAGCCCGACTATATCTAGACGGTATCTCTCAGCCTCCCTCACAAGCTCGGGCTCCGTCCCCCCAGCGAGGTCACATTCCATGTCCCAAAAGCCAGATTCTGTGTCCGGGGATTGGGTCGTCGAGGCCCCTGCCGTCGACTGCCACCCAATCCACACTGCACCCAACCCCTACGGAAGCCACTGTAGGTGGTGGGCTCACAGGAGGATGAAGAGGAGGGGCCCGCGTTGTCCCTTCTGGCTGAGCCCGGCCAGGTCCCGCAGGCCCAGCCGGGTCCCGCGGGCAAGAACCCGGCCACCAGGCGGTCGCGTGCGAGCCTCCAACCCGGGCCTGGCTCCAGGGTGTGGCCCCGGCTGCGCCAAACCGGGCGACATCTCCGTGCTCCTCTTATGTGTGTTCATAGGGGTCTTTTGAACTGCTTTTAGTCTGACCCGTCGCCTCGGACCTGTTTGCCTTGGGAGACCCTACTGGGGGGGCAAGCCCCCCGACAACATAGCTCCGAGGGTCATTCGGGTGCTCAAACTCCCCCACCACGATAAGGTTGCAGTTCAAGGGGGAGGCACCCAGACCAGTTTCAAAGAAATAGATGATGTCCTTTTTAGGACTTTGTACCTACTGCAGATCATGGGTACCTAACTATGCGGAATTAACATCACCGTTCACTCAACTAATTTATGACATCCCAATGACCATGAATGAAGAATTAATCTGAATAACTCCAGAAGCTGAAGGAGCATTTTGTGAAATAACAAGAGTACTGGCTGGCACAGCGGTGCTTGCATTACCCAACTATCAAAAACCATTTATCCAGACTGCAGACTGCAAAGGAGTTTTAATGACATCAGTCCTACTCCAAAAACATGGTGATAAAACGCGACCTGTAGCTTATTACTCGAGCAAACTTGACCTTGTAGCTTGAGCCTCACCGCAGTGTGTAAAAGCTGTCATTGCAGCCTCTGTGGCCATGCAGGCATCAGCGGAAGTTGTTTTGTTCCATGAACTAAAACTATTACTTCCTCATGCAGTTTCAATACTATTATTACAAAACAAGATGACATTCTTATCACCAGCCAGACACTTATGTCTGAACACGCTGCTGTCACAACCTTATTTGATAGTTGAACGATGCACAGTGCTGAATCCAGCTACACTCATGCCAACAGAGGAAAACAGACGACCACATGATTGTCACGAAGAAACACAGAAGTTACACTTACCAAGACCTGATCTGACAGATATCCCTATTCTAAACTCCCAATATGTTTTTGTAGATGGTTCATCTAGGAAAAACATGGATGGTTCAAATGCAACAGGTTATGCTGTAGTAACTCAAATCACAGTACTTAAAGCAGAAAAACTTCCAAGTCATTATTCAGCATGGGCTGCAGAGATTATAGCCTTAACTGAAGCATGTGAACTATTCAAAGACAAAAAGTCACAGTTTGGACAGACAGTCAGTATGCATTTTCGACCTTGCATGTGTTTTCACAACAATGGCAACATAGAGGAATGGAAATCTCAACGGGAAAACTAATAACACATGCCCAGTTGCTAACTGACTTACTAGAAGCTGTTAAACTACCAAAAGCGATTGCAGTGTGCAAATGTGCAGACACCAACAGAGATGATGATGTGTCAAGAGGAAATGCTTTTGCTGATTAGGAAGCTAAAAAAGTGGCACAAAAACCACATATTGAAATGCATCAACAAAGTGAAGATTTAAATCAGGATATCTTAAAAGATATGCGAAACTCTGCACCCAAAGCAGAACAACAACTCTGGCTAAAGAAAGACACAAAAGTAACAAATAACATTTACATGTGACCAGAAGATAAACTCATCCTCCCGAAATCCCGATACAAATGGGCAGCAATTATGAGTCATGTGCAATGCCATGTCTCAACAGGAGGGATGGAGGCACGAGTACACCAATACTTCACTACCTATTGATTCAATTCTTATTCTAAAAAAATTTGAAGGTTATAAATATTGTTTAGTAATAGTAGATGCAAGTGGGTAGAATTGTTCCCTACAAAACACCCTGATGCAATAACAGTAGTGAAAGCTCTGTGTAAAACCATCATACCAACACATGGTATCCCAAAATTAATTTACAGCGACAATGGAAGCCATTTTGTAAATCAGATCGTACAAAAGGTTGCAGAAAATTTTGGAATAAAACAAAAAAAAACACTGTGCTCATCATCCACAAAGTGCAGGATTAGTAGAAAGAACAAACGGGACAGTCAAAAGCAGGCTAAAAAAGTGTGTGGAAGAAATGGGAAGACCATGAACCAAATGTCTAGATTTAGTGCAACTATACATGAGAATAGCGCCTAACTCTGAAACAGGATTAACACCATTTAAAATCATCCACGGCAGACCGTATCACATACCACAACTGCAGATTATGAAATCACAAGATGAAACTGAAATGACACTTGCTCATTATATGAGAAAGATGTTAAAATCTAAGGAAGTGAAACAAACTAACGAAATGCCAGATTTTCCAGTTTCCCAACAGGAACGTGAAGATCCGGGGAAATTGGGAGACTGGGTTATCATCAAAATCATCAAACAGAAGACATGGTCCAGTCTTCGATGGGAAGGCCCATTCCAAGTACATCAGTATATCGGAACAATTTCCTTCTGAGCGTAAGTTGTGAAGGTGCTATAAAAATGATCATGTTACAGAAAATCTTCATGAAGTTGCAATGTGTGAAAATGAAACTTTGGCATTTACCAATGATAAACAGGAAGGAAATGTAGGGAAAATACTTTATTATCATCATTTCATGCTTGTGCAAATTCTGTGCATTCTCATGTGAAGATCTTTATCTGACAATTGTTTCTGTTTCTCCCTACTTTGAAGTCACTGTGTTTTTACGATCCTGTAAGATAGACCACAGGAACCAGTTTGAACCAGTGTGTTTACAACTTGTGTAACCGTCCACTGAGCTGTCAATAAGGAAGGCAGGCCGAGAGCATCTGTTGAAGACTTCTGAGCGAGCTCTGAGAGGTGAACTCGGTGTCTTCCCTTGCTGCAAGTGCCTTGACTGTTTTCTTTGAAATTTGTGTCTTCTCTATTTCTTACCTATTTCAGGGGTTTGGACCTGACAGTGTCCAACAGTGCCAACTAGTGGCCCAAAGTGAGAACTGCATTGTTTTCAGTGTTTCCGCTGTTGCTGTGGAAACAGATCATTTTCAAAATGTTGCCGTGTAACTTTTCTCAAACGAAAATACAAAAAAGATGTGTTTTCACTTTGTTTACCATTTCAAGTTACTGTCTGAAGCAGTCATATTATAAAGCTTTTCCACTCTTCCACATGGTCTCGTTGGTCCAGAAACGTTGTATTCAAAGTTTAATGTTTTTCCTTGATTTTCCTCCATTTGAATATTGGATCATAGGAGCTGCATTCAGAATCTGCTGTGTCTGTGTGAGCTGGACTGGCTCCGCCCACACACGCCCATCTTGGGAAGAGGAGGAAGTACTTCCTCTCATGGTGCCATGTGTCAGAGCAGAGCGGCCTAAGATCATCTGTGGCTCACGAGAGGAAACACTTTAAATCCCGGTCCTCTCTTACCCATGGATGTAGTTGCCAGCGTCTGCCTTCCAACAAACTGCGCCGGTCCCATCCCGTCCAGGAAGTCGCTGAACTGGGCATCCGATGCCAGACACATGCCGCTGTAGGTGAGACTGCAGACAGAGAGACGAATGGTTAAACACTGACAGCCCCAATACAGCTCGGAAAAACAAGAGGCAGCGAGTCTGAGACTGAATGATAAAGGCGCCATGGAGGGAGAGAATCAAGACAAACACTGGCCATCGGAATATGGAGCAGAAAACGACAGAGGAAAGAACTGATAACTAGAAGCTGTGTGTGTGTGTGTGTGTGTGTGTGTGTGTGTGTGTGTGTGTGTTTTCACTGGGCAGAAATACAAATTTGGTTACTTTGTAAAAATGTTTTTCAGGTTGGTGCTTTTTTTTCTTTTAGTTTTTTTAATGTAATCTATAAAGAAATGCAAACAAATACATAGCTGCAAGATGGTTATATCTTTTGGAAATATTGCACTTTTCATGTATTTGCTCACGTACGATTGACGTGTAGTGATTTGATGGAGCAGAAGAGTAACACTGCCATTGTCCTAAATGTCCATCTATTGAGCATGTGCAGAAGAAGTAGTTGCTATGACTTCGGTGCACAGTAGCAGCGTCTGAGGTATTTTGAAAACTGGCACATGGGAGCCGTTTTTTAAGAAAGTCGCGTTTTCAGTGGCTCCGAGCACCGAGTGGTTTATGCGGACACCTTAAATGCAGTATAAGTTGTTTGTTTTCACTTGAAAACCTTGTGTAAACAAGGCCGGAATGAGATACAATGACGTTCGATATGTTAGTGGAGGAAGAAAGAAATCTCTCAAGGAGAATTAATTTAAACAATTAAGTGAAACTTGACATAAAATAGGTAATATCACAAAATAAACCTTAAAATATAAGTTGAGGGGAGTCAGCTCGTCACAGTAACGGGCTGAGCTGATTCTTTTCCAAACTCTTCAACAGAAGAAATGAGACGGAGCAGATTAACCCACCCTCCTCTCCCATCACTTCTCCTCACTCTCTCACTACCCTCTTTCTCTACTCTTCTTCACATAGCACAGCTGCTTCCATATCTTCATTGTCTTGACTTCATTGTCTTCCATTTCTCTTTAACCTGCTTTTTATTCTTCTGCTTCACGCTCACCTCATCTGAATTCAGCTCTGCCCTGATAGGAGGACTTAGCTTTAAGGGAACAGGTGGATTAGGGTTTAAAGTCGACGGTCCTTCAGTGAGGATTCAATGTGAAATGAAGGGAAAAGGTGGTAAAATATTGATTAGACTCTTCCAACAAAGCACAGCGGAAGCACAAGCGGACATTTCAGATTACGTACACATGAAGAAGTTGGAACAATCACTTAAGTTCGAGTGAAGGTCTCAATTACACAAGAAAGTTTCAAGTGAAAGCTTAAATTTTGAGTTTGGAAACACCTTTTGGAAAAAAATTCCCATTTACACAGAAATAGCAGAATGGCTAGAAAGGCGGGTGCGAGTGGTTGTTTTTGTAATGAAACCAGACTTGCATGCACACAGAGGACAATACTGTCAGGCTCTTTTCTGTGTCTGATTCAGTTTAATGTGCTTCGCCCGCCCACTGTTCCTAAACCCCTTTACCTTTGTGTTGCGTTGCCAGATCGTCATTGTACTATTGTGTATTTCCACATGTTCATCGCGTTCTCTCGTACTATGGACTTAATCATATTTTCAACTAGAACAAACACTCGGTGGAACCCATATCTTCACCAATGCCACATTTGTCATCATGGAAGCCAATGGATTACAAGGTTATTTGATCCACCACGCCACTCCTTCCATCATTTGTCCTGGTTGCTTGTATTGCTTCAGGTTATCACTGTTTGACACATTTTACTATTTCTGAGTGACGCCCCCCCCTTGACCTTTGACCCCCAACCACAAACCAGGATAATGACATCACTGCATCATATGGTACAGCAGAGAATAGGGAATTAATATTAAACATATTGGCATTGGTTTGACTTCAATCGGATTGAAAATGACGGTGTTACGACAAATATACGTTTTTGACCTTTTTCTAAACGAGAACTTGACCTTTGACCCAACTGCTCTCAATAGTAAAATTGGACCATCCTTAGATAAAGACAATGGAAATTTCATGAAATTCAGGTGAATAGTTTTGGCATAAGCCTCGTCCATAGCAGCAGACGCTATGGAGTCTCCTTTGACCTCCACCATTAGGTGCCTCATCCATGGGATGGGACAGTTTTTTCACAGCTTTTTACTATTAATATGGAAGTAAAACTGTGCCATCAGATTCTGAATTCGAATTTCTAACTCAGAATTTTTTTTACCATCGAAATCAGACTTTGAATTTTAAAAGCTGTCGAATTTCAAGTACGTATCTTTTTTGCTTCTGTTTTTTTTTCAACATCTAAAAATCTTCAGTGTGCAAAAATTCAATGTGTGTAAAAATTCAGCTGCAAAAAAATTCAACTGTAAAAAAATTCAGCTGCAAAACAGCCAGAATCTCTGTGCCATCAGGACGATGCAATGGATACCTGTCTCATTCACCCAACATCCAATCAAGGGAAGCTTTGTTGGTCACGTGACCAGTGCAACACTGGGCAGGAGCGCACCACGGGTTTTCAATCAAGCCATGGTGGCCAGCGGTAGTGACGGCACTTAGGTGAGTATTTGCCATTTATGTCTGTAAATTCTGCAAGAGACATTAAACCACACATTGCAAATCACCAGAAATTATGAAACAACATATGTGGCGAACTTTTAATGATGTGTGAAAATGTTTTCAAAGAAATTACATTTACTGTATGCAATGTTTTACATGCAAAAAAAGTTAAATTGTCTCCTGTTAGATTTTTTTTTTAACGTCCATTGAATACTCTAATCTGCGCAGTGCTCGTTATGGCAAAAACAAATTTTAACAAACATAATCAGGTCTTTGATGGTGGTGCTAGAAGCACTATTGCAGGGGGAGGTTAAAATGTGTTTTTGCTATAACAAGCACTGTGCAGATTAGAGTATTCAATGTGTTACGGCTGAGAGCCGGTATGCAGTGTTCTGAATCCAAAAGCAGACCAGGAGGCAGAGCAGGTGCAATTAGTAATAATTTATTTCTATTGCAACACCTGGGAGATGAGGGAACGGAGACTCTGGGAAGCAGAGTGTGCAGGCGAGGAGACTGCAGCAGGGAGTGCTGCACAGCGAGGCGGGGAGGCCGAGGACGCTTGAAGCAGGGAGTCGTGGATCTCATGAGAGAAGCTGGTGACTCTGAACAGAGACACAATCTTCTGGCACCGGACCTCCTCACTGCAGGGCTTAAGAGGTGGAGCAATCAATTAGTTGATTAGCTGCAGGAGTGTCAGTGAGGAGGATCCGGTGCTGGAGGAGGTGTGGATCCTCACACAATGGATGTTAAAAAAAATCTAACAGGATTGTCTTTAACTATTTTCTGCATGTAAAACATTGCATACAGTAAATGTAATTTTTTTGAAAACATTTTCACACATCATTAAAAATTATGTTGTATGTTGTTCTGGTGATTTGCAATGTGTGGGGTAATAATGTCTCTTGCAGAATTTACAGACATAAATGGCAAATACTCACCAAAGCGCCGTCACTACCGCTGGCCGCCATGGCTTGATTGGTCCAGTGTTGCACTGGTCACGTGACCAACAAAGCTTCCCTTGATTGGATGTTGGGTGAATGAGACAGGTATCGATTGCATCGTCCTCATGGCACAGATATTCTGGCTGTTTTGCAGCTGAATTTTTTTTGCAGCTGAATTTGTTTTGCAGCTGAATTTGTTTTTGCAGCTGAATTTGTTTTTACAGCTGAATTTTTTTGCAGCTGACTTGTTAGACACATTGAATTTTTACATACTGAATATTTTTTTGATATTGAAAAAAGTCAGAAGCAAAAAAAGATACGTACTTGAAATTCGACAGCTTTTAAAATTCAAAGTCTGATTTCAATGGTAAAAAAATTCAGTTAGAAATTCGAATTCAGAATCTGATGGCACAGTTTTACTTCCATACGTTAACGTCTCAAAATCTAATCATCTGGTTCTTGGATGATGACAAATCATCCCTGAAGATTTCGTGCAATTCAGGTGAGTAGTTTTACATACAAGCCAATAAATACATGCAGCCAAATACACAGTGGTGTGCAGTCAGGGGCAGCGAGCCCTGTCAAAAATGATTTATCTTTTTTTTTTTTTATAATTAAAAAGTGATTCTGAAATCTGTGTCTGGAATCAATTAGTGACTTTAGCAACTTTATCCAGAAGACGACTGGTTATATTTTGTGGAGCCCAAATCTCCTATGTCCTCTAAATGCATCACAGCTCCTTTCCTCTGCTGAGCTAGCAGTAACTTCATTGCTAACCTCTGATGGAAGCTGGACGCTGCTATTGGGTTAAAATGTTGAGTGACAGTATCATCAACCAATCAGAGTTTGATGTGTTAATGACAGAACGCATTAGGGCCAGCAGAGTTTCGAGCCTTGCTGTCCTCATTGAAATGAGCTTGACTGATTGGCCCATGGGCAGGTGGTGATGACGCACTGGTATTATCTTCTACTCTGGAGTGATGGCGGATAATTTAACAGCAAGATCAGATGATACGATAGAGCAGTGTTTTTCAACCACTGTGCCGCGGCACACTGGTGTTCCGTGAGATCTAGTCAGGTGTTCCGTGGGAAATTATCCAATTTCACATTTTTTTCTGAAAAAACATTTGCTCTTACAGCCGCTGTCAGCTGTGAGAGCAGTGTGTTGAAGAGTAATCATGCATAAATACTCTTCACCAATAGAGGGCAGCACAGAACTTTGCCATTGAAATCGAAACTTAACAGAGTCAGTGTGGTTAATCACCACCTCCTGCTACCATCTTGTATCAAAGTACTGTGTCAGTGACAGTGATGGAGAAGTTTTTGAAAAGGAAGAACGCTAACCAGGATACCAGCTCTTCATCCATCAGGTCCAGGTTTCACACTGAGTAAAAATTAAAAAAAAGAAATTGGGAAATATTTTTTTCTGGATTTATTTGATTCCCGTTGATAAAGCATTGATGAGAATGACTATATATTGTTAATAGAGGCTACAGAGTTTAACATTTTAACATTTTCGGGTGGTGGTGTGCCTCCAGATTTTTCCAAAGAAAAAAAGTGTGTCTTGGCTCAAAAAAGGTTGAAAAACACTGCGATAGAGGACCTGCTTCGGGGACCTTTTTCAATTGTGAGTATTAGAAGACCGAATCCAGAAATGGATGAGCGAACTCAGACCAACAACGGCTTTGTGCAGCATTTAACAGCAGGATGGATTTAAGCTACAAGTGATGGTGAGTGTTAGTTTTTTTGTTGTTTTTTTTACTTTCTCTGGATTAGATTGGTGCTGCTGTTGGCATTTGGTGCTGTTTTTTGATTGTAAAGTGGTGTTTCCCATCCAATCGTGCACACAGACAGACAAGCGCGCATGCATGACAGCAGTGTGCGAGATTCGCAAACCCCCCCCGTGAAAACCTGTTTGAAACACTGGAAAATGAACTGATGGCGAAGCTGCACAGTGGTGTCTTTATGTGTTGTGGTTGTTGATCAGCTGTTATGTTGGTGAGGATTAAGTACTGATGCATAGGAGTGACCTTACATCGGATTCGGATTGTGTATTTAGTGTAGGACATAATGTACGGCGGCTAAATGGGGCGGGGTGGGGGGACTGCTGACCCTGAGTAAAACACCATCGCACGCTACTGCAAATACATAACCTCTGCCCAATGTTCATTGGCACAGGAAATGACTCTCTTGGACTCTCCTGAGGATAACTTTGCCTTGGTTGGAACTTTATTCAATAATGCTTGAACCTTTGAACCTTGTGAGTCTGCTTTTGGTTTGCCATTGATCTGTGACAAATCCACTCTCTACATTACATTCATATTGCCAATGGTAGAACATGAATATTGTAGTGGACAAACAACCAAGATGGATTGTTATTTTGGTGGCTGTCAAAGTAAAAGTACCAATTCCAAGGAGAACATGGACTGGGAGTCATGACACCACAGAGGAAAACACCATTCTGATTGTCCAGCGACTGAGCATGTGCAGAGCTATTTACTACAAACTTGGTGTGCATGACCAGTAGCAGCGTTTCCACTGTCTACAAGGAGGCAGAGCTCCGAGCGTTTCCACAAGTTTCACATTTTCACTTGAAATCGTTGCCGTATCCCCGAAGTTGGTATGAATTCCTCAACACACACACACACGCACACGCACACGCACACGCACACACACACACACACACACACACAGACAAACGAGTGACACATGCAAATAATAGATTCACTTATTCCAGTGAGCATAATAAAAACCTGTGTGACTTTGAGCATGTGCAGGAAGTTGGCATGCGGCATGAGCTGAGTGGATTTTACTGGGTGACAAAACCTGGAGCTTCAGCTTATGTTATGAAACTGTTTCACAGAAGTATGGCATTCAACGTAAACCCCAGACAGCGTCTACGGTCTGAACCTCAGACGCTGTCTGGAAAGTGAACAAGGTTGGCTTAAGTGGCTTTGTTTGACAAATGAACGCCCTCCACCTGTGAGCGTGTCGAAGCATCTCTGTTTGTGCGGTGTCATTCGCAGCGGGCAGATCGTAATCCTGCTATAGCTCGAGGACACACCAGAACAGCATGTCTCTCCCAAAAGGTCCCACGGTCAATTCATCATTTCTTTTCTGGGCCATTGCCAACTGCCAACATGTCATCTATGGCCATCAAACGTATACAGGAGATTACGCTGCACGCTAGTAACGTCAGCATCGGGGAGAGTTTGATGTCATTGATGTAAAGACACCACATGTGGTGAGCTCAGGGATCAGGAGCAGATGCATCAAAATTAATTAATTCATTATTTTATTTTTTTTATGACGGTTTTTTAAATGACTGCGTTCAAAGGAAGCCAAAGACCTTTCCAAAAGATTCTGTGGACACGTCTACTGTGTTGGGATTCATGGTTGGTTATTAGCGTTAATATTACTGTAAGTAATAGATTACTGAAAGTAATAAATCACTGAAAGTAATTTATGAAAAATGTAAATAATTAATGGGAGTAAACTGTTATAAACTGTTGTAAACTGCTTGAAGGAGAGCATGGATTCCGGGCCCAACAACTGTATATTTGTTAAAACAGTGAAATGTTATTATTTCATCATTTATCATTTTTATTCAAAATATGAATCTTTAATCTGTTAAGCTATGGAATATTGACATTTTATAGTATTGTTCATATTATTGATGGGTTTATTTATTTTTAGTTTATTTAATTTTTTTACCTTTTTATTGTTTGTTTTGTTATGTTCTCTATGTGTTCACTTTGTGGTGTCTGTATTATGAAATTATCAAAAACATTGTTGATAAAAAAACAATTATTTTATCAGATTTTATTTTTTTAAAGTAAAGACTGTGACAATCTCAGTCAATGGACAGTAACAACAATGGCAGCCTCCAGAATGTCACGACTTTCGAGTCCATATTCTGTTGCTAACGACACCATTTTCAGCCTTTCTGCCTTTTACGTGTAAACACATTGTTTTCAAAATGTTGCTGGATAAAAAAATGTAGATTTTTTTTGTGCTTTGGAAAATCAGATTTGTGTTTCAGTTCACACAAAGTAGTGGGAGGAATTTCTGCAACTGGATTAATGTGGAACACGCAACTTGATTGACATCTGACAAAAGAAAATGTGTGTATCATTGTGCCTGACTTCATCCTAACCATCAGACATGCTACTGTTACTTTCATTAAAAGATTTCATTTGCTGCACCCCAACAATTATTTAGTGTTTTCAAACTTCATCTCAAATTTTGCTTTCTATCTTTGAACATATGGTCCCTCAGCCCAACAACAACCGTTTAAAACCATTCCAGGTGTGTGAACTGCTGCAGCTCGTTGGTTAAGATCCATTTATCTCACGCTCATCAGGTTACAGATGATCTACAGTTAAGTTATTAGAGCAGCTGCGGTGCAATTTTAATCATCGGCCACAAACCGTTTCTTTGTGCGTCTGCGTTTCCGTCAGCTGTTTGGATCGACATGCTGATTGAAAATCTTCGCGCCGGCAAAACACGCAGCCATGGATAAGCACTCTGGTAGCCAATGCTGTCCATTCAAAAAAAAAAAAGTCAAAGTCAAAAGTCAGCTTTATTGTCAAGTGTGCTGATATGCATGACATACAGCACAGATGAAATGTCAGTCCTCTCAGACCCACAGTGCAAAGGCATGTCATAATATATTAAGAAAAACAATACAAAGATTTAAAAATCTATACACCCTATAAACAGTAAAGTGGCATGTACACAATGTCTCTTTTGAGGATAGAATGTTCATTTTTGAGTGTGGGGAGGGGGCATAATGTCAGATGGCGGAGGGGAGGGGGGTGTAAGGGTGGCTGTGGCAGGGGGCAGAGGCAGAGGGGGGAGGGGGGGCAGAGCAGGGAGGGAGGTGAGTCTCCTGACTGCCTGGTGGCAGAAACTCTTTGAGCTGCTGGTTTTGGCTCGGAGACTCTGAAGTCTCCTCCCCGACGGCAGCAGGCTGAAGAGGCTGTGGGGGGGTGGGGGGGGGGTCACCTGCCATCCTGATGGCTCTGTGGGTGAGGCGGGTGTTGTATATGTCCCGCAGGGGGGGGAGAGAGACACCAATGATCCTCTCGGCTGCCCTCACAATGCGCTGCAGAGTCTTACGGCAGGATACGGTGCAGGCGCCGTACCACACGGTGATGCAGCTGGAGAGGAGGCTCTCCATGGTGCCTCTGTAGAAGGTGTGCATGATGGGGGAGGGGCTCTGGCTCTCCATGGTGCCTCTGTAGAAGGTGTGCATGATGGGGGAGGGGCTCTTGCTCTCCATGGTGCCTCTGTAGAAGGTGTGCATGATGGGGGAGGGGCTCTTGCTCTCCATGGTGCCTCTGTAGAAGGTGTGCATGATGGGGGAGGGGCTCTGGCTCTCCATGGTGCCTCTGTAGAAGGTGTGCATGATGGGGGAGGGGCTCTGGCTCTCCATGGTGCCTCTGTAGAAGGTGTGCATGATGGGGGAGGGGCTCTGGCTCTCCATGGTGCCTCTGTAGAAGGTGTGCATGATGGGGGAGGGGCTCTTGCTCTCCATGGTGCCTCTGTAGAAGGTGTGCATGATGGGGGAGGGGCTCTGGCTCTCCATGGTGCCTCTGTAGAAGGTGTGCATGATGGGGGAGGGGCTCTTGCTCTCCATGGTGCCTCTGTAGAAGGTGTGCATGATGGGGGCGGGGCTCTTGCTCTCCATGGTGCCTCTGTAGAAGGTGTGCATGATGGGGGAGGGGCTCTTGCTCTCCATGGTGCCTCTGTAGAAGGTGTGCATGATGGGGGAGGGGCTCTTGCTCTCCATGGTGCCTCTGTAGAAGGTGTGCATGATGGGGGGAGGGGCTCTTGCTCTCCTTAGCTTGCGGAGGCAGTCCAGGCGCTGGGGGTCTTTCTTGGCCAGTGATGCTGTGTTGTTGCTCCAGGACAGGTCTTCAGAGATGTGCACTCCCAGGAGTGCCAACCTATTTTGCAAATTGCTAACTGGTCCTGGACAGCCACAGTCCTGCATGTTTTCAATGACTTCCTGCTCCAAAGAATCTGAATGTAATGAATGTTTCATCAAGATCTGCAGAAATTCTGGTAATGATCCCCTGGTCACAGTTTGGGACAAGCAGGGCCAAGAACAGGGGTCTGCAACCTACGGTTTTGGAGCCACATTTGGCTTTTTAGATCCTCTGTAGTGGCTCCATTAAGCCTTCACAAAACGAGACATGAATAAACATTCAAATTTTGTTATATTTATACACAACAGAAATCTTCAAAAGAAATCTTATCTTTTGGCTAAAAAGGGATTTAAAAAAAAAGTACATGCAAAAAATTCAATTTCAATTCAACTTTATTTATATAGCACCGAACACAACACATTAATTCCTAGGTGCTTTTAACAGAGAAAAGAAAAAAAAATGGATCCACATTGGACCAGCGCCAGGATCCGGTCTGCCCCTGAGCCTCCCGGACAGTCACCTCCATGTCCCAGGCGGCGGCACCCAGGATGCAGGACGGAGGGATAATGAGGTCTGGTGACTCAGAGGAAGAAGGGGAGGAGTGGAGCCGAGACAGGGCATCGGGTTTGATGTTCCGGGATCCAGGCTCGAATGACAGTGTGTAATTGAACCTACTGAGGAAGAGGGACCAGCGCGCCTGATGGGAGTTGAGCCTGCCGGCCGAGCGAAGGTACTCCAGGTTTTTATGGTCCGTCCAGATGATGAATGGGACTGTCACACCCTCCAACCAGTGTCTCCACTCTTGTAGAGCCCACACCACCGCCAGCAGTTCCCCACGTCGTAGTTTCCCTCAGCATGAGAGAGCCTGCGGGAGAAGTCGGCGCAGGGGTGGAGCTTGTGGGAGTCAGGATGCCGTTGGGAGAGCACCGCTCCAACCCCGGTGTTGGAGGGGTCTACTTCCACCACAAACTGTCGAGAGGGGTTGGGATGGAGTAGAACCGGGGCACTGGTGAAGAGGGTCTTCAGCCGGGCGAATGCTGCAGCTGCTTCCTCGGACCACCGGAACGGAACCTTGGTGGAGGTCAGTTGAGTTAGGGGAAAGGCCACCCTACTGTAGTTCCTGATAAACCGACAGTAGAAGTTGGCAAACCCCAGGAATCTCAACAGCTCCTTCCGGGTGGTGGGGACGGGCCATTCTGCGACGGCTTGAACCTTGGCTGGGTCCGGTTGGAGTGGCCCTTGGGCAATAATGAAGCCAAGGTACTGCACGGAGGTGGTGTGGAACTCACATTTCTCGGGCTTGACATACAGCCGTATTTCCAGGAGGCGTTGGAGGACCAGGCGGACATGCTCCCGGTGCTCCTCCAGTGAATGGGAGAAAACTAGGATGTCATCCAGGTACACGAAGACGAACTTGTCCGGAGGACATCGTTCATGAAGGTCTGGAAGACCGCTGGTGCATTCGTGAGTCCCAACAGCATCACTCGGTACTCGAAGTGTCCCAGCGGGATGTTGAATGCCGTCTCCCATTCGTCTCCTTTCCTGATCCGGACGAGATGGTAGGCGTTCCGGAGGTCCAGCTTGGTAAATAACCGGGCCTCGCAGAGGGGTTCGAAGGAGGGATCAATGAGGGGAAGAGGCGACTTCACTCTTCACTGTCATATCATTCAAGCCCTTGTAGTCTATGCAGGGACGGAGAGTGGCGTCTTTCTTTTTAATGAAGAAGAATCCTGGGGATGAATCCATAGCTGCCATTGGGGATGAGGAAGGGAGAATGAGGCCAGCAGCTAGTGATTCCTGGATGTACGTCTCCATCGCCTCCTTCTCGGGATGTGAGATGTTGTAGAGGCGTACCGCCGGCAGCGGAGCCCCGGGAAGCAGGTTGGTGGAGCAGTCATAGGGCCGGTGAGGAGGGAGAGTCCGAGCGAGGTCTTTACTGAAGACTGGCGCCAGCTCATGATACTCTGAGGGAACCGCAGCCAGATCAGAAGGAGCCTGAGCCAGAGAACGGGAACCGGAGATGGACTCGGCAGATCGGAGTCACTGGGAGTGACACTGGAGGCTCCACCCGATGATCGATGAGCTCCTCCAGTTGAGGTGTGGGTTGTGCTGCTGCAACTGAGGACAAGGGGCGTGACTGGAGAAGGGATCACCAGAAGCTGGAGAATCTCTCAGTGGTTCCCAGAGATGACCAGGGTGAGAGCTGTAGTGCAGTGGGTGACCCGGGAAATCAGCTGACCATCCAGGGCGTGGACACTTTGAGGAGAAGGTATTAACTCCAGTGGAAATCCGAGCTGGGCTGCCACCCCTGCGTCCACGAAATTGTCATCGGCTCCTGAGTCCACCAGAGCTGGAAGGGTTGCAGAGTGCTGATCCCAGTGGAGGCTGGCAGGTACCTTCATCCGGGCAGGGGAACTCGGGATACTGGAGATATGGCTCGTCGGAGGGTTCCCGGACACCGACCAGCCGCACCTTTTGGGTAGACTCGGGCAGGAGTCCCGAAGGTGTCCGGCTTCACCACAGTAGAGACATAGCTGGTTCTGGAGGTGCTGGCGTCGTTCTCAGGGGTCCAGACGGGTCCGGCCCAGCTGCATTGGCTCATCGGCTGACTCAACATCTGCTGATTCGTTGGACACTCTGGGACCCGGAGGGAAAGTCGATGACCTGGGAGTCGACTGGGAGGAGAAGGGTCCGGCGGGGAAGGATCAGTGGTCAGTACGCTCTCGCTGCCTCTCCCTCAGCTGATTGTCAAGACGGATGGTGAGTGCAATGAAGTCATCGAGGGAGGAGGGTTCGTCCCGGGTCGCCAGCTGGTCCTTGAGTCCCTCCGAGAGGCCCTGGGCATAGTTTCCCTGGAAAGCCTCGTCGTGCCACCCACACTCCTTTACCAGGATCCGGAACTCGATTGAACAGTCAGCTGCTGACCTGGTGCCCTGGGAGAAGGAGAGGAGCCACCGTGCCGCCTCCCCCTTCTTTACCAGTTGATCGAACGCCTTCTCCAGCTGCTTGGTAAAGCGGGCCCAGGTCTGGATAGCCGGTGAATCATGGTTCCAGAGTGCCGTCACCCACCGAGCTACCTTCCCTCGCAGGAGGTTGGTGGTGTTGGCGATCTTGGCCCGATCAGAGGGATATTTGAAGGGCTGGAGGTCGAAGACAAGGCAGCACTTCAGCAGGAACTGTTCACAGGAGCCCAGTTCCCCGGCGTATGGTTCTGGTGGGGGAACGAAAAGCTTCTTGCTGGGAGAGGAGTCATCCAGGGTCCGTGGGGAGGGGGTGGTGCTGGGGTCTGACATCGGAGCATCTATAGGAGTCGGCTGGACCAGCCGCTGATGAATGTTTTGAACGGACACAGCGAGCTCCTGCAGCAGACATTTGTGCTGACCGAGTAGCCCCCCCCTGGGAGGAGAGGGCTTCTCCCACTGAGTAGAGGTCCGCTGGGTTCATTTTCAGGCCAGAAGGTTCTGTTACGGCTGAGAGCCGGTGCGTGGAGTTTCTGGAACCCAAAAGCAGACCAGGAGGCAGAGCAGGTACAATTAGCAATCATTTACTTCTATTGCTAGACCTGGGAGACGAGGGAACGGAGACTCTGGGATGCAGAGTGCGCAGGCGAGGAGACTGCAGCAGGGAGGAACGCTGCACAGCCAGGCGGGGAGGCCAAGGACACTTGAAGCAGGGAATCGTGGAGTGCATGAGAGGAGCAGGTTACTCATACGAGAGACACAATCTTCTGGCACCAGACCCACCTCATTGCAGGGTTTAAGAGGTGGAGCAATCAATTAGTTAATTACCTGCAGGAGTGTCAGTGAGGAGGATCCAGTGCTGAAGCGAGGTGTGGATCCTCACACACATGAGCAAGCAGGTTTATTTGCGACTGTGGAAAGGAAAAACTCCCTCTAACAGGAATAAACTTTTGCAAAAACCAGACTCAGAGGTGGTGGCATTCTGTTGACCGGTTGAGGTGAGGGGATAGAGGAGAGGAGAGGATTGGGAAGACAGAGAGATAGATTGGGTGGGGAGATATCAACCTTGATTCAGGTAATTGGCAAAAACACAGACCCTGGTCTGGGTAGAGAGAGATAGAGAGAGGTAGAGAGCGAAAGAGCGATAGGTGTACAGAGAGAGGTCGAGAGAGATGCGGGGAGGGGATGTTTTGAAGGAATCCTAACTGTAACACTACAGTAGAGAGAAAGTCTGTGAATTCAGACAGAAATTAAGAGTATGTTCCAGGAGGACGGTCCACTATGACAAGTAGAACTGGCTGCTGTGTTTTCCAGTCAGAATGCATAGGAATTAGAGTGAGTTTTTCAAAGGATTTCTGGTTAGTTTTTGGTCTGGGATCGATAAGAAGACTAGAGTTATAGATAGATGCTACTCCTCCTCCTCATCCAGTTTCTCGAGGGATATGGTGACGAACATGAGTGGGAGGAGTTGCTTCATTGAGGCTGAGATATTCATCTCTTTTTAACCAGTGAGGGTAAATAAATCAAATTTGTGATCCTGGGGGTTGGAGGGAGGCTGTCCTCCAGCCGGGCCGGGCTGGGCCTTCGCTCTTCCTGGTCTGGGGGGGGGCTGGTCTGGGGCTCGGCGGCTGGGGCCTTCTCTGTCCCGCCGGGGTTGGGGGGATGGCCCCCGGGGGTTCGGTGGGCTCTGCTGTCGGGGCCGGGGGGGCTCCCTGCCCGCGTGGCCTGGGAGCGCTGCACTGACCAGTCCCGGCTTGGCGGCTCGGGTCGGGGCCCGGGGCTCTGCGCCCTTTATCCTTCTCTTGTGGGCCCCTCTGGCCTGGGGAGGGTCCTCTCTGCGCGCTCCGTCTGGTGCCTTCCGGGTTGGGGCGTGGCTCTCCGGGGGGGTTTGTCGGGGCCTTCCTGGATCCGGTGGGTCGCTGGGTGCCAGAGTGGCGGCGTCCGGCCCTGGTGGCCTTGGGCCCCGGGGTGATGCTGCAGGCCCCCCCACAACAGTTCCATTCACACCCAGAGGATAAACCACATGCACACACACACACACACACACACACACACACACACACACACACACACACACACACACACACACACACACACACACACACACACACACACACTTCCACTCCTCATTGACGAGATTGTGCTGTTAATTATCAAAATCAAGTTGTTTGCTTTTTGTTGTTGTTGGCTTTTTTTTCATCCTGTTTGTTTGTTTTTGTTTTTGTTTTGTTTTTTGTTTCATTCTGTTTTTCTCTTTTTTTTCTTTCTTTGTTTTGTGTCCTTTTGTTTTTGCTTTTATTATAATTGTTGTGATTATTTTGATTTTTGCTCTGTTGTTGCTCAGGCTGGTTTAATCTCATGGCAGTTGGAAAATATTTAGATCACTGTGATTACTGTATTATTAAAAAGAAAAAGAAAAAAAATTTATTAACAAGGGTATTGTATGTATCTCCCCACCAAGTCTTTCTCTGTCTCTCCTCTCCTCTCCTCTCCTCTCCTCTCCTCCATCCTTTCACCCCAACCGGTCCTCAGAATTCCTCCACCTCAGTCTGGTTTCTGCAAAGTTTTTCCCTGTTGGTGGAGTTTTTCTTTCCACAGTCGCAAACACACCTGCTTGCTCATGTGGATATGTTGGGCTTTTCTATTTTCTTTATAAAAGCACATTGGAATGACTGTAATGTATTTAAAAATGTCTTTCTTTTTTTTTTTTTTTTTTTAAAAGAAAAAATTATTGTGATCCATTATTATATCACTTACAAGTAAAGATTTAGATGATAGTGAACGCATATTTAACAGTACACATTTGATTGGTGTTGGATTTTGTTTACCGATAGCAGTTTTGACTTTTATCAGATTCCTATGTTTAACTCCTCTCGTGTGGGATTCATCTCGTCTTTGGTAAAATGGTCGTGGAACAGACACAGTCTCCACATGAAAGATTAGGATGTTAGAGGGTGAGAAGACAGCACGAAGAGAGTTTAGTTTTGAGAACACAGATGGTGAGGATGTAATTGACAGAGGAGAACAGTAGAGGGTGCTGGTGCTGCCAACAGCAGCCTGAGGAGTCCAGGAGGAAGGACACTTGCGGGTGTGTTCATGTGATGTAAACAGTCAGTCTCGAGAGGACGAGTGTACTTTATGTAGGATATTAGCAGCTAAAATCTTCCTCCCGAGCATGCTAGGATAAGTCCGTCAGGAAGGAAGAAAGAGGGACGGTTCCAGAATAAGTTGAAGTTCTCAATGAAATCTACATTGTAGCTTCTGCAGGCGGAAGTAAGAAGTTCAGGCTTAAACTTCTGCTGAAGCGAGCTGCGCCTCGGCCAAGTGTGGGAATGGGACCGGAGATTAAGACAGATTTTCCAGTTACTTAAAAAGCTCATTAAAGTCCTTCTTCGTCACTTCGGATTGCCGACGGGCCGTATAATTAGTAACTATAACTTGGTGGACGGACAGTGGAAGTGCGTAAAAGCTCTGGAATCTTACCGAGGATTATAGGAACCGTTGCGCCAGGAAAATCAATGTGTGACCGCGTTGAAGAAGCGGATGTTTCTGGTGATGGAATCTCCTATTATTAATGTGGTTGGAGAGAAGAGAGGACGAGGAACAGGTGGTGGATGAAGATGAGGAGATGACCAGGCAGACTTGTTCTGTGGTGAAGCGGTGCCGGCGATGGGAGTGGAGCGGTGTCTCATCACGGCTTCCTTAATGAGTCTACGATGAGAAGCGGAGGTCTTCTGACGAGAAGAAGGTCGCTGGTCTTGCTGTCTAGGGGAATTGGAAGCCGCTCCAGTGCTGTTGCACTGATGAAGATGCAGCTGTTGTGGGCGCAGGAGGAGGGCAATCCAGGCGCGAAGCTGCCGGGGCAGCCGCAGCAGGAGCATCGGCTGGGCGAACTGGGACGTCACCGGCCAGTGGAGCATAAAGTTAGACAAGTTGAGTTTCAGAGGTAAGGCCGCTGCAACGGAGCGTCCTTTTTGACCATGGATTATGCATACTGTGAGTACATATCACTAATTTTGCTCTTTTTATAATTAGTGTATGTAAAAATGTAAGTTTAGATACACCTGGAATATGATATTTATAGAAGGCTCAGCAATTACCTCGCTAATAATAAAAAGTGTAAAATTATTGATATGTACTTACAGTATACGGTCGGAATTCCATTGTTGTTTGGTGGCTGGCAGTTGTTAACAAGTGAGGTGCAGGGCAGAATGCAGGAGCCTGTGAGCCTGAGCTCAGGAGAGCAACACCCAGGCTTTACAGCTTGGCAGAAGTGTAGCAAAAATCACATGTAAAAAATCAGCCAATAGTGAAACTACACAGCTCGTAACTTGTGAGTTGTCTGTATTTTCAGCACGTGTATTCGAATGCGTAGACTTTTCAGATTCAGGTTCATACTGACAAATTATTTTATACATTGACAACTCCAGACAGACATACTAGCCCCGTTTCCACCGCACACAAGTGCCGGGACGGAGTGGAGCGGTACGGAGCGGTACAGAATAGAAACCCCGACCGAAATTTTGGGTCGCGTTTCCACTGCAAAGAGGAGCTTAAAAAGTGGGCGGGGCTTATGAGCTCCGCAGAAATGTGACATTACAACAGAAAAGAAAGTCGTCAGATCTAGATCTTGTGAGTCCTTTACATCCTCCACTTGTTTTTTTTTGGCAGAGCTGCAGCCGCAACTTCCGTGTTTGTTGTGAGAGAGCGAACGCTCCGGCCACTTGCCGACAACTTGGAGCGACTTGCCCCGCACTCGAGCGCTCGGGTGCGGGGCAAGTGGCCGGAGCGTTCCCCCCGGTTGGCTGAGGCACAGACACGTGAGTTTGAGCTTTCTGCTCAAACGCAGGAGGCACTCCACTCCGGCGCTGATCGCGGTCCGGCAGCTCAGCGTCGGAACACGGAGGCGCCGATTTCCGAGCTCCCTTTCATCGCTTCCGCGGTCCGTCCCCGCGATAAAGCGCCACTGACCGAACAGAACGCTGACCGCCTCTGGGAAGCGGAGCTGTCGGAGCGCCATCAGCGCAGGAGCCAAAATCTCCAGACTCCGGTGTCCCGGATGCGCATCCACGCCACGGCGAGCGCTATGCTGCAAACAGAAAACTCCAACACGATACAAAGTCCCGAGCCCCGGTCTCCCCCTGCCTCAAGTCGCTCTTTCACCACAAACACTAAAGTTGAGCAGCAAAGAAAATAAAATAAAAATAAAAACAACCAGTGCAAAGCTGACCACACTGACAGCAGAGGCTTCATCCAGCTGACACATTAACATATTGAGGGCGTGTAGTAAATCACTGACCAATCAGCAGACAGCTCCTCAACCTCAGACCCGTTCCATGCTCCCCGGCACCCCAACGGAAGGGGAGCGGAAAAGCGGTCGCCTTTGGAGCGGTCTGGAGCGGTTTAGACCGCATTCCTGTCGTGACACGTGAACAGGAGCGGTTTAGACCGGTCTAGGCCGGCACTTTTTGTGCAGTGGAAACAGGGCTATTGAAGTACAGACAGATAACTCAAGGTGCAGACAAGCAGATTGAGGTACAAACAGTCGGCTCTCAATTCACATCTAACTTCAGACAGACAGATTGAGGTACAGACAGACAACTTTTAATACGCATAGACAAATCATTTTGCTACAATAATACCCCCATATTCCTACCTCAGATTGTGTTCATACAAGAATTATGTTGACACTTCTTCTGGACATTGCTGTCAACAGTATACTGCAGTTCACAATGGTCTCCTTGAGGGCTATATTATTTTAAGTTGTAATTGTCATGGGTGTCAGACAGGACCAAATTGCAGGACTCTGAGGCAGGCTGCATTTAACCAAGTCTTTATTTACAATAGACAGCACAGACCGACGTGAGATGCAGGTTGCTCCTCAAACTGGGGTGCGCGGCCGACCGAGACTCCAGACAGTGATCAGGATGGACCAGACATCAATGACTAACAGACCAACAATAGTCAAACACAGACAAGACGAATATAACTAACATGGTAATGACGGCAGACTGGCTACAGGTGTGGAACCGGCAGAACATGTGACCCACTTAAAGGGTGATCCTCAGCTCCTTCAGCTCCTTGGCTGCTGGGAGTTTCACTAATGGCACAAAGTGGGCCATTTTAGAGAAACGGTCCACGACAGTGAGGATAGTGGTAAAACCCTATGTGTCAGGGAGGCCAAAGACAAAGTCAATGGACAGGTCTGCCCATGGCCGAGTGGGTACTGGGAGTGGCTGCAAAAGACCAGAGGGGCAAGAACGAGGAGTCTTGTTACATGCACAAACAGGGCAAGCCCTGACATATTCACGGACCTCCCTGTTCTTTCATGGCCTCCAAAAGTGCTGCCTCACTATGAACAGGGTGCGCTGAATTCCTGGGTGACAAGACAAACAGTTAGTATGGGCCCATCAAATAACCCTAGACCGTACTGGGGAACACACAAACAGGCAATAGGGAAGACAACCTGGCGGCACTGCCACCCCCTCCAGAGCATGTTGAACGTGCTCCTCAATCTCCCAAGTCACCGCCCCCACCACACAGGTCGCAGGTAAGATTGGCGTGGGGGAACGAGGAGCAGGATCTGGTTCAAGGACACAGAAACGGGCATCAGGCGTTCTTTGAACCAGGGAGATATGACACCACAAAGTCAAACCTGGTAAAAAACAGAGCCCACAGGGCCTGCCGAGAGCTTAATCTTTTAGCTGACCTGATGTACTCGAGGTTCCTATAGTCAGTCCATATCACAAACGGGTGCTCTGCACCCTCCAGATAGTGCCTGCACTCCTCCAATGCAGACTTAATGGCCAGGAGCTCTCGATTGCCAATGTCATAATTCTGCTCAGTAGGGTTCAGCCGCCTGGAAAAAAAAGCACACGGGTTCAGCCTCCCATCTCCAATACTTCACTGAGAGAGCACCGCCCCTACACCAACATCTGAAGCATCTACCTCCACCACAAACTGCCTTCCTGGATCCGCAATAGGTGAACTTGGCCCCAAGTTCAGAAAACGCCTGATCAGCTGAGGGATTCCAAGAAAATGGGACCTTGGGGGAAGTTAAGGCATGTAGTGGCACCGCAATGGAGCTAAATCCCATAATAAACCTACGATAAAAGTTAGCAAACTCCAAAAATTGCAATAGGTGTTTGCGGGTACCTGGGGTCAACCATGCAGTTACAGCCCTGACCTTTTCTTTGTCCATCTCAACTTTCCGTTCTGAGATGACGCGTCCAAGAAAAGAAATTGAGGGAGCATGAAACACACATTTCTCGGCTTTTACAAACAAATGGTTACTCCGGAGGCACTCTAAAACAAACCGAACATGATCGACGTGACTGGCTAGGTCAGAAGAAAAAATCTAAATATCGTCGAGGTACACAAACAAAAACTTATTTAATGCATCTCTTACAACATCATTGACCAGGTTTTGGAAAACTGCAAGAGCATTCCATAACACAAAGGGCATCACCAAATATTCATACTGGCCTGAACGAGTATTAAACACAGTTTTCCACTCCTCCCCCTACCTAATCCGGACCAAGTGATAAGCATTACGCAAGTCCAGTTTAGTAAACACCTTGGCTCCCTGCAGGCGTTCAAAGGCCGACGTCATGAGAGGTAGTGGGTAGCGGTTCTTAACTGTAATTTCATTTAGGCCCCTGTAATCAATGCATGGTGGAAGTGTCTTGTCCTTCTTTTCAACGAAAAAAGATCCTGCCCCTGCAGGGGAGGATTTTTGCCTTTAAGGCAGACTCAGTATAATCCTTCATGGCTTGATTCTCGGGTTGTGAGAGTGAGTAAATGCGACCCTTGGGGGAAGTGGTACCCAGCAATAAATCAATGGCACAGTCATAAGGACGATGAGGTGGCAGTGATGGAGCCTTCCCTTTATTGAAATCTCTTTGAGATCATGGTAGCAGCTGGGAACTCGGTCAGGATATTCTGGAACCTCAACAGCTGCAACATTAACTAAAGACACTGACCGACAATGCTCAGAACATTTCCTTCCCCAACTCAAAATCACTCCCGACTCCCAGTCAATATGGGGCTTGTGCACACACAACCAAGGAAGGCCCAAATAAACTGGGTAGGATGGACTCAGATCTATATGAAATGAAATCTCCTCAACATGGGAGGGGCCAAATAAAAATTGAACTGAAAATGTCTTTTTATCAATGGAGAAAATCTCACGTCCATCCAAAGCAAAAGCCTTTAAAGGCAATGATAACATTTCTGTGGGAATATTGTGTTGCTCAGGCCAATTAAGGTCCATATAGTTCTCATCTGCACCTGAATCAATGAAAACATCAGTGTCTAATGTGGTGCTGTCATACCTCAGTTTAGCCGGCGTGAGTCTTCTTAAAGGCGCAGCGGAGGAATTCTTAAGACTCACCGGAGCCCTCCTTAACCCAGGTGAGCTTGTTCATTTCAAGGAGATGATGCAGCTCTGTGCCAGTGCTGACCGCAGTACAAACACAGGTCGTTGGTCAGGCGCCGATGTCGCTCCTGCGTGGAGATGCTAGTGTGGCCAAGCTGCATCAGTTCTTCAGGAAGCTGTGCAGTGATCAGTGCTCGCTCCTGCTGCTGGCGGGGTGGAGAGGGGTGGGATCCTCTCATGTGTTCGTGGCTCCTCTTCTCAGTGAATCCGTCTGCCTGAGATGTTCACGGACCGTCAGACGATTATCCATCTTGACAGCCAGGGCAATGAGGGAATCCAAGTCATCCGGGACATCCAACGAGAAAAGCTGATCGCGGACCAAGCTGGCCAGCTCGTAGAGGAAAGTGCCCCGCAGTGACACATAGTTCCAGGCACAGTCTGCGGAGAGAGTGCGGAACTCAATCACATAGTCAGCCGGGGCGTCGATCAAAGATTTGTAACGGTACGTCTGCAAACATGTCCACAGTGTCACACAGCCGGGATTGGCAGTTCCATCCAGCGTTGGCCCAACCTTCCGCTCTGCCAAACAGGTGGGAGATAATGTACGCTACCATCAACCTCTATGTTGGAAATGCGCCTGGCTGCATCTCGAAGTGGAGACCACACTGGACCAGGAAGGGTCGCGAGTCTCCGGAGTCTCCCGAGAAACGCGCTGGGCTTAACAGCTGTGACGACTGCATTGCTACAGCAGTAGCAGCCGGCGGCACCGATGGGAGAGCCGGAACTGAGAGACAAGTAATGAGCTGCTGGAGCTGACCGGTGAGTTGGTTCAACTGAGTCTTCACTGAAGTGTGTCGTGTGAAAGATCTTGGAGACCCGCCGTTAATCCAGCCAACTGCTCATCATGTTGAGTGAGGTGGCTTCCCTGCCTCCCAACTGCTCCTAGAAGCTGCTGATCAGAGTCTGCTAGAGCCATAAGGGTTGGTCTATTCTGTCACGGGTATCAGACAGGACCCAATTGCAGGACTCTTAGGCAGGCTGCATTTAACCAATAGATTTACAATAGACAGCACAGACCGACTTGAGATGCAGGTTGCTCCTCAACCTGGGGTGCGTGGCCCGCCTAGACTCAAGACAGTGATCAGAACAGACCAGACATCAATGACTAACAGACCAACACACAGACAGGACATATATAGCTGACATGGTAATGACTGCAGACTGGCTACAGGTGTGGAACCGACAGGACTGCACAGAACATGTGACCCACCCACCATTCAAGGGTGATCCTCAGCCTTGTCGCTGACAGTAATTTGTTTGTAGAACCCGCCTGCTATATTTTCCTTTGCACCTTAAGGACTACTGTCCTTTTTTTTTTTTTTATAATTCCTCGTTAAAAAAGACCATTCAAGCAGCAAGTTTTTTTTCTCATGTTTTTGAGAATATACTCTAGGGGTGGGAAGATGCAGCTGGCTACTAGTGTGGCTTGAACAGGTGGTAACAATAGGGAAATGCCAGTATTGTGAGGGCCATAGCTCGCAGCAACATATTGAAAAAAACAAGAGCTATTAACTTGTTCATTTTCGGAACTGAATTATGAACTGAAATACTTCATTTTAAAATTTGTGAACTGAACTTTGAACGAGTTCATGTTGAAAGTAAACTCTCCTAACACTGGAGCCGGGTGGTCAGGATGCACAGTGGCTTTGTTTCAAAATGACTTTCTTGTGTTTAACCGATACTGCAGCCTTTTTAATTGAGGTCCTGTCCACATGAGTCAACATCATCTTATTCCTTCCCCATGTTCTTCAATAAAATATTCCGCCCACATCTGACTATGAAGACGGCTCAAAATGATGTAGTACATATTGTAACGGTTTGGTGGGGGCACGTGTGGAAAGGCTTTTGTTTGAGGTGCCAGCCAGGTATCTCTCCTGACATGTAAGATGTTTTAGTCAGTTCGTCACAATTTAATAAATTAAAATAATTTAAAAAGTAAAGATAGCTACATAGCTCAAAACTCCTGAAGTGAAAGGTAACATACTTGGAAAGTTGGAGAATGCCGGGCAGCAGAAATTTAGCTATTTTCGGAATTGTTACGTTACGTTATGGAACGCGCACGGACGTGAGCCTGAGTGGAGCGTGATAACAAACGTGTGCGTCCTGTGGACGACTAGTCTGCATGGTCTCCTATGGTCTCCTATGGTCATGAACTATGGGTCATGGCCGAAAGAACGAGATCCCGGGTACAAGCAGCTGAAATGAGCTTCCTCCGTAGGGTGGCTGGGCGTACCCTTAGAGATAGGGTGAGGAGCTCAGTCACCCTTAGAGATAGGGGGGGGGAGCTCAGTCACCCTTAGAGATAGGGGGAGGAGCTCAGTCACCCTTAGAGATAGGGTGAGGAGCTCAGTCACCCTTAGAGATAGGGGGAGGAGCTCAGTCACCCTTAGAGATAGGGTGAGGATCTCAGTCACCCTTAGAGATAGGGTGAGGAGCTCAGTCACTCTTAGAGATAGGGTGAGGAGCTCAGTCACCCTTAGAGATAGGGTGAGGATCTCAGTCACCCTTAGAGATAGGGGGAGGAGCTCAGTCACCTTTAGAGATAGGGTGAGGATCTCAGTCACCCTTAGAGATAGGGGGAGGAGCTCAGTCACCTTTAGAGATAGGGTGAGGAGCTCAGTCACCCTTAGAGATAGGGTGAGGAGCTCAGTCACCCTTAGAGATAGGGTGAGGATCTCAGTCACCCTTAGAGATAGGGGGAGGAGCTCAGTCACCTTTAGAGATAGGGTGAGGAGCTCAGTCACCCTTAGAGATAGGGTGAGGAGCTCAGTCACCCTTAGAGATAGGGTGAGGATCTCAGTCACCCTTAGAGATAGGGGGAGGAGCTCAGTCACCTTTAGAGATAGGGTGAGGAGCTCAGTCACCCTTAGAGATAGGGGGAGGATCTCAGTCACCCTTAGAGATAGGGTGAGGATCTCAGCCACCCTTAGAGATAGGGTGAGGATCTCAGCCACCCTTAGAGATAGGGGGAGGAGCTCAGTCACCCTTAGAGATAGGGGGAGGAGCTCAGTCACCAGGAGGAGCTCGGAGTAGAGCCGCTGCTCCTCCACATGGAGAGGAGCCAGCTGAGATGGCTCGGGCATCTATTTCGGATGCCCCCCGGACGCCTCCCTAGGGAGGTGTTCCGGGCATGTCCCTCCGGTAGGAGGCCTCGGGGCAGACCCAGGACACGCTGGAGGGACTATGTCTCTCGGCTGGCCTGGGAACACCTTGGGGTGCCACCGGAAGAGCTGGAGGAAGAGTCTGGGTGAGGGAAGTCTGGGCAACAGTGGTATAGTGGCATTCCACTGCATTTTGTATCAGGAGACATTGTTTAATATTAGGGATGCTCCAGTCAGGTTTTCTGCTGCCGATCACTGATACCGTCACATGGATTGGCTGGATCATAACTAAATTGAAAAATGTAGTTATGATGAGTGCCACTACCTAGATGATTTGGAAAAAAGTGATGATTAAAATCACCTTAATCTGGACAAAGGGATGGTTTTACTTTTTCAAGAGAAATAATACAAAAACCTTGCAAAGAACAACTGAAAAACCCTTAAGATTACCTGTAAAGCAATCTTTAACCAATTGGAAATATTAAGGCTTTCAACAGGCTAAATAGTGCAGAAAAATCAAATAAATAAAAGGCAATATATCTCAATACTACCTAAATCAAATAATGTCAAAGGAAAAAAACAACTTAATGCTTTCTTTTAATTTACAAAAGAAATGTCTAAATCTGCATCAATCCAGTGAACTGTTAAACTCAGCATTTACACGGGACCAGTGTTTGGAATAACGGCGTTTAAAATAACGGCGTTATTTTTTCAGTAACGGGGTAGTCTAATTAATAGTTGTTTACACCGTTACAATGCCGTTAACGTTACTGAACGTTAAATGGGGTGCGTTACATTGCATTGATGTCCTCCAGGAGCACCCCAGGCTTCATACCCGGCTGGAGTGACTGTGAGGAGGTGGCTAAAAAACCAGGTCAGTGATTGGCTCAGGCGGAGTCATCTTTCATGGGAGCCAATCAGCTTTTACACACGTGCCAGCTGAGCACACACACACACACACACACAAACACGAGAGCAGCGTGAAGCAGTCCGATGAAAACTTTTTTTTCATTTTTAACATTCAAGGTGGCGAAACAAGCACTACTTTAAATCCACTGTGGTCAAAGGCAAGAACGTGCATGTGAAGTGTACATTACGTTCCGGAGCAAAGACTTTGTCCACATCTGTGGTGAGCAACTCAAATTTGATGAAGCATCTCACAACGACACACGCGTCTACAAAGCGTGTAGCCAAAACGAACCTCAACCACAGACGAGATCCACGAGCGAAGAAGGACACGGAGCAAAGTCGCCCAAGCAGCAAAAGCTCCATCTTTCTGCCTCGCCTTTTCTTGTTGTTTAAACATTTACTTTTGCTGTGAACGAAATACTTGGAAGTACACGTTGTTTACTTGGTTGTGAACATTTGATTTAATTTGATATAGAGTAAAACACACTGTTTACTTTTCATGATAATACTTGAAGTGCAGGATAAACCTCTGTTGATGTGCAATAAATATAGTTATGTACAACAACAAGCACCTGTCTGTCCTACTCATTTCTATTGACTTGTGAAACCTGCTAAAAAAAATCTGAATTTTTTGATACATAGCAACTGTTTTTTAACAGTAACGGAAATAGTTACTTTCCTTGGTATTCAGTTACTTTCATTATAGAGTAATTAAATTACTAACTCAGCTACATTTTGGAACTAGCAGTGAGTAACTATAACTAATTACTTTTTTAAAGTAACGTTCCCAACACTGCACGGGACTGACGTCCGAGCTCCATATACAGTGTTAGTGGTGAAACGTCCAGAGCATGAGAGGCCTTCTTGAAGGAGATGTTGGGTCTGACAGTACACTGTCTGGAGCTCTGTCAGGGCTACGAACCCGGTGTCTTCCATCACTGAGAGAGGCTGGTCATCTAGTCCCGTAAATTCAATGATTTTCCTGGTTATTTGCTGAACCTTCTGACTGTCACGCTCATGAGGACGAGTGTTGCGAAGCATGAGCTCTGTTAAATGCCGTCTAACTGTTGCAGTGAGCCTCAAAAACTCGCCATACTCCAATTGCTTGTTCTTCAAATGTTGGGTCACGTTTTTTTGTTTTGTTTTGCCTTTTATAGTGCATCGCCCGCCAGGTATTTTTTCATTGCAGGATGCAAACTTTACATCACTCTCAAAGATCTTAAAGGTCCACATGGCCGACATGTTTGTTGTTGATGTTTGCAGCCTGTGCAGTATGAAGGAAAGGCGGCGGGGTTTTGTAATAGGCAATGAAAGGCATGAATTGGCAAATGCCGATTACGTATTTTCCACGAAGATCAGCCAATAATTATTGGTGGGCGATAGATCGGACCACCACAATTAAATATATCCTAATATTGAAATTGCACTTGTTTTAGTTTGTACATTTAATATTGTAGATATTTTGTATATTGAATCAAAAGCAAACGTTTAACACTAAACCTTTTCCTTAACTCTTATTTTATTTTCATTATTTCTAATTATTTTAGTTTTTGCTTTGTAAAGCGTCAGATTATTATTCTTATTCTTATTCTTATTCTTATTATTAGAAAAACTTGTACTTGGTCAGGATACTGATCGAATGGAGCCCTTGGAGTTTGACACCCCTGAGCAAACCTATGCTTTCCTGTTTCATGTGAAATATGAATTAAGTCCCGTTTATTTACAGCAGCTCATAAACAAGAAATCTGTATATTCCAAAAATAAACAGAATATTAATATGCATGCAAACAGTCAATGATGCAATCATCCCCCTTTTCTTTCCCTCTCTCTGAGCATCCACCTCTTCTTGTTTTCCTCAGTTCCCTGTTTAAAACCCTCCCAGCCTGCGTCGGTTTGTCTGCCTGCCGTCCCTGTCTTCTTATGTAACCGCAGGAATTCAAGCTGGTCGCCAGGTTGGCACGGATCTGCATGTGTCCGTGTCCGTGTGCGTGTGCGTGTGTGTGTGTGTGTGTGTGTGTGTGTGTGTGTGTGTGTGTGTGTGTGTGTGTGTGTGTGTGTGTGTGTGTGTGTGTGTGGGTGTGTGTGTGTGTGTGTGTGTGTGTGTGTGCGTGCTCGGTAGTACTACGTTGTTTTTGCTGATGTCATAAGCACTTTTCCACTCAGTGTGACTGAACACGCTCTGGCTCGCTCTGTGTGCATCCAAACCCCCTGCTGGCTTTCCCTGTCAGATGGATCATAGAAACACACCAGCATGAGGCAGCTGCAGATGGCAATGCTGGATGGAGCAAAGACATTTCTCAGTATTAAACCTCCACCTATTGGAAATTTCATTCACGCACTGATATCTTTTTTTATGCTACTTAAACATTTATATTTGCTGGTGACTATAAGTGGCTCCAAAAACCCGTCACACAAGAGGAAGTCTTTTCATTTCAATGTTGCATTTTGTGTCTGATATCGACAAGTAGCTGAAGGTTAGTACTCATACTTGGACTCGTTCTTTAACGAAGTAGAATCCTGAACCAGAAGTGTTTGGTCAAAATTCAATGCTCCATGGTTCTTCTTCAGCTTCACACTGTTACCATGCAGAAATGCAGTATAAAAAGCCTTTGCATCACAGATGTACTTGGCTACTTCTGGCTCTATTTAGTCTGGCTACTTGTGTACCAAATGTCTTTATCTTCTCCTTTAGTCATTGTAGGTTGACAAAACTGCTATCCAATAAACAAAACTATATTTTTGTTTGTGCAGCTCGCTACAGATGCAGCCCACTCGTGCTGGAGAGAGAACTCTCTGACCATCCAATCAGAGGGCTTGATTTCACTGACGTCATGCTAGGCCTTCTTGAAGACCCTGAGTCGCCAATATCAAAATCTGATTAGTTGAAGCAGCAGCGTGACCGACACTAGTTTTACACTGCAGTCACCTGCAGAATCGAATGTGAAGGCCTCAGGCAGACTTCTTGACCCAGCAACAGGTGATAGCTAAAATGTGATTGGTTAAAAGCTTTAATATGGATGTATGCGTCTGGAAGCACTGTAGCCTGGGAGAAGCCATGAGAAGAAGCGGACAGGCCATTTGAAATTATTTAATAAGTATTCACGAACAAAATATAATGAACATCAGCCTGTTCTTCAGATCTTTTTCTTAGGCCTGCAGAGAAGCCTTGAAGGCCCTGACAGTCTGCCACTGGTCAAATCAGAGTTGGTTGTACTCACTTCCCCTCCGAGCCGTAGCTGTTCATGCTGTCCTCTATGGACTCGTGGCTGGCCTGGCGAATGGTCCGACTGGGCATCTCCACAGCAAGACCCGTCTCCGTGCTCCTCTGGATCCCCCCCTTCAGCTTCCTGCCATCAGTATCCACTGTAGGGAAACACACGGAAACGCTCCAGCCGCACGTATTGAAAAGAGGAAGACAGTGTCTGAAAAGGCTAGAGCCCCGAGTTGTTTGGATATATGGTCTTTACAATGAAAACAACACAAATGCCATGGTTGAAAAAACAGTTTCACTTATTTACTCTTGTCATTTTCATGTAAATTCAAACAATACAGTCAGACACAACAGAAAAGGATCATCTTGGGATGTGAATCACACAAAATGTGCAAAATCATAAGGAAAACCTATCACGTTTTAAAAATGATAATGATGCTGTATTTTCTGGATTATTGAGAACACCCGAATATAAGCCGCACCCACCTATTTTAAAAACAAAAATAAATGTGTACATATAGAGGCCGCACTTGACTATAAGCCGCAGGTGTCCATGTTGTAACAGGGCATGAATTTCACTGGGATTGTGTTTTTTGGGGGTTTTTTTAAAGGAGAGGGGGAGTGGAGGAGAGAGCGAGAGAGGGAGAAAGCTGCATGTCCTTGATAGCGTACTTTCCTCGAACTGAACTGCGGCGAGTGTGGGGTGTGAGGCTGGAGCTGCTGGAGGAGGGTGGGGGGCGCAATATGTCCTATTTGGTGGTAAAATAACAACATTTATTTTGAGGAGCAAAATTTCTTTTGTTTAGAAAAATCATTTTAGACACGTGGTACATTTTTATATGCTATGTTAAAAAGATGGAACAAAATCTATATTTTCTGGGAGGTTGGGGTTGAAGATAACGTAAGAATAACTAAATAATTTCTTGGGAATTATATTCTTACAATTATATATACAGGTTTTTGAATATTTCAGATCTTGTGTGAAAATAAAACAAAATGCTTTATCTGAGTGAAATAAGATTTATTGTTTTATTGCACATTTCATTCGAATGTTTTGGCCAAAAATACTGCAAAACGCAATGGAATCGATGAGATTATCTCTATTTATCTGCACCACTTCACATATATGTTTCTGTCCTGCTGCCACCTTGTCAGTGTCAGTTGAAGGATGAGCACATGGATGAGAAACCATTTTAACAAGGCCAAGGACAAAAGCACTCCATTCCTCCTTCCAGCAGGGACATACATCTTCTTACAAAATAGACCACAAAACCAATGCATGCCGCACTTTATGGGGCCGGCTTCAAGGTGTCCTGTGATGTGTGTGTGTGTGGTGTGTGTGGTGTGTGTGTGTGGGGGTATTGTAATGAAGTGCTCGAGCAGGAGGTCTTTGACCTTGTTTTTAGGGGAGGACAGGAAATATGTTTTCTTTTTAATAGTAAGGACACACACACACACACACACACACACACACACACACACACACACACACACACACACACACACACACACACACACACACACACACACACACACACACACACACACACACACACACACCAATCAGATCAGATCCAAGTGAGTAATCAGCTGACATCAGTGTGTTGGTGACTGTATGATCCGCCAGTATTTTGGATGAGGAATAAGATAAAAACTACTAAACAGTGAAGAAGAAAACAATCTGTGTAGCGTTAATTGGGGATTTTAGATTTAATTGTTGTTTTTTCCAAGTTCATCCATTCTGTGAAATGTCCTCATTCATTTAAAAACATGCCGTGGTCCTTACTTTAACAGGAGCACGCACGCACGCACGCACGCACGCAGTTAACTCGTTAACTCTGGAAGTTATCTCTGCAGTTATTAAAGAGTGACCTAGAATGGTGCTATTTCTATCGCATTCATGTGGGACAGGGACGTTGGCAGATTTGGGTTACAGCTTCGGCTTTCTGACTGGTTCCATATGATCAGTCATCTCCTGTTGGACCACAGAAGAAATGTTGTCACACTGCTGTATCTGCTGTCCACAACACTACAAAGACCTGGAAATGTAGCATTGAGAGAAAAATCTATGAGAAAAAGAAATACATACATGTAAAATGCATGTATTATTTTCTTTTGTTGTTGTAGCCTTTACATCAAGTTACCAATTACGATGATTCACACTGACTCAGGGAATGTTTCAAGCTCATTGCGTTCTAAAAAAGGAACTGGGTCAGAATGCAGATTTAATTCCCGTGTGACCTGCTGAACAACCTGAGCAAGCACATATAAAACCTTTAGAGTTGTAAAATCAACGCTCTAATCCTAATCTTACCATGCATCTGGATTTAGGCGCAACTAAATCTGCTTTACAGGCCAGCTGTGGAGTCACACCATTGTGGCGACGGGACTGACAGGTCAATGCAGACTTTGCAAGAATCTCGTCAAAAACTGTGGCGCCTCTCAGTCCGAATTCAACTAAAGTTTAGATCTCATTGTTGTAAAAATACCCCAAGTGAGACTTTTATTATGTTGATTAACATTGCATGTTGAAAATAGTCCAAAGTAACTCAAAGGAACATTTTTAACTTAAAGGGGGCAAATTCTACAAAATTCACTCCCTAAAGGTTTTCCAACAGTACTAATCGTCCTCATACCTGGAATGACGCCCCAGAAGTGAAGAAAGAGTGTCCTCTCTCTCCCTGGCTGGTTTCAGGTTTTAAAAAGTGTGTTGCTCCAAGCAGCCAATCAGAAATCAAACCCTATATAGTGTCATCTGGGGTTTAGCCAATCCCAATCAAGGTAGGCCCTCTCTTTGGCTCCTCCCACAATCAAGCAGCCCTGCTCTGGCACATGGCACCACGAGAGGAAGTACTTCCTCCTCTGCCCAAGATGGGCATGTGTGGGTGGAGCCAGTCCAGCTCACACAGACACAGCAGATTCTGAATGCAGCTCCTAGGATCCAATATTCAAATGGAGGAAAATCAAGGAGGAGCTTGAAACTTTGAATACAAGCTTTTTTGGATCAACAACACCATGTGGAAGAGTTGAAAAGCTGCACAATATGATGCCTTTAACACTAATGATGCACAAAAATGCTTGAACGCTGATATTGGTTTGTTTCTGAGGAGGAAAAGTTGATTTTCAAAGTGACACAAGTTCTAATAACGTCTACAGTCTACACACTGTTCTCTGTCTCTTTCCTTCCGTCCACTGTTATTCAGGATGTACATATTAAATCATGGTATTAAAACACAAATACTGCACATCCACTGGAATATAATCCAACAGTGTCATATGTTTCCCATCATGCTTTACAAGAGAGAAAGCAATGATGAAGGCAGAAGCGGTGTGGACACATCAGCAGCGACACACAGATGTGTTACTATGGTGACCACGGCAGAACCAAAGCCAGTGGCAAGGATTCTATGTGCGCCTTTTTAAGAATGTTTGCATGCTAATTTCTGAAAATTGTGAAAACACATTTTCGTTGGGTGAGAAATACACACACATATACAGTGTGTTGAATTGCATTGTCGGTTAAGGTTTACATTGAGGTTGACAGGTTGAGCGGAGCCATGAAGTCCTCATGATAACTGTTTGGGTTCATTCCCAGGAAATTGATGATGATGAATATGAAGGCTGTGTGTGTGTGTGTGTGTGTGTGTGTGTGTGTGTGTGTGTGTGTGTGTGTGTGTGTGTGTGTGTGTGTGTGTGTGTGTGTGTGTGTGTGTGTGTGTGTGTGTGTGTGTGTGTGTGGAGCCCCCCCTGTCACCTCTGGTCACCGGTGGTGTATGGAGGCAGAGGAGCGTTACATAACTGATACAGCGGGAGGATAATGGCTGGAGACACAACGGCCACTCTGATTTTCGACAACTCTTTCATGGCACTGATGGGATATTATCTCCGCTTGGTTCAATCCAATTCAACACACTTTATCTGCTGAGCTGAGCGGGGGGCAATCTTACCAGGCAATCAAGAAAAAGGATTAAAATTCATACAATTGCTGGTTTGTTTTTCTACCCTGTTTCTCAATGACTTTCTGCACGTGACTTTCTCTCTTTGTCCATCTGCAAGAATATGAGCATTCACCATCTCTTTGTTCTTTAACACTAAACCAAATGTACGGTGGCCCTGAAGTGCAAACCACAACAACAAATCACTAAACACAACAACAAATTGAAAAACACAACTGCAAATTGAAAAACACAACACAAATGAAAAAACACAACTGCAAATTGAAAAACACAACTGCAAATCAAAAAACACAACACAAATTAAAAAACACAACTGCAAATCAAAAAACACAACACAAATGAAAAAACACAACTGCAAATGAAAAAACACAACGCAAATGAAAAAACACAACTGCAAATGAAAAAACACAACTGCAAATGAAAAAACACAACTGCAAATCAAAAAACACAACACAAATTAAAAAACACAACTGCAAATTAAAAAACACAACGCAAATGAAAAAACACAACTGCAAATGAAAAAACACAACACAAATGAAAAAACACAACTGCAAATGAAAAAACACAACACAAATGAAAAAACACAACTGCAAATCAAAAAACACAACTGCAAATCAAAAAACACAACACAAATTAAAAAACACAACTGCAAATGAAAAAACACAACACAAATTAAAAAACACAACTGCAAATCAAAAAACAACACAAATGAAAAAAGTTGTGTTTTTCAATTTGTTGTTGTGTTTAGTGATTTGTTGTTGTGGTTTGCACTTCAGGGCCACCGTACAAATGAGTCTTACATGATTCATAGTGTTTCCATTGCTTTCTGTTGAGCAGCAGCCTCAGGTGTAAAGTAATTCTGTCACATGAGGGTAGTTTCATGAAGAGATTAAAGTAGGGTGAGGTGACTGTATTCTGGGCTATATTTTTGAGGGAAAATTCTAAAATTAAAAAAGTGAAAGCTGTCAAAAAATTAGCCATTATTTAATCAGGGGAAACACATTGAGGTTGAAAATCTCTTTTGCAAGTGTGTCCTGGTAGAAGTACATATCATAAATTTACAGTGTCAGTAAAACTAAAACATCCATTAAAACAAATAAATAGCACAAAGACACATGAAATACAATAAAAGTACAGACACAGGGAGCCAAAGATTAAAAAAAAATAAAAAAAAAATAAAAAGATTCTAAAAACCATCAAATAGTTTAAAATAAGTTTGGTATAACAAGAACATGGTGACTTTCTTACCAACCGCTGTAAAAGAGCCCTCTGTAGGGCCCCAGTGAGACCAGCTCTGTATTGAGATTTATGGTTGGTTATTAGCATTAAAATTACTGCAAGTAATAGATAACTGAAAGTAATAAATCACTGGAAGTCATTTATGAAATATTTAAATTATTAATGGAAGCAAACTGTCATTTACTTATTAACAACTCCTAAAGTAATTGAGTAATTACTTAAAAGTTAATCAATTATCAAAAATTATTTATTAATGAAAAATTATTCATTTTAAATAAATTGGTTATTTATATTAAACCAATTGATAATTAAAAGGGGGCACCACCAGCTAAACTGGAAACAGCTAGTAACAAAATGTGAGTCTCGTTTGTAAAAAAAAAGGTTTATTTAATAGTAAATAGTAATAGTAATACTAAAAGTTAGTTAATATTCCTGTGCAATCATCTTAAATAAAAGGGAAGGTGTGAGATTTGAGCACAGACTGTTAGAAACCAGTGAATTGTCAACAATAGATACACAATAAATACCAAAATCAATTCAGCTAACAGGCATTTATTACAAAAGTGTAGTAATTCATAAATAATTCAGAAATCATATCATAAATCAACACATTCAAGTAGCAAACGTCATCTCACTACTAAACAGCAAAGCACTATGTACAAAGAAAGTGTCATGATGATCCTGCTCTCACTCACCCCTCCCTTCCTGAGAGTTTTCACTCCTCCCCTCCTGTGTTCCCCTTAGCCCCGCCCCCCTGCTTCCTCCTCCTGGTCACAGCTGTTTGTAATTGTCATTGGTGTTTGTATTTAGTTCCCCTCTCTTGTAGCTCTGGTTGTCAGTTCGTCTGCGTTCTCACACCAGTCGTACCCGTCATTTTTCCTTGTGTTGCCTTTGTGTTTTGACCTCCTGCCTGCCCGACTTCTCCTCCTGGATCTCCTTCTCAATCGCCTGTACTGGTTTTGACCTCCTGCCTGCCCGACTTCTCCTCCTGGATTTCCTCCTCAATCACCTGTACTGGTTTTGACCTTGGACTTCCTGACTTCGCTTCTGCTGTGTTTTTGATAATAAACACTTTTGAACTGAGCTTCTTGTCTGCCGTGCAATTGAGTTCCACGAACACTGACAGTCTTTCATAGCGAACTTATGCACCTTAATATCATTAACTATTGCACTTTATTTCTAGTCGGTTTTACATAATCTACACATTGTCTTTTTCAATTGATCATTTTAACTGTTCTACGCTGTCAAGTGTACCTGGGAAGGCTGGGCTGCATCAACTCCCCCTGCTATGCCCACATGTGGTTTGTCTTGAAGATACTGTATGTAGTCATGTGTGTTGATGCTTTAAATGTGCTGAGATGTTTTTTTTCCCCCCAATTACAAACTGCACTCCAGAGTACAGTATGAAATCTGCCTTTTATTTCTCCTCTTCTCACTTCGCTTTTCCCCAGCTTCACATGACATTTCATTTTACTTGTACAATGACAAAGTCTGATTTTCATGACGTGACTGTGGAGAAAAGAGATTTTGATCTCAATTAGAATAAAAAAAAAAAACAAACTACAAATATTAAAAGAATTTATTTAGAACTGAATACCTGAGTGTAAATGTGTTTGTGAAGACATCATACTTTCCAAACTATCCAGATAATATCCAGTACCTGTTGTAGTGAACGCAAACCTGATGCCCCCGAAACACAAATGTGTACAGGTAAAACGGAAAGAAACTAGAGACAGATGTTGTCCAGCCAGAATCTGCTTGCCAAGTCAGACCACTTCCCTCTCCGTGACAAACTGCTGTTGTTTATTTCCTTCCAGATGTTTTAGGGTCTTAAGTCTGATACGGTCACGTGAAATCTGAACGCCGTGGTAGCTGCTGGAAGAAATAAAGCAAGAGCTTAGCATCGGCGTGGGAGGTATCGCTCCGACCGGCGATGATAAGATTAAGCTCCGAAAGGTAAACACCATCAAATGTCATTTATTTAAATGTAGGCAAGGGACCCTCGCCCAATCTGCTCTCCTCTCCGCTGCACATCTGCAGGAGGACGGAAAAAGGAGTGAAAGTAAAATCCCGCTCCGACGTGAAGCGGTGGAGATGAATGTGGCTGGCAGCGTGCGATGTGGAGTGCCCGCTGTGATGAAGCACAAAAAGTGTCTGAGGTGACGCACAAAAGTTGTGATGTAGCAGTCGGAGAGCCAGGACTCATTAGTTCGTCTCCCAGCAGAGACATATTAATGAAAGCGGAGCAGATACTAGAATAGCCGCTCCTCATTCAGCCAGCTTATCTGGGCACAGACTGACTGACAGACAGTGATGAGGTGGGTCGTACCTGCTGGCCTACATATATAACCCTCAACTATATGAAAACACATCACACGGCGGTGCTTTGGCCTCAGGTCGTCAAGCTGGACTCGTTCAGTTCATCCAAATGTACTATTTAAAACAACAAAATATAAATCTACAGCTTTATTACAAATGTATGTATTAGTAGACATGTGTGTCTTAGTGTCATATCGATAGCACAGATCATTCGAGCTGTACTACTGACATGATCAATCCTGAATTATACCAAAATGTACTACTTGGTGAGTTTAGTTAATTTCTAAATCTATGAGAGGTGGAAAATGTGCTCTCCTTCGATTTTAAAATAATTTATGTTTCCCTTGTAACTTAAGAAGTGAATTTAATTCAAATGCAGGTCGAGATACGTTTATCCCCCTCATGTGGTAAAAATAATTTAAAAAAAAACCACTTTCCTTAAAATATTAGTAATATTACAGCCAATATGGCAGATGATGTTTTTAAAATGATCCCAAATGCCTGTAATTTTTTTTAGTTTGAGGTTTTCAGACTACAAATTGGACTCTGGGGTTCCATTTACATAATGCTTCAAGTGAAAACGCATTACCTTTCTTTTTTGTTTAAGAAAAGATTCACAACTTCAATATGATGTCCATTTATATGGAACTACTACTGAAAACTGCCATTTTCATGTTGGTCCACCAGTTGGTGTTTTTAAAATCGAAACCACACACACACACACACTAAACATTAACAATGGGTGAACACTGACATTCTAGTGTAAAGACCACTATGTTTGATTTTTATTATGGTGACTGTCAAAATAAAACTACCAAGTCCCAGGAGAATCTGGACTGGGAGTCATGACAGCACGAAGGAAACTGTTCTGATTGGCTCTACTGAGCATGTGCAGAACTACGAGTGACGATAAACAGTACTCAATGACATTGAACTTGATCAAAATCCCAGGACCTTTCATCACATCCATGTTCATGAACCTCTTTCCAGAAAAAAATAACTAACGGAAGTTTTCAGTAGATGTCGTTCTCTTGGTGATGTTGGACAAGAAGAAGGGAAATATTTTCTAATTTGTATCCAGCAGGTTTTACCAGAGCAGGGTCAAAAATGGCTGAAGCCTTTTTTAGCAGCCAAATGACCTATTTGTATGTAAATTACGACATTGACTTCACTGTGAGAAAAGAAAGGGTTACATTATTGTATGTAGAATATTTGCTGAGGGTCCACTTTCAGTGATTTGTTTTTTCCTTTTCTTGTGAATTTCTCTGAATGAGGACAGAAGAAACATGGTTGCATGCCATATGGCAAGCAGCCACTTTTTGAGCAATGCCACTGAGTTCACAGCTTTATTCTTCTCCCTTTTTTATGAAATATGAGTAATCTTGTTCGGAGGTTATTGTAACTGTAACCCCAGCCCCAGGTAGCTAGGTAATATAGAGGGGTAATAGTACACTGGGGCGGGGCCTGGAGTCAAGTAAAAATGGCTTCACTCAACTTACAATGAATAAATGATTTATTACAAAATGAAAAGAGTCGATAAATAGAAACAAAACAAACCCATATAGAGTTCACACAAAAGGCAACTAAAGTAGACTCCAATAAAAGCTGGAGAAGCTGAGGTAATTATGTGAAACAATAAAATAAACACTGTTGTTTCAACCAAAATATACTCTTCTACAAGAGTTCACCTGGACGTACAGCAGTACTTGAAAGCGCCCACACTCAGTCACACATGCACACGGGGCTTTAAATGAACAAATTAAAGTGAAACAATAACCCGTTGCAGGCCTGGTTCCAAGCTGGGGAGCGGGGGGACCAAAACCAAATGGTCGCTTCACTGGCTTTCCAGCAGAAATAAAAAGCACGTGCACAAAGTCAGTTTGTTACTCACAAGTCTAGTGCTGGGGAATGAAGGTGAAGAAGGAATGGGAATGGGGGAAAGGGCAAGTTGTGGGTAGAGGGCAGGTGCAGGATGGTAAACTCCCAACAGGCACGGCAGCCAGTCTCTGGGGGTCCAGACTCTCTGGTCCTCCTGCAGTCAGCTCCTCCAGTGGATCACAGATTCCCACACTCTGGGGAACGACTCGTTGTCAATCCCGGCAGGAGATGTTGATCACACCAGTTCTCTGCTCCGGCTCCAATGTTGAGAACACAGCGTCTAATGCATGTCTCCTTTAGTGTCTCCAACTACCTGCCAGGTGAGCTGAAGACCTCCCACCGAACTGTCTGATTGGCTGTGAGCTGCAGCTGAAAGTAGTTGACTGCCCACTACAACCATACTGCTCAGGTGTGAGTATAGAGCTACACACATAGATGTGTAGAACAAAAACATAGAGTGCAACTAAATGAACAGAAAATGAACACGAAATTACACTTGAGTGGAGAAACACATTTCAAAACGTACACATTTTACTCAGGGCTACATAACATAAAAGCTTCATAGCAATTTGTCCCTTCCTGTCACTCTGGAGGTCGCTGACATCGTTATTGTCCATCGACTCGTGAATGTACAGAAAAAGTGCTGACTGCAGCCGTCTTGTGCAAGAAGTCTTTTTAGAGACAGAGTCGTAACTTTTTCAAAAAGTTGTGTTTTCCCTGTTTTCAGAAAGTTGCGTTGCGTAAACACCCTGAACGCAATGAATATTTTGAAAACGGAGCATCTATCAGCATAACAAACTAAGAAGGGTCAACAGTCACTTTTTGGTAGCCTAACATGACGCAAAGTGAATGAACACAAGACAAATATTTCGGCCCCGTTTAGACACCAACAAATACAAGTGTATCCACAAAACTTTCTTCACTTTTGCGAGGTCTGTTTACACGACACCGGTGTTCTGATCGACTGTATCCGCAAAGTTTTTAATCCGGCTCCCAAGGTGCAAAGATTCTTTCACGGCCGCTAATCCTTCCTGCAGAGACTGCTGGAGGCTATTGAGCCTGTTTACTGTGCGTGCGCATCTCTCCCCCTCCCTCCTGCTCATGCAGTTGTAAACAAACATGGCGACCCACAGTGGTATTCGTCACGGTCGGTATTCTAGTTTTCACATTTACGTAAGTAGTTTAATAGGTCTGACTCACCCCTGATAGCATCTGATGCATTATCAGTCCATGAGAATGTCTCTCCATTTTCTTCACTTTTATAGTGTATGGTTCTCTGCACCACGGCGGTGTATTTTCATTACAAAATCAAGCAACAGCGCCCTACTGTGGCCTGGCATACTAACTCCATCGTTGTCTCTGTGCCTGCTGCTGCAGTGTTAACACACTCCCTTTTTTTTAACGGGTTGGGTGTTGTCACGTGAAACGTTGTCGTGTAAACAGGGCCTTAGTACGACGGAGTTCACCTTCACAACATAGTAGTGGTCTTCGTACTCTACTGTAAGGAGTACCAGTGGACTGTTCGATCTTTTTGTTGGAATTGCACAGAGCCATAAAAGCTCTGCACAGCAGTGTATATCATTATAATAATGATTGGAAATCAACCTATTCTGTTGTCTTCATCCAGCTAGACCCTGTGGTTCCATTTTCTGCGCAGGTGAGTTTTGAACTGTTTTCATCCGTCATTGCATTAAAGCCTCATGTCATCGCGTCTTAATAATAATCTTTGAATTATTGTTGACAGAAGCATTTTCTCCATCCGGCCCGTGTGGAGAAGAAATGGGCGATGCTGCACGTCAGAGCGTTTGTGGATGATTAAATGGTTAAATAAAATGAAATGGAAGTTCCGCAATATCTACAGAATGAAATTGCTCTGTCACCATCAGCCTATTCATTACAGAAAGAGAGTCTCTGGCATACGGTGCTCGTGAGAACGCAAGAGAGGGATGGAGGGAGAGAGAGAGGGGGGAATGAAAGAGTTGCATTTATTTAAAAAATGACTTTCCCGGTGGAGATGCTACAGACGAGGATGAGCGATGACTAAGGCTGCAGATGAATAAGAAGCTGCTTTTTCTCAAACCTCATGGCATCACAAATGTCAGGCAAAGCAGGCTAGGAGACAAAGTCAGAGCTAATTACTTTATTGGTAGATAAGCATTTTTTCACCTTTGTGGGATTCTGGGTGGGTTATTTGCTATTTCTGAACACCTGGGAGCAACTTGACAGCCTCACTCCGTTTGCAAGGGGAAGCCGGAGTTTAAGTGATTTGTTCAAGGACACATTAAGATTGATGGACACTGAAAAGGCATTAAAGTTAACAAGCTGGTTTATGCAGAAAGAGATAAAGTCGGTGAATGGGCAACTTCCTGCGCCACAGAGTGCACAAACCGAATTTCAGCTTTTAATCACCGCTTTCCTCTCTCGGAGATCGAACCAGCATAGAACATGAACAGAAAAGTGCAATTAACAGTCTGGAGTGATAGTCGAAAGGATTTCATTAGTATTGGCTGACAGTGAGTTGTTAGTGGATTTTAATGTTGTTGTGCATCTTACGCAGAGTGTCGGTGACTGACTCGACGAGGATGTTACATAGAAGGAAGTTGCGCAATGGATTTCTAGCAGCCCATTCAAGCAGTGTTATATGTCATCTTGCTAAGACGTGCAGAGAATGACTATTACGTTAATGGAAGTGGTTCACTTCATGACTGGGGAACCTTTCCACGATATGAGATCCATGATTTGACACTCTCTTCCAAAGCAAACAACTTTGCAACTTAAAAAGTACTGCAATGATTAAATATTTAGCTAAAATGTGCTGTTTTTGACAAAAACTCAATGGAATGTTTCAGTTTTGGGTCCCGGACCTTATGGCTCATACTTTTCCTGCTCTGAAGTCTGAATCTGAAACCTCTCAAAACAAAACCCACAATAAGAATCTTTTTACAGTCTCGATCAGGGCTGTCAAATTCATTACAGTTCAGATGCCACATACAAACTCATTTCACCTTGAGTTAAATAGTGCCAGAATAACCTTTATATTTAAAGTTTAAAGTTTTTCTTCGTGGCACAGAGTATATGTGAATAAAATGTCAATATTTTGGCAAAACTATAAACAACTATGACCCAAAATGACTCCAATCTCATCATGACGCCAATTTGAATGAAACCATCAGGTGGAAAATACTGTCTCATGGTCGTGTTGTGTCATTCCTAAGAAATGTGTTTAAAAATCAATGTTTTCTTTGACGTTTTTACCATTTGCTGGGTGGTTTGGAAGGAAATGGAGCCTCTTGCATGGCTATGTTTGACCCCCCCTGGTCTAGAGCGAACTTGTGCATAAGTCAAATTCCACAATTGGCTTCATCATAATGTTTTTGCACCTCAAGGACATACTTTTCATGAAAAAAAAAAAAATGTCAGGATTTTTCAGGATCTAAAATAGTATCAAATTAACTGTTTCCACCACTCAGCCATTCAGAAGAAAAAAGACATTGAGCGATTTAGACAGAAAACTACAGTTAATAAAAGTTAAAAAGATGAAGCCTTATTCATGTTTTAGTATGTGTGTTAAAAATATAACCTCATTGAAACTAACTACCACTCCATGTGAGGTATTCATAATCTTTGTGAGTGTTTGTACATGTATTGATTGATACGGTATCATCGCTTCCTTGCTGCTTCTTGTTAAATTAAAGCGGCTGTGTCCCATCATTTTCACTCAAGTTTAATGGACCTACACCATGAATCAATAAAAAAAATCGGATCTACACAGGTATCCAGTTATTGATGATACATTTCTGTCATAAAACCTCAAATTTGCCATCAACTCATGATTAAACTACTAACTTCCTTAACATGGCATCACTCTGTGATAACATACTTAGAAGACCTTATAACTCATCTTTCTGTTGGCAAGTTAAAAACGTGTTGTTTTTGCTTTTCCATTTCAGAATAATGTTGCAATTGCACGTCAACATTGGCGCTGTTAGTTGTTTTTGTTGTGAGACCACATACACAAGCAGAGAACTTTACATGTTAAACAGCAGCAGCGATCCGAGACAAACGGCCAAACTGAGCCTGTGTTGGTTCCGTTCATTCAGATACTTGATCATCTGGGGCTGTGAGTGACCTGGATCTACAGATGATGGCCAAAGCAACTGCTCCACTTTGCAAAATGCATTTGCATAATTTAAAGTTGTAGAAAGAACAAAGTGTGGCAGGAGAGACTATTTGCAGGAAGACTAAAGTTTGCACGTCGCTTCATGCTAACCCAGCTGAACACTCAGAGGAAACAAATACGAATGTGGCCACTTTTTGCATGATTCAGTGTTCTGTGTTCAGCGAGGTGGTAACAGAGAGAAGATGAGGAAGCCAGCGTCACGATTATACATTATTTACGTACAGATGCTAAAATATCTTGGTATGATATCTTGGACATCACACCACAGCTAATACAATGTCACTTATTGTAGAAGGAATCCATCAAAACAGTGAGACACAAAAGTAGAAAATGAAAGAAAAACAAGACAGTGTGAATGTCTGGACAAAGAGGGAGAGAAAGTAACGAGAGAACAAGAGAAAAATGATGAAAGAGGACAGCTTCCATGAAGTGTGATCATAAAGGGCAGAAGGAAGAAAGATGAAGTGTTCCTGCTCCCCCAAACATTAAGCATTGTGTTGCCCAAGCACTACAACAAACTGATAAACTGTTTTTGTATTTTGTTTTTTTCCAGGAAATTACACGGCATATATTTATCTTCGTTGTCAGACGGGCCACAATGGTTTAATGTTCGGAGGAGCAGAAATCTGTCTGGTGCTTCCAGCCAGAGGACTCTGTGGGTCCATCACAGCCAAGTATTGCAGGAGGAAAACTGCAGGAGCTGAATGCTCAATCGGGAGGCTGTCATTGCAGTGATGCACCCGGAAATGTTTTGAAGTCTGTTTAAGGTCTCGATTCTACAGTGTTTTCGAGAGAAAAGGGAAAAAGTCTTGATTTGCATTTTGAGTGTTTGTTTACATGAGTACGATGCTCGTAACAACTTTTTGAAAAGTCTTTCTCCATGTAGGTGATGGAAAAGTTGCTACTGCACATGCTCAGTAGATGGACAATTTCCAGTTTCCTCCATGGTGTCATGACTCCCAGTCCATATTCTCCTCAGACGTGGTACTTTTATTATGACCGTCACCATAATAAAAATCCAACTTGGTACTTTTATTTTGATAGTGACCGTAATAACAATCCAAATTGATTGTCTGTGCACTATCGAATCTTCGCGTTCTCCTGTTGCTAATTACCTTCGCCAACGAAAGTTGGGGGAAGGTTTTTGTCTGCGTGTATGTATTTATTTATTTATTGTTTGTAGGAATGTATTTTAGCAACTTTTCCAAAAAACTATAAACCCGAATTGCATGAAATCTTCAGGGATGATTTTTTTTTATCATCCAAGGACCAACCAATTAGATTTTGGGACAATAATGACAATAATGGCTAAATGTTTCTGAATAAATCCCCAAAAATGTTCCATACGAAGAGGACGAAAGTGTTACTTAATGGAGGAGATCAAAGGAGATTAGCATGTTACCAGGGAGACGCTCCCTGGTCAATGTTCACATAGTGATGTAGCTACCTGACAGGCGAGTTAGCATCAATGTACGCTAACGGCTAACGTGCTAATGATGCTCACTCAGTTCCGCAAACAAATGTGGCGTTGGAGAAGACTTCCTCTACCAAGTGTAGCTCGCGTGTTTATGGTGTATTGTTCTCTGCAACATGTGTCAGGGCTTGACATTAAGGACTTTACAACTTTTTACTTGCCCGGACAAATTTTTGCTTGCCCGAAGTTTAATCGAAGTTTATAAGCTTGGGTAATGTATGAATTCGACCGATGTAACATATTACATAAAAACACTTGCAGGTTCTTTAATAATCAAGATATTGCAATGCAGGGGGCATTATCTAAGGCGTATCTCTTTATACTCTTCAATCTGAAGGAATAATAATATATATTTTAAGTTTGTTCTTCACAGCAAAAAGCCCAGAGTTGAATTAACTCCCACAGTGTTTATTTGAGGCCAACTGGCCTCAAATAAACATATAATAATATGTACAATATAATAATAATATGTAAAATAAACACAGCTTTTTGCTGTGTGGTTCTGAAATAAATTCGATAGTATTAAGATTGGAGCTGTCACACCCTACGACCATACTACTACATACTTCCACACGTTATTTATTGTATTAGTCACTTTTTATCCATATGCATTTATTTAAATAACATGGCAAATGCGTGACATGTATTTTTATTATATTAACAAATCAAATCCTGTTCCTGTTTCTCTTCCTGCTCAGTCAACTTTTTTCTGAACCATAAAAAGTTATGAAACTTGGGGATTATATAGTCAAAGTAATCAAAAATACATCGTTTGAGTTGAAGTTGTTTTTATTTGTTGAATTCGAGTGAGTTTTTAATTCGTTCCGGTGACAATCTGAATCTGAGCTTGGCTTCTGGCATAGTGCCCTCCTTTTGTAAGAAAGCTGTTGTAGAGCCTTTGATTAAAAAACCTGGCCTTGACCCTGCAGTTTTAGCAAATTATCGCCCAATCTCTAAATTACCTTTGGTGTCTAAAATTTTAGAGAAATGCGTTTATGCACAGTTGCAACCTTTTTTAGATGCAAATGGCACCTTAGACCCGTTTCAGTCAGGTTACAAAGCTTTGCACAGTCCTGAATCTGCACTTTTAAAGGTTTTTAATGACCTGTTTTTAATGACCGATTCTGGAGGCTCTGCCATTTTAGTGCTTCTAGACCTCACGGCTGCCTTTGACACAGTCGACCACACGACTCTTTTAAACCGCCTAAGAGATTGCGTAGGTGTCAGGGGGACCGCGTTGGAGTGGTTTAAGTCCTACCTTACCACTTTTATGCAGATGACTGCCAAATTTATATGCCCATTGCCAAGAATGAGCACAGCCCCCTGACACCCCTGCTCCACTGTCTAGGTGACATTAAGGCTTGGTTAGCCCAGAATTTTTAAAAACTGAATGAGGGAAAAACCGAAATGATGGTATTTGGATCAGCCCTCACGGACTTGGGATCACTCGGAAATTATTTGCATCCCAAAGTCACCAGGCTTGGCGTCACCGTAGACCAGTGCTTCTCAAATGGGGGGGCGTGGTGGGGTGTCAGGGGGGGCGTGAGGCGGGCGCGACTTTCAGTATTAGTGTCTTTATTCATGCTTGAATGATAAAAAAAGGGCCTCCAGCTCATTTTATTAATTTATTTTGATAATCAAGCGATTGTATGCAGAATGCTGGTGCAGCAACTGATACAGTGGTTTATACAGATAAATAAATAAATATTATCAGGTTCTCAATGGTAGTACAATTCGGGGGGGGGGGGGCTGAAAAAAATTCTGTCCTGTAGGGGGGGCATGACAGAAAATAATTGAGAACCACTGCCGTAGACAGTGATTTTAGATTTGATAAACAGATCAATGGCATTTTAAAATCGGGCTTTTATCATCTTCGACTTTTATCTAAGGTTAAGCCTTTTTTAGCTTTTAATCTTTTTGAGCAAGTCGTGCACGCTTTTATTTCTTCTCGTCTGGACTACTGCAACGCACTTTATTCTGGCGTTAGCCACAAAGCACTTTCCCGCTTGCAGTTAGTCCAGAACGCTGCGGCACGACTTTTAACAGGGACCAAAAAACGGGAACACATCACCCCTATCCTTGCATCTTTGCACTGGCTCCCTGTTCATTTTAGAATTGATTTTAAAATGTTGTTGTTTGTTTTTAGAGCTTTGAATGGACTGGCCCCTCAGTATATTACAGACCTCATTCAAATTTACCAACCCCCCCCCCCCCGGCGCTCTGAGGTCTGAGGGCCAGTTCCAGCTCGTGGGTCCTAAGACCAAGTGTAGAACCAGAGGGGGCAGAGCGTTCTCCGTTGTCGGCCCTAAGCTGTGGAACGCTCTGCCCCTCCACGTCCCAACAGCCCCCCCACTTTAGACTGTTTTAAAGCTCGTCTTAAAACCCACTTTTATTCTCAGGCTTTTAACGCCGCGTGAGTCGTGTGGTCCCCTGTGTCTTTTATTTATTTCATTGTTCCTATTTATTTTTATTGCTTTTTAAGCGTTTTTATATTTCTATATATTCTTTTAAATTGTTGTATTCTTATTTGTAGTTTTTTAATGTGTTTGTAGTTTTTAATCTGTTTTTATTTTTATTTTATGGTTTTATACTTATTTAGTGTTGGACTGTTTCGTTTCGTTTTTTTTTTCTTTAAGTGCAGTCACGTGTGCAGCACTTTGGAAACACGTTGTTGTTCAAATGTGCTATATAAATAAAGTGGATTGGATTGGATTGGATTGAATGTTGATGGAAGTGAAAAATTCAAAATGACGGACGACTTAATTCAACGGATTCCCGAGGAATTACACAACGCTATCCAATCAGAATGCATGTTTTCCAGGTCAGACGCAGCGTCACTGACCAGAATGGGGAACACGAATCGGGAAGAAAATTGTGGCCGCGATCGGCGTTAAGCGTTTTCCCACGCTATCATCTCATTCACGCGAGACTCACGTGATCGCGCTCTCGGGACGAGAAATGGCTGTGCCTTGCAGTGGCGGGATCCGTTGGCGATACCAAATGATTTTTGCCGAAAAAACGTCAAAATATCGCCAAAAAACCACGAGCCCGTTCAGGCAAGCTGGCTCGATGATTCACTTGCCCAAGCAAAGCTTTCACTAGCCCCAGACGTTCGGGCAAGCCTTAATGTCGAGCCCTGTGTGTGTGTGTGTGTGTGTGTGTGTGTGTGTGTGTGTGTGTGTGTGTGTGTGTGTGTGTGTGTGTGTGTGTGTGTGTGTGTGTGTGTGGTTTCATTACAAAATCCAACATCATCAACTATTGGCCCAACATGAAAACTGCATTGTTTTCAGTTTTTCTGCTGTTTCTATAGAAACAGACATCGTTTTCAAACTGTTGCTATGTAAACCTGAAATTGTCGGAAACAAAATAGAAAAAACTATTTCATTTAAAACACTGCCTTGTAAACGGGGTCTAATGTTCCAGGAAGGAGTAAATTCTATCACATTCATTTGTGGAAATCATCTTTAAATCACAGTATTGGTAACTTGATCTCTCCACCAGACTTATACTACTGTCTTTGTGGTGAGACATTGGTTTCTAGTCAACAGGGTTCATATCAACAGGTTATCAATCATGAAATAAAAAATTGAAAAATCAACAAAGATTCTAAATACATCTGATATTTGCCAAAACAGAGGGAAAAAAAGTAGTTTAGAATTATATGAAAAGAAATTTAAAAAAAGCAATCTTTGTGTCCAAGAGGTACATACAGTATGTATGTATGATCACCAGAGCACAATAATTAAAGAAAAATACGACATGATGTTGTGATCTGTTGCAACACCCAGGTATGTTTATATTTTTTTTACTTTTATTTCTATTCTATTGTATTTTATAATATTCCTAGGTACCAGATTGCTGCAACAAAACAATTTCCCTTCTGGGATGAATAAAGTAATTATCTTATCTTATCTTATCTTATCTGTTGCATATCATTTGGAATATATTGTTTTCAAACACTCAAGCATTAACCTGCATTTATGTGTAACACACAGTGTCCCATGTCTTCCACTTCTACTTGGGATGAATGACTGGATGCTTTTACAGTGCGGCTGCAGGCAGAATAAATCACTTTTAAGAGGACCAATTTTGATGGGCTTCCTCTGAAATACATTTAACATGGTTTTGGCGAGATTTTTGATGCAGGACTCACACAGGATGCACTCATGTTGGACACACACACACACACACACACACACACACACACACACACACACACACACACACACACACACACACACACACACACACACACACACACACACACACACACAGAGTCCTCTACCCTCTAGTACAGCCGGCACCATGATGATTTGTTCCCGCCAAGGTCTGTGTTGAGACCGCAGGGCAGTGCAGAGGAATAACCAGACCAGAATGGAAGATGACGCTCCAACAAGGTCTCCTTAAATTGACGAATATGTCTGAGCAAGGGCTTTTGGAACTGAAGAGTACTCTGAAGATTCAAATTTAACAAGTACAAGCTGATGGAATGTGGAAAAAGGCTCCATCAGGGCTTCCAAAGCCAAGAAGAATCTGAAATGAAATTGATGCTAAAGGACATTTTTGAGGTCAACTTCAGCACAGTGCACCACTGGTACAGTTTTTCTTCACACGCTGCACCTTCACCTCAGGGGAGTTTGATTTTTATTATTCATGCATATAATATATATGATTCTACTCAAAGAGGATTGAGCTAGTTTATCCTCATTCATCTTCGAGTACTTGACCTGTGGGAGAGAAGATTCTCACTATCACAGGTTCGCTCATATCAAGTTGAAACTCAACATCAACAGGTAAAAAAGTTCATTCAGAGATCTGTCTCGGCATTTACAGTTCTTATAATGCGATCTCTTAGACTTTCAAAACGTAAAGAAAGCAGAGAAATAGTGTTTCACACTATTGTCCAATCTGTCCAATCACGGAGAGGATTCACCAACATTTGGTAATGTGACCATTAAAGAACTGGCAGAAACTGAAATTAGAAGTTATCTTGGACAGGTAAGGGTTAAAACCTCTCACTTGTTCCAATTTGTTTCCCCTTTCAATTATAAAGCCATCAAATCTGAATAAATGCAGGCAACCTGATAAAAGCGGTTGAGTTAGGGTTAGGGTTAGTTTTCATGTGAAAAGTGAAAACGTCCGTTGTGTTTTAGGGTCTGGTGCCACCGAAAACACAACTTTTGAAACTCGACCCCAAGGTGGAATCTTTTGAGAATGCTAATGGTGCTTTCCCAGCCTCGGTTGTTTTTCATTACAGTATAGTACAACCACGGTGTGGGCGGAGTCATATGAGTTTTCTGTTGTGCACAAGTCATCCCCTGACATGAGGTGGTGTCAGGAGGTAGGCTGGGATCTCCCTTAAGAGGGGGCGGGCCACAGGTCTGGGCGGTCCCGTTCCACACCCGGGGCCAATCCCAGTCATTACCCTGCTAGCAATATATGTCCCGTCTGTGTGTGTGTGTGTGTGTGTGTCAGTGTTGGTTTGTTAGTCATCAATGTCTCGTCCGTTCTGTCCAGTGTTTTGGAGTCATGTCTGCTGTGCTCGAAGAGCGACCTGCCACGCGTCAGTCTGCATAGTCATCTTCAATAAAAGACTTGATTGAACTCATCCTGCCTCCAGAGTCCTGTCCACTCTCCGTGACAGGTGGAGTGAACCAGTGATGTGCGGTCAGGGGAGGCAGTGCCTCACCTGCGATCACACAAAGAAAGAAAATATATAATGATAAAATAATTGTAATTGTTGAAGTTTTTATTTTTCATTTAGCTTCACAAATTTTGATAATTTTTTCTTCAAAATCGCTGAATTTTCGCAATTTCCCATGCCTCCACCTTGGATTGCGCAATCCCCCGTTAACCGCTCGGTCTGCCGTGCGGTCAGAGCGCGTTCCTGTCTGGTTCAAACAGGTTTAATATATGAACAGATTTTCCATAATTTGGCTTACGTATACAATGTACAGTGTTTTTTGTCACCAGCTGTGTATGTGTAACATGTTTTGTGTGCTGAGCGATCAAAACAGCAGAGAAAAAAGTCAGAGGTGAGGCACCAGTTGTCTTGCCTCACGACAGGGACGCTCTTGATCCCAGACATTCGTTTTGTGACTCCACTACCGCAGAGTAAGTGACAGCGACAAACTCGGCTTTACGGTGGCGTAAGCAAGTCAAGTGCCGCAAGGACTTATTTTTTCCGGCTCGTGCACCCCGACTTTCAACATGGATGACTATATTTCCACACTTAAACAGTTTTCTAAAGTGGACTTTCAAGTGAAGCAGGAGAAAATTACTAAAGGAAGACCAACGCTGGAGCTGAATGGTTTGTTTCAATCAATAGGATGGAAAGTTACTCGCTCTTTCCAAATGGAGTGGTACACGCGAAAAGACTGGCTTTGTGGATGTTTGGCAAGAAACTGCCTTTTCTGCTTTCCTTGCCTTCTTTTTTCACCAGATTGCGCTAAAAACATTTGGGACGACGAGGAGAGACCTAGCTTTGGATGAACAGCGGCGGAACAGGACTGATCAAGGAAGGCTCTCTTCACTGGCAGTGGTCTCCATTGAGACAGACAGACTTTTAAAACTGAAGGAAGATAAGGAGGACTTTTACCAGAAAGTGACGGATATTTTTATGCAGAAGGACCGGCGCATGGACTTCATTGATAAGTAAAGGTAAGACAGCGATAAAAAAAAGTTTTTGTTTTGTTTTTAATGAAATGTGCATTTTGTGGGCCACAGTTTGTATGTGTAAAGAATGTAGAAATGAAACAGAACCCGTAAACTGCTGCCAATCAAATGGCAAATATTCTGCACTGAGCACATATATTTGTAAATCTGATTCTGAGGACGTCAGTGTCTCACCAGCGATAAACCTCATTGGATTACAGCTCAAATAATCAATTAATAGTATATATTAAAATTTTTTGTGATAATATCTTGGGATGAGCCGGATAATGCTTTTTTGACGAGTACGAGCATAATATGAGTAAAACTCCTCAATATCTTTGTGCTTGCTGAGGGACATCCTCATTCGCTAACTGTCTTTACGCTCCGTGATTGGCCAGTCGGGACACAGAGCGAGTGACAGTTGCTGCTAAGGTGTTCTTCACCTCGCCTCTATTTCGGTTTGTATTATATTTAAATAGGGATGAGCGGATAATACATTTTTCTACAAGTCTGAGCGTGATACGAGTAAAACTTGTAAATATTCGTGCTTGTGCTGAAGGAAAATCCACATTTGGTAACTGACTGTCTTCACGCTCGGTGATTGGCACACAGGGTGACAGTTACTCCCTTCAGTATTCCTCAGGTGTTCTTCAACTCGCCTCTATTCCAGTTTGTATGAGATGTAAAGTTACTTGGTGAACTTGTTTCGTAATGTACACGGTGCATTTAATACGACAGAGCTGAAAACGACTCAAGTGCCTCTACTCCAGTCTTGTTTTGTTTGTTTTTTTAACCATCTGCTTGCTCTTAGTTTGGCCGGATGGTGTAAAGTCAGTTGGAAAACTTTGCTCATACTGAACACAGTGCTGTTGATAAAAGAATACAGTGAACAAAGCTGACATATTATTTCCCTGTTTGCCACCAATGGATGTTTCATGAATAACTAGGTTCACACATTACAATATAAAGTCTTACAAACCACTTACACACATACACACATGTAGCTGAACACACAAAGTTGCCTATATTAATATGTATATGGCTGTTCATAAAAATAAATATGTCATAAATGTTACAAATTAAGCTTTATATACTGTATATAGTATATAATGTTTTTATATATATAACATTGAATCTCAATTCTAAAGGTGTTCTGTGAATAGTTTTCAAATAAATAATAAATAAAGCAACTTCTGATCAATCCATATCGATTTCAGACTTAAAATAATGTACATATTTAAGCTCCACCCAGTTTCAATTGAAAAACGCCCACTTCTGGTTTAGGCCCCGCCCACTCCGAGTACGGACACGGATACAGATCATGGTTGAACAGATACAGATAGTGGTGTACTTGCTCATCCCTATATTTAAAGTTACTTGGTGAGCTTGTTTCCTAACGAACGCGGTGCATTTGACGAGACAGAGCTGAAAAACTGTCATGACCTCCACCTCTGGCTCTGCCTAGTGGCAGCATTGTTCCCTTCCTCCTCCCTCCTTTCCTTTTTTCCTAGGTGGGCGTGTGCTGCATGCTGTGTGAGGTGGAGGAGTGCAGTGCTGATCACCTGAGGTCTCTCACCTGCAGCAGGGTGTGGCTTCACTCAACATGCACCTCTCTCTCTATAAAGCTGGCATCAGATGAAGACTCGGCGTCGGACCGTAAAACTACCTACAGTTAGTGGTACCCTGCTCTGCCTTGCCTCAGTCTGTGTGGCTCTGTGTTAATCTGTCTGTCCTGTGCTGCAGTACCGGACCCCCCCTGCTGCACCAAGCTCCTGCCTGGGACTCTGTTCTTGGCCCACTCCAACAGCTTCTGCACCACTCCACCTCCCGTGTCCTCCAGCGCCGACCACGCCCTTCTGCATTCACCGCTTCATTCCAGGCAGTGTGCTCCTTTAGTCTCCCGCTGGGTCCTGATAGTTTTGTTTGGGTGGTTCTTAGCTGGAGTAGTGTGTGTCTGTTGTGGTACCTCTGAGTTCAGTTTTCCTAGTTTAAAGTACCAGGGTAGTCTTTAGTGCTGTCTCATTAGTTCTGCTTTCCTTTGTATTCTGAGTTTGTTCTTTGCCTCATCACTTAATAAAGTGTTGTGAGAGTACTCCTGATTGCTGTGTTTCTGTCCGCACCTGAGTCTGAGTGTGAACTGTGACAAAAACGGCTCGTGTTGCGTCCGTCACTGCCTCCACTGTGGTCGTGGGTTTTTTTTTTCAATACCATCTGCTTGTTGTTTGGCTGGTGGTGTAAAGTCAGTTGGAAAACTTTGCTCGTACTGAACGTGGTGCTTTTGAGAAGAATACAGTGAAAAAGGCTGACATATTATTTTCCTGTTTGCCACCACTGGAGGTTTACATGAATAAACAGGTTCACACAGATCATTAAAAAAATAAACTGTCTTACAGACCACTTACACACATACACACAGAGTAGCCTATATTAATGTTTATTGCATATGGCTGTTCATAAAAATTAATGTATTATAAATGTCCCAAATTAAGCTTTATATACTTTATGTAGTATATAGGGTTTTTTTTTTTACATAGAAAACATTAAAGTCAAAGTCAGCTTTATTGTCGAGTGTGCTAATATGCATGACATACAGCACAGATGAAATTTCAGTCCTCTCGGACCCACAGTGCAAAAAGGCATGTAACAATAATAATAACAATTTCAAAATATATACAACATATAATCATATAGACAGTAAAATGACAAAGTATGGGTATAGAATAGACAGTAACAGTGAATTAAATCTCAATTCTGAGGCTGTTCTGTAAATAGGTAAATCAACAATAAATAAACCAACTTTTGATCAATCCATATAAATTTCAGACTTAAAATAATGCACCGATTTAAGCCCCACCCAGTTTCAATTGAGCCCCGCCCACTCGGAGTGTGGATATTAGGGTGGTCCTTCCAGAGGGGTACATTTTCAAATTAATATTTTTTCAGCTCCAACCCACTAAATTTGTTGGAATAGCTGGAAAAACTCTCCTGGTAAATTTTTTTCCAATTCCAACAACATATACCCCTCCCTCAATGAGACTGAAGTTTAGCCTTTTTAAGGTATGGATGTTACCCCTCCCTCAATGAGACTGAAGTTTAGCCTTTTTAAGGTATGGATGTTCCGGAGCCAATTCAAACTCACAGCAAGAGAGGAGAAGGGCCTGCGGCAAATTTCTGTCTTTGTATGTCTGCTGTATGCGAAAGCATGGACACTGGCACCAGACGCCACCGCCGCCCCAAGACATGACCTTCAGTTGCTGAAGAGTTTGATGGCCTCCCCCTATACTCCATCCAGCCTGGACTTAGCTAAGGTACCCTGAACAAACTCAAAGGGCATCTGTATCTCTCAGAGGAGCTTGTCGCTCTAGCACTTTCTGACCCCCTCGTCACAGTGGAGGACAAGAGGCAAATCCTCACCGCACTTCATGCCACAGTGGGAGATGAATCACCAGAGAAGCACCCAACACTCCCAACCCAAGCTATTTCTGAACTCCAGTTGAAAGACTTGACAGCAACCAACACACGACAATTCTTCCAGAAGCTGAGTTTGGAAGACGGCTTCCTTGACACTGATCCTGCTACTTGGCAGCAGCGCGAAGACTTCCAAACAGCAGCAGATAGCGGTCATCAACGACCACGCCCACCGCAGTGTCGCCTTAATCCAGGAAGACAATCGAAAGCTAACTCAGAATGAGGAGCAACTGCAGTTTCTCCTCCAAGTTGTTTCTCGTCATCGCACAGAATTTCCAGACTCCAGAGAAAAGAGCGTAGCTGCTGGTATGGTGCCTCAGCAGAAGACCGAGGAGAACTCAGCAGGGTGCCAATAGAGGGGCTTAGCAGCCTTAAAGGAACAGTAACACATATTTGGGACAGAGACTGAAAGTTGGATAATGGATATGGAATATGAATATTGCTTTTTATTTAAGTATTTTGTTTTCACATTTAGATGCAAGCACACTTAGTCATATCATGATGTTTTGAACTTTTGCATGTTTACAATTTTCATCACCATTATTTGCCCTTTTTCATACATGTAAAATTGTAGATTAAATTGCTTGATATCAGTTCTGATGTTAAAACTTCAATTTTCATTCCAATTTTAATTGTTATATGTTGTATTTATTCCCAGACGATGAGCGCCCCATGGGGCCAGAGGAAAAAAATGTAACGGTCACTGAGGGAGGGGTAAAGGTTGTCCAATTGAGACAAAAATTCACAAGGAGAGTTTTCTCAGCTAATCCAACAAATTTCATGGGTTGGAGCTTAGAATTTCCAACTTCCATATTTAAGGACCACCCTAATGGATATGGACACTGATTTAGATGGTTGAACAGATACAGATACAGATAGTGGTGTATTCGCTCATCCGTAATAATATTACAAAATGTGGATTGCTACAATCGTGCTCCACTGTCTGGTGTTTCAGTTTCACTGGTGCCCCTGTTAACTGGTGACTTCTGCCGCCACTGCGGCAGCTGATGTTAAACTAAGACAAACAAATGTTACAATACTTTAAACTTGAATGGAAATGCGGGTGAATGCGTTATTTGTCATATTGTCTAAACAGCCATCCCAGCCATTGTTTATTTGACTGTTCAGTCGTCGGTGCTCCGCGTGGAGCTTTGCAGCGATCCCTCACGTTAACCAACACACTGAAGCTATTCAGAGCACGCAGGTGTCTTCAGGGGATTTGAGACTCCGTTGAGAGTGCTGTTGCACTTTGCTTCATGACACTTGCAACAGAAAATTAATTTAGAGCTTCTTTATGTTCAATCATTTAGTCAGACTGCAGCAGGCCAAACCCACACCCAAAGCACCCAGTAGGTTTCAGATGCAATGTAAACAAATTAAAACAGTATTAGATTTGATTACTTTTATCGTGTTGACATATTGACATTATCCAGCGTTGACCAAGTTTTATATATATATATATATATATATATATCTGACAAAAACAGTGTTAATGTTTGATTCCTGAGTCTTAATGTGATGTTTTCTTGCAGCAGCTTGAATTCAAGCAGTCTATTAAATCAAAGTGCTCATGGGGAAACACCCGGACCAGACTGAGTATTTCAGTTGTTGAGCAATAAAATATTAACAAGGAAATTGGTATTCAGAGGAGATTATGCTTCCTCTGCTGTGACGGGTCTGCTTTTCTTGTAAGGGCCCCCACAGACTCCAGTTTATTAGTTTATCATCTGTATGATGTGGATGAGGCTGCTTCTGCTGAGGATTCTTTACACAAGTGCCTTGAGATTTTGTTTGCGGGGCTAAATGAATAAAATCAAACATTATTGTATATGTCATCTACGTAGATATAGCGATGTCACCATCAAGAAATGAAATAAATTAATCAAACCAGAATGGAGTCGTTCTTCTCACAGTAAATTCTGTGGTACAGAATCTTACACTCTTTTAAAATCTCAAAATGATTGTTTTGATGCAGTTCTAGTGTGACTTTGATACTTCATTTTCTGTTGCAACAGTAATGATTATAAAGCCCCGTTTCCATGACAACAGTGCTCACAGCCAGTGGAAATGCAACATTTATAAAATGACAACCAAGGTGGAACTTTTTGAAAACACTCCAACTCTGTCTCTCCGCAAACAAGGAAAACACAACTTCTGTGAAGCACTGCTACTGTGCATGCCACCACGGCCATAGGAAATACAGTAGTTGCTCTGCACATGCTCAGTAGATGAACAGTAAGAACAATGTGTGGTTTAGTTTTCATAAAACAACCAATATCACCCTCGAGTGGCCCAAAATGCTAATTAAATCATTTTTGGTGTTCCTGCTTTTTCTGTGCAAATGGACATCATTTTCAAAACATTGCTATGTAAATAAGAAACTTTTCTAAATTAAAAATGATGCGTTTTCACGTTAGCTACCGCAGCTCACAGTATAGCAGTCACATGCAATGTTGTCTGACAGTGTTTGTGAGTTTTACTTCACGTTGTCTGAGGGCACATGACCATGACTTCAGCTTTCCAATAATCCCGCCTTGCTGCGCAATATAAGAGATCACATGCATTTTGTCTGAAATGTCATGTAATTGGCCTCAGAATGGCTGCGTTAGAGGTTGAGCTGAGCACATTGACAAAAGTAAAATAAAAAGAAACAGCAAGATTTCTGAAATTTCTGAGCGCGCTGGAGTGAAGAGAGCAGCAACCCAGAAATGTCCCGTAGAAGGAGGTGAAGGGTCAGAGACTATAGCAAAGAGCGAGGACAAGTGTATGGGAGATTAATGGGGGAGCAGCAGGAGGAGACAGAGAATTACAGGCGAAATGAAGACTGAAAGGGTAAGAAGAAATGTTAATGAAAAGAAAAGCAACAAGATCAGCGGAACGAGAACGGAATGAGTACGAGGGTGAAATGAGTGGAATACAAATTAGGATTGAACAGTTGAGCCGGATGTGACAAAAAAAAACTGTTAAATGTTTTTACTTTCCTCTTGACTAATATTTCAGAGTAATTTAGGAGCTGCCCAAGCAGGAAGAAAGAATTTAACCTGTCATCACAAACAATGGGAGGTGGCTGTCAGGACCTCGTCGGATCAACTCATCCACATTGCCTCTCGGTGATTTCCCGTCATTATCGCATAAAGCGCGGCTGTTTACCGGCTGTGGCATCAAGAATGAATTCACACCCTCACTCATTATATAACCGCGATGTCTGAAGATGCTCCACTGAGCTCGGATCGTCTGGCTTTGTCTCCACTCAAAGCCCACATCAAGTCCACTTTCTGCCCTCCGACTGCTGGAATCCAGCCTTTCAGGGCAACCTGTCATTTCTTTGTGTTCAGAATTTTTCTAAAGTTTTTATTTAACGTGATACTTTCTAGAGCCTGTTGTTCTAATGGATGTTCTTCCAATATAAAGTATTTTGCCCAAGTACACTTGTACACATGGCAATTTGTAATAATTGGGTGTAATTGGGTATGTAAAGCCCCGTTTCCACCACACAAAACGTACCGGCCTAGACCGGTTTAGTCCGTTCCGGTTCGCGTTTCCACCGCAGGAATGCGGAAACAACCGCTCCAAACCGCTCCAAAGGCGCCCGCTTTTCTGCTACCCTTCCGTTGGGGTACCCAGGACCATGGAATGCGTCTGAGGTTGAGGAGCTGTCTGCTGATTGGTCAGTGATTTACTACACGCCCTCAATATTTTAATGTGTCGGCTGAATGAATCCTCTGCTGTCAGTGTGGTCAGCTTTGCAGTGGTTGTTTTTTTTCTTTCCTTTTCTCTTCTTTGCTGCTCAACTTTAGTGTTGGTGTGGGGCTTGGGACTTTGCATCGCGTTGGAGCTTTCTGTTTGCAGAATAGCGCGCGCTGTGGCATGGGTGCGCGGCTCCAGGACACGAGTGCCTTGAGCTTTCTGCTCAAACGCAGGAGCAGCCACTACACTCCGGCGCTGATCGTGCTCCAGTAGCTCCGCGCCGGAACACGGGGGCTCTGAGCTCCGAGCTTCTCTGCATCGCATCCACAGTCCGTCCCCGCGATGCAGCGGAACAGGTCGCCTTTTCCCCTCATCGATCCCTCCTTCGAACCCCTCTGCGAGGCCCGGTTGGTTACCAAGCTGGACCTCCAGAACGCATACCATCTCGTCTGGATCAGTCAACTTGACTTCCTATGGAAGACGGTGTTCAACACCCCGCTAGGACACTTCGAGTACCAGGTGATGCTGCTTGGACTCACGAATGCAATGATGTTCTCCGGGACATGTTGAACAAGTTCATCTTGATGTACCTGGATGACATCCTAGTTTTCTCCGGCTCACTGGAGGAGTACCGGGAGCATGTCCGCCTGGTCTTCCAACGTCTCCTGGAAAACTGGTTACATCTATATAAACCAGAGAAATGCGAGTTCCATGCCACCTCCGAGCAGTACTTTGGCGTCATTATTGCCCATGGGCAACTCTGACCAGACCCGGCCAAGGTTCAAACCGTTGCAGAATGGCCCATCCCCACCACCTGGAAGGAGCTGTTGAGATTCCTGGGGTTCGCCAACTTCTACCGTCGGTTTATCAGGAACTACAGTAGGGTGGCCTGTCCCCTAACTCAACTGACCTCCACCAAGGTTCCATTCCGGTGGTCTGAGGAAGCAGCTGCAGCGTTCTCCCGGCTGAAGACCCTCTTCACCAGCGGCCCGGTTCTACTCCATCCCGACCCCTCTCGGCAGTTCGTGGACACCTCCGATACCGGGATTGGAGCGGTGCTCTCCCAACGGCATCCTCGCTCCCAGAAGCTCCACCCCTGTGCCTACTTCTCCCGCAGGCTCTCTCCGGCCGAGAGAAACTACGACATGAGGAACCGGGAACTGCTGGCGGTGGTGTGGGCTCTGCAAGAGTGGAGACACTGGTTGAAGGGTGCGACAGTCCCATTCATCCTCTGGATGGACCATAAAAACCTGGAATACCTTTGCTCAACCCGCAGGCTCAACTCCCGTCAGGTGCGCTGGTCCCTCTTCCTCAGTAGGTTCAACTACACTCTGTCCTTCCGACCTGGATCCCGGAACATAAAACCCGATGCCCTGTCTCGGCTCCACTCCTCCCCTTCCTCCTCTGAGTCACCAGACCTCATTATCCCGCTGTCCTGCATCCTGAGTTCCGCCGCCTGGGACATTGAAGTGATTGTCCGGGAGGCTCAGGGGGCAGACCGGATCCTGGCGCTGGTCTGTCGGACTGGATCTACGTTCCGGACTCCGTGCACACCCAGGTTCTTCAGTGGGGTCACAGCTCCAAACTCGCCTGCCACCCTGGAGCCGGCCGCACCCTCTCCTTCCTGCAGTGACATTTCTGATGGCCTGGCATGGCCCGGGAGGTCCGAGAGTTCGTTGCGGCATGTTCCACCTGTGCCCGCAGTAAGTCCTCCCATCAACCTCCGTCAGGTCTCCTACATCCGCTGCCTATTCCCAGCTGGCCCTGGTCCCACATCACCGTGGACTTCGTCACTGGGCTCCCCCCCTCTGATGGGAACACCTGTGTCCTGACCATAGTGGACCATTTTTCAAAGTCCGTCCACTATGTCCCTCTCCAGAAGTTGCCAACGGCCAAAGAGACGGCTGACCTCCTGGTTCTCCATGTGTTCAGGCTCCATGGGATTCCCATGGACATTGTGTCCGACCGGGGACCTCAATTTGCGTCCCGGGTGTGGCAGGGGTTCTGCTCGGCCCTGGGGGCAACGGCCAGCCTCTCCTCTGGATATCATCCCCAGACCAACGTCCAGATGGAGCTGGCGAACCAGAACCTTGAGGCGGCTCTCCGGTGCATGACTGCATAGTTTCCTTCATCCTGGAGCTCCCACCTTCCATGGATCGAATTCGCCCACAACTCCCTCACCTGCTCAGCCACTGGGATGTCGCTGTTCATGGTTTGTCACGGTTTTCAACCTCCCCTGTTCCCAGATCAGGAGTTCGACGTGGCTGTCCCCGCGGTCAAGGACCACCTACGTTGGGTCTGGGAGGTATGGAGATCTGCCAGGGCAGCGCCCTCCAGATCCGCGGAGTCCAACAAACGACTCACAGACCGTCACCGCACTCCTGCTCCTGACGACAGACACAGGCAGATGGTATGGTTGTCCTCCCGAGACCTTCCCCTCCAGGTCGAGTCGCCGAAGCTGGCTCCCCGATACATCGGTCCATTCCCGGTCGCCACGGTGATCAACCCCACGGCTGTCAACCTCCAGCTCCCGACTCCCTCAAGGTACACCCTGCGTTTCATGTGTCTCTCCCCAAACCAGTCTCCTCCAGCCCCCTGTGTCCTCCTGCTGACCCCCCACCACGCCCTCGGATCATCGACAACCATCCTGCCTTCACCGTGTCCAAGATCCTGGATGTGCGGCTTCGGGGTAGGGGTTTCCAATATCTGGTGGACTGGGAGGGGTATGGTCCAGAGGAGCAGTCCTGGCTTCCCCGTCGGCTCATCCTGGATGAGACGCTCATCTCGGACTTCTTCGCCGAGCACCCGGACAAGCCGGGTAGGCTGCCAGGTGGCAACCATTAAGGGGGGGGGGGTACTGTGAGGATCCACACCTCGCTCCAGCACCAGATCCTCCTCACTGACACACCTGCAGGTAATCAACTAATTGATTGCTCTTCCCTCTTAAAGCTCTGTGGCCGGCGGACGCACCGGTGCGTCCTAATCATATGACCGTTTTAAAAGGCAGTAGCGTCACAGCACAGCGTCATCTGGTCCAGTGTCTCAATCCGTGTTGAAAGTGCAGATATAAAACTACAAGATCATTTTAAAATTATGTTGATAGCCCAAATAAAAGATGGAGATATGAGGAAAACTGTACCCGTGTTTTTCCGCGACATTTTAGTGCGCGTCAGGTGCATGAAGACCGGTCAGGAGTGCTTCTAAAGCCCCGTTTCCACCGCACACAAGTGCCGGGACGGAGCGGAGCGGTACGGAGTGGTACGGAATAGAGACCCAACCGAAATTTTGGGTCACGTTTCCACTGCAGAGAGGAGCTTAAAAAGTGGGTGGGGCTTATGAGCGCCACAGAAATGTCACATTACAACAGAAAAGAAACTCGTCAGATCTAGATCTTGTGAATCCTCTGTTGTTGTTTACATCCTCCACTTTGCACTGTTATTTTTTGCAGCGGGAAAAAAAAAACAGGTTTTTTTTGCAGCGGCAGAGCTGCAGCCGCAACTTCCGTGTTTGTTGTGAGAGAGCGAACGTTCCGGCCACTTGCCGGCAACTTGGGGCGACGTACCCCGCACTCGAGCGCTCGGGTGCGGGGCAAGTGGCCGGAGCATTCCCCCCGGTTGGCTGAGGCACAGACACGGGAGTCTGAGCTTTCTGCTCAAACACTGGAGGCACTCCACTCCGGCGCTGATCCCGGTCCAGCAGCTCAGCGTTGGAACACTGAGGCGCCGAGCTCCGAGCTCCTTTTCATCGCTTCCGCGGTCCGTCCCCGCGATAAAGCACCACTGACCGCGGTTGAACAGAACACTGACCGCCTCTGGGAAGCGGAGCTGCCGGAGCGCGGTCAGCACCGGAGACGAGAGCTCCAGACTCCGGTGTACCGGACGCGCATCAGCACCACGGCCAGCGCTATGCTGCAAACAGGAAGCTCCAACACGATGCAAAGTCCCTCCCCCCGGTCTCCCCCTGCCTCAAGTCGCTCTTTCACCACAAACACTAAAGTTGAGCAGCAAAGAAAAGAAAAGGAAAATAAAAACAACCAGAGCACAGCTGACCACACTGACAGCAGAGGATTCATCCGGCACATTAACATATTGAGGGCGTGTAGTAAATCACTGACCAATCAGCAGACAGCTCCTCAACCTCAGACCCGTTCCATGGTCCCCGGCACCCCAACGGAAGGGGAGCGGAAAAGCGGTCGCCTTTGGAGCGGTCTGGAGCGGTTTAGACCGCATTCCTGTGGTGACACGCGAACCGGAGCGGTTTAGACCGGTCTAGGCCGGCACTTTTTGTGCAGTGGAAACGGGGCTTAAAACAAAGTGAAAGTAGCAGAGTAGCAAAAAAAACAACACTTGTAATGTGCCAGTATACCTTTCACTCATTGGTTGAGAAGAAGAGCCCATGTCCAATCAAAAGTTTCCATAGTGGGAGGTGTCATTTTGTTTAGTTCACCCGTGAAAAAGTAAACAGAGAGACGGAGACAGTGAGAGTGAGGTGAGATTTATATCAGAGAAAGAGCGACTATTATCATGATTTGACCATTTAGTGAGTGTGTAGTGAGTGTGTAGTGAGTGTGTAGCTAGTGTGTAGTGAGTGAGATTAGAGTGTTTTTTAGTTTTTTTTCCCCATCAAAACAATGAGGCGCCTTATGAACGTCGATCAGGTGCTCCGACTTTTTCTTTTCTTAAAGGAGAAGAGCACATCGAGTCTGATATTGAGTTTGAGAGTGATTCTGATGACAATATTGAACACCTCAGCTTTGTTTTGGAAGAGGGGAGACAGGTGTCCCCCAGACCAGGAGAGGTGTCCCCCAGACCAGGAGAGGTGTCCCCCAGACCAGGAGAGGTGTCCACATCCTGCCCCCATCATTCCAGCTCCACCACAACAGCCAAAGGCTAAAATGTAAACATTGCCTGCAGGTAAACCAGAAAAGGAAAAACACTCCATGGAAATGTCCTGCCTGTGATGTGCAGAATCTGTTTTTTTGAGTGCCACAAATAGTTTGTCTTCACCTGACATTATATGTGTGACCTTTTGCAAATAGTTTTACAAAAACGCCTGAGGCAGTGCTTCTATTTCACTGTAAATATCTGTATAGAACTGTTTTTTTCAGTCCTGTTTTGATACATTTTAGTTAATTATAGTTTAGATTTACTTCACAAGTAAACTAAATGATTCATTGAGCATGTCTAGGAATTTTATCATCAATAAATCTATGTTTTTACCACCCGAATTTGTAGTTTTATCGTGTTTTTAGATCTACAGTGTTAATAAAGTAGGCCAAACTGAAAACTATACTTCAGAGCTGCATTTATGAGGTTGTCCTGAACAAAATGACACCAAACAAGGCAAGGTTTATGGATTTTATATTTGAGATATAAAGGAAAAATGAATTGTAGTGGAAAAACGGCACAAAATGCGTTAGGCCGAGCAGGGTGCCCTACAGTGAGGCAGGTCCGGTGCCAGAAGATTGTGTCTTTCGTATGAGTAATCTGCTTGCGAATGCACTGTGTCCTCGGCTTGCCTCCTCGCCGCGCAGCTCTCCCTACTGCGCTCCTCGTGCGCTCCGGACTCCTCGCCCTGTGCGCCCTCAGCACACCTCCTCCCCTGCTGCAGTCCTCCCTCCTGCGCACTCCGCATCCTGGAGTCTCCGTTCCCTCGTCTCCCAGGTCTTGCATTCTCAATAAAATCCCTGCAAATTGCACCTGCTCTGCCTCCTGGTCTGCTTCTGGGTTTCAGGACTCCAGGCACCGGCTCTCAGCTGTAACAGGATCCACTGAGCAGTTGAACTAATGAGTCACATCAGGCTCATTCTCTCTGGTGATTCTCTGGACATTTTATCAGAACGTAATTAATATTAAAGAATCTCCGACATTGCTCGTCATCTCTCGCGTACCTGCGTGTGAAGTTGCTGATGTGTGACTGTCAAGTAATACTCGCCGGGTTGTATCAGAGAGCTTTTACAGGTGCAGTATGAGACCTGCATGTATGTATGTATGAGTAAATTCTAGAGGAAGTTCCGTGAGCCTGCCTCTCGCAGACGACTACTTGTATACGTTACAGCACATGTTGGCTCATTCACATGACACACATTAGCATGCTCAATCATGTTGCCATGTTAACTTGCTAACATAACACATGTTAGCATTCTCGCTGAATAACACAAGTACTGTTAGTGTTTTCGCATAGCATATGTGTTAGAATGTTTTTGTATATAGTTACCATATCCATGTTTAATTTCAGTCTTATTTCTTGTGTTCTTATTTAACAGCGTCACTCAGGCGCTGTTTTCTAATCATGTGTTCTGAGCTTGATAAGGGAACCCTGACCGAGGCTGATAAACGGGGAAAGCTTCCACACAGCTGCCGTCTCGGCGTCTCATGCGCGCGGGATGTCCTGAGATTGTACTTATGGTTGATAAACTGCTAAGCATACAAAATGTTTATTTCTATGATGTATATCCTGTGAACCCTCCCATGTGTTAAATGAAATAAAAGCACAGGAGAAATGGTCTGGAGCCAGAGTGGGTAGGAGGTGAACTTGGGCGCTCTCCTAGCCATTTCTCCTCATGAGTAACAGAATCTCATCCTTGTTGTCTTGTTCTTTCTTGCAGATTTAATAAATGTCTATAGCCTAAACCTGACAATATGTTAGCTTTCATGGCTAACATATGCTATGTGAATGACTAAACGTGCGATTTCGATTTGGAAAAGAGGATGTCATACAGCATTATAATCCCGAGTAAGAAATCCTAATCCATCAAACCTGTCGTGTGCCATGTGGAGCTGGCGCTGTGCATCAGTGCCCGATGCTGCCTACACCCCCGGAGGTGAGAAACACCATGTTAAACTAACAACCGCCGCCGCTGCCACTGCACTGAGACAACATGCTGAAGAAGCCTCACCCGGCTGCCATATTGCTCACTGCAAAAAGCCAACACCTGCAGCCTTCACCACTTCTCCTCCTCCTCCTCCTCCCCCTCCTCCTCCTCCTCCCTATAGAATAGACCTCCTTTCCTTGGCAGTCCATTTTTTACTCCTGACTTTTCTGGGTCATTTCTCCAGCTAAGAAGCTCACCAGAGACTTCTCTCCTCCTTTCTTCCTTCCCTTTCTCTCCTCTTGCATCTACTGTAATCATTATATTTTGATATCAACTCGATGCATCGTCAATCTTCCATTACTGACCCGTGTTTGACTTTCTCATCCATTACGAGGCAAAGTCACATTGTTTGTGATTCCATTATTTCCTAAACCAACAATGGTATACTGAAAGGCGAAATCAAAACCAGAAACAAATATTCATATTGTTTATTGAAAAAGTGTGTCACGAATTATATTAGCATGAGCTCCTTTTGGTTCAGCATTTGGCCCCATTTATACAACATTTCAAGTGTAAACAAACTGTTTAATTGGCTGTTTTTTCCAGGCGTATTAGTGTATATATTTATGGACACATGAATGCTATGCATAATGGAACTTATTAATGGTCCTTTTTGTTTTGATTTTTCTTTATTTTTGTTGTTACAAATCTTAAAAAAAAAAAATTGGGAAAAATTTCTTTTCATGTTTTCATTTCAGAAAAGCTTCCATTATCATGGCAACATTTTGAAAACACTGTCTGTTTACATGGCAATGGTCACTAGTTGGTAATGTTAGATGTTTTTGTAAAGAATCAATATGCTATCGACAATATGCACGTGTTAGCCGATTTCAAACAGTTGCATTTTCAGTGGCTCCAAAATGCATCGGAAATGTTCCATTTTCAATTTACACGGTTGCTGTGTAAACAGGTGCATCTGATCTATGTGTTTATCCTCAGGAAGAAAAACAATGGCTTCAACATTTGAACTGCACACAGACAACTACTGCAATTAACAAAATCTGCTATTAAGTTTCATATTTCATTATGCATTGTCATACAGTGTCAACATATAATGAAGCAATATTTAATGTATTTAGATAATTTCTTCATTAGTATTCATAATTTTACTCTTTTTCACACAAATTTTAATCTCATGTTAGTGGGTCAACCCATTACAACTTTTACATCTTACACTCAATCTCATTGCACCTGATTGAAGCATTTTATTTAATAGAATTAATAAAAATATGAAAGGTTGTGCACAGATAAAACTAAAGACAATGTTTTTCAACAAGCAGGTCAGACAAAGTCATTTAGAGGTAATCAATAGCATCGAGGACGAGAAAGTAGGATGTTAAAAGGGAAACTATTCAGTTCTACACATTTTTTGATTCTGTTCTGTTTTCGGCTTTGTGATTAAATTAAACATGAATTAAATGGCATGTAGTGGAGATTTGTTTAAAAAAAAACTTAAACAGTCAAAAAATGACTGCTTTCTAAAGAATGAAGGCAAAAAAATCCCTTTATTCATCATGCAGCATAATTAAAAACAAAGAAATGATATAACTCTATGGAGTCATGCACTTTATCTCCCAGCTACACGCAGTTGGGTCCGTTTGGTTTCAGTAAACTAAACGGAGCTAAGACAGACTCGAAGAAAACTCCAAGAAAAATGATTTATGAAGACCATTTTTCATCTGCCTCTCTCCGTGCTCCTGCTCACCTCTGCACTCCTCCATGCATGTATCCCCTGGTTGGCGTATGATTAATCTCCTCTTCTCCTTCTCTACTCTCCTCCACCTCTGATCGCTCATCCACCGGCGTCCTGCTCTGCCTACGTTTGTCCCTCCATGCTCTGCTCTTCCGCTGTCTCTCTGCCTCTCTCCTCCTCACTCTTCCCCTGTCTTGCAATTCATTGATGGTTAATGTCCTACTTCCTCCCTCAGTAAGTGACATCTCATTACCTTGGCGGTGATATAAGACTCTGTGTGTATACTTCAGGCGCATGTTTGGCCGACACGCTCATTCCTGACTTCGATGGGAAATGGTGATGTCCAAACTGCTCTTTGTGTGAGAATATTTGGTTTAAGCAAAAACCAGAGATGCAAAAAGGTCATGAAGTTTTCCAGAACCAGGAGAACCAGTTCTGTTTGTGAATCAGAGATTTATGCCAACATTGGTCCATAGTCGACCTCAATCTTACACCCTGTCTACTCGACTACGGTTCAAGTGAAAATGCGTGTTTTTTGAGGGTTTTCACTTGAAAAAAGGTTTACATGCTGAAAACAATGTAGTAAGCATGTTGGGCCACTAGTGGGTACTCTTGTTTGTTATTGTAATGAAACCACACAGCAGAGAACAATCCATTCTAAACTTCAACACTGGGAGAACACGGCCATTCTCGTAGACAGATGACACACATATATATATATTGGAAAATACAACTACCAAGTCACCGGAGAATAAAGACTAGGAGTCATGACACCGTGGAGGAATCGTTGTTCTGATTGTCTCCACTCAGCATGTACATAACTATTAACTATGTCAGAGCTCAAGCATTTTCAGAATGTTGAGTTTCCCCTATCTACAGAGATGGAGTGTTTTCAAATAGTTGCACTTTAAAAAGTTCCATTTTAAGTCACTCCGAGCAACGTTGTTGTGTACATATACCCCCACGACATGAGGGAAGTTTTGCTTTTTCACTTGAAAATGTCCTGTAAACAATGTCTTTGATAATGTTTAATCTCCACACCTGCTGCTTTAACATATTTGAAGACATATCTTGCACATCTTCTTCTACAGTCATAGTCTTATTGGTGTTTCATACATTGTTAAAGTGTTTTATGTTTTATAGTACTTTTTCTGTATAGAGTATATTGTATACCTCTTTATTACCTCCTTGCTGCCGTAACAAGTAAATTCCCCCATTGTAGGATGAATAAAGTACAATGTAAATCAAAAGATAGTTGTTTTTGAACCAATGAATAAAAAGTATTTGCAGACATCTGCAGTTTTCAATTGTCTATGTTATACTTTTGGCGGTGATAGAAATGTGTTTTGTTTAAATTTTAAATGGTTCTGACGTCCACAAACTCCTATTCCTTCATGATTTCTCAATAAAAATAAATATAGAAATGGTTGTGCAAAAAAATGAAGAAAGAGAGAGAAAATCCACAATTGTTTTCACTGCTGTTTGCAACTCGAGGTAACCGACGTCTTCAACTGAGTTAATTTTCAATGAGCCACGAGTCCTAACCTATTATTTGTCACAGTCCGCAGATGTGTCCTGCAGGGTTTTTGTTTTTGTGTGTGTGTGTGAACGTAGGCGGAGCGGACGGAGCAGGACGCACACCTGAAGCCGATGATTGAAGCCAGTACTTAAGAACCGGGATCCCAGGCTCTCATCGCCAGATCGTCACGTTTACCCTGCAGTACCTCGAATCGGCCCCTCGAGCTTCTTCATTAAGTTCTTCGCTTCAGGTTTGGAAGCGACTTAGAGTGTTCTAACCTTGTTCCGTGCTCTCCCGTGCAGTCCCAGTGTGCGCCACTCTGTCCTGCTGGGAGGATCGCGTCTCCGTGACCACCTCCACTCCTACGCTACTCATTTTCCACTGAAGAAAAACTTTCAATAAATAATTTTCTTAATAATCTTTCCTGGTTCTCTCGGCGCTTGAGTTCTGCACACCACTACACCTGACATTATTAATGCCTTCTTTCATCTTTTTTTTTTTTTTTTTTTTTTTAAAGATCACGATTCTTCTTCAACAGGCATATTTCACCCCATGTAAAAAAATCTATTCCTCTCATAATTCAAGAGGTATTCAATCTTTTTTTTTTTTCAGAAAACTGAACGGGATGAACTTGAGTGTGAATATTTGAGGCTCCACAGATGATTTGAGTTTCTATTTGTTTAGCACTTGAAATTTATCAGTCCCACAGGAAGAAATCCATCAAAATAAAACACACGTGAATCAGTTTGTGCCTCCAGTGAAGCAGGAAACAGCTCAGTGCATAAAACAGTGACAAGTTTTCAGAAATGATTGCTCTTTGCTTTGGAACAAACCTCTCAATATGGCTTCTACCACTTCTTGTGAAAGGAAGTAATAAACAAATAAATAAACCAAAATACAGCAAATGGCAACAAGGACACTCAACAAAGCAGAAAATCACAAACAGAAGTGGAAAATAAGAGACTCTGTGGACAATAAGTGTGCCCCCCACCCAGTCCAAGACGAGCTGGATGTGATCCTGACTCAGAACGCTGAGGAGAATCAATGCGTGAGGCTCAGCAGGTCTTCAATTTTATTTATGTTGATTGTGTAATGCAGGTGAATCATCTCAGCTGTCAGTCTGTCACCTTGAACGGTGGAATCTGATAACATAGCATGCTGTGTGTGTGTGCGTGTGTGTGTGTGTGTGTGTGTGTGTGTGTGTGTGTGTGTGTGTGTGTGTGTGTGTGTGCGCGCGTATGTGTGTGTGATTGAGAGAGAGAGAGAGAGAGAATAAAAAGATGTATTTTCATTTAATTTAATCTTTTTAAAGTTAGCCAACAACAACACAGAGGTGTAGTCCAGGGAATGCGGCATACACCTACTTCCAAATCCCCCATGATGCATCACTCGACAGTGTCATGAGACACACCGGGGAGTTTTTATTTTTCTCGGCCCCACTCTGTGTCGAATTAACTCGAACTCGCTGCATTGACTAATTTGATTGGATAAAGCTAAATAGATTTCCACTAGGGATGTCCGATATTATCGGCCCTCCGATATTGACTTAAAAATGTAATATTTGGAAATATCGGTATCGGATTTTTACAACCGATATTGGAATTTCCGAGTCGACATGAACGCAGCATGAACGCAGCATGTGACGTTTACGGGCGCGCGCTTGATGATGTTTAACAACAACTAATACAACACGCTGGACTCGTGGCTAAGAAGGAGAAGCCTGGTGAATGAAATGTCCGTGGAGGACTGGAGGCTCAACCAGGCCCTCTTCCCTGCTGGACCAGTACCTGACTGCACCCTGCACCAGTGTTGACGGTGAACCAGTGTTCAGCACTGGTACCAGTACCTGACTGCACCCTGCACCAGTGTTGACGGTGAACCACTGTTCAGCACTGGTACCAGTACCTGACTGCACCCTGCACCAGTGTTGACAGTGAACCAGTGTTCAGCACTGGTGCCAGTACCTGACTGCACCCTGCATCAGTGTTGACAGTGAACCAGTGTTCAGCACTGGTACCAGTACCTGACTGCACCCTGCACCAGTGTTGACAGTGAACCACTGTTCAGCACTGGTACCAGTACCTGACTGCACCCTGCACCAGTGTTGACAGTGAACCAGTGTTCAGCACTGGTACCTGTACCTGACTGCACCCTGCACCAGTGTTGACAGTGAACCAGTGTTCAGCACTGGTACCAGTACCTGACTGCACCCTGCACCAGTGTTGACAGTGAACCACTGTTCAGCACTGGTACCAGTACCTGACTGCACCCTGCACCAGTGTTGACAGTGAACCAGTGTTCAGCACTGGTACCAGTGCCTGACTGCACCCTGCACCAGTGTTGACAGTGAACCAGTGTTCAGCACTGGTGCCAGTACCTGACTGCACCCTGCACCAGTGTTGACAGTGAACCAGTGTTCAGCACTGGTACCAGTACCTGACTGCACCCTGCACCAGTGTTGACAGTGAACCAGTGTTCAGCACTGGTACCAGTACCTGACTGCACCCTGCACCAGTGTTGACAGTGAACCAGTGTTCAGCACTGGTACCAGTACCTGACTGCACCCTGCACCAGTGTTGACAGTGAACCACTGTTCAGCACTGGTACCAGTACCTGACTGCACCCTGCACCGGTGTTGACAGTGAACCAGTGTTCAGCACTGGTACCTGTACCTGACTGCACCCTGCACCGGTGTTGACAGTGAACCAGTGTTCAGCACTGGTGCCAGTACCTGACTGCACCCTGCACCGGTGTTGACAGTGAACCAGTGTTCAGCACTGGTACCAGTACCTGACTGCACCCTGCACCGGTGTTGACAGTGAACCAGTGTTCAGCACTGGTGCCAGTACCTGACTGCACCCTGCACCGGTGTTGACAGTGAACCAGTGTTCAGCACTGGTACCAGTACCTGACTGCACCCTGCACCGGTGTTGACAGTGAACCAGTGTTCAGCACTGGTACCAGTACCTGACTGCACCCTGCACCGGTGTTGACAGTGAACCACTGTTCAGCACTGGTACCAGTACCTGACTGCACCCTGCACCGGTGTTGACAGTGAACCAGTGTTCAGCACTGGTACCTGTACCTGACTGCACCCTGCACCGTTGTTGACAGTGAACCAGTGTTCAGCACTGGTACCAGTACCTGACTGCACCCTGCACCGGTGTTGACAGTGAACCACTGTTCAGCACTGGTACCAGTACCTGACTGCACCCTGCACCAGTGTTGACAGTGAACCAGTGTTCAGCACTGGTACCAGTGCCTGACTGCACCCTGCACCAGTGTTGACAGTGAACCAGTGTTCAGCGCTGGTACCAGTACCTGACTGCACCCTGCACCAGTGTTGACAGTGAACCAGTGTTCAGCACTGGTACCAGTACCTGACTGCACCCTGCACCAGTGTTGACAGTGAACCACTGTTCAGCACTGGTACCAGTACCTGACTGCACCCTGCACCAGTGTTGACGGTGAACCAGTGTTCAGCACTGGTACCAGTACCTGACTGCACCCTGCACCGGTGTTGACAGTGAACCACTGTTCAGCACTGGTACCAGTACCTGACTGCACCCTGCACCGGTGTTGACAGTGAACCAGTGTTCAGCACTGGTACCTGTACCTGACTGCACCCTGCACCGTTGTTGACAGTGAACCAGTGTTCAGCACTGGTACCAGTACCTGACTGCACCCTGCACCGGTGTTGACAGTGAACCACTGTTCAGCACTGGTACCAGTACCTGACTGCACCCTGCACCAGTGTTGACAGTGAACCAGTGTTCAGCACTGGTACCAGTGCCTGACTGCACCCTGCACCAGTGTTGACAGTGAACCAGTGTTCAGCGCTGGTACCAGTACCTGACTGCACCCTGCACCAGTGTTGACAGTGAACCAGTGTTCAGCACTGGTACCAGTACCTGACTGCACCCTGCACCAGTGTTGACAGTGAACCACTGTTCAGCACTGGTACCAGTACCTGACTGCACCCTGCACCAGTGTTGACGGTGAACCACTGTTCAGCACTGGTACCAGTACCTGACTGCACCCTGCACCAGTGTTGACGGTGAACCAGTGTTCAGCACTGGTACCAGTACCTGACTGCACCCTGCACCGGTGTTGACAGTGAACCACTGTTCAGCACTGGTACCAGTACCTGACTGCACCCTGCACCGGTGTTGACAGTGAACCAGTGTTCAGCACTGGTACCTGTACCTGACTGCACCCTGCACCGTTGTTGACAGTGAACCAGTGTTCAGCACTGGTACCAGTACCTGACTGCACCCTGCACCGGTGTTGACAGTGAACCACTGTTCAGCACTGGTACCAGTACCTGACTGCACCCTGCACCAGTGTTGACAGTGAACCAGTGTTCAGCACTGGTACCAGTGCCTGACTGCACCCTGCACCAGTGTTGACAGTGAACCAGTGTTCAGCGCTGGTACCAGTACCTGACTGCACCCTGCACCAGTGTTGACAGTGAACCAGTGTTCAGCACTGGTACCAGTACCTGACTGCACCCTGCACCAGTGTTGACAGTGAACCACTGTTCAGCACTGGTACCAGTACCTGACTGCACCCTGCACCAGTGTTGACGGTGAACCACTGTTCAGCACTGGTACCAGTACCTGACTGCACCCTGCACCAGTGTTGACGGTGAACCAGTGTTCAGCACTGGTGCCCACATCATTGATGAGAAGAGAAATCTCATACATTGCTGAGATGCTGAGATGCTTGTATTCATACAGAACAATCTCCCTCTTACACATGAGGACATGGGAAAAGAAATAGACCAGTTATATGGACGAGTCAACTTCAGTCTTTGTTTTTGTTGCACTTTAAAGGAGAGCTGTTTTAATTTTGTGAGCATTTCTGTGCCTTTCTTGTTTATATTTACACTATTGTGTTACTCTTAAAAGAGATTGAGCCAGTTTGAGTCTATTATTTGACAAGTTATGTCCAGTTATTCATTCATTGACTGTTTACAACTAATGGACTGAAGATATGCCTCTTCCTTTTTTTTTATATTGTCTGTGGTGTTGTTGAGTTTGTTGTTGAGGTTTCTCTCTAACACTAAATAAATATGGCACTTTTTTCCATAATTTAAGTTGTTGTTCTCTTATTTTTCTCAGTGTGTACATTTGGAAAGCCATGTTTGATTCACATATGCATCCAGTGGGGCATCACAATAAAATTAGGCATAATGTGTTAATTCCACAGTAGGAGATATTTGATGTTGTTGTTACCTAACAGTTTTGATGTAAAAAGCCAGCATATATCGGTATCGGTGATATCGGTATCGGTGATATCGGTATCGGAAATTAAGAGTTGGACAATATCGGAATATCGGATATCGGTAGAAAAGCCAATATCGAGCATCCCTAATTTCCACCAATGTGCAAATCACATTCACCCATTCACACCCACATTCACACACCGATAGAGGCAGCGTCCATTAAAGGCATTCGGCTTGAGAGGAGTTTGGGGTTCAGTGACTTGCTCAATGACAGTTTGACAGGGTTTCAAACCCACAACACTCCCATTGGGAGACTGTCGATGTTTATCGTGCAGCATGAGGGCTGACAAGCCAATCAGAGGCAGAGTTGGGTGGGTCATTAAGACATAAATATGGCTAACAGATAAATCCTACTAAGATCATGTGACAATGAACACATTTTATCAAAAGATTGTCACAAAAGAGTTGTCTTTCATTCTACTGTTTCTATAAAAAAAAAAATCAGAAATTGAGAGCAAACCCAATACACCAGTTATGATGACACCACTGGCACATTAGATACTAAAAATGCAGATAGTGTGACATTGTGTTGTTTTACACAATATTGTCTTGTGTTCATTTAGGTTGTGTTGTCTTGACTAGATCCCTTTAGAGTGGATGAATATGAAAGATTTACGACAAGCAAAGGGTTAAATCCACAATGACTATTTTTTTATGGTTAAGCTTCACTTCATTCTTTACTGTTGAGAGATCAGACTGCTCAATCAATGAATGTGTGTGTGAGAGAGAGAGAGAGAGAGAGAGAGAGAGAGAGAGAGAGAGAGAGAGAGAGAGAGAAATTAACCTGCAATCAGGCTTCTATTTAACTGCAGTCAGCCACAATCAGTGGCCGTATTAGCATTTAATTAGCCGGGAAGCCACAAACCGTGGCCTGCCACTCCACTCTGATTACCTCGAACTCTGCCTCCAGATTTTCCAGTGCGTCTGGAGACTCACCTGAGTGAGTCTCTAAAGGTTCCTGTGTACCTTCACCCTGGGTGGGTGTGTTGAGTTTGTATGCCAGGGGCATCTGGAAGCTTGCCAACGTGTTATTACATCATAGCGGGGGTCATTTTTTTGGAAAAGGCATCAACATGTTGCATCGTGAGCGAATAACATAAGTACTGTTAGTGTTTTCGCATAGCATATGTTAGCTTTCATGGCTAACATATGCTATGTGAATGATGGCGACGGCGTCACGCCTTGGTCCAGGTGATGCATCATGCAGGTGCACAAGTCGAATCTGCCTGCTGCCGCTGAACAAACACCTGCGAAGCGGCTGACACAGCACCTCAGGTCAACCAATCATGTGCTCTGACTGCTTATAGATAACACTAATCTCACATTTATACGTCTTTGAATTCAGTCGAGTATGATTGAATAATTTTTAAATTGAACACGAAGAGTTGTTTCTTAAAATCACTACTTATTAGGGAATCAGTTACATCCATTAGTTGGAGGAAGATGCTCTATAATCTGGATATTGGAGACATGCTCTATAATCTGGATATTAGAGGAGGGAGATGCTCTATAAGACTCCAACTAACTCTTCTTCCGGCTCTCAGCGAAGGTGGACGCTTCTCTCTTCTCTCCTCTCCCCCTCGTCTTCCCTGCTTGCTGCTCCCGTCCTCTACTGTCTCGTGTCAGATCTAACAAGAGCCTCTCTTCACACCCCCATCTGAATTCAACCGGAACCGTGGAATTGATCAGCTGGTCTCTCAATGCGATCGGCCAAATTTGTACGACACGACAATCGGGCAAAAGAGAGCCTGCATGTCCCGATGGGACGTTTGCAGCCGGATACATGCTGGATTCCTGGGGTTCCTGGAGGTCACTGTGTTTGGCCATTCTTTCCATGGAGGAGGTGGAGGACCTCTACATATTGGGATTCATGATAGCAGGTATGCTGATGATTGGGGCTGGAGGCTTTCTGATCTATCGCAAAGTTGAGAAGACGCTAGCAGCTGCATTGGGAAGGCTGCCTATCGTCACTGAGGGACTGTGCCGAGCTTTGATTGCTCAGACTCATGTGATAAACGAACTCAAGAGTACGCAAGTCATGACTCTTGAACGTTTACGTGAAATTGGTACGATCTTGTAGAAAGTTAAGAGTCGGCTGAAATACTAAAAAAAAAAAAAAAAAACATGGCCAGGATTTGGAGCAGCATGAAGACCAGAGACACTCAAGGTCAAAATATAAAGCTGAATCGCCTGAACGAAAACAAATCTAATCTACATTTCGGATTCCCAGACACCCAGTCGCCAAGGCTGCTGTTTTTCTTCAATTGTCTTGGATGTGAGCATGGAACGAAGCCCCCCCCCCCCCCTTCCTCCCTGGCCGACTGGAAGCGTGCTCTGTTCAGGACTCAAGGCCTTCTCACAACAACAGAACTGGACTAACTGCAGAAACAAGCAAACAGTACCTTTCACTGCCTTCACTCCCCTCCCCCAAAATCCAAGCAGAGGCTGTGGGAGGAGATATGGCTGCGCGCCCGATGTGCTGTGCACCGAGACACCTCCTCCTTGCGGCGGGCTGGAAAACTACCCTTCCTATGCCATAAGTGCTTGTCTCAAAACATGTTTTAATCAGTCTGTGTTGATGCTAAATGTGCCTGTGTCTGGAATTTGCCTTTTTTCCCCTCCTCTCCTCTCCTCATGTTGTCCTTCTTTCCCCCAAACTTTCTCTGCAATTTCATTGTACCTGTTACAATGACAATAGAGACAATTCCGATTCTGATTCTATTATCTGAATGTTAGAGGAGGAAGATGCTCTATGGTCTGGATGTTAGAGGAAGAAGATGCTTTATAATCTGGATGTTGCCTCTAAGAGTTGATGTATTGCTGCTCATCCACCTCATTATCACATTGTGTTTTGACCGGTAGGTTCAAGAATAACTTGTTCACTGCTTCAGAGATTCAGATCTCACTGCTGATTCTTTTTTTCCCTCATGTGTCAGTTTTAATACCTTCGCTGTCCACCGCATGCCAGCACAGCTGTCAGCTATCACGTCTGTGGTGCTCTACTATCTTTATTATTCCAGGGACTGCTCATGTCCCTGAAGCATGAAAATAAATGGTGAATGCACAAAAACACATCTGTATTTATGGGTTTAAGATAAATCAGTTAGATGTGAGCAAGCAGTGTGGAACAATACCTTTCACTTCCCGGTGAATCTAACACCATTCACTCTAATTTCAGTCTCCGCCAACCCCGGAGGGAAATATGTTGCTCTTTAGCTGCTCAGCCTTCCACCGGGTTCACCAGTTTGTCTCTGGTTGTATCTGTCTGCCGCTTGGTGCTGCACAGGTTGGTTAAAAGGTGAAAACATCATCCGATAGCAGAGGGAAAAGGTGCAGACTCACATTAGGATATTGTGCTTCCTTCCTGTTAGCTTTTGTACATGAATTACAAATAACTCCACAATTTGTTTTTTGGGGGGTTTTTTCAGTAGTATTTTAGTTGTATTTTTTGGGGTGGTGTCGTGGTTTGCACTCTTGGTTCACAGTAAAAATGTTCCTGGTTCGTCACTCTCAATGCAAAAGCTGCAGTTTCCTCCCAACATCAATAAAACATTCATTAGACTCTCTTTATACACTATGGACTTCAAAGCTTTGAAAACGATCGCAGTACAGACAGAAACGCAGAAACTGTTCTAGTTTCCAAATGAGGCCACAAGTGGGTGCTGTGCTGGTACCTTCTATGAAAGTTGGGGCAAAGGTTTCACCCAGATTGTATGACATTTTCAGGGATATTTGTGTTTATCCAAGGATAATTCTATTAATTAATAGTGTGATTAAGTCAAAGGTCAAGGTCTCGGTCATGAAAAGGTCCAAAAAGTTTTCTTCTGTTTGATATCAAACCAACGCCAAAATGTTCCGTTTTCATTTCCCTATGCTCTGATATGCCACATGATGCAGTAATGTCATCACCCTGGTTAGCGGTTTGGGGTCAGAGGTCTGTGGGCTCATAGGAATTGTAAAATGCGTGTACATTAATGTCATACAGTGATAGCATAAAGCAATTCAAACAACCATGACAGCTAATGGAAGGAGTGGTTGGTGGAATCACCTATGGATTACCTTGTAATCCATAGGTATCCATGTGGTGTTGGTGAAGGTCTATGCTCATTTCCACTTGAAATTATCATGCAAACAGAGTAAGAGTACATCAGAGTAACTCTAATGTACTCAAAGCTGTGTTTCTTTCTGTGTTTGCCCAGTGGAGGACCTGTCCCGGATGTACGACTCCTCACAATGCCACAAGTGGATTAAGGAATGAAAAAGATCCGTCGATGGATAATTGGATTGCACCGTGAAAACGCAAACTGAATTGCTGCCTACGATGTACATGGGTCCACGTGACTGCGCAAGAATAATGTATCATAAGCATCATAAGCATCATAAGCATCATAAGCATGCACCATCCATTGATGAAAAAGAAACTACTGAAGCTTGAACAGAACATGTATGTGTTTGGAGAGTATTCCTAAAAGAGGCTTCTGTTGCCACGACTCTATGAGGCTGTCGTCTTCGTTTACATCCTGTTTTGCATTTGTTTGGATTTCGCACCAGTGAGGCTCTGAACAGTATGTCACTACTTACTGCTTTTTCATTGGAAAGTTAAGCGGTCCCAACCCATCCAACTTGCAAGTGCATGCTGTCTACGTGCAAAAATGTGGGCAGAATTTGGAGATCCGTACGAGGTGAGTACAGCCTCTGTATAGATTTGGAGCATGCGGCCACGCTGTAGCAGTTTTTCTGCAAGAGAAACTTTTGCTGTATTTGGGCTGCGGATTCCCCCCCGTACAGGTGACACGCCTGTCTTCTACAGCCAATGAGCGCACAGTGCACGGACTCCGTGCTGCTTGAAACTGCTCTTGCAGCCAGTGTTGCCAGATATGGCAGGTCTCCTCTAATTGGGGAGCCAAATTCTCTTACCTTTTAACTCTTTATTTCAGATTTGTGTGTTCTTAAACACATGACGTATGACGTAAACGTAAACGTATGACGGTTTAACATGATTTCTACACAGGCTGGAATGTGGGCTGGTTTTTATTGAAGTGTGCTCGCAGCATCAGAACCCGGAGTCTCTGCGGTGGAATTGGATGGCATCTGCAGGCAGCAGCAGCTGGGACATCGGGACGTTCATCGCACCTGCACGCACTTACAACATGCGAGTGAGTCAGGATGTCATACGTGAGCAGCACGTGTAAGTACAGCCTCCATAGGACAACGTGGCAATCGCACTGAGATTGTACATTGTAAGCACGTACAACTCACTTACCACGTGTGCAATGTAAGATGGATGCAACCACTCACGGCCAGGCGTGGCATGCAGACCACGTCCTTACACCTTGTGTTGATGTACTCCCTCCCTGCTCTTGCCACTCCCTCCCCACATTTTCATAAAACCTCCCCAAAAAACTTGGACTAAAAACACACAGCATGGGTTGTTACCATCGCTTTAGTTGACGCAGGTCACAGCAGCAGTCGCCAGAATTATTCCAAGTCGTCTGTGGTTGCAAGACTACGACGACGGCCATCCTTGAACTGGTCTCATTGTCTCATTGGACCACTGACTAAGACCAAGACCAAAGTTATCACCAAGATTCTTTACAATCGCTATCTTTCATTTGGGACGCCTAAAATCCCACCGTGCGCAGCGGCTTCTAAAAGTACAACTGGAGTCTCACAGGTTTGGGTGAAGGCTTCAATAAAGATTTTCTACTGTATGTTGAGTAAATGTGATGATTATTGTGTTTCTACTGTTTTAACAATTTAAAGAACTCAAAGATTTTTGAATAAAACATTGGGTAGACCTTTGCTTTATTAGAAAGGAAAATGGTTGTGTAGACTTTGAAGACATGCGTTTGACCCGACAGCCTCTCCCCCTTGAAATGAACAGCTGTCGCTTTACTGCTTCACTGACAGATTAAAGTACAACCCAACACGTACTCACACTGTGTTCAGACGAAGTGTTTCAAGAGAAAACGCGTTGCCTTTGTGTTTTTTTGTTTCAGGAAAGTTTCACATTTTCATGGCAATGGTTTGAAAGCTACATCCATTTACTCTAAAACGGTAGCAACCCTCAACACTATGTAGTTTACACATTAGGCCACTAGTGGGTGCTGTTGTTTGGCTTTTCGTAGTGAAGCATCCTTAAATGGTAACATACTTTTCATTTTTATTTTGAAAAGTTTGTTAAAAATGAAAACACTCTTAGTGCTATTCGCTTTAGTTTTTTTTTTAGATTCTTTTTTTTTTTAGACCACTGAAAATCAGATGTCTATAACCTGCACTATAAATTATAATGAATGACGACGCGTAGGATTTTTGGAAGTTCTGTGAACTTCTACCAACTCCTTTTGAGTATCAACTCTGTATTCCTTTTCTGCTTTTGTGGCTTGGGATTTGTTGATATGTTACCCAAATAAGTAATTCAAATACAAAAACCTTCACCAAATGTGCAAAGGGAGAACACGGACATTCTCGTGGGCCAACCACCAAGTTGGATCGTGACTGTCAAAATAAAAGTACCAAGTCTCGAATATGGACTGGGAGTCATGACACCATGGAGGAAACATTAATCCTAGTTTTGTTCAGAGCAGAAAAACTAGTTACTATGGCTGTGGTGCAGTTGTCCAGTAGGTTACACTTGTATTGTTTTCAACATTTTTGACTTGAGCCTTGATGTTGCATTAAACCATTATCATGTCTGTGTGTGAAAGATGAAAAGAAATAAACAGAAACATTGTGGCAGAATTAATACCTGATGCTATGTGGCACACGCCCACAAAAAGTAAGATAATCCCGTGGTGCGGTTCTCCTGGTGGGATTAGTATGACAGGAAATCAAAAGTAATATACAGAAGTAATAATAGTAGTTCAGAGAAAAAGACATTACATCATCCGGTGCATCGAATTTGAGAAAAGGCTTGATCCTGCAGACAATCTCATCATGGAGACTGGACACACACACACACACACACACACACACACACACACACACACACACACACACACACACACACAGTGTAGTTTTGGTTAAATGCCAGCATTATCAGCTCAGACGTCCACACAGCTTGTGATGCTGGCATTTAAGAAACATGGATGTCGACATTAGCGTTGTGTATCTTCAAAGCAAAATCTAATTATTCAATTGCTAAAATTCCATATAAATGAAAAACGTCCATCTAAAATAAAATTAAACATTTCAGTGTTGCATGTCTCTGTCTTCATTCTGCACAGCCGACCGTCTGACTACCATTTAAAAAGCAGAGCCTGAAGAATGTGTGGCATTTTGGCTTGAGAAATTACTTCCATCCATTATCAAAACCACTGGCGGTTAATTTTCTGTGAGTTGATTAATCCATTAATCAGCGAATTGCTTCAGCACTAAACACAGACAAGCCAAATTGGATCTATCATTTAACATACTAGCCAAATGAAAATGTGACTTATGGAGAGTTTGAGTGCTCAAGTAGCCTGCAACAAGAAAATAAAAAAATAAAAGAATACAAAAATGACAATAACTTCAGCAGCATGGTTGAAACACAACTGAGGTGACATAACATATGGCTGCTGAGTGAAGCATATGTTCGCTTCTCACTCACCGCCGTCATCCTCGTCGAAGGAGTTCATACAGGGGAAGTAGATGGCGAGCGCCTCGAACGACGCCGACAGGCTGATGCGGCTCTGCGACCTCTCCATGTAGAGGCCCGCCGTCGGGCCCGGGTCAGCTGGTTTGGCCAGGCGCGGCTGGGCATTCTTCACACGGAGTACGGCTCGCGGCGTCTTGGACGGCTGTCAGCTGCCCCCCACGGCAGATCCACCTCACCCCGGAAAGAAGAGCGGAGCAACAAGAGCCCCGAGGCGAGGACAGGTCGGCGAAGAAACTCACTTACAAATGGCTCCTGCGGGTTGACATGAGCCAGAGGTTCTGGTGGGTTTTCTCCGATGTCCGCTGGCGCAAAAACATCGTAAAGATGAAAGAAAGTAAGATACGTGGGCAGGACGTTGACTTTCGGTGAATTGGCCGATGAACGCGGGCTTCTATCTGTGGCTGTGTGCAGAAGGGTCGTGTCGCTCCACTCTTGTCATGGTTCCCTCTGGTTTCAGGCTTCTTGTCTGCTTACAGTTAAGTGCATCTTAACCTCCTGCGAAATTGAGGCAGACTCGTCTTCAGAACCTCGTCTGGCTCTCTCTGCTTCACAACAGAACTCCCCGAACTCTGCACTCTGCATGTCAGTCTGGCCTCCTGCTTGTCTGTCTCTTAAGATCCTGTTGACGGTGAGGAACAAACGGTGGGAGGAGACGTCGGCGGTAGAGGTGATGTTGATGCCCGGCAGGAAACGTGTTGCTTTCAGTCTGAGTCAAAGCTGTGCCTCCCTCCTGTCCTCCTGTCCTCCTGTCCTCCTGTCCTCCTGTCCTCCTGTCCTCCTGCTTTCAACGGAGCCAGAACGTCTCTTTCATGCTAAACAAACTGACTTTCAAACCACCGTAGATGCCAGCTGCAGAAGCTGATCCCAGTCTGTCTCGTTTCCAAGCCCGGGTCAGCTGGGAGAACATCAGCAGCAATTGCAGCTGCGATCAATCTGTTGCTTCTGCTTCTGCTTTGAACTGTGTTGCAGGAAATCTTCAGATATGCAGCTGTCGGCAGAGGTTTGTCGATTTCTGCTGTCCTCGGTAGTGCTCTGTGGCGATGCCGATGCTCCACTGACTGTCTGCTTCGGAGATGGGAAAAGACATGGTGAGAGCGAGAGAGAGCGAGAGAGAGAGCGAGAGAGAGAGAGACGGTGTGAGAGGAAAAGAGAGCAAGAGGCTACACTGTTTAACAGCTTGTATCTGACTGGATTCATTCATTGGAGAGCTGTATGAAGAGAGAGAGAGAGAGAAAGAGAGAGAGGGAAAAAGGGAGGGAGGGAATGGATAGAGAGAGGCAGGGAGGAGGGGTGGGAGCGAGGGGACAGCAAGCAGACGTTTGCTGGCAGACCGACCAGTCACGGTGCAGATGAGAGAATATGGGCGGGGCCTGGGGGACAGCGAAGAGATGCAGGGTAACACAAGTTTACAGTCGCTGCTCTCGCTCGGTCTCCTGGCGTCAGACATCGTCAGCCTCTCTACAGCAGAGATCATCATGAAAACACAAATAAACCAAGAAGATGGCAGATTTGACATATAAGACACATTTTCATTGTGGTACAATTAAGACACTTTTCCCCATAAACACACCAGTGGAGATGGTGGGTTTATGTGATGCTCAATAGGGATGCACCGATACCAATACCAGCTCTCTGGTAAAGCACCCCGATACAAGAGGAGAATAGCTGATACAACACCAGCAACTTAATCACCAGAGACATTTAGCCTGATGTCACTCAGTAGTTTAACTGCTCATCGGATCCATTTGCACTGAGCCGTGCTATGTCATACAAGCTACATGCTACATGTATATATATATATATACTTTATTCATTCCCAAGAGGGGAAATTCAGTGTCCAGCAGCTCACAATATAATAATCATAAGAATAATAAATATTCACAATAATAAATAAGTAATTATGAGAGGACCCAAAGATAGTTAAATGTGGAAATTATTCAAATTAATTCATGTGGACTTTTCAAATGATTGGAAACACTAAAAAAAACTCAAAGATTGTGCCAAGCACCTTCAGAGCACTGAGTGCTCGGGTAATATAGACTAGAGGGATTGGTCATCGATTATCAGTTATTATGATAAGCTGATTCTGTTCTCACCCTTTCTGCTTAGTTAACATTTCAGATTATGTTTTACTTTAAAAATAATCCTCTTTTTTTTCCATAAGGTAATAGCTTTGTTGTTTCATTTTATTCTTCAGTCATTCCAGTTAGCAAAACGTTTGCTTTTCAAGTGAAAATGCATAATATTGGATTTCAAAGGACCACAGAAAAAGTTTGTTCATTTATAAATATTTAAAAAACTGTATTTGTGACTCCCAGCCATGCTAGATGTCACAATGCAGCCACTGCATTTCCCAGGGAACACCAACTGCCCCCTGCTGTGGCCAGCTGAAGCCAGTCGTTAAAAGTGATTGGTAAATGGATTTCACTGATAAAGCACTTTTCCACCACGTAAGCCCTTTACACCGCCCATCACATTCATCCATTCACACACTAATGGAGGCAGCTACCATGCAAGGCACTCAGTCCATCCATTGGGAGCGGTTTTGGGGTTCTGTGCCTTGCTCAAGAACACTTCAGCATGTGGAATCAAACCTGCAACCTTCCGATAGGGAGGCAACCGCTCTCACATGTTGCCCCATGGTTCGTCCTATCAGGCTGCTGCCTCTGGATTGACCCCCACCTAAAGCCTCTTCTGGAAATCTATTTGTTCTGTGGACAACGAAGAAGGTCTGTAGAACCCGAGGAGTTAATGGAACTCAAAATAATTGTTGAAATTGATTACATCAAAAAAAAAATGTTTGGAAGTTCAATAAACATTCTTTATTAAGTAGTCTAATTGCTCACTATGAGTCCAGTTTACTTAATTTTATAATTTAAAGAAACCTTGTTGATAAAGTCATTTTTACTAGGTATTTGGGGTTAACTCTACTAATCAATACAAGTACTGATAAGTTGAATGTTTTCATTATCTCAACAAAAAGTATTTAATTCCTCACTAAGAAAATGTTTACTTTAGGTTAACATAACAGTTTTAAATTCCACAAACTCATATAGACCCTCTTATAATTAAAACCTTCATTGAATTACAACTTAAAATAACACAATTGTGCACTTAAATCTTTATTTGAAACCGACTACACAAAATTGATTGAATAACTCAAAATCAAAGTTTCTAAATGAACATATTCTGTGATTGAAAAAACATGTGAAGGCAGATAATTTAACTTCAAGTAACTTCTTTATTAAATAAACATTATCAAAACATCAGTCACAACTTTTACTGAAAAATACCAATCGAATGAACCCTTCAAAAACAATTAAACTGTTAAATTGAAGGAACGGAACTTCTAAAAGTGGACAAAATGCATAAAACCTTTTAACATCGAATTAAATTCTAAAAACATAACTCAAGAGTTTCAAAGTCTTTCAGCATACGAACAAGTAATCATGAATATAACAATCAGATAAATACTGGCCACAGTCAACTGTGAAATATGAGGAAATAGCAGTGAATAAGGCCAAAATGGGCAGACCCTGAAGTATCGGTGCATCTCTGATACACATAACAACATGTAAACAAAATGGTCAAGTGCTGTCCATGTGGGGGAATTGGACCAGCACTTATATGAGCATATCTTTAACAAATAACAGATGCCTTCACACTTTACAAAGTTTTGGTTTCAGGCCAAGATAATTTGCTTAATACAAGCACCAATCGGCATGATTCTAGTTTGGACAACCCAAGTTTAAACCAAATCTAGTCTCTAAGCTGAACAGTGTGAACACACCCACACCAACACCCACCCACTCACAGCCAGTCACAGCCACCCACTCACACCCATCCACACCCACCCACTCACAGCCAGTCAACCACTCACACCCACTCACACCCATCCACACCCACCCACTCACACCCATCCACACCCACCCACTCACACCCACACCAACACCCACCCACTCACAGCCACTCACACCCATCCACACCCACCCACTCACACCCATCCAGACCCACCCACTCACAGCCAGTCAACCACTCACACCCACTCACACCCATCCACACCCACCCACTCACACCGACACACTCACACCCATCAACACCCACCCACTCACACCGACACACTCACACCCAGTCACCCACTCACACACACGCACACTCACAACCACACCCACCCACTCACACCCATCCCCACCCACCCACTCACAGCCAGCCAACCACTCACACACACCCCCACACCCACCCACTCACACCCATACCCACCTCCCCACCCACTCACACCGACACACTTACACCCAGTCACCCACTCACACACACGCACACGCACACTCACAACCACACCCACCCACTCACACCCATCCCCACCCACCCACTCACAGCCAGCCAACCACTCACACACACCCCCACACCCACCCACTCACACCCATACCCACATCCCCACCCACCCACTCACAGCCAGCCAACCACTTACACACACCCCCACACCCACCCACTCACACCCATCCACACCCACCCACTCACACCCATACCCACATCCCCACCCACTCACACGCGCACACTCACACCCAGTCACCCACTCACACACCCACACGCACACTCACAGCCACACCCACCCACTCACACCCACAGCGATTACTCCAAGGCCAAAAGGTCATTTTTCCGACTCAACACTCTGGACCTCAACTTCCCATCGTCCAGCTCAAGACTTTCTGGATCAAGTCAAATGTGCTAGCCAACTCTTTTGGGTAACTTAAATGCAGGGCGTAAATCAGTGCAAATAGCATGATGTATGCATCAGCCACTGTGGGGACATTGAGAACGACGTTGCCCTCAACCACAACTGCAATCTTCTCTGGGCAGAAGAATGTGACATCTGTTGAACTGGCACCGACTGAGAAGAGGTACGTCATCGACGCCTGGGCCATCGGACTGCTCCACCTAATAACAGAAAAAGAGAAACATTACCTGTTGCGTCAAATTTAAAAGAGAAAAAATGTAACAGTGACTGATGACATCTAAGGAGACCTCAAACATTATTAATCACAATTCATGCATGTAATTTCTTTCAACAGCCAATAAATATTAACCATCGATAGAATCAGGGCACATCTTAGCCTGGTCTCCTGTTCCTGGTTTACAAAAAAAAAAAAAAAAAACAGGACTAAACTAATGTGGTTTAAATTGATCCAATATAGGTTTTGACAGTGTGTGTGGAACTGGAGTTTGACTCCTGATCTACAGTGTATACAGGAAAAAGACATTCCATAATTGATGAGAAACATCATGATTCACCCACAAACACTAAAAAAAGGAATGCATAGACGACAATCCCAATGTCCAAATTGCTCCCATTGCATACTTGGAAATGTGTGTCTTCTCATGTGACACACATATAGGCAAATACGCGGCTCGCACGCACACAGATATATTGGCATCTGCAGAAAACAATTCAAACTCAGCTGAAGAAAACAGCCATTGCTCGTCCGTTCCTCACAGTTAGACAAGAGGTAGATGACCGAGGACACTTGTTAAGTTGGATGAACCTTCACACTATGAGAGATCGGGTATTCTGCTCTCCAGCCCCAAAACTGTGGAGCCCCCCCCCCCCCCCCCCCCCCCCCCACAGGCTACAGATGCTATTAAAAAAACAACTAAAAATGTATTTAGGAAAATGCTTTTGTTTTTGTTTCAAAAGCTTTTTATTAAATGTAGTATGTGGTTCCTTTTAGCCACTCAATGACCCCGATAACCTTTAAAATTTCAACTCGTTTTATTTTGAAACTTCTGTACACCTTGAGATTGTTTAATACAAAGTGAATTACAAATTAAATGTTATTATTATTGTCTTTCAGCATCATTGATGTCGTCAGGGTAGTCCATTTCCACCATGCACTGTGAAGTCAACAGCCTTTAATCTGAAATTCAACCTGCCTCTGGCCAGTTTAATTAAAGTCTGGATTTAGACCTGGATTAGTTCTAGTCTCCCAAAAAAAAGTTAATTATGTAACTCAACACTAGGACAAGTCTGAAACTGTTTTGATCCACATATGAGAAAACCATTTCAGCAAGTCTTGGTTTAAAACATGATTTAGTGGAGAGTGAGACTTAATCCCAGAATGGGAAACTGGGCCTCAAAGTCCAAATTGTGTTCACAACAATTGTGTTATTTTACATTGCAACAACTGTAAAACAACCCAGATCTTTGCAGCTTTAATTCCTGTAATTCCTCTATTTTGGATAGATTTGCCCAATTGTAACCATGAATTCCCCATAATATTTAAAGATAAGAGTTTTGGCTGCGTTCTTTCACGACAAAATCAATCTGTGGATGGCAATAAGGCAGATGGTTCTTTTTACAGTAACTGACACATACATTCTAAGCAACAAGCTCACTTACATCCCACATCTTCAGCAAACCGGAGCCATCTTCATGTAGATAGGCAGGGAGAGCACAGAAGACAGCAGCTCGTCTGACATGGATGTCAACTGGTCACTTAAATTCACAAACATACAATACAATGTATTGTCCTATCATGTCTTTACAGACACAGATGAACTATACATGATTTAAAATCCACTGTAGTATTTTTCTCAGGCATCAGGAAGTGTAACCCACTGACCCGGAGGTCAGGAATCCTGAAGAGATGACCAAGAACTTCTGACACTTTCCCAGTGCGAGCAGCTTTCGTCCTGAACAAGTTGTTAAGATTTGGAGAATGTCGATCCAACACAGCATAGAAGTGGTTCTTCAAGTTCATGTTGACGATTCTGTGACACTCAGCACAGAGCTACAGAAATATATAGTTAGGTCAGGGTATGTGTTTATGAGGTGCCTGTGGCCATGTAACAAAAACAGTTTAACATTGAGAACTACGAATTGATTAACAATATGCAGTTTTCACATATAAATCTAGGTAAACTTGACAAAGTTACCAAAGCCACAGACACATAATGGACATAATATATGCAAGGTGGCGTGGAAGTACAAAACACTTGAACAGAAGCACTAAATACTACAAAAATCAGAAACACACAACAAAATTCAGAAAACACAATGGCAACATGAGGGACCAGCTGAAAGCAGGGTCATCACTGACTGGGTGCACTGCCAAGGACTTAGTCATTGCTGATTGGTAAGAGGTACAGTCCCCTCTTCTCTAACAGGAAGTCAGTCCTGCCCACTGACGCACGGTCAGCAGCTCTGAGACTACAGGTACTGATGGTTGGTCGAGGCTTTATTAAAGCTTTGATATTTCATTTTAAACATGATTCATTTTTTAGGCTTCATTGACACACAGTGCTTGAGTAGGACATATAGTGGTCAGTAAAATGAAGTGCAAATGAGACGTGCTATTGATTGGTTCATGGATTGTTTGGGATTTGAGATGCACTTTCCTGTTCGACTACACTAAATGATCGCATAGTTTCTCATGGATACAATATTAATATTACTAGTAATAAGAACTATTGAACATGTTTCGTAATGGCATGTCTGTTTGTAACCCAATATAATATTTAGTGTCTGTCTGGGTTGTTTTTACTTCTCTTCCCAGAATTTACAGCCACCTCCTGAAGTCCAGCCTGACTTAATTTAGTGCGGTAGTTCCCCATTTTGAACTTCACACTGTCTTCCAACCATACCACCCTGTCTGGGATCCTGGTTCTTTCAGACATGGATGCTTAATGACAAGGGCTTCTGCTACCTCTGAAACTTAACTATTACTGCGGTTTGCTTTGTAGCTATGATTTTTTTGCTGCAAGAGTCTCAAGTATGTCATGCTTTTGCCCTCAACATAACTTAAGAAATGTCACTGTTCTCTCATATGTAGCATTCTCTCCATTCAGTATGAATTCTACCTCATAGGAAAAAGTGGGCACTGGGAAAACCTGAGGCCATCTCTGAGCCCTTTCTGGAGTCATGGCACGGGGCAGTATTATAGTGTCATTTGATGCTACGGAGCTGTCATCACTCTTAGATCTTAGAACTTTTACTACAGCCTTCTGTGAGAGTTCCCCAATGTCTACTAGTGAACATAGCTGTCCACCAAAGTCTCGATCTTCATGTGACAGGCTGAAGTCAAAGTCACGCTTACATTTTTCTTTTATCATTGTTTGTAACTCATACACAGATTCTGGACGTGAAGATAAAGTCCTCACAATGTCTGTAGAGACACGGACATGTAGTAGGAAGGTTTGTGCTGCCACCTCCTATTGTTAAAAAGCAAAGAGAGGATGCATTAATTTGTGTGAATATTAATTTTCTCACCACTGTTTCAAGAAATTCAGGTGGATAAAAATATGATTGAGATTATACCTTGTGATTTCATGTGTGAGTGCACATTTCTGAATGCATTTTAGTCATTCATGTGTCTGACCATTCTAAATCTTCTCTGTGTTAACAGTAAATGTCCATCAATGGAATAGGCCATGAGACTTACTGTGCCATTTAGTTCAGTCAGCGAATGCACAGAGCAAGTGTCTGATGATGTCAGCTCAAATGATCTCAGGTGCTCACTGTACCAGCATTGTAGTGCCTGCAGAGAACGTAAACAGAGTTGTTCACAGGCAGTATGTGCTCAGTTCTGCTGAATTTAGGAAGTCCTCCTATCTGACCTGCAGAAACAAACATTTCATTTGCGTAGTCTGTGCCGTTTATGGAAACCTTTGATGAACTGTATATGGTTTGGGTATCTGTCTTGGTCTCGATGAAGTCTTTTGCCACTTGAGGCAGAGTAGCAACTTGGACAGAGGTGACACTTGAGGCTTGTATGTGCGGTTTGAAAAATGAGGGCGCACTGAGGATCATGATCTGATGAGCATCATGTTCTGATAAACATCAGCACATGATGGCGGTGACAAGTGTTTTCAGGATGTTTTGGAAATGTTGTGAATCATGTACTAGCCTTTTGAAAAATCTATGTTGTCCCTCAAACCTCATGGTCCAGAGGTGAAGCAAGGAACCAAAACGCTTCGGCAAGTCTGGGTAGTGTTCAACATAACGATGCTTGGGTCTGAGCTTCAAGCTTGGAAACACTGCTGTAAGACCCTGTCTGTGATCACTTATTTTAGTCTGCATGTATTGCAGGGATTACTCTGTGAAAGATGGAGACAACACTAGCAGGACAATATCTTTAAGGTCCATCAATATAGCCCAGAGGTCGGCAACCTTTAATGCTCAAAGAGCCAGTTAGTCCCATTTCCCACTGAACACAACACCCAGAGAGCCGCACACACTCACCCATGTGCACACATGCCTACATTGTCACTTGCAATATCACTGTAATATTATGGTGAGTAATGTTAAAGAAGCAGTCTAGAGAAAAAGCTTATACTTTACAACAGACGTGCACATCAGTCTTTTACTTATATACTCCCCCAGGCAGACCATGCCAGGAGGGCACAACACACCGGTCTTTTATTTTGACAGTCCCACAGGCAGACCATGCCAGGAGGACACGACACACAAAACCTTCTTCACTGCTGGTTGACAACTTACAACTAATAAACTAAACTACATGAACTAAACAACAAAAACACAACACAACACAATTATTACCACCACTACAAACCTAACATAACCCCTAATAATTACATTTAAAACACGACAAACAGAAACTCCCACAATGCATTGCAGCTCTCAGCTCCTTTATTGCTACACATTATTAAAATGGAAGATCAATGTGGGAGATCTGGATTGTTAGAACCATGAGTGTGATGGTGTGGCTTTCAATGTCCTGTAGTTGTTGTTTAATTCACTATAATTTGCCATCACTCTAACAAGTCTGCAATGAACCCTCTTGGAATTGTCAGTACTCCACAGCGCAGCGGTTTTCCTGTCAAAGATATAGGAAGCTCCCAGCTTCAGACACCAGTTGAGCCGTGGAGCCTGAGAGCTGCAGCTCCGACTGTCATGACCTGCAGCCGCAATGTTCTTCGTGCCATTATTGTTGCGTAATGACATTACATCGCTGTTCACGACCAGCCTACATTTTACCACTCTTTGTAGCAGGACTGCGCAATGTAATTGGCTCTGTGTGCGCTTTGCCTTACATCCCATACCACCCCGCTCCGGGATGAACTGCAGTGGGGCAGAGGCTCAAGGAGCTGCAGTGGAGGGACCAAAGAACTGCGGGTTGCCGACCCCTGATATAGCCCATGCTTCATCTCTTTCAGGAGCTTTACTTCCTACCATAAGTGGTAATAACCTCAACAAGGTGGCATTTTCATGCCCATTCCCACCTATGCTTCGTTTTGCTGCAGGTCATGACAGCGGCTCAACTGGTATCTGAAGCCTGGAGCTTCCTGTACCTTTCACAGTAAAACTGCGACAATTCCAGGAGGTTCATTGCAGACTTGTTGAGAGTGACGGAACATTCTAGTGAATTCCACAACAACTACAGGACATTAAAGACACACCATCACACTCATGGTTCTAACAATCCACATCTCACACATTTATCTTCCATTTTAATAACGTGTAGCAATAAAGGAGCTGAGAGCTGCAATGCATTATGGGAGTTTCTGTTTGTCGTGTTTTAAATGTAATTATTAGGGGTTATATTAGGTTTGTAGTGTTGCTAATAATTGTGTTGTGTTGTGTTTTTGTTTCTTAGTTCATGTAGTTTAGTTTATTAGTTGTAAGTTGGCAACCAGCAGTGAAGAAGGTTTTGTGTGTCGTGTCGTCCTGACATGGTCTGCCTCTGGGAGTGTCAGAATAGAATGTGTGTGGCTTTCTGGGTGTTGTGTTCAGTGGGAATCAGGACCAAATGGCTCTTCATGCAAAAGGTTGCTGACCCCTGAGGTAGACCATCTTGGTGAAAGGTACTGAGACTGTGTAGAGGTTTTGTGCAGGATCTAGTTGATTTAGCCTGGCAAACTTGAAGCCAGTTCATTTTTGCATTTTTCATAGTTTTGTTTTTCTGTGTTTTGTTCTTTATTTTGGGACACTGTAAATATTTGCACCGTTTTTAAGAAAAAGTTTGAAAATCAGAAAAATAAAAAGAGCTCTATTTTTGGGAAAAGGTTCATCCCTCTCTGTCCACTCCACCGCCGACCATTCAAAGCGAAAATCAATGTAATGGCGGTCAGTGCGGTCAAGGTGGATGCCGTCTGAGCCAGAAAGTGATTCAGAAAGTCACATGCCACCGCGAGATTGTCTGATATATGATTCCACCTCAAAACTTGCCCGAACACTGACCCGGGGGCCATCCCCCCCACCACCCCCCCAACCCCGGCGGGACAGAGAAGGCCCCAGCCACCGAGCCCCAGACCAGCCCCCCCCCAGACCAGGAAGAGCGAAGGCCCAGCCAGGCCTGGCCGGAGGACAGCCTCCCCCCACCCTCCAACCCCCAGGAGCCCCAATGAGCCACCATTTTTAATGTAGTGTCCATGGCGAGTCTCCCTCTTTCTCCACCTCTTTCGCTCTCCAGCTCACACACACATCAAGCTGTATATAGGTTGTCAGGAATCTGTTTTATTTCATTTTCATTGTGAATAAATAAAGTTTTTAGAATCATACTTGCTGTTTGATTAACGTGCACAAAGGTGAATGAAATGTTGACATCTTCCGTGTTCTCTGAAATTCTTCAGGGTTTACTATAGATTTTGGGAATTGCGATTCATTAAACTATTAATTCAAGTTCCAAATTAATATTTTAGTATATAGTTCTATACTGATTAAACTAATTTACTATCATTTCCTGTTAAACAAGCAGTGCCCTGAAGTTATCTGATGCATATCAAATAAAGATTCTTTGTTGATAATTAATAAATATCTTTGATAGCTGTTGATTATTTTCAATAGCCAAACTGTCCAACGCACAACCAGTATTCCTAGCATATTGGTGCATCCATGTGAGGTAAGCAAAACCACAAAAATTCTACTGGACAGATGATCAAGTTGGATTTTCATCACTCTTTTTTATTTTTGCGATGGTCACCCAAAAACAAATATAAGACACCTATGATGATCACTGATTCTCTGAGAGCTGGGCGAGATGGAAATGTGAAACTGAGGTGTCAAAAAGAGTTATTACTTACCTTTAATGCCTATTTCAATTGATATTTTTCATTGCATGAAATGGTTGAATAAAGACTATGTAAAGTAATTACTATGTGTCATTCATTTATTTTGGTAAAACAGATTATTATTTCAATGTTAATGCAGTATTTGTCAAACAACATTTCAATAACATGGAAATAGACTGCAAACAGCAGCGTAACATGGACAAACGAATAATTCCAAATCCTTGTGCATACAGTATTTAAGAAGTTTAGAATAGTTCACTTTGAGCAAGGGCTACAAAGCCACACATCTTTTGCAGGTGCATTTCAAGTTCAACACAAGAAATGTGGAACCACTTGACTTTACAGTTTTCATTGTCACATGTTACCATGTGTCGTGGATTTCTGATGAATTGCAGTCCTGGGCCAAGTGCGACGTCAGAAATCTTCATCGAGCATGTGTCAATAATTCTCTAACTATACTGGTACTCAGCTAGTCTACAAAACAAAGAAAACCGGCTGGGAGACGAGATCTGGATGCAAACAGAGTTTTATTGCTAAAACCCGGAGCCCAGGTCGACCAGTGGACACAAAGTCAGTGCTTCTCGGTTCAGCTCTTAAATACACTTCTCAGGGGCCCTCCCTTACCCATCAGGCACTTCCCATTTGTCTTTCTAATCACCTAACGTTAGTCTGGAAATAACGCGTTTAGGAGGCCCCTCCTTAGCGCTTTTACGTTCATCGTATGTTTTAATAGTGTCCACCATCTGGCTTGACTCCAGGTTTCTCCTTGACTGTTCTGGAACACAGTTATAATTCTCTGAGATTGATTTCTGGTCTTTCCACAGCCTGAGATTGATTTCTGGTCTTTCCACGGCCTGAGATTGATTTCTGGTTCTTCCGCGGCCTAAGATTGATTTCTGGTTCTTCCACGGCTACTCTGAGACACGGTTATAACTGTCCGAGCTTGCTTTCCTTTTTTTTTTTTTTTTTAAACATTTATAATATTGTTACATTGTTTTGGTTCAATCATCATGCATAGTATGTTTGATTACACAGACACTCATAATGGTATTACAGAAAAAGATAATTAATCAACACATGTCACCGATATCCTCTGTTCCACGATCGAGACACCACAGCTTTGTCTGTGCTTTTCTCCCTCTCATTTCCCTTCCCAGCACTGTTTTGTTGCAGTTCATTTAAAGGTGCAGTGATGTTTGTCCCTAATGTTTGGGAGACTGGCCGAGTGTAGTGATGGGCCACCAGCTCAAGCAAAGTCACTGTTGTAAAAAATTCTTGTGCCTTCTTTAACCATGCCTCCCAAAACTCAGTGTTGTGTAGTATGCACAGAATAGAAGGTTCTCATGTCCAAATGAGAAGGTGGCGGTGGTGGTGTGCTGATTTTCCTGGAATGCGTCCTTATGCCAGGTCTGATTTCAGTCTCACCTTCTAGTTGTCTGTCCAGGGACTTCCTGTATGAAGCGGAAGTGTAATTTATGTCGTAACCCAGGGGAGGATTCACTTTGCTGACATTACTGGGTAGAATCCAGTATGCAGGTTGGTCTGTGACTGTCTTAATTTCTCTGCAGCGTACAGGAGCTTCCACTTTGAAAAGCAGGGCACCAACATGAGTGCACGTCTCCCCAACTCCTGCCATGCATGTACAATATGCAGAGTCCACTTGGTCAGTTGAGCTGAGTTGGTGAGGGTTGCAAAGGGACGGAAAATGTCCAGTAAATTTCCGGAAACATTCTGGAAACTTTCCATGCTAAGCTGGGGAATTTGGGAAATTTTCCAAATTAAATAATGTTGGAATTCGTACCTGTGTTCCCCTGAATTCCTGCATGTTCGTTTGATCCGGGAGAGGCAGAAAGAGAGTGTTAATTTCTTCAATAGTGAATTTAATAATCACACAAACAAGAGATTACAAAAATGCATATCAGATTATACAATGCTACAAAATTCCATATATCAGAGATTACATTATACGAGCTCGGACCGTTCTTCCTTGCAGACCCAAGTATATAGGCCAGGTTTACAATGAAGAAGGGCCCCGTTGCAACACGGAGTTCATATTTAAACATTTGCATACGACACCTCAACCTCACATTGGTCAGTTCCTCATGATGTATGCGTTGCTATGGTGAAGTTGCTATTCCTTTGTCTCTAAAACTGCTTCAAAGTGGTTTTACTCAAAGCTTGACGTTCTGTGGGACCAAAGTGACCTCTGACCTCTTATCTGTTCCAATCTTACCTTGACCATAAAATGTACAGAGTGGGGCACTGAGGAGACATCGCCAACCAACTAGGAATGTCCCTAAACATTAATTTACAGCTTTGTTTTTCCCAACTTTAGCAGGGAGAAATCCCAGCTGTGTAGGAAGATAACTATACAATGTCTTCAGTTGTCCCACAGAAATCAAATGTTTAACTTGTATATTCCTTCAATAAGTATCTATGAATGAACTGAATTGTCACTAGGCTGATTGACATGCACGTGGCCACCTGAATAAAATTACTTTAGAACAAACGTACTTTTAATAATCAGTTTGAAAATGAGACTACAACCAAGCACAGATTGGTGTGTTGAGGCCTGCATCGCAGATGGATCAGAGATTTTAACACAACAAAGGAAGTAAATGACCTTTAACACAAATACACATCTCTACATGCATCCAACACCCCACAGGGTGGAGGGGGGGTGGGGGCTCCCCCCAGCACCTCCCGCTGTGGTCCCACCGTGTTCCGGGGTGAGTGCGGCTGGAGTACGGGGGGCACGCTAGCTCGGGCGTGGCACCTCCGGGGGGGCTGGGTAGTGGTTCTCCCTCCCTATTCACAGTTGGATTGGATGAGATCCTGTAGTGGCCTGGTGGGGGCCTGGGAAGTGGGAGGCACCCCCCTCCCAACCAAATAAATGTATGTACGTATGTCTGTATATATGTATGTCTGTGTGTGTATGTGTATTCTTGGTGTGTGTGTATGCATATGCTTGGGTGTGGGTGTGTGGGTAGCCTGGGATTAGGTGATGGGGCGTGGGGGGGGGGCATTGGGGCTCCTGGGGGTTGGAGGTTGGCTGTCCTCTGGCTGGGCCTTCGCTCTTCCTGGTCTGGGGGGGGGCTGGTCTGGGGCTCGGCGGCTGGGGCCTTCTCTGTCCCGCCGGGGTTGGGGGGGTGGTGGGGGGATGGCCCCCGGGGGTGCGGCGGGCTCCGCTGTCGGGGCCGGGGGGGCTCCCTGCCCGCGTGGCCTGGGAGCGCTGCACTGGCCGGTCCCGGCTTGGCGGCTCGGGTCGGGGCCCGGGGCTCTGCGCCCTTTATCCTTCTCCTGTGGGCCCCTCTGGCCTGGGGGGGGGGGGTCCTTTCTACGCGCTCCGTCTGGTGCCTTCTGGGTTGGGGCGTGGCTCTCCGGGGGGGTTTGTTGGGGCCTCCCCGGGTCCGGTGGGCTGCTGGGTACCGGAGTGGCGGCGTCTGGCCCTGGTGGTTGGAAAATATTTATATCACTGTGATTACTGTATTATTAAAAAGAAAAAAAATTTATGTAGCACTAACAAGGGTATTGTATGTATCTCCCCACCAAGTCTTTCTCTGTCTCTCCTCTCCTCTCCTCTCCTCTCCTCTCCTCTCCTCTCCTCTCCTCTCCTCTCCTCTCCTCTCCTCTATCCTTTCACCCCAACCGGTCCGCAGAATTCCTCCACCTCTGACTCTGGTTTCTACAAAGGTTTCTCCTTGTTGGGGGAGTTTTTCCTTTCCACAGTCGCAAACACACCTGCTTGCTCAAGTGGATATGTTGGGCTTTTCTATTTTCTCTATAAAAGCAAATTGGAATGACTGTGTTGTATTTAAAAATTTTAAATTTCTTTTAATTTAAAAAAAAAAAGAAGAAGAAGAAGAAGACTACATGAACAGAGGGCTCGTCCAGGCGTTCCCAACAGTCATGCTTGGGCCTGCCGAATCTGTCTGGCCTCCTCCCGCTCCAGCGCATCCAACTCACCACCAGGTGGTGTCCAAGACATGTGGCCGGAGATCAGATGACATGACCATAAAGTCTATCATTGACCTCCGGCCTCGGGGGTCCTGGTGCCACGTGCACTCATGGACACCCCTGTGCTCCAACATGGTGTTCGTTATGGACAAACTGTGACTGGCACAGAAGTCCAATAACAGAACACCACTTGGGTTCAGATCACGGGGGGGGGGGGCATTCTTCCCAATCACCCCCTTCCAAGTCTCGCTGTCAGTGACCACGCAAGTGTTGAAGTCCCCCAGTAGAACAATGGAGTCCCCATTTGGAGCACGATCCAGCACCCCTCCCAGGGACTCAAAGAAGGTTGGGTACTCTGAGCTGCTGTTCGGTGCATAGGCCGAGACAACAGCCAAAGACCTGTCCCCTACCCAAAGGTGTTGGGATGTGACCCTCTCATTCACCGTGGTGAATTACAAGCTGTGAGTGGAGGTGAGCCAGACTATATCTAGACGGTATCTCTCTGCCTCTCTGTCCTGTTCCATGTCCCAAAAAACAGATTTTGTGTCTGGGGATCGAGTCGTCGAGGCCCCTGCTGTCGATTGCCACCAACTCCACACTGCACCCGACCCGTACAGTAGCATCTGTCGGTGGTGGAGGAAGAGGAGGAGGGGCTCGCATCATCCCTTCGGGCTGAGCCCAGCCTGGTCCCACAGGCAAGAGCCTGGCCACCAGGCACTCGCATACGAGCCCCAACCCGAGGCCTGGCTCCAGGGTGGGGCCCCGGCTGCTTCTTACCGGGCGACGTCTCTCTTCTCTTTGGTTTTTTTCTCCATAGGGGTATGTTGTTTTGCTTTTACACTGACTCATCACCTAGTACCTGTTTGCCTTGGGAGACCCTACTGGGGGGGCATAAAGCCCCCCAACAACATAGCTCTGAGTATCATACGGGTACTCAAACTCCCCCACCACGACAAGGTAGCAGTTCAAGGGGATGAAAAATAAAAACAATAACATAAAATAATAAACAGAAACTGGGGAGGGAATCTTATTGTTTGTGAGACAAACTGCCTGTTTCTCCACCCAGAGCTGCTCAGGTCAGAGTCGCTACCACTCATGACATTTTCATGAATGAGTTTTGATATATTAGTGACCTGTTACGTTCTGACCAGTCATTTGTCTCACCGACGCGGTGGAATGAACTTTTCTGTTTTGTGGGAAAACAGCTTCCTCATTTCGTGAACGTGGTTGTCAGTATTTTTTGAGACACACATAATTAGAAGTTGTTGTGCTGAAGGCCAACTATAAAGAGGCAGGTTGAGGAAGTAGAGAGTACAGTGTGCAGGAAATGACTGTAAGGAATGTCTCCACATCGTAATGAAAACCGGTGTGTGTGTGTGTGTGTGTGTGTGTGTGTGTGTGTGTGTGTGTGTGTGTGTGTGTGTGTGTGTGTGTGTGTGTGTGTGTGTGTGTGTGTGTGTGTGTGTGTCCTGCGGCTTCTTTATGTGGAAGCAGGGAGCTGAATGAAGCAGCATTGATTATAGAGCCTCTCTCTCCGTCAGCTGCTCACAAAGCAGTCACAGTGGTTCTGCACATTCTCAGTAGTACGGTGGCCCAGAAGGGCCAACAACACAACACCCCAACAAAAGCCACAACACAACAACAAAAGCCGCAACACACCAACAAAAGCCACAACACAACAACAATACTTTTTTCTCTCATCCCTGATGGTACAAAAATCATTGATATACCAGGAACTGAAATGCCCTTCACTTTGAAATGCTACAAGGAGGCAGTGGGGAAGGCATACCAGCGCATTCCAGTGTACATTTGCACAATTGAAGATTTTCTCATGCACTGTAAGTTTTGCTCCAGGACAAACTAAAGAGCATGGGAGTGGACCCCTACCTGGTGGCCTGGATCTCCTGCTACCTCACCGACAGGCCACGGTATGTCAGGCTGAAAGACATCATGTCTGACACTGTGATCAGTGGTACTGGAGCCCCCCAGGGCACAGTGCTGGCCCCTCTTCTTTTCACCCTGTACACCTCGGACTTCTGCTACAACTCAGAGCTGTGTCACATACAGAAGTATGCTGATGACACAGCCATTGTTGGATGTATCAGGGATGACAGAGAGGAGGAGTACCGGGGTCTGGTGGGGGAATTCGCTGTCTGGTGCCGCAGTTACCGCCTGGAGCTCAACACTTCCTAGACGAAGGAGCTGTTCATAGACTTTGGGAAGTCCAGACCAAAGCTGAGACCAGTCCTTCTGGAGGGAGAGGAGGTGGAGGTTGTTGACTCCTACAAATACCTGGGACTGTGGCTGGACAACAAACTGGACTGGGCAACACACACCAGCTTCCTGTACAGGAAGACACAGAGCTGTACTTCCTGAGGAGACTGCGCTCCTTCAACATCTGCAGCAAACTGCTGTGGATGTTTCACCAGTCTGTTGTGGCCAGTGTCCTCTTTTACACCGTGGTGTGCTGGGGGGCCAGCACATCCAAGAAGGACACGTCCAGACTGGACAAACTGATCAGGCGGGCCGGCTCTGTGGTCGGCATGAAGCTGGACTCTCTGGTGACGGTCAGAGGGGTCTGAGGACGGAAGGGAAGTAGCAGCTACGCTACCCAACTCATGAGTTGGGTAGCGTAGCTGCTACTTCCCATAACCCTGTCTGTAATCACAGTGCACTTTTAACGTCACCTGTCACTTTATATTATATTTGGAGTTCTAATTCTTTTGCTATTTCTACTTAGTTAAGATTAGTGAAGAGTCTATATAATATTGTGCATATTTATCTTATTTTATTATTTTATTTTTTTCAACTTGTCCTATTTTATTTATTTTTTATTCTTTCCTCTCTGTGTGCTGTTCCTGTCCTGTTAAAGCTGCTGGAACTCGAATTTCCCTGAGGGAGTCATCCCAAGGGATTAATAAAGTCGATCTGAATCTGAATCTGAATCTGAACTGATTCTGAATTCAACTACCAAAAATAGATTTCTTGCATTAATTCATATCTCTACATTATAGTCTTATTATTTTATGTTTCACAGCTCACAAACCAAACTCAAGTTCAGACTCAGAGGGGGCCATTACAAGCAGAAGTGCTGCAGAATTCAATTCAGCTGATACAGTGGTGAGTGTAACATTTGCCATTTTGTAAATTTTTAGGTTTATTATATGCTTGTATAAAATAATAATAATTGCATTAAAAAAATCAAATTTTTAAGCTGCTGGGGGCACAATATATTTTTGAGATGTATGTCAAAATAAAAATTTTACATCAATAGCGTCATGCTGCACAGATGTTGGATCTACTCCAATAATAGTAATATTAGTAATCATGACCACAATAGCATTTTGAAAAATAATTCTGACTGTTAAATGGTGCTGCACTTTTAAACCCATGCTTGGTTTTTTTACCTTACAGCTATGGGAACCCACTTTGAACAGCACCGTGCTGGTGATTGACAATCCTGTATTGATTCTGAAGCGGTAATATGCCTTCCTTACAATATTTTCTGGTGTAAGCAATAGTTGTCTTTGAAAATATTCTCACATAATTCCTTTATCCTAGAGAACATTTACTGTTAGTGATGTTTGACATGCTGACCTTGAGATCCATGTAATCATAATAGTGCACTACCTTCCAAGTGGGACATCTGATAGCATAATTTATTATTGCACCTCACCTCTCTAATCTATTATTGTTTGTGTAGCAGATCTTACTTTCTGACTCGGAAGAGGGCCCACAAACATCAACATGTGCAGTGGAAACTGTGTGCTATAGGTATTATTCATCTCCAGATTTACAGTATAATAATTGATATAGAAATACCAATAATAAATATTTATTTATTCCACAGCAAATACTCCGAACTCTATGCTCCTGCTGTCGTGGAGGAGGATCTGGAGGACTTGTACAGTCATGAGGACAGCTGCGATGGGGAAAAAGACACAGAGTAAGAGAATGGTAATCCTTATCAGTACTGTTGTTTTTCTGGTTCATTATATTTGTTGTCACACATGTTAACTATATTAAGTAACATGCTTATAATATAACTCAATGTAGGGTGGAATAGCAATCTGTGCCGGAAATCATCGCAAACCTGGCATTCCAGATTAATCGCCATGCCGTGAGCAGATTGAACATTTGCCGGTCTGACATCTGGGAAGGGGCCATCAGAGGATTGAAGAGGGGAACATTCTCTGAGGAAAAGGACCTCCTGGTAAAATTTTCTGATGATGAAGGCAGATTTGAGGAAGGTCTTGACACAGGGGGACCAAAAAGAGAATTCCTCACTCTTCTGATGAGGAAACTGAACAGACCACCCATATTTGATGGACCTGTGGAGAGCCGCTACCTTGTCTACAATGCAACAGGTACTATTATGGAGAATGTTTGAAATGCAAACTACACACTGTAGTGACTGCATTTACCACAACTACAGAAGCGACATAATTCACCTTAAGCCAGAGATGGCCTTGTTTATAACATGTGATTTACATGCAATGTTATTGCTTACTGCTAAATCGACAGGGTGGCATTTAAAGCAGTTTAGGTTCATGTTCATTATTGTATGTATGTCATTGGAAGTTGCGGTCCCTTTAAGGACCTGAAGCCTTGCGGGTTATGTTGTTTACGGCAGTCGCCATATTGGTTTTAGCACTTTACTGTTCCAGAGTAAAATAAACGATGCACACACTTGTGTGATCAAGGTTAGAAATTGTCGCCTCTCCGGTTCTTTTACAATTTCTACACTGGTGACCCCGAGTTTACTGGACGTATCCCAATCGCAACGATGACCGCGAATGCCGTTACACTTAAACTCCCCGAGTTCTGGGAAACGTCGGCTGCTGCATGGTTTGCACAGACAGAAGCGCAGTTTGCGCTACGGGACATCACCGCCGACAGTACAAGATACTATTACGTTGTGTCGGCCCTCGGAAGCTCCACGGCGTCGCGGGTGGTGAGTCTCCTTACACATCCTCCAGCGGATGGGAAATATGCAGCTCTGAAGACGCAATTACTGAAAACTTTTGAACTGTCTGATGCTGAGCGGGCAAACAGACTTTTCTCCCTGCATGGACTTGGCGACGGCAAACCTTCTGAACTGATGGACCGTATGCTTGATCTCCTGGGTGAGCACACCCCTGATTTTCTTTTTCTTCACCTGTTCCTACGGCAGCTGCCTCCCCAGGTGAGAGCTGCATTAGCCAACACTGCCATCACTGACTGTCGGAGACTGGCTGAGGAGGCAGACAAGTTATTCCTGGCCAGTCAGCAGTACTGTGCAGCTGCGCTGCTCCCTGCAGGTCAGGCGACAGAGACGCTGGACGGACCCGTTCTCGTCGCAGCCGCAGCTCCCCGTCGGCAGCAACCGACAGGCTGGTGTTACTACCACGCTAAGTTTGGCCCCAAGGCTAAGCAGTGCCGTTCGCCATGCAGTTTTGTGGCAACGGGAAACGCCAAGGCCGGCGCTCCCTAGTGGCCGTGAGCGTTGGCCGTGACTGCAGGCTGCTTTTCATCCACGACTCCATCTCAGGTCGGCGTTTCCTCTGTGACACGGGGGCCCAGCGGAGCGTGCTGCCTGCATCGCAGCTGGACATGGTTACAGACAGCCACGGCCCCCCCATGGCAGCTGCCAATGGCAGCCCAATCCGCACATATGGCACACGGCACATTGAAGTCTGTTTCGGAGGACAGCGATTTGGCTGGGAGTTTGTGACGGCCAAGGTCGCTGTGCCTCTGTTAGGTGCTGATTTTCTATGCGCATATGGACTGTTGGTGGACGTGAAAAACCACCGTCTGATTGATGCCATCACTTTTTGTTCCTATGCATGCACGCCAACTTGAGCCTTGTGTCATTCAACTCTCAAGCATGCTCCCGGTCATGGACGACTACCAGCGCCTGCTTGCTGAGTTCCCAACACTCACCCAACCCACCTTCTGCTCGTCTGCTGCTAAGCACGGTGTGGAACACCACATTGCCACTACCGGTCCACCTGTCTTTGCACGTGCAAGGCGCCTAGACCCGTCAAAGCTCGCAGTAGCTAAGGCAGAATTCGAGAACATGGAGCGCCTGGGGATTGTTCGCCATTCCAACAGCTCTTGGTCTTCTCCCCTCCACATCGTTCCGAAGCCTGGGGGGGGGCTGGCGTCCATGCGGAGATTACCGACGGCTGAATGACGCAACGACACCTGACCGCTATCCTGTTCCGCATGTGCAGGATTTTTCATCCCACCTGGCCGGGAAAGTGATTTTTTCCAAGGTGGACCTCATCCGTGGATACCATCAGGTACCTGTGCACCCACTCGACATTCCCAAAACAGCGGTGGTGATGCCTTTTGGGTTGTTTGAGTTTTTGCGGATGCCGTTTGGACTTAAAAGTGCTGCCCAAACTTTCCAGCACCTGATGGACTCTGTGCTACGGGACCTCCCTTTCGTTTTTGTCTACCTGGACGACATCCTGGTGGCAAGTTGGCAGTTGAACGACTCAGTCAGCACGGGCTCATCATCAACCCGGCTAAGTGCCAGATTGGTCGCTCCACCATAGACTTTCTTGGCCACAGAGTCACACGTGATGGGGCCGTCCCTCTCCCATCCAAGGTGGAGGCTATTACAGCTTTCCCTCGCCCACACACAGTCAAAGCTCTACAACAGTTTCTAGGCATGGTAAATTTTTACCATCGTTTCATCCCTGGGGCAGCCCAAACCATGCGGCCCTTGTACGAGGCACTTAAAGGTAAGAAGCCAAAACACGCTGTGGACTGGACTGTGGACAGGGACCTGGCTTTTGTGGACACAAAGGCAGCACTAGCGAACGCTGCTTTACTCGCACACCCCTCCCCCACAGCTCCTATTGCGCTCACCACGGATGCTTCAGACTATGCGGTGGGTGCTGTGTACGAGCAGTGGGTAGGTAACGCCTGGCAGCCTCTTGCCTTTTTCAGCAGGCAGCTCTGCCCCAATGAGCAAAAATACAGCACTTTTGATCGAAAGCTGCTTGGCGTCTACCTAGCCACCCGTCATTTCCGTTCTCTGCTGGAAGGCCGCGAGTTCACGATTTTTGTGGATCACAAGCCACTGACTTTTGCAATGTCCAAGGTGGCCGACCCGTGGTCTGCCCGCCAGCAACGTCACCTGGCATACATATCTGAGTTCACAACGGACATTCGGCACGTCGCAGGGAAGCACAATCAAGTGGCCGATTGCCTCTCCCGAGCTGTTGTGGGTGCAGTCCACTTAGGCTTGGATTATGGCAGCATCGCAAAGGAGCAAGCCGCGGACGCGGACGTTCAGAGCCTCAGGATAGCCACTACGGGGATGCAATTGGAGGACGTGGTGTTCGGTGATAGCGGCACCACATTGCTGTGCGACGTCTCCACAGGCACTCCTCGGCCAGTGGTGCCGGCTGGGTGGACGCGACCTGTTTTTGATGCTATCCACGGCCTCTCCCACCCAGGGACAAAGGCTTCGCAGAGGTTGGTGGCAGCTAAATTTGTGTGGCGGGGGCTCAAAAAGGACGTGAGAGACTGGGCCAGCACCTGTGTTGAATGCCAGCGAGCCAAAGTTCACCGCCATACCGAAGCCCCACTGGAGCATTTCCGAGTGCCGGAACGACGTTTCGACCATGTTAATGTCGACTTGGTCGGCCCTCTGCCCCCCTCTCAGGGGTACACACACTTGTTCACTATGGTGGACAGAACCACGAGGTGAGCTGAGGCTGTCCCACTGTCATCAACAACCTCGGCTGACGTGGCACGCGCGTTCATTGGCACCTGGGTCGCTCGTTTTGGCACTCCATCGGACATTTCTTCTGATCGTGGTGCACAGTTCACCTCTGAACTGTGGAACACAGTTGCGGAGAGCTTGGGAGTGAAACTGCACCGCACTACATCGTATCACCCCCAAGGGAACGGGCTCTGTGAGCGGTTTCACAGGTCAATGAAGGCCTCTCTCAGGGCCAGCCTCAAGGACAGCAACTGGATCGACAGACTCCCATGGGTTCTACTGGGCATCAGGACGGCACCCAAAGAGGATCTGCAGTCGTCGTCCGCGGAGCTGGTTTATGGCCAGCCACTGCGGGTTCCCGGGGATTTTGTTCCTAACACCACAATCCCATGGTCAGCAGTGAGTCAGCGTTCAATGCTGTTGGACAGCGCCAAACGATTTTCACCTGTCCCCACTTTTTACCATGGTGTTCCACACTCACACGTGCCCAATGGCCTCCAGTCAGCTGACTACGTGTTCATCCGGATCGATGGACACAAAAGCCCCCTGCGTCCGCCCTACGAAGGCCCTTTTCGCGTTTTGGAGTCTGGTCACAAGCATTTCGTTGTGGACATGGGTGGTAAACCTGAGCGCGTTTCGGTGGATCGCCTCAAAGCGGCTCACTTGGACCCAGCTGGGCCTGTGGAACTTGCCCAGCCCCCACGACGGGGGCGTCCCCCAAATAGGCCCTTTGCTGTCACAAAAACATTTCCTCAGGCTCCTTTTCCTGTTTTTCCTCCGCCGTACCTCGGTGGAATACCACAACCTACAGCTGTGGGTACCAGCCCCAAACTACATGTCCAACGCACCCGTTGTGCTCGGTTGATTCGTCCCCCTAACCGCTGACTGTTTTTCTCTGTTGTAGTGAATTCTGGGGGGACGTGTGTAGTGACTACATTTACCACAACTACAGAAGCGAAATAATTCACCTTAAGCCAGAGATGGCCTTGTTTATAACATGTGATTTACATGCAATGTTATTGCTTACAGCTAAACCGACAGGGTGGCATTTAAAGCAGTTTAGGTTCATGTTCATTATTGTATGTATGTCATTAGAAGTTGCGGTCCCTTTAAGGACCTGAAGCCTTGCGGGTTATGTTGTTTATGGCAGTCGCCATATTGGTTTTAGCACTTTACTGTTCCAGAGTAAAATAAACGATGCACACACTTGTGTGATCAAGGTTAGAAATTGTCGCCTCTCCGGTTCTTTTACAATTTCTACACACAACCATTTATCATTGTTTAGCGTGCAAGCCAATTCAACACTGCATTCTTTTTCATGCAGCAATCAGAGAAGATGAATATGGTTTGGCAGGGAAGGTGACAGCTGTGTCAATTGTACATGGAGGCCCAGGCCCAAATTGTCTGTCAAGGGATCTGGTCAGCCCCATTGCAGGACGGTCCAGTTTCAAGTCATCCACAGAAGACAGTGCGGATGAAGAAATACGGAAAAAGCTAGAACAGGTACAAGGGTCTTTGGTTGAGGGCAGTTTCATTTTGGCACGGGGAACTGGTTGGTAAAAGGAGCAGTTGTGTACATGTAAGATCTTGTATTATTTTAGCTTTATGTAGTAACTTGTTGATGATTTGTTTTTGCATTCGAAATGACTGGTGAAGAGAATGGTTTCTCTTTTTTTTCACATTGAGAATGTATCTTCATTGGACCACTTGTAAGACCTGGTTGCACAGAACAGCAGCATGTTGCAGACTGCTGGGTGCTTCAAACATGTCAAATCCCTGGATGAAAAGCAGTCGATTGTAAAGGAGTACCGTAGGTGGTATATAATCGACAGGAACCACAGTGCAATTGAAAAGTTATTTATTTTTGTTTTGCTTTCAAATCTGTTGAGTGACGTATCATTGTCACATTTACTCAGAATTTAAAACATCAACCTGTCGTTATATTATAGATTCAAGAATGGCCTAGCGAGCTTGCAGTTTCTGACCACTCTGAGGAGCCTCCTACAGTGCTGGCCCCCACTCTCTGCCTCGTGGACGACAAGTTATCTGCTGCCAACATAGTAGACCTATTCCAGCCACAACTTAGTCCAGAAGAGAGAGAAATAGCAATGTGCTTTGTGTCAAAATTTGATTGATTACCCCCCGCCCCCCCGCCCCCCTGCCCCCCGCCCCCCTGCCCCCCGCCCCCCGCCCCCCTGCCCCCCGCCCCCCTTTCTGAGGGGGGAGGAGGTCATAAAGGTCGTACAGGTGCTATATGTCAGATTGATTGATAGCCTACAACAGGTGTCTGCAACAGATGTCTGCACCAGGTGTCCTTGTTGTTGTTATTCTGAAGAAACATTAGTTTACGGTCGTGGGAAGATGAGGGTTTAAACAGAATTAAGGCGATAACGTTTTAATCCTGATGGTTTTATTAGGCGTTTGCACCAGGTGTGGTCAGTGTTGTTATTGTTATTCTGAAGAAACATTAGTTTACGGTCGTGGGAAGCTCATGCTCTGAATAGAGGGGGTTTAAACAGAACTAAGGTTATAACGTTCATTCCTGAAGGTTTTATTAGTTAAAGGCTGTGTTAGGGGGGTTAATTTAAATGTTTAATGCAATCTGTCTGTCTGTCTGTATATCTTTGTGCAAAGTGGCTGAAGACTCGTCACCCTCCTCCTCCGTTTACGACCGTTTACGACCATTACTGCAGACGGACAGGCTCAGAGTTTAGGAACGGGAGCAGTTGGTTTGTTTACATCAGCGACACCAAAATCCTGTTTACATTTTTAGACTTAGGATTTTTAGATAAAGTGCTTTTCTCACGCCGAAAAGGTTAGTTAATCCCTGTAACTGGTAAAGTTAACATGGCAGAGAAACGGTCTATGAAACAACTATATTACGATGTCGCAAATCCCGGCAGCTACGGGGGTGTTGATAGACTCCATAGAGCCGTTCAAAACAAGATGGGTAGAAAAGTGAAGTTAGGAGATGTGAAAGAATTTTTAGCAGGTCAAGACGCCTATACTCTGCATAAACCGGCCAGGACACATTTTGCTAGGAATAGAGTTATAGTGATGAGACCTCTCAGACAATTTCAGGCAGATCTTTGCGATATGAGGGAATTGTCCGGGGAAAACGACGGCTTTAACTATCTACTGACCGTCATAGATGTGTTTTCAAAAAAGGCCTACGTTCGTGTTTTAAAGAAGAAGTCCGGCAGCGAGGTCACGCAGGCTTTTGCGTCAGTCTTTAGCGAAAGCCAAATACCTGAAAAACTACAGACGGATGCCGGAAAGGAATTTTATAATAATACATTTAAGACTCTGATGAAGAAACACGGTATCATACACTTCTCCACGGCCAGCGATCTAAAGGCCTCTGTGGTCGAAAGATTCAACCGTACGCTGAAAACGAGGATGTGGAGATATTTCACGGCTCACAACACCAGACGTTACGTCGGAGTATTGCAAGACTTGGTTAGAAGTTACAACAACACTTTTCACCGAAGCATCAAGATGACCCCTATGGACGTGTCGTCTGAAAACACACGTCAGGTTTTTCGCAACTTGTACGGCGAACCGACGACACGCAAACAGCGGAAAAGAAAGTTTAAATAACATTTAATCCTGAAGGCTTTATTAGTTAAAGGCTGTGTTGGGGGGTTAATTTAAATGTTTAATACGAGGGATAGGGGTATGGTTTGTTTACACCAGCAGCACCAAACCCTGTTTTAAGATTACTCTGAAGAATTGAAGAACACACACACACACACACACACACACACACACACACACACACACACACACACACACACACACACACACACACACACACACACACAACCTTTTAATTTGGGTTTTAGTTTTAATGTTTAATTCTCTGACTTAGGATTTTAGGCAAAATGCGTATCTCACGCAGAAAAGGTTAGGAGGAGGAGGAGGAGGAGGAGGAGGAGGAGGGGAAGAGGGGTCGGCGGTCGGTTTTATTAGTTAAAGGTTGTGTTAGAGGGTTAATTTATTTGTTTAATACGAGGGATAGGGGTATTGAAATTAAATAAATGCTTCTGTCTCACACACATAAGGTTAGTTAATCCTTGTAACTGTTGAAGATAACATGGTTGAGAAACATTTTAACGTTTAATTCACAGTATGCAGAGCCTTAAACAGGTGTCTGAGCAGACCGCTGAACGGATACTTTACAGAAATGAGCAGGCGTGCTGGAGAGTTTTACTGTTTAAAGGTTACTTTGAAGAATTTAAATTTAACTCTTAAACTCAGTTTCCTAAGTGAACATACGCGGGCTTTTAATGTAAGGTTTAGTTTAAATGTTCAATTCACGGGTAGTAGTAGTAGTAGTAGTAGGAGGAAGGGTTTTTAACTGTTTAATTCTCTGAATACAGGATTTAATGTTAGATTTCATTCTAACAACAATGACAGCTTACAGCCTCGACTTAGGATTTAGAAGAAATTAAATAAAATACTTCTCACTCACACATAAGGCTAGTTAAAGCTCGTAACTGTTGAAGATAACATAGCTGAGAAACGTTTTAATGTTTAATGTTTAATTCACTGGATACAGGGCCTTAAGCAGACGTCTATGCCGACCATAGAACGGTTATTTTGAAGAACTTAACAGGTACGTTACAACTTCCTAAATTAGTTTATAAGGCTCTGAAGACAATTTCAAAGAGTTTTTTGTTTTGTTTTGTTTTTACTGTCCAAAGGTTACTTTAAAGAGTTTAAATTTAACTCTTAAATACTACTTTCTAACTGAACAGATGTGGACATTTAATGTAAGGTCTAATTTAAATGTTTAATAGCTGTATTAAGGATGGTTTCAAATGTTTAATAGCTGTATTAGGCGATGTTTTTAAACAGTCTATTGTTTAATTCTCTGTATACATGGTCTTAAACACTTCACAACACCAGGCATTACCTCGAAGTTTTGCAAGGCTTGGTTAGAAGTTACAACAACAACATTTTCACCGAGGCATAAAGATGACCCTCACGGAGGTGACGCTGAAAAACACGCCAACTTTTTCGGAATCTGTATGGTGTACCGACAGCTCGCAATGGTCGGAAAAGAAAGTTTAGATTTAAGGAGGGCAACCTCGCCAGAATATCCAGAGTGAGAGGAACATTAGATAAAGAAATCCGAGCAGAGTTTTACGGACGAAGTATTTACCATGTCAGAATGCGTCGCTCCGTACTCCCGCCGTATACAATGTCAAAGATTATGACAGAGAACTTAGCGACGGTTCGTTCTACGAGGCAGAGCTACAAAAAAGTGGAACTGACTGAAGACAAGCCGTACAGACAGACAGAGGCCTGAGCATTCCCACGTATGCAGAGCAGATAGGTCACCAGGGGTTTATGTCACCCTGTCCCTGGTTAAACAACACTCGCTCAAGTGGAGCTGGCCCAGGCCACTGAGCTGCAGGGGGGTTGTGGTTCGCGGATATGTGTCAATTAGTCTACCCCTCCCCAAACATGGTACACTCTATTGAAGGAGTGAACTTCTCTACAAGAAACACAGTATCACACATTTCTCCACAGCCACCAATCTAAAGGCCTCCGTGTTTGAAGGATTTAACCGTACACTGAAAACAACATTGTGGAGATATTTCACTGCTTACAACACCCGACGTTACTCGGATCTGAATCTGTAGAAAGACTCCGTACAGATAGACAGAGGCCGAAGCATTCCAGCGTCGGCCCCACAGTGTGTCCACACACATCTACAGCCACCTGGAGCTCCCAACAATTTTACTTTTCATCTGGGTTTTGGGATGACTTGCGCTGAGCACACTGATCTGGTAAGTAAACATTGTACTCTGTTGTAAACCATTACGTTGTCTGATTGAGACAAGGCTTGTAACTTTTATCACATTCTGAATGTGACAGTGTACAATTTAAAAAAGCAGTTTTTATTAATGTTTTGTTTTTTTTGATACTTGAAAATATATTAGGTAGCTGCAGCCCTAATTACATGCAATGCTACAACAACCTGGCGTGCTGATGGTTGGTTACATGTGCGTCTGTATTTTGAACTTGTTGCTTTAACTTTATGTTCTATTTCACTGTCCCTATTTCAGGCTGAAGCAGACGGGTCAGTTGTCCTCACACGCCCACGTCACAGCAATTAAAGTTTTCACTTAACGCCTCATAAACTGAACGAAGAATCCTTCTATTGTGAGTATTTATTTAATAGGTGGGGAGAAACCGGTAGTGTTGCAATGTCATTCAATAGACACTTTTTTTTTTTTTTTTTCCAAAGCAATGTACATCTGAAAGTTTATTCAACACAAGCAGGGGTCACATTAGGAGAAACATAAGCTCAGTCAGATCCACCAGGCCAGTCTGAGTCCAGTTAGACGAAGGTGACAACAGGCAGCACAGATGGACATTGATGTCACGATAGTTGGATTACGATGAAACCGATATTAAATGGATCAAGTTTGTTAATTCTAATTTAGGATTGTTTAAAATAAAATGTTAGTAGTAGTAGTTTGAGACGATTGAAGATATTTTGTTCACAGCACGTTTAAATATGTAACTTTTAATTTCATTGCACATTTCACTTTGACTATTAGTCACATAATTCAAAAGTAATTCTCTGAACGTTTTTGTTTGTGAATGTTAGAATGATTCATTGTGCATTTTATTTTGTGAATGAAAAATAAATTCATCATTTTTAACTTGTGACAGAAAAATAAGTATCATAGGTTTGTGACTTCAGACTTTATCTTTTAACTTGTGACAGAAAATAAGTAATCATAGGTTTGTGACTTCAGACTTTATCTTTTAACTTGTGACAGAAAATAAGTAATCATAGGTTTGTGACTTCAGACTTTTTAAGTCATCTATAATGTAATAAGTAATTCTAAAACAATTAATTGTACATTTAGAAAGAACTATAATCTAACTGAAACAAGTTGTAATTAATATGCTTTGACCCATGAAATGTAGTGAAACTCGTTCCTAATCAAGTACTCAACACATTGACGTTAGGTTTAACTGTTTTTTTTGTTTTTTGTTTTTTGTTTTTTGTTTTTTTTTTGCTTACATCTTTTCAGGTCCAGCAACACATTTTCTGCTGAAAAGAGAAGCTACTTGCTTAATCATTGCTGCTTGAAACATGGAAGCCACACTGGAACCCCGGCTCCCAAGTCTTCATAAAGAGTATCTCTGCACATTCATTTCATTCACTAGCCTATATTTAATCAGGAGAAACACTTTGAGATTAATAATCTCTTTTACAAGTGTGTCCTGGTTGTACCTGGTAGGTACATAAAATTAATTACAGTGTCAGTAATACTAAAATGTTCTTTAAAACAAATAAATAGCAATAGACAAATACATGAAACACAATAAAAGTACAGACACAGAGAGCAGATGAAAGATAAAAAAATATAAAGAAAAAATTCTAAAAACCATCAAATAGTTTAAATCAAGTTAGGTAAGACAAGAACACGGTGACCATTTGTTCGTTTGGTTGTTTGTTTGTTTGTTTGTTTCCAGCCGCTGTAAAAGGCCCTAAACGCCCCCCAGTGAGAGCAGCTCTGTGAGTTTAAGAACGGTCTGTAAAGTATTCCACGAATATAGAGCAGATCACATGAAGGCTTTATGCCCCAGTTCCGTATGGACGGCTGGAGTTGTAAGTAAAATGAAGTCTTTGGAGTTATAATGCACTCAAAGTACACATATCAACATGGCATGCTCAAATGAATGACGGCAAAATTTGTGAAACTGTATTTCACAGTCAGTTGTGCAACTTCGTGGCTCTTTGCACAGAAGCAGATTATTTTACCCGTCTGCAAAGACATTTTAAACTGAGACAAACACATACCACAAAATGATTTAGACATTTTAGTAATAATAAGAGGTGACCAGAGCTGAGATATTACCTGAATCACTGGGGAGCCGTTTTTGCAACAAATCTGTTCATTTACATCGACAATCTGGACGTGATTTTTCCATCAACCAAAGCAAGTTGTTTTCACAGTGTGGCCTTTATAGAAGTAAAGGATTCTAACACTTTGACCACCACTGTAACGTGGTCCCAAAGTACCCGGTCAAAATACTCAGTCAAATGAAAGGACTTCAGAGCAGTCTCACTGATCTCACTCACAAATGATCATAATCTGTAGGAATAGAAATATTATAGTATCATGGTAAATTAGTCTCAAGTTTCGTGGTGTGTTAAACAGAGTGTTTTCAAATAAGTTTTCATGTCAATTTCATCCATTGAGTGATCGTTCATAGTTTTGGGGACTCTGTTACTGTTTAATAACGTGTTTTTTAACTGAACTGTTATGTTAAGTCGGCTTCAATATGATGAATGACTAAAACTAAAGATAAGCCTTCAGTTACTTTGAGTACTGCAAACTCAAACAAGTTACCATAATCTAAATTCTTTAATTTACTTTGACTACTGCAAACTTGAAATAAACAAGTTAACATAATCTAAAAGTTTCTAAATTTGTTTCAATACTGTGAACTCACAAGAAGTAATTTAATTCAACTGACCCGGTCTAAGTTCACATTACGTAGTTCTTGTAAGTTACTGATTCTCATTCAGTCTTTAAGTATCACACCACCCGTGGCTTCAAGTCACACTGAGAGGGTGTCATTTGAATGCTAAAGTGTGTCACACGTGAATCTTGCAAGTGACAGAGAAAAGATTCACTTTTTGCAGTTCTCTTATGTCTGTGTGCATCAACACAAGTATCATTTATTTAAGTAAGGTATTGTCTCTGACAATCAGCACATACACGAATATCAGTATACAGAGGAATTAGACTATTTAAAACCCTTTGAATACCCTGCATTCAACAAAATAACCTTAATTCATAAAAACTCTCCACATAAACTAAATTAGACAGTTAGTAACACATCTGTTAAATTCTTCAAAGTAGCCATAAAACAATAAAACCATTTGGAAGATCAGCCCCACTGGTTTAGGAAGCAGTGATTTCTCTACATGCAGTCCTAAGTAATTCAAGCAACCGAACCTTTTGTCAATAATCTGATTTTGGATTACAATACCTTGTTTTATTTTTACCAGGTCCTACAATGGTTATTAATTGTTTTAGAATTATTTATTACATTATAGATGACTTTAAAAGTCTGAAGTCACAAACCTATGATTACTTATTTTCTGTCACAAGTTAAAACAATAAATAAATAAATAAAGTCTGAAGTCACAAGCCTATGATTACTTATTTTTCTGTCACAAGTTAAAAAATAAAGTCTGAAGTCACAGACCTATGATACTTATTTTTCTGTCACAAGTTAAAAATGATGAATTTATTTTTCATTCACAAAGTGAAATGCGCTATGAATTCAAAAGTAATTCTCTGAACGTTTTTGTTTGTGAATGTTAGAATGATTCAATGTGCATTTTAGTGGGGCTGGTCTTCCAAATGGTTTTATTGTTTTATGGCTACTTTGAAGAATTTAACAGATGTGTTACTAACTGTCTAATTTAGTTTATGTGGAGAGTTTTTATGAATTAAGGTTATTTTGTTGAATGCAGGGTATTCAAAGGGTTTTAAATAGTCTAATTCCTCTGTATACTGATATTCGTGTATGTGCTGATTGTCAGAGACAATACCTTACTTAAATAAATGATACCTGTGTTGATGCACACAGACATAAGAGAACTGCAAAAAGTGAATCTTTTCTCTGTCACTTGCAAGATTCACGTGTGACACACTTTAGCATTCAAATGACACCCTCTCAGTGTGACTTGAAGCCGCGGGTGGTGTGATACTTAAAGACTGAATGAGAATCAGTAACTTACAAGAACTACGTAATGTGAACTTAGACCGGGTCAGTTGAATTAAATTACTTCTTGTGAGTTCACAGTATTGAAACAAATTTAGAAACTTTTAGATTATGTTAACTTGTTTATTTCAAGTTTGCAGTAGTCAAAGTAAATTAAAGAATTTAGATTATGGTAACTTGTTTGAGTTTGCAGTACTCAAAGTAACTGAAGGCTTATCTTTAGTTTTAGTCATTCATCATATTGAAGCCGACTTAACATAACAGTTCAGTTAAAAAACACGTTATTTAACAGTAACAGAGTCCCCAAAACTATGAACGATCACTCAATGGATGAAATTGACATGAAAACTTATTTGAAAACACTCTGTTTAACACACCACGAAACTTGAGACTAATTTACCATGATACTATAATATTTCTATTCCTACAGATTATGATCATTTGTGAGTGAGATCAGTGAGACTGCTCTGAAGTCCTTTCATTTGACTGAGTATTTTGACCGGGTACTTTGGGACCACGTTACAGTGGTGGTCAAAGTGTTAGAATCCTTTACTTCTATAAAGGCCACACTGTGAAAACAACTTGCTTTGGTTGATGGAAAAATCACGTCCAGATTGTCGATGTAAATGAACAGATTTGTTGCAAAAACGGCTCCCCAGTGATTCAGGTAATATCTCAGCTCTGGTCACCTCTTATTATTACTAAAATGTCTAAATCATTTTGTGGTATGTGTTTGTCTCAGTTTAAAATGTCTTTGCAGACGGGTAAAATAATCTGCTTCTGTGCAAAGAGCCACGAAGTTGCACAACTGACTGTGAAATACAGTTTCACAAATTTTGCCGTCATTCATTTGAGCATGCCATGTTGATATGTGTACTTTGAGTGCATTATAACTCCAAAGACTTCATTTTACTTACAACTCCAGCCGTCCATACGGAACTGGGGCATAAAGCCTTCATGTGATCTGCTCTATATTCGTGGAATACTTTACAGACCGTTCTTAAACTCACAGAGCTGCTCTCACTGGGGGGCGTTTAGGGCCTTTTACAGCGGCTGGAAACAAACAAACAAACAAACAACCAAACGAACAAATGGTCACCGTGTTCTTGTCTTACCTAACTTGATTTAAACTATTTGATGGTTTTTAGAATTTTTTCTTTATATTTTTTTATCTTTCATCTGCTCTCTGTGTCTGTACTTTTATTGTGTTTCATGTATTTGTCTATTGCTATTTATTTGTTTTAAAGAACATTTTAGTATTACTGACACTGTAATTAATTTTATGTACCTACCAGGTACAACCAGGACACACTTGTAAAAGAGATTATTAATCTCAAAGTGTTTCTCCTGATTAAATATAGGCTAGTGAATGAAATGAATGTGCAGAGATACTCTTTATGAAGACTTGGGAGCCGGGGTTCCAGTGTGGCTTCCATGTTTCAAGCAGCAATGATTAAGCAAGTAGCTTCTCTTTTCAGCAGAAAATGTGTTGCTGGACCTGAAAAGATGTAAGCAAAAAAAAAACAAAAAACAAAAAACAAAAAACAAAAAAAACAGTTAAACCTAACGTCAATGTGTTGAGTACTTGATTAGGAACGAGTTTCACTACATTTCATGGGTCAAAGCATATTAATTACAACTTGTTTCAGTTAGATTATAGTTCTTTCTAAATGTACAATTAATTGTTTTAGAATTACTTATTACATTATAGATGACTTAAAAAGTCTGAAGTCACAAACCTATGATTACTTATTTTCTGTCACAAGTTAAAAGATAAAGTCTGAAGTCACAAACCTATGATACTTATTTTTCTGTCACAAGTTAAAAATGATGAATTTATTTTTCATTCACAAAATAAAATGCACAATGAATCATTCTAACATTCACAAACAAAAACGTTCAGAGAATTACTTTTGAATTATGTGACTAATAGTCAAAGTGAAATGTGCAATGAAATTAAAAGTTACATATTTAAACGTGCTGTGAACAAAATATCTTCAATCGTCTCAAACTACTACTACTAACATTTTATTTTAAACAATCCTAAATTAGAATTAACAAACTTGATCCATTTAATATCGGTTTCATCGTAATCCAACTATCGTGACATCAATGTCCATCTGTGCTGCCTGTTGTCACCTTCGTCTAACTGGACTCAGACTGGCCTGGTGGATCTGACTGAGCTTATGTTTCTCCTAATGTGACCCCTGCCTGTGTTGAATAAACTTTCAGATGTACATTGCTTTGGAAAAAAAAAAAAAAAAAGTGTCTATTGAATGACATTGCAACACTACCGGTTTCTCCCCACCTATTAAATAAATACTCACAATAGAAGGATTCTTCGTTCAGTTTATGAGGCGTTAAGTGAAAACTTTAATTGCTGTGACGTGGGCGTGTGAGGACAACTGACCCGTCTGCTTCAGCCTGAAATAGGGACAGTGAAATAGAACATAAAGTTAAAGCAACAAGTTCAAAATACAGACGCACATGTAACCAACCATCAGCACGCCAGGTTGTTGTAGCATTGCATGTAATTAGGGCTGCAGCTACCTAATATATTTTCAAGTATCAAAAAAAACAAAACATTAATAAAAACTGCTTTTTTAAATTGTACACTGTCACATTCAGAATGTGATAAAAGTTACAAGCCTTGTCTCAATCAGACAACGTAATGGTTTACAACAGAGTACAATGTTTACTTACCAGATCAGTGTGCTCAGCGCAAGTCATCCCAAAACCCAGATGAAAAGTAAAATTGTTGGGAGCTCCAGGTGGCTGTAGATGTGTGTGGACACACTGTGGGGCCGACGCTGGAATGCTTCGGCCTCTGTCTATCTGTACGGAGTCTTTCTACAGATTCAGATCCGAGTAACGTCGGGTGTTGTAAGCAGTGAAATATCTCCACAATGTTGTTTTCAGTGTACGGTTAAATCCTTCAAACACGGAGGCCTTTAGATTGGTGGCTGTGGAGAAATGTGTGATACTGTGTTTCTTGTAGAGAAGTTCACTCCTTCAATAGAGTGTACCATGTTTGGGGAGGGGTAGACTAATTGACACATATCCGCGAACCACAACCCCCCTGCAGCTCAGTGGCCTGGGCCAGCTCCACTTGAGCGAGTGTTGTTTAACCAGGGACAGGGTGACATAAACCCCTGGTGACCTATCTGCTCTGCATACGTGGGAATGCTCAGGCCTCTGTCTGTCTGTCTGTACGGCTTGTCTTCAGTCAGTTCCACTTTTTTGTAGCTCTGCCTCGTAGAACGAACCGTCGCTAAGTTCTCTGTCATAATCTTTGACATTGTATACGGCGGGAGTACGGAGCGACGCATTCTGACATGGTAAATACTTCGTCCGTAAAACTCTGCTCGGATTTCTTTATCTAATGTTCCTCTCACTCTGGATATTCTGGCGAGGTTGCCCTCCTTAAATCTAAACTTTCTTTTCCGACCATTGCGAGCTGTCGGTACACCATACAGATTCCGAAAAAGTTGGCGTGTTTTTCAGCGTCACCTCCGTGAGGGTCATCTTTATGCCTCGGTGAAAATGTTGTTGTTGTAACTTCTAACCAAGCCTTGCAAAACTTCGAGGTAATGCCTGGTGTTGTGAAGTGTTTAAGACCATGTATACAGAGAATTAAACAATAGACTGTTTAAAAACATCGCCTAATACAGCTATTAAACATTTGAAACCATCCTTAATACAGCTATTAAACATTTAAATTAGACCTTACATTAAATGTCCACATCTGTTCAGTTAGAAAGTAGTATTTAAGAGTTAAATTTAAACTCTTTAAAGTAACCTTTGGACAGTAAAAACAAAACAAAACAAAAAACTCTTTGAAATTGTCTTCAGAGCCTTATAAACTAATTTAGGAAGTTGTAACGTACCTGTTAAGTTCTTCAAAATAACCGTTCTATGGTCGGCATAGACGTCTGCTTAAGGCCCTGTATCCAGTGAATTAAACATTAAACATTAAAACGTTTCTCAGCTATGTTATCTTCAACAGTTACGAGCTTTAACTAGCCTTATGTGTGAGTGAGAAGTATTTTATTTAATTTCTTCTAAATCCTAAGTCGAGGCTGTAAGCTGTCATTGTTGTTAGAATGAAATCTAACATTAAATCCTGTATTCAGAGAATTAAACAGTTAAAAACCCCTCCTCCTACTACTACTACTACTACTACCCGTGAATTGAACATTTAAACTAAACCTTACATTAAAAGCCCGCGTATGTTCACTTAGGAAACTGAGTTTAAGAGTTAAATTTTAATTCTTCAAAGTAACCTTTAAACAGTAAAACTCTCCAGCACGCCTGCTCATTTCTGTAAAGTATCCGTTCAGCGGTCTGCTCAGACACCTGTTTAAGGCTCTGCATACTGTGAATTAAACGTTAAAATGTTTCTCAACCATGTTATCTTCAACAGTTACAAGGATTAACTAACCTTATGTGTGTGAGACAGAAGCATTTATTTAATTTCAATACCCCTATCCCTCGTATTAAACAAATAAATTAACCCTCTAACACAACCTTTAACTAATAAAACCGACCGCCGACCCCTCTTCCCCTCCTCCTCCTCCTCCTCCTCCTCCTCCTCCTCCTAACCTTTTCTGCGTGAGATACGCATTTTGCCTAAAATCCTAAGTCAGAGAATTAAACATTAAAACTAAAACCCAAATTAAAAGGTTGTGTGTGTGTGTGTGTGTGTGTGTGTGTGTGTGTGTGTGTGTGTGTGTGTGTGTGTGTGTGTGTGTGTGTGTGTGTGTGTGTGTGTGTGTGTGTTCTTCAATTCTTCAGAGTAATCTTAAAACAGGGTTTGGTGCTGCTGGTGTAAACAAACCATACCCCTATCCCTCGTATTAAACATTTAAATTAACCCCCCAACACAGCCTTTAACTAATAAAGCCTTCAGGATTAAATGTTATTTAAACTTTCTTTTCCGCTGTTTGCGTGTCGTCGGTTCGCCGTACAAGTTGCGAAAAACCTGACGTGTGTTTTCAGACGACACGTCCATAGGGGTCATCTTGATGCTTCGGTGAAAAGTGTTGTTGTAACTTCTAACCAAGTCTTGCAATACTCCGACGTAACGTCTGGTGTTGTGAGCCGTGAAATATCTCCACATCCTCGTTTTCAGCGTACGGTTGAATCTTTCGACCACAGAGGCCTTTAGATCGCTGGCCGTGGAGAAGTGTATGATACCGTGTTTCTTCATCAGAGTCTTAAATGTATTATTATAAAATTCCTTTCCGGCATCCGTCTGTAGTTTTTCAGGTATTTGGCTTTCGCTAAAGACTGACGCAAAAGCCTGCGTGACCTCGCTGCCGGACTTCTTCTTTAAAACACGAACGTAGGCCTTTTTTGAAAACACATCTATGACGGTCAGTAGATAGTTAAAGCCGTCGTTTTCCCCGGACAATTCCCTCATATCGCAAAGATCTGCCTGAAATTGTCTGAGAGGTCTCATCACTATGACTCTATTCCTAGCAAAATGTGTCCTGGCCGGTTTATGCAGAGTATAGGCGTCTTGACCTGCTAAAAATTCTTTCACATCTCCTAACTTCACTTTTCTACCCATCTTGTTTTGAACGGCTCTATGGAGTCTATCAACACCCCCGTAGCTGCCGGGATTTGCGACATCGTAATATAGTTGTTTCATAGACCGTTTCTCTGCCATGTTAACTTTACCAGTTACAGGGATTAACTAACCTTTTCGGCGTGAGAAAAGCACTTTATCTAAAAATCCTAAGTCTAAAAATGTAAACAGGATTTTGGTGTTGCTGATGTAAACAAACCAACTTCCTAAACTCTGGGCCTGCCCGTCTGCAGTAATGGTCGTAAACGGTCGTAAACGAAGGAGGAGGAGGAGGAGGAGGAGGAGGGTGACGAGTCTTCAGCCACTTTGCACAAAGATAGACAGACAGACAGAATGCTCAAAGACTATGTCTGTCGAAAATTTAACATTAAACCCCTATCCCTCGTATTAAACATTTAAATTAACCCCCTAACACAGCCTTTAACTAATAAAACCTTCAGGAATGAACGTTATAACCTTAGTTCTGTTTAAACCCTCATCTTCCCACGACCGTAAACTAATGTTTCTTCAGAATAACAACAACAAGGACACCTGGTGCAGACATCTGTTGCAGACACCTGTTGTAGGCTATCAATCAATCTGACATATAGCACCTGTACGACCTTTATGACCTCCTCCCCCCTCAGAAAGGGGGGCGGGGGGCAGGGGGGCGGGGGGCGGGGGGCGGGGGGGCGGGGGGCAGGGGGGCGGGGGGCAGGGGGGGCGGGGGGGCAGGGGGGCGGGGGGGCAGGGGGGGGGGGGCGGGGGGCGGGGGGGTAATCAATCAAATTTTGACACAAAGCACATTGCTATTTCTCTCTCAGAAGGAAGCAACATGAGGTTCCAGGAGAATCTAGCAAAGAGTTTCTGGGCTGATTATCTTCTTGACTGTGAAGGTTAGTCAGTGTTTGTCCTTTTAATTGCCACATCAACAGAAATGTGTAAGGTAACACTTTATAATAACTATCCGTTATAAATAGTTAATAAACCATTAATAGCCATTAGTTAATGAGTTATAGATTGCTTGTTGAATATTTGCTAACAGTTTATTAAGTATTTATAACTGCCTTATAGATTGGTAATAGATAATTTACAAGCCGTTAGTTAACAATTTATAAATTACATGTTTACTGTATGTTAATGATCTATAACTATACCTTATAAACTAGTAATAAATCATGAATAAGCCATCAGTAAACTACTTACTAATGACTTGTTAAGTATCAGTTAATACTTTATATACATTATTAGGACGTTATTCTAAAGTTGCAACTATTCCTCATTTACTAACAGTTAGTAAACCATGCATAGTCGTCCACACTAGTGGATTCCTTTAACTTTATCTTGTGTTTGCATTTTTGGCATGGCATTCGTCTTCTTACAAGCTTTTTCTCCTGCAGACATTTGATCATGTCTCTGTGTCTTCTTTTAGATTTACTTCTGCTTTCTACAAGCTCTCTTCGCTCAGTGGCTAAACCAGGCATTATTTGACCATATATGAAGTTTAGGGCCTACCTATTTTGTTTTATTTTATCTCTGTTCTTTTCACACACATTAACAATCTTCCTGAGTTTCTGGAACTGGCTCCCGCCAGATCACCTGCTTGAATTGTACCAGGGGTCGGGGCGACGGGGTGAAACAAACCAATCACAATTGGATTCACGTATTAGAGGAGGAGCGATCCGGCCTCGTCCATCATATTGGTTGGTTATCAACTTGTCAATCACCTCATATTGCCACTTAACGTTGACCAGCGACAACCTAGACACGAGCAACTTCATTTTTGGATGATCAGATTCTGATCATTATCGAAGCTCACATTCACATTGATTTCAGAAAATGAACACCCGGTCTTTTAAAAAGTCAGAAACCAGTGTTCCCAGTGGAAGTGGTGATGCGCAAAATGCCGAAATGAATCCAGGTACTTAGGGAGAAAGAAAAAAAGTCAACAGTGGGTAGAAGTAAAAGGAAAACTACACCTGTGGAGCACATGAACAACAACGGTAAGCAAGGTTGTGTGTTTTCTTTTCATTAGAACTGTATGATTAGGATAACACAGGTTGATAGTTCTACTGCATAATCCAACCGGTTTGGTTCATTGCCCAATTACTAATTTGCGCGTGTGTGCGTGTTTTCCCAGAAAAAAAAGATTTATGAGTTGTAAGACCTGTTGAAGACCAACAACTAGTAGAATTGTTATTTTCTGAGGTGCGTGTGTGTGTGTGTGTGTGTGCTTGAGTAATTACTTAAAAGTTATTATCAAAAATAATTTATTAATGAAAAATTATTCATTTGAATAAATTGGTTTTTTATCAATTAATAATTAAAAGGGGGCACCACCAGCTAAACTGGAAATAGCTAATGCCAAAATATCAGTCTCGTTTGTAAAAAGGGTTATTTAAGTTCATTAATATTTCTCTTTAAATATAACAATCTTGGGTGATCAGACGCTTCTTGCAAGGAGGGGGGAAGAAGCAGGGTTAGGGGTTCAGGTCAGTATGAGGGGGAGTGCGCGGTCGCAGCGCACACTCAGGATCCAGGTGAAGAAAGGAAAAAAGGAAAAAAAAGTAATTCCACGGTTGGTTCTCTGCTCGTCCAGCGAGGTGAAGAGGTGCGTCATGTCCAGACGCACGTTTGGCTTGGAAAGACGTGTTTTTGCGTTCGCGGCTGGACTTTATACCTCTTCGTTGTGTTCGTTGTGTACAGTAACCACTGTGCCCAGGGCGACGTGGACCAATCCTGACGGGGCCCACCCCGGAGGTTCCGGCTGGTGGGGGAGGTTTTGGGTCCCCCTGCCATTGACCTGCAGTGTTGCACCGTGCTGGGTAGAAGACCCGGGGGGAGGGTCACATGGCCAATGGCGAATTTTTCCAGCAGAGAGCCCAGCATGTGGTCTCTTTGTTCTTAAAACGTGGTCCCCCCCTCCCCCCTTCCATGAGGTTGAGTGACCACTGGACTTTGGCTCCAACAGTCCTGAAGGCCAGAGAGAGAAGCTTTTACCATCATTGCAGGACTGAAAAACCTCGCAGTGTGTTAAAAACCATGGCGTTCTTTTTGACTCTGAGCTGGACTTTATATTAAGAACAAAACAAAAATAGGATTTTTACCATCTGAAATATATAGCCAGGGTCCGTCCATTTCTCTCTCTGGCCAGCACAGAGGTGCTGATGCATGCTTTTATCTCCAGTCACGTAGATTATTGTAATGCCCTGCTTTCTGGTCTTCCCCAAAAAACTATTAGTAGCCTTCAGCTGCTCCAGAATTCTGCAGCACGAGTGCTGATGAAGACGAGAAGGTGGGAGCACATTACACCTGTTTTAGAATCACTGGTGTAATGTGTTCCCTATGTGTTTCAGGATTGATTTTAAGATTTTAGTATTAGTTTTTAAAGTCTTAATGGTCTTGGGCCTTCTTATCTCTCTGACCTGCTTTTACAATATGAGCCCCCGCGGCCCCTGAGGTCCTCTGGCACCGGCCTGTTACGGGTTCCTAGTGTCAGGACCAGGATCTGTGGTGAGACCAGGTTCTGTCACTATGGCCCACGTTTGTGGAACAGCCTGTTGGAGGGCCTCAGGACAGAGACTGTCAGTGTTTTTAAAAACAACTCACTTTTTTAATTTGGCATTTAATTAGTTGACTATTTTACTTTTTCTTTTTTCTAATTGCAGTTAACATTTTAGTTAATCCTTTATCTCATTTATGAATTCATTTTTTAAGCTCTTATTTACTTATTTTTGTTGGTTGGTTATTTTTACTTTTTATTTTTCTTATCTTTTTATTTTCATTTATTAATCCATTTTTTTTGCTACTATTTATTTTACTCCAGTGTCTCCTCCTGAGGGCCCTCTTCATCAGGAGTTGAGTCTGGTTTGCCTGCGGGGGGCGTCGTCCTGGGGATGGTTCTGGCCGAGGCGGTGGAGCTCAGCCTGCGGTTCACTGACCGTGGTGGGGGGCTCCTGACCAGTGAAGGAATATACAAGTTAAACATTTGATTTCTGTGGGACAACTGAACACATTGTATTCACTTGTGTTTCTACACAGCTGGGATTTCTCCCACTGCTAAAGTTGAGAATAACAAAGCTATAAATTCATGTTCAGGGACATTCCAAGTTGGTTGGCGATGTCTCCTCAGTGCTCCACTCTGCACAATTCATGGTCAAGGTAAGATTGGAACAGATAAGAGGTCAGAGGTCGCTTTGGTCCCACGGAGCATCAAGCTCTGAGAAGAACCAGTTTGAAGCAGTTTTGGAGACAAAAGAATAACAACTTCACCATAGCGACGCGGTTGAGGTGTCATGTGCAAATGTATAAATATGAACCCCGCGTTGCAGTAGGGCCCTTCTTCACTGTAGATCCAGCCTGTATACTTGGGTCTGCAAGGAAGAACGGTCCGAGCTCGTATCATGTAATCTCTGATATATGGAATTTTGTAGCATTGTATATGTCAGGAATGGTGGTGAACAGGATTCAAACGCCAACTAGTCCGGGATGTAATTTGAAAATAAAGTTTATTTTGAGTGGCTCCAACACGGGGCGGCAGTCCGTGGCGAGGGATCGGAGAAGCAGAGGCGGACGTCACGGAGACGGGATCTTCCCAGGAGGACAGAGTGGCGCACACCGGGACTGTACGGGAGAACAAACGGAGGTCAGAATACTGAGCTGCTTCCACACAAGAAGCGAACAACTCAAAAAAATAATCTCGAGGGGCAGAGTCTAGGTACCGCAGAATAAACGTAACGATCTTGCGATGAGTGCCTGGGATCCCGGTCCTTCAATACTGGCTTCCTCATCCGCTTCAGGTGTGCATCCTGCTCCGTCCGCTCCGCCTACGATCACGCACGCCCAAAAACAACAACACAACAGGAGACATCTGCGGGTTGTGACAGTACCCCCCCTTTAATGGACGCCTCCTGGCGTCCTACCCGGCTTCTCCGGATGCTCCCGGTAGAAGTCGGTCAGCAGACTCCTATCCAGGATGTGACCCTGCGGCACCCATGACCGTTCCTCAGGACCATAACCCTCCCAGTCCACCAGGAACTGGAACCCCCTGCCCCGGCGACGAACATCCAAGATCTTGCGGACTGTGTACGCTGGATGGTCATCAATGAGCAGGGGGGGCGGCGGGGGCTCGGTGGAGGGGCTAAGAGGGCTTGACTGGACAGGTTTCAGCAGAGAAACATTGAACGTGGGGTGTATCTTTAAGGATGCTGGGAGCTTCAGCCTCACCACCGCCGGGTTGATGACCTCCTCGATCTCAAAGGGTCCGACAAAACGAGGCGCCAGCTTGCGGGACTCCACCTGGAGTGGAAGGTCACGGGAGGAGAGCCATACCTTCTGTCCTGGTTGATACGAGGGGGCTGGAGTCCTTCGACGGTCCGCCAGCCTCTTGTTGCGCGCTGACGAGCGAACTAGAGTGGCCCTCGCCTCCCTGCAAACGCGGCGGCAGCGTCGAAGGTGGGCCTGCACCGAAGGCACGGCAACTTCCTCCTCCTGGGTGGGGAACAGGGGGGGTTGGTAGCTGAGGGCCACCATAAACAGGGACATACCAGTGGCCGAGCAGGTGAGGGAATTGTGGGCATACTCCACCCATGGCAACTGAGAGCTCCAGGAGGATGGATGCTGAGCCGTCACACACCGCAGCACTGTCTCCAGGTCTTGGTTGGCCCTCTCCGTCTGACCGTTCGTCTGAGGATGATACCCTGAGGAGAGGCTGAGAGACGTTCCAAGAGCTTTATAGAATTCCTTCCATACCTGGGACGTGAACTGCGGGCCTCGGTCAGACACCACATCCAGAGGGATCCCGTGCAACCGGTACACCTCCCTGACCAGCCGATCCGCTGTCTCCATCGCCGTGGGCAATTTAGGGAGGGGGACAAAGTGCGCCGATTTTGAGAAGCGATCCACAACAGTCATTATTACCGTGTTAGCTTCAGAAGGGGGGAGACCGGTAACAAAGTCGACGGCAATGTGGGACCAGGGTCGACCCAGGATGGGCCAGGGACAGAGCAGCCCTGCAGGAGGTTGGCGAGATGTCTTGCTTCGGGCACAAACGGCGCATGCAGCCACAAAGGTCCGGACGTCCCGGGACATGGAGGGCCACCAGAAACGTTGCCTCAGGAAGGACAGAGTTCGCTGGGAGCCTGGATGACAAGTCAACTTAGACGAGTGCCCCCACTGCAGAACCTTAGACCTCATTGGCTCCGGAACAAAGAGACGGTTAGCTGGACCATTACCCGGATCAGGGTGACCGAGGTGCGCTTGTCTGACCTGATTCTCGATGTCCCAGGAGGCGGATGCGACCATACAGGTGGAGGGGAGTATGTTCTCCGGTTCCCCCTCAGCCCTCTCAACGGTGGTCTGCCGGGACAGGGCGTCAGGCTTAGTGTTCCTCGAACCTGGTCGGTCGGTAAGTGTAAAATTAAACCTCCCTAAAAACAGCGCCCAGTGTGCCTGCCAGGAGTTCAGCCGCTTGGCAGTCTGCAGGTACGACAGATTCTTGTGGTCTGTCCAGACCACGAATGGTTGGGCAGCACCCTCCAGCCAGTGCCTCCACTCCTCCAAAGCCAGTACTGCTGCCAACAACTCCCGGTTACCGACATCGTAATTCCGCTCCGCTGGGGTAAGGCGTCGTGAGAAGAAAGCACAGTGATGCATCTTGGAGTCCTCGGCACGCTGGGATAACACCGCTCCAACACCAGTGTCCGAGGCGTCAATCTCCACGATGAACTGCTTGTTGGGATCAGGATGCCACAGTACCAGGGCCTGAGTGAACAGCTGCCTGAGGGTAGTGAATGCCTGTTCAGCTGCCGGTGTCCACTGAAACGAGGTTGAGGTGGATGTGAGTTGAGTGAGGGGGGTTGCGACCTTACTGTAGTTCCGAATGAACCGTCAGTAGAAGTTGGCAAACCCAAGAAACCGCTTCAGCTGTTTACGGGTCGTCGGTCTGGGCCAGTCCACCACGGCTTGGACCTTGGCTGGGTCCGCCCTCACCTGTCCCTGTTCGATGATGTACCCCAGGAAGCTCACAGAGGTCGCATGGAAGACACATTTCTCCGTCTTCACGAACAGCCGGTTCTCCAGAAGATGCTGGAGCACTGCGTGGACGTGAAGAACATGCTCCTCCTGGCTGCGAGAAAAGATCAGGATGTCATCCAGATACACAAATATAAATTGATTCAACATGTCCCGCAGCACGTCGTTGACCAGGTGCTGGAACACTGCCGGGGCATTTGTGAGTCCAAAAGGCATCACTAAGTACTCAAAATGCCCGAGGGGAGTCTTAAACGCCGTCTTCCATTCGTCACCCTCGCGGATCCGAATGAGGTGAAAGGCGTTCCGGAGGTCAAGCTTGGAAAACACAGTGGCGTCATGGAGAGGCTGGAAGGCAGAGTCCATTAGCGGTAGGGGGTATTTATTCTTAACCGTGATATTGTTCAGTCCTCTATAGTCAATGCACGGCCGTACCATCTTTCTTGGCAACAAAAAAGAACCCGGCCCCCACGGGAGACGATGAGGGACGGATCAGGCCAGCAGCGAGGGACTTGTGGATGTACTTCTCCATGGCTTCTCTCTCGGGACGGGACACATTATACAGGCGACTGGAGGGAAGGGGCGCCCCCGGGAGAAGCTCAATGGCGCAGTCATATGGTCGGTGAGGGGGAAGGGAGGCAGCTCGCTGCTTACTGAATACCTCCCTTAGGTGGTGATACTCAGGAGGAACCGAACCCAGGTCGATCTTCTCCTGGTCAGTGGAGGGAGGTGTCAGGGAGCTTCCGGGAGCCGACTGGAGACAGTGAGTGTGGCAATAGGTTCCCCAGCTGGAAATGGTGCACAGGTTCCAATCAATGTGTGGGTTGTGTCTCAGAAGCCAGGGGAGACCCAGGATCCGCGGAACGTGAGGCGACGACAGCACCAGAAACCTAATCTCCTCACTGTGGTTCCCGGAAACCAGTAGGCGAAGGGGAATGGTGCGATGGGTGATGTGGGCCAACCTCCTGCCATCCAGAGCACTCACAGTCCAGGGGTTAGGAAGAGGTTCCAACGTTAGGCCAGTCTTCACCGCAAACTCCTGGTCCAAGAAATTGTCGTCTGCTCCAGAATCCACCAGGGCGTACAGTGAGAGGCTGCCGGTCTCACTGATGAGAGAGGCTGGGAGTTGGAGGCGAGAGGGAGCCGAAGGCTGGGTGCTGGAATTATGGCTCATCAGGACCACCTCCAATCCTGATGAGCCTAGGCTTTTGGCTGATGGGGACATGTGGCTCGTTGGTGTCCTGCCCCCCCCCCCCCCCCCCCCCCCCCCCACAATACAGGCAGAGACAGGCAGCGATCTGGTGTTTCCTTTCCGCGGGAGACAGGCGGGCCCGGCCGAGCTACATGGGCTCCCCAGAATCCTCTGGAGCCGGAAGGGCAGGATGGAAGGGGAATGAGTCACCAGGGGTGGCTGTCACGGTCCCAGGATGGTGTAGGGGCCGATGGGTTCTCTGATTCTTGCGACAATTCCGGAGTCGATTATCGACCCGGATCGCTAGGGCGATGAGCTCCTCCAAATCGGCCGTGTCGTCCCGGGCTGCCACTTCATCATGGACCTCATCGGACAACCCCTGGAGAAACACTCCTTGGAGCGCTGGATCATTCCAGCTACTCTCCGCTGCGTAGATCCGAAAGTCCACAGCATACTCAGCAACCGACCGCGATTGCTGGGACAGAGACATCAGACGTCAGGCTGCCTCCTTGCCCTGGAGAGGGTGATCGAACACCTGCCTCATTTCCGCCATCAAACGTGTGCTTGATCCGCATATGGGTGACCCGTGCTCCCACAGTGCTGTCACCCACTTGGCCGCCTTACCAGACAGTAACCCAACTATATAAGCAACCCGAGAGTCATTAGTGGAGTAGGTGGCTGGCTGCTGGCGAAACACAAGCTCACACTGGAGGAGAAAACGGCCACAACCTCCCAGTTCTCCAGAATACCGTTCCGGAGTGGGGATCTGGGGCTCCCTAGCGGCTGTCGGTGGTATTGTCGCGGGCGGGGGAGGAGCCGCGGCAGCGTCACCCGGCCGTTGCGGACCGGTGACGAGTCCGTCCAGGCGGCTGGTGAAGCGCGACATCTGGGCGTTCAGTTCATTTAGTGACGTCCCAATCTCCCGGAGGAATACCTGGTGTTGAGACAGGAGGTTTCCGTGTGAGGAGATGGCGCGCTGGAGGACTTCCGGGTCGGCTAAATCCATGGTGGCAAGATCGTTCTGTCAAGATTGGTGGTGAACAGGATTCAAACGCCAACTAGTCCGGGATGTAATTTGAAAAAAAAGTTTATTTTGAGTCGCTCCAACACGGGGCGGCAGTCCGTGGCGAGGGATCGGAGAAGCAGAGGCGGACGTCACGGAGATGGGATCTTCCCAGGAGGACAGAGTGGCGCACACCGGGACTGCACGGGAGAACAAACGGAGGTCAGAATACTGAGCTGCTTCCACACAAGAAGCGAACAACTCAAAACAATAATCTCGAGGGGCAGAGTCTAGGTGCCGCAGAATAAACGTAACGATCTTGCGATGAGTGCCTGGAATCCCGGTCCTTAAATACTGGCTTCCTCATCCGCTTCAGGTGTGCGTCCTGCTCCGTCTGCTCCGCCTACGATCACACACGCCCAAAAACAACAACACAACAGGAGACATCTGCGGGTTGTGACAGTATAATCTGATATGCGTTTTTGTAATCTCTTGTTTGTGTCACGGCTGGGCGCCGGCGTGTGGAGTGTCCTGAACCCAGAAGCAGACCTCAAGCAGAAAGTTGTTTGCAAACAGTAAGGTTTATTGAGGGAACAGGGAAAGGGGAGCTGGAACGGTGACGGGACCCGGGGAACCTCTTGGAACCGGGACGGGACCCGGGGGAATCTCAGGGGGGGGCCTCTTGGAACCGGGACGGGACCCGGACGGGGAACTTCTGGGAACGGAACCGGGACGGGACCCGGATGGGGAACTTCTGGGAACGGAACCGGGACGGGACCCGGACGGGGAACTTCTGGGAACGGAACCGGGACGGGACCCGGACGGGGAACTTCTTGGGACGGAACCGGGACGGGACCCGGACGGGGAACTTCTTGGGACGGAACCGGGACGGGACCCGGACGGGGAACTTCTTGGGACGGAACCGGGACGGGACCCGGACGGGGAACTTCTTGGGACGGAACCGGGACGGGACCCGGACGGGGAACTTCTTGGGACGGAACCGGGACGGGACCCGGACGGGGAACTTCTTGGGACGGAACCGGGACGGGACCCGGACGGGGAACTTCTTGGGACGGAACCGGGACGGGACCCGGACGGGGAACTTCTTGGGACGGAACCGGGACGGGACCCGGACGGGGAACTTCTTGGGACGGAACCGGGACGGGACCCGGACGGGGAACTTCTTGGGACGGAACCGGGACGGGACCCGGACGGGGAACTTCTTGGGACGGAACCGGGACGGGACCCGGACGGGGAACTTCTTGGGACGGAACCGGGACGGGACCCGGACGGGGAACTTCTTGGGACGGAACCGGGTGTCGGAACAGGAACGAGAACCACCCCGGGGAGGACACTCACCCCCCGGGGAGACAACACCGACTCACCTCCACACGGAGTGAAGACTAGCAATCCTCTGCACCGGACCCTCCTCCCTGCAGGGCTTAAGACTGCTTGACAATCAATTAGCTGATTGCCTGCAGGAGTGCCAGAGAGGATCCGGTGCTGGAGCGAGGTCTGTGACTCCTGACAGTTTGTGTGATTATTAAATACATTATTGAAGAAATTAACGCTCTCTTTCTGCCTCTCCCGGATCAAACAAACACGCAGGAATTCAGGAGAACACGGGCACGAATTCCATAACCGGCTGTGTGGGGACGGTCCCTGTGACGGGACCCCCCGTAGCTGTAGGCTGTGCCTCCTCTGGGTGTGGACAGTCCCCTAAGGTGGTGTTTTCCCTCCAGGATCATCAGTGCCTGGCCATTCTTATATCAGTTTTCATACTCTATTACGGGCAGTTAGGGTTGGTGTGTGGGTGTGTGCGTATGCGTGTGTAGGTGGGTATGTGGGTGTGTTTGCGGGTGTGTGCGTGTTTCTATTTTATTTCTATTTTTTCTATTTTTATTTTATGTGAAGCACTTTGAGTTGCATGTTTCTTTTCTGTATGAAAAGGTGCTCTATAAATAAAGTTTGATTTGATTTGATTTGATATTGTCTGCAGTTAGGAGTGAAATTTACAATGAATAAGAGATATTAGTCTTTTGTAGCTATCATACATATGCAATATCATACATTTTTATAATTGTTAAATTATAAAGGGCAGAATTTGCACCAGTAAAATGCAGTGAAATAAGCAACCCTAACCCTAACCCAATGGGGGGGGGGGGGGGGGGGTGAGGACAGGTGCAGTCAACAACTAAGAAATCCTAAACAGAGGTGATGGAGCCAAGCATGACCCAAAGGAGCGTGATTTGTGAGTGTGTAAACAGCTTTACTGTGATCGAGTGTCCCCAACACTACAGAATTCTGCAGCACTGGTTCGGGCTTAAGCATGTTTCAATGCACATACAAGGATGAGCCGGTGAGAAGCATGGAGGCTGCAGATGACTGATGATGGCTGAAATGAGGAACTGTGTCCGGAGTGCATCCGAGTGTTTCAGCTGCTTGACATGAGAACATGTCACTTGTCCTTTTCCTCTCGTAATCTTACCAGACCTGCATATCCTCCATATGTTATTTTTATGGCTTGAGGACATGGTTCGAACTGCCAAACATCTTCCGTGGAAGATTTGTTGGTTGTTTTTTTTTTGTCCCTTTGAAGGTTGCAAAAATCTCGCACATTTTTTTATGAAAATGGTTAAAATGGCATATTTCTTGGTGATAAATCAAAAGTAGTTCCATAATTCAGTGGAATGTCAGTCAAACTATTGCTGTTGTATAATGCAGATTTTTGCTTCAACAAGAAAGACAAACACACTTTCAGAAGCAAACCTCACTTGCCTCCTTTTAGACTGAATAAGTTGTCCTGGTGGTGATTGTAAAATGTCTTACTCTGTTAGATTTGTTGATGTTTTAGTGCTTTTTAAATGAGCAAAACATTGACCGAGAGCAAACGTATTTTAGTTGAGGCGCCACATACAGTCTAAATGAAACTATACCGGACCGATCAAATATTGCCCTAATAACCTTTAAGTTTGCACTTGACACATGACGACAATTGCAACATAAAGCCAATGTTAATGACAACTTCTGTTGAAAATACGGTGAAATGTCAGGATGACTTCTCCCACAGCTGTTTGCATTCTGGGTGTTTTTGCAGCCTGTCAGCATGGTTTTGAGGCTAATGCTAGTTCCAGCCTTCATGTACCACTTTTAAGAAATTTCTTTTTTTTTTTTTAATCTGTTTTCTTTAAAATTCCTTTCATTTCCCCTGCAATGTAATGTAATTTAATTTAACACCACTCTCGAGCGGCTCAGTCGCTCCTTAATGTCAGTGAACACGAATGTCTTTATCATGGATGGGGGTCGTTCCCCGGAGGGTTCACACTATGCAGGTGGCTCCTGCTCCGCACCATAAATAGCTGGCAGGCCAGTGTCTGTCTGCCCAAGTGACATTTCCATCACAAAGGTTGTTGCAGATCCTGCAGGATAGATTCATCTCATAACCGAAACCTGCTGCGCTGCTCTTTGCCATCGCCTGCAGTCACGCTTGTTATGTCACTGAGACGGCTACAATGCGTTCCTGGAGATCAGACTGAACTAGTGTCGCCTTGTTTGGGTCTGCGTTTCTTCGTCTTCTTGTTTTTTCTTTATCTTTAACGACGTCTCTTCACTTTTTGACTCTGACCATGTTTAAGTTTTTGGCCCCTCAGAGCTGTTATCTAATGTGTTACTGGGAGACAAATGTTGGACTGCTTCCTGTGGCTTTGATCGTCCTCATCCTGTAGTTACATACATTTTTTTGGTCAATTTCTGTTATTGTGATTCCTCATGGAGCCACAAGTTCACTAGTTCGATTCCCGGAAATTCCTTGCTGGGTTTTCACCTGACACTCCAAAACCATGTGTGTGAGGTAACTTGGTGATCTGAGTGAGTTTGCTCTGTGATGGACTGGGATGAAACACAGTAGGAAGCTTGGCGCTGTCGCTACTGTAATAAAACCACAACCAAGGTGTAAGAGTGCAAGGACTTGTTTACATGACATTGTTTTTAAGTGAAAACGGAAAACTTTTGTCACATTTTGCATTTCCGTTTAGAACGTAGTGAATTCCAGCTGTTAGTTCTGATCCAGCTGTGCACGGGTTTGAAAGGATGAATCTCCATTTCCGGGTCTTTGTTGACATCTATAGGCTCGGTCTAAATCTCTTATTTTTTTGGCCTTTAGGGGTGCTGTGACTCACCAAATACACTAAAAACAGAAGAAGACACGGAGAACATAAAAATATAAATGTAGACTCCTACTCGTAGACTTCTATATAACTGTGTTATATAGCTCTATGCTCCCACTCCTATTGCCAGAGTTGGGTAGTAACGCATTACTTTTTAACGGTGTTACGTAATTAGGATACACATTTTTTTTTTACTGGAATCCGTTGCAGTACATCAAACAATTTGTAATCTTGTTGCAGGGAAAAAAACAGGTATTTACCTGTAAAAAAAAAAAAAAAAAAGAGATTACTAAACGGGATTATAATAGAAAAACAGATGGAATAAACTACAAATGCAGCTGTCACATGCACTGTCCACAGGCATTGCGACACTTCCCAACGCTTTCAGGTAGACTGCAACAACAAACCCACGCCTGAAACGATGTGTTTTCCAGGGATTTTGCAGCCAGCTGCTCTCATCATGGCTGCTCCCTTGGAACGAAAGGCATTTTCTGGCAGGAAGTGTCAGGAGCGGTGGTGTACTGGATTCAAGCGCCAACAAGACCGGGATGGATAATTGAAAATAAAGTTTATTTGAGACTCTCCAACGGAGTGGCAATCCTCAGTGAAAGATCATAGGAGCGGAGGCGGGCGTCGCGGAGACGGGATCTTCCCAGCAGGACAGCGCGGTGCACACCGGGACTGCACGGGAGAACGAACAGAGGTTAGAACACAGAGTAGCTTCCCACTACCCAGCTCCGGGGGGGCTGGGTAGTGGTTCTCCCTCCCTATTCACAGTTGGACTGGTGGAGGACGAGATCCCGTAGTGGCCTGGTGGGGGCCTGGCTGGCGGCCTGGGGAGTGGGGGGCACCCCCCTCCCAACCAAATAAATGTATGTACGTATGTCTGTATATATGTAGATATGTATGTCTGTGTGTGTATGTGTATGCTTGGTGTGTGTGTCTGTGTGGGTGTGTATGTATGTCTGTGTGTGTGTATGCGTATGCTTGGGTGTGAGGGTGTGGGTGGGCTGGGATTAGGTGATGGGGGTGGGGGGGGGGGGTGGCGGCTGTCATCCGGCCGGGCCTGGCTGGGCCTTCGCTCTTCCTGGTCTGGTCTGGGGGGGGCTGGTCTGGGGCTCGGCGGCTGGGGCCTTCTCTGTCCCGCCGGGGGTTGGGGGGGTGGTGGGGGGATGGCCCCCGGGGGTGCGGCGGGCTCCGCTGTCGGGGCCGGGGGGGCTCCCTGCCCGCGTGGCCTGGGGGCGCTGCACTGGCCGGTTCCGGCTTGGCGGTTCGGGTCGGGGCCCGGGGCTCTGCACCCTTTATCCTTCTCCTGTGGGCCCCTCTGGCCTGGGGGGGGGTCCTCTCTGCGCGCTCCGTCTGGTGCCTTCCGGGTTGGGGCGTGGCTCTCCGGGGGGGTTTGTCGGGACGTGGCTCTCCGGGGGGGTTTGTCGGGGCCTCCCTGGATCCGGTGGGTCACTGGGTGCCGGAGTGGCGACGTCCGGCCCTGGTGGCCTTGGGCTCCGGGGTGGTGCTGCGGCCCCCCCCCACAACAGTTCCATTCACATCCAGAGGACAAACCACACACACACACACACACACACACACACACACACACACACACACACACACACACACACACACACACACACACACACTTCCACTCCTCATTGACGAGATTGTTCTGTTAATGATCAAAACCAAGTTGTTGTTTTGTTGTTGTTGTTGTTGTGTTTGTTTGTTTGTTTTATTTATTTATTTTTGTTCTATGTCCTTTTTGTTTTTGCTTTTGTTATAATTGTTGTGATTATTTTGGTTTTTGCTCTGTTGTTGTTCAGGCTGGTCTTAATCTCATGGCAGTTGGAAAATATTTAGATCACTGTGATTACTGTATTATTAAAAAAAAAAAAAAAAATGTATGTAGCACTAACAAGGGTATTGTATGTATTTTGTATTTTGTATTTTTTGTATTTATTTTGTTTCACCAAGCCTTTCTCTGTCTCTCCTCTCCTCTCCTCTCCTCTCCTCTCCTCTCCTCTCCTCTCCTCTCCTCTCCTCTCCTCTCCTCTATCCTTTCACCCCAACCGGTCCGCAGAATTCCTCCACCTCTGACTCTGGTTTCTACAAAGGTTTCTCCTTGTTGAGGGAGTTTTTCTTTCCACAGTCGCAAACACACCTGCTGCTCATGTGGATATGTTAGGCTTTTCTATTTTCTCTATAACAGCAAATTGGAATGACTGTAAAGTATTTAAAAATAATTAAAAAAAAAATAAAAAAAAAAGAACACAGAGTAGCTTCCCTACACGAAGTGAACAAACTCATATCTAGAGGCTCGAGGAGCTGATTCGAGGTACCGCAGGGTAAACGTGACGATCTGGCAATGAGAGCCTGGGATCCCGGTCCTAAAATACTGGCTTCCCTCATTCACTTCAGGTGTGCGTCCTGCTCCGTCCGCTCCGCCTACACTCACACACGCCCACACACACACAAAAACAAAAACACAGCAGGAGACTTCTGCGGGCTGTGACAGGAAAATCTGACTTTTTTTTTTTTAAGTAGGAGAAGTCTCTTAAACCTCTCTGTACAATGCAAATTATGCCTCCTGGCCGTGAAAATGCTGTGAACGTCCAGGGACTACACGTCTCACCTCTAGGTGGGGAAAAACCCGCTCACTTTTACTGAAACACACCTGGACTCTGTCAACTACTTTTGTTAGCTCACTAACCTGTCAGTAACCTTCCAATGCCATTACTGGTGCTGATGGTAGGAAGACATTCTCAATATATTTTGATGATCTCATGTTTTAGGTATTAATTGGGGCTGCACAACCCATGACTTTTTTTTTTTTTTTAAAGTCTGCTCATTGAATCAGTTATTATCAATCAGTGATTCATGCTGCCAAATACAGCCTCTCAAACCTATGAAACATTTATATTTAGTTAAGAAAAAAAACAACAACATCAAAACCAATGAGGAAACGGGCTGAGAGAGAGAGAGAGAGAGAGAGAGAGAGTTTTGAAAGAGATGAGCACATTTTCTTGAATAGAAATAGTTTTGAGGACAAACACTTGAGTAATTGAAAATGTCATTTGTATTGTGGTTTCAATTCTTGAAAAAGAAAAATCAGTGTTTGACGCCTGATTTGTTCGAGTTTTGACAGTTCAAAACTTTTTCTGTTAAGTGCCATTTGTCATTTGTATTTGTCAATACATTGATGTTGGGATCTTACAGGACCACAGAAAGTTTGTTCATTTCTGGGGAAAGACAATATTAATTTGTCATGATACGCAGTCATGACATGACACCAGGCCCGCCTTATCCAACGGGCTAGCAGGGGCCAGAGCCCAGGGGCCTACTATTGTCAAGGGCCTATCAGAATTAAGGAAAAAAGGAAAAAGAAAAGATGATTTGTCGATTTTCATGTCAATCACTTCACTTTGCTGCATGACGAACCGGATGATAGTAATGCGCTCCTACGTATGTACCTGGAGTAGGCCCGCCCTACCTGGCCCAGAGGGCCAAATCAGATAGAATCGAATTCCATATTATATTGTAATTTGTTTGTTTTACCTGTCAATCACATACTGCGGCGTCAACTGACCAATTAGCTAGAATTTGTCATAGCATCACATTGATGCTGTGACAAATTCTAACCAATCCAAGCGCATAGAAAGACGTAACTTATGTACGTAGCGCATCTATTCATTATAACACTTCTTGATGGCGACTCGTAGCGAGAGACAGAAATGTCGGGGAAGAAAAAGTTTGAGAGCGGTGCACAGAAAAGAAAGACGCAAAAGGAGAAGGAGCGTCGTGATAAAGAACTTTTGAGCCATATGCCGAAGCTAACGGGCTTTTTTAAAATCAAAAACCAGAGGTGGAACCAGCGCCGCGGACGCAGGCACCTCCACAAGCCTCGGCGAACTGGCACCCGCAGCCGCTGCAGCCAGTGACCCTGACACGCAGGCCGCGCAGCTGACTTCTCAACCAGAAAGTCAAGAAAAAGACCCTTTTAAGATGTATAGCTTTGCTCATATTTATTATTTCTGCCATATTTTTGAAGCATGTTTTCTGTTGTTTGCAAGAGACAGTCTGTTTTAGTTGAGTTGTAGTTGTAGTTGTTTTTTTTTAATTAAAGATTGAGATTTTGATACACATTGCAAGATGTCATTTAACATTTATTTTTGACACATGTAGGAGTTGCAGGGTTGGGTTTTTTATGCGATTCAGGGTTAGGGTTTGCGCTGAGGGGGGGGCCTACAATTCTGTTCAAGCCCCGGGGCCTATGGGTACATTAAGGCGGGCCTGCATGACACCCAGTGGGGGAGGGGGGGCTTCTGCAGGACCTCCCCCCCCCCCCCCCCCCTTTCTGCTCACAAGACTCTTCCCCCATGCAACCAGCCAGTCATTGATTGGTTGAAGCTTTCAGGCTTTGACACCTCCGAATCAACACACGTGGAACAAAAGGCTTCAGCCAGCCTCCTCGCTCTCTTGCAAGACAAACTCCGAGTAGGTGAGTTGCTGAAGAGCTGCTTCCCAGCAGCTCAACTCATCCAGCGTTAGCACACAGCTAACGCCAGAGGCCTGCCACCAGGGCCTTCACTCCTCAACTCCTCTGCTGACCCACCACGAGGGTCAGATCTTCCCCTGATCCAGAAACCAGCACCCAGAGTCTGATCTCCAGGGAAACCAACCGGTTTCTCCAGGACGGACCAGGGACCCTCACAGAACTTCTTTGTGTTTTTCCTGAACAAGCAGGAAAACCATCACAGACCTGAGCGACCAGCTCCTCAGTCTGAACAACGGGACAACCAGGAGCTGCAAAGAAGGACTCCTGAAACATCAACTTCATCTTCTTCTCCTCAGCCTGCAGAACCAGCAACCACAGTTAGCAGGAGGTGCTAACTACAGGAGAAGACACCAGCTTCCCTCCAGCAGGACAACAACTGAACTCCTTCAAGGAAGTGGTAACAACAACTGGGCTTTACCTGAGATTAGTTAAACCTGATGCTATGATAGAACTGTTTAACTTTATGAAGATGTGTTGGTTCTGTTACAGTGATTGAGTTCTATTGATAATGATATTAGGAGCAGTTATCAACCTGTAAACCAACGTTAGCTCTGCCACAGACACAGGGTCTGCATGCTAATCTTTGCTTTACTAACTTGTTAACTCACAATCCTACACATATCACATCAAAGACAACATCACACAGTAACTGAACACCATCTGACGACTCCTGACGTTTTACAAGACAAGTCTCATTCACATCAACTCATTCTAGAAATGGTCCTTTAGCAGAGACACACCGGAGCCTCCATTGCTATCAGCACATGGCCGAGACTCAGGACAGACTTCCTGTTCTCTGACAACCTCCATTTGAATGTAGTTTGTTGTGATCCGCCATCTTGTTTTGTAGTTCCATCACAAGTCTCACACACACACTCCCTCCAGCTCTCTCTCTCTCTTTCTCTCTCCACACACACACACACACACACACACACACACACACACACACACACACACACACACACACACACACACACACACACACCTACACACACCAAGCTGTATATAGGTAGTTAGAATCTGTGTTTTATTTGTTTTCATTGTAAATAAATGTAATTTTTGGAATCATACTTGCTGTGTTATTAATGAGCACAAAGGAGAATGAAATGTCGACTCTTCTGTGTCAAGAACTCCAAAATCCTTCAAGCTTTACTGTTAATTCTGGTAATTGTAATTAATTTGACTATTAATTCAAATTCCTGATTAACTGTTTAGTATATCTTATGAGACTGATAGAACTGAATTGGCTATCATTTCCTGTTAAGACAGGTGGAGCTCTGAGGTTCTGATACACATCAGATTAAATTTTAATAACATTATTAATAACTATCTTTGATAATTATTGATCATTATCGATAGCCAACCACAACATAAATAGTGATCCTTATGAGGTAAGAAATCCCTACAACAGTAACATGATTTTCTAGATTAAACCAGCCTGAGCAGCTCTAGCTAGACCAGGGGTCAGCAACCTTTAATGCTCAAAGAGCCGTTTGGTCCCATTTCCCACTGAACACAACACCCAGAGAGCCGCACACATTTTATTTTGACACTCCCACAGGCAGACCATGCCAGGAGGACACGACACACAAAATCTTGTGCCGCGGCACACTGGGGTTCCGCGAGATATAGTCAAGTGTGCCCTGGGAAATTATCCAATTTCACAGTATTTCAAAAAAAAAACATTTACTCTCACAGCCGCTGTCAGTTGTGAGAGTAGCGTGCACAAATATTGTGGCGAGCGCCGCGGAAGAATTGCTCTGAGTCGAGATTCTATTCTGCCAGCTGAGCATCAGACGTTTTTATTTTGACATGATCACACGCAACCAGAACTTCATAACAGGATGACACTCCACACAACACATTACTCACTCATGGTTGGACTTCAACATCCAACAAACCAAACCAAACCAAACTAGACGAAATTATTAACTAGAGATAGATAGATAGATAGATAGATAGATAGATAGATAGATAGATAGATAGATAGATAGATAGATAGATAGATAGATAGATAGATAGATAGGTAGGTAGGTAGGTAGATAGATAGATAGATAGATAGATAGATAGATAGATAGATAGATAGATAGATAGATAGATAGATAGATAGATAGATAGATAGGTAGGTAGGTAGGTAGATAGATAGATAGATAGATAGATAGATAGATAGATAGATAGATAGATAGATAGATAGATAGATAGATAGATAGATAGATAGATAGATAGATAGTGAAGGAATATACAAGTTAAACATTTGATTTCTGTGGGACAACTGAAGACATTGTATTGTTATCTTCCTACACAGCTGGGATTTCTCCCTGCTAAAGTTGGGAAAAACAAAGCTATAAATTAATGTTCAGGGACATTCCTAGTTGGTTGGCAGACGTCTCTTAAGTGCCCCACTCTGTACATTTTATGGTCAAGGTAAGGTTGGAACAGATAAGAGGTCAGAGGTCACTTTGGTCCCACGGAACGTCAAGCTCTGAGAAGAACCAGGTTGAAGCAGTTTTGGAGACAAAGGAATAGCAACTTCACCATAGCAACGCATACATCACGAGGAACTGACCAATGTGAGGTTGAGGTGTCACATGCAAATGTATAAATATGAACTCCGTGTTACAGCAGGGCCCTTCTTCATTGTAGACCTGGCCTGTATTCTTGGGTCTGCAGAGAAGAACGGTCCGAGCTCGTATAATGTAATCTCTGATATATGGAATTTTGTAGCATTATATAATCTGATATGCATTTTTGTAAACTCTTGTTTGTGTGATTATTAAATACATTATTGAAGAAATTAACGCTCTCTTTCTGCCTCTCCCGGATCAAACGAACACGCAGGAATTCAGGGGAACACAGGTACGAATTCCAACAATAGATAGATAGATAGACAGACAGACAGACAGACAGACAGGCAGACAGACAGACAGACAGACAGACAGGCAGACAGACAGACAGACAGACAGACAGACAGACAGACAGACAGACAGACAGACAGACAGACAGACAGACAGACAGACAGGCAGGCAGACAGACAGACAGACAGACAGACAGACAGACAGACAGACAGACAGACAGACAGACAGACAGACAGACAGATAGATAGATAGATAGATAGATAGATAGATAGATAGATAGATAGATAGATAGATAGATAGATAGATAGATAGTGTTGGGGTCAGCGTTCGATCGGAATATGCAAATTATTATAGTGAGCGGTAACTGTAAGGTTGTAGCTCACCGGAAGTAATTTGCATATAAACAAATCATCAATTTGGAGCAAAGTGCTCTTTACCCGTTGATGATTGCTGATCACAGGTGGTAAACCACCAAAACAATGGATTATGGAAGTTGGTCTTAATTAAATAAAGCTGTGGTTTTATCAATTAAGACAAAGAGTTACTTGAATGCACTAAACAGTTGAAAATGGGTTTGAGGCAGTTAGGATTATTAACTGAATAAGCTGGTGAGATATTCCGTTAATATTCCTCAGTCTGTCACTGAAGCTGCTCCTCTGCCTGGAGATGGTGTTGTGGAGTGGATGCTGTGGATTATAGAGATGGTGTTGTGCAGTGGAAGCTGTGGATTATAGAGATGGTGTTGTGCAGTGGATGCTGTGGATTATAGAGATGGTGTTGTGCAGTGGATGCTGTGGATTATAGAGATGGTGTTGTGCAGTGGATGCTGTGGATTATAGAGATGGTGTTGTGCACTGGATGCTGTGGATTATAGAGATGGTGTTGTGCAGTGGATGTTGTGGATTATAGAGATGGTGTTGTGCAGTGGATGCTGTGGATTATAGAGATGGTGTTGTGCAGTGGATGCTGTGGATTATAGAGATGGTGTTGTGCAGTGGATGCTGTGGATTATAGAGATGGTGCTGTGCAGTGGAAGCTGTGGATTATAGAGATGGTGTTGTGGAGTGGATGCTGTGGATTATAGAGATGGTGTTGTGCAGTGGATGCTGTGGATTATAGAGATGGTGTTGTGCAGTGGATGCTGTGGATTATAGAGATGGTGTTGTGCAGTGGATGCTGTGGATTATAGAGATGGTGTTGTGCAGTGGATGCTGTGGATTATAGAGATGGTGTTGTGCAGTGGATGCTGTGGATTATAGAGATGGTGCTGTGCAGTGGAAGCTGTGGATTATAGAGATGGTGTTGTGCAGTGGAAGCTGTGGATTATAGAGATGGTGTTGTGCAGTGGATGCTGTGGATTATAGAGATGGTGTTGTGCAGTGGATGCTGTGGATTATAGAGATGGTGTTGTGCAGTGGATGCTGTGGATTATAGAGATGGTGTTGTGCAGTGGATGCTGTGGATTATAGAGATGGTGTTGTGCACTGGATGCTGTTGATTATAGAGATGGTGTTGTGCAGTGGATGCTGTGGATTCTAGAGATGGTGTTGTGCAGTGGATGCTGTGGATTATAGAGATGGTGTTGTGCACTGGATGCTGTTGATTATAGAGATGGTGTTGTGCAGTGGATGCTGTGGATTATAGAGATGGTGTTGTGCAGTGGATGCTGTGGATTCTAGAGATGGTGTTGTGCAGTGGAAGCTGTGGATTATAGAGATGGTGTTGTGCACTGGATGCTGTGGATTATAGAGATGGTGTTGTGCAGTGGATGCTGTGGATTATAGAGATGGTGTTGTGCAGTGGATGCTGTGGATTCTAGAGATGGTGTTGTGCAGTGGAAGCTGTGGATTATAGAGATGGTGTTGTGCAGTGGATGCTGTGGATTCTAGAGATGGTGTTGTGCACTGGATGCTGTGGATTATAGAGATGGTGTTGTGCAGTGGATGCTGTGGATTATAGAGATGGTGTTGTGCAGTGGAAGCTGTGGATTATAGAGATGGTGTTGTGCAGTGGATGCTGTGGATTCTAGAGATGGTGTTGTGCACTGGATGCTGTGGATTCTAGAGATGGTGTTGTGCACTGGATGCTGTGGATTATAGAGATGGTGTTGTGCAGTGGATGCTGTGGATTATAGAGATGGTGTTGTGCAGTGGAAGCTGTGGATTATAGAGATGGTGTTGTGCAGTGGATGCTGTGGATTCTAGAGATGGTGTTGTGCACTGGATGCTGTGGATTATAGAGATGGTGTTGTGCAGTGGATGCTGTGGATTATAGAGATGGTGTTGTGCAGTGGATGCTGTGGATTATAGAGATGGTGTTGTGCAGTGGAAGCTGTGGATTATAGAGATGGTGTTGTGCAGTGGATGCTGTGGATTATAGAGATGGTGTTGTGCACTGGATGCTGTGGATTATAGAGATGGTGTTGTGCAGTGGATGCTGTGGATTATAGAGATGGTGTTGTGCAGTGGAAGCTGTGGATTATAGAGATGGTGTTGTGCAGTGGATGCTGTGGATTCTAGAGATGGTGTTGTGCACTGGATGCTGTGGATTATAGAGATGGTGTTGTGCACTGGATGCTGTGGATTATAGAGATGGTGTTGTGCAGTGGATGCTGTGGATTATAGAGATGGTGTTGTGCAGTGGAAGCTGTGGATTATAGAGATGGTGTTGTGCAGTGGATGCTGTGGATTCTAGAGATGGTGTTGTGCACTGGATGCTGTGGATTATAGAGATGGTGTTGTGCAGTGGATGCTGTGGATTATAGAGATGGTGTTGTGCAGTGGAAGCTGTGGATTATAGAGATGGTGTTGTGCAGTGGATGCTGTGGATTCTAGAGATGGTGTTGTGCACTGGATGCTGTGGATTATAGAGATGGTGTTGTGCAGTGGATGCTGTGGATTATAGAGACGGTGTTGTGGAGTGGATGCTGTGGATTATAGAGATGGTGTTGTGCACTGGATGCTGTTGATTATAGAGATGGTGTTGTGCACTGGATGCTGTGGATTATAGAGATGGTGTTGTGCAGTGGATGCTGTGGATTATAGAGATGGTGTTGTGCAGTGGAAGCTGTGGATTATAGAGATGGTGTTGTGCAGTGGATGCTGTGGATTCTAGAGATGGTGTTGTGCACTGGATGCTGTGGATTATAGAGATGGTGTTGTGCAGTGGATGCTGTGGATTATAGAGACGGTGTTGTGGAGTGGATGCTGTGGATTATAGAGATGGTGTTGTGCACTGGATGCTGTTGATTATAGAGATGGTGTTGTGCAGTGGAAGCAGTGGATTATAGAGATGGTGTTGTGCAGTGGATGCTGTGGATTCTAGAGATGGTGTTGTGCAGTGGAAGCTGTGGATTATAGAGATGGTGTTGTGCAGTGGATGCTGTGGATTCTAGAGATGGTGTTGTGCACTGGATGCTGTGGATTATAGAGATGGTGTTGTGCAGTGGATGCTGTGGATTATAGAGATGGTGTTGTGCAGTGGAAGCTGTGGATTATAGAGATGGTGTTGTGCAGTGGATGCTGTGGATTCTAGAGATGGTGTTGTGCACTGGATGCTGTGGATTATAGAGATGGTGTTGTGCAGTGGATGCTGTGGATTATAGAGATGGTGTTGTGCAGTGGAAGCTGTGGATTATAGAGATGGTGTTGTCCAGTGGATGCTGTGGATTCTAGAGATGGTGTTGTGCACTGGATGCTGTGGATTATAGAGATGGTGTTGTGCAGTGGATGCTGTGGATTATAGAGATGGTGTTGTGCAGTGGAAGCTGTGGATTATAGAGATGGTGTTGTGCAGTGGATGCTGTGGATTCTAGAGATGGTGTTGTGCACTGGATGCTGTGGATTATAGAGATGGTGTTGTGCAGTGGATGCTGTGGATTATAGAGATGGTGTTGTGCAGTGGAAGCTGTGGATTATAGAGATGGTGTTGTGCAGTGGATGCTGTGGATTCTAGAGATGGTGTTGTGCACTGGATGCTGTGGATTATAGAGATGGTGTTGTGCAGTGGATGCTGTGGATTATAGAGATGGTGTTGTGCAGTGGAAGCTGTGGATTATAGAGATGGTGTTGTGCAGTGGATGCTGTGGATTATAGAGATGGTGTTGTGCACTGGATGCTGTGGATTATAGAGATGGTGTTGTGCAGTGGAAGCTGTGGATTATAGAGATGGTGTTGTGCAGTGGATGCTGTGGATTCTAGAGATGGTGTTGTGCAGTGGATGCTGTGGATTATAGAGATGGTGTTGTGCAGTGGAAGCAGTGGATTATAGAGATGGTGTTGTGCAGTGGATGCTGTGGATTATATTCACGTTGGAGAGCTTCCACACAGAGTGTGGAGTCTTCCGGAAGATACTGACGCTGCCGTGGCTATTCTGGGCGGAGATGGTGGCCGAAAACGATGCGAGAATCACAGAGCTATTCAGGTCGTGCCGTTTGTGGAGAGACCTGACAGCTGTCAAAACCGTTCTGAAGTTCTGAGAGGGGGCGGTGCTGCGGTTCCTTGCGCGCACACACCACGCCCACCGGAGCCCTTCTCCGAACCTCTGCGTATGTGTGGGAACCAGCCCTCTGGCCCCAGCTCACTTTTTTTTTTCTTCCTGTCAGATAACTCCCGTCATACAAGCTTGCAACGCCTTAGCATCAACAGCGTCACCACCATGCAGAACTCAGGACATGACGACTCAGCGAATCCGCCATGGAGCATCGGGTACGACTTGTCAGATACTGAAGAAGAATGCACGCAATTATGGTTTATACCACCCGATTCACCCTGCAGTGACGCATCGCTACAAACCCACGCTGGAGCAGAATCGCCCGGAGCAGAACCGCCCGCAGCGACATCGCCAGAACCACCCGCCGCCGCCGCCGCCGATGAACCGGCCTCGGCCCGGGATGAAGCTGATGGCTGGGCTCCAACGAAGCTCATACACATCGTGAAGCAGGCCGTGGTTTTCCTGCTCAAAGAGGCGTTGAGAGCGTACATAAAAGAAACTTGTTACGGCTGTCAAGTTGACCATCCGAGTCAAATCCAACATCCGTGTTTATTCGGACCCGACGAGTATTTTCTGGACCGGAACTTTAACGTCGTGACGAAAAAACTGTTCACCCCGCATCTGATCCCTGCAATAGCGGGTATGCTGAAGAACCACGACCTCACCGCAGCGGACGTGACAATCTGCACCATCGCTGAGACCCTGATGTTCGACCTGCGTCCAGCTCGCTTCATCGAAGCTAAAATTGAGAATGTGCTGGAATCTGACAAGACAGTTGATTTCGACGAGCTTCGTAAACTGAGCTGTGCCTGGCAGAGGGAATGAACCCCCACGCAGCTATGCTGCACTGTTTTTTTTTGGTTTGTTTTTTTAAATCTAGTGATGTATTAGACGTGTGCCGGTAGTTAGTTTATTAAGGGTTTTCATGTTACACCCTTCATTAATAAGTGATGAATGATTTTTTTCTGTCTGTTTATTTTTTTCTTCAATAAAACTTGATTGAGACCTACACAATTGCCTTCATTGACGCTACCATAATAAAACGTATCCGGGAAACCCACCCGCATAACAAACCATAATAATGATAATCATAATAATAACATATTAAACTTTGAAACACCATTCTGACACAGGGCACCCGAATAATAATAATAATATTAATAAACGATTCCCGTAGTATAAGGAAGTATTTCGATACCGTGCTCACACATTCTCGTCGAAACCAGATGGGCTTGGCTTGGCCTGGCTTGGCTGGGGTCATCAGTATCCACCTTATTCCGCCCCGCCCACTTTTACTTCTGTCCCTCACTTCCTGTTTGAAACGCACTTCCGGTTACAGCGAAATCGCATTCATTTCTACGGAGAACTACTGGGAAGACTTGCGTCTATAATATCATATAAGGGAGGTTATTTTGTGTCAAATGTGCTATAATCATGTACACCAACGAGTAAATGATGCATTGCTTGTGTTGATAGTTTGAAAACGACTTTGAGGTGTTTATATAGCCCGTTTGCCGGTCAGATGGCCTCCCTTCTGTGTGCTCAGCACGGAGCTCCTCTTCACTGAGGAGAGCAAAGAGCAACAGTCTGGAGGATTCTTCAGTGTGGAAACACAATATTCCATACAGAGCTGACTTTATTACAGACTCCAGTCTAAATCAGAGTGTGTCCAGTGTTACATGCTGTCATTATAGTGCCGCGGCACGGAGTTGGCAGTGTTACAGGCTAACGTATGTTAGCTATATACCCTGCAAATGAATAACTATAGATGACAAATCAAACAAATGGTGGTGTACTAATGTTTCAAACGTAGTAGTAAGTGTCTGTACGTAATATTCACACTCATCTAGTAGCCACTAGAAAGACACAGACAGCTGTTAAATAATTTGATACTTGTGTTGTTTTAAAGGATTTTAATGAATGCTCACTACCATCACCTCAGGCTCATACATTTGATGATGATAATGTAGTCTAGTCTATTCTAAAACTGAGAACAGTAAAGCATGAATGTAAAAACTAAAGTACAGCTACTTTATCTCTTATTATACTTTCTGTTGCACCAATAGTCTGTTATATTGTATTTCCATTTGTAAAACTTTGTTTCTCTGACTCTGCTAATGACTTGTCTTTCACTGTGTGTCACAGAAACATGGAGAGAACGACATGGGAAGAGACCACACATGCACTGAGGAGCTCAGGAGGAATATCTTTGGCTCACCCTAGAGATATTTCAGAGTGGGTGGATGACATGAGAAGATGGCCGGAAATACTATATGCCGACATTTTTAATTATTTTGTTTTGTGGCTTGGGGTAGATGGTTCTGCTATGCGGAACTTTAAAAGCACTGAGGCATACCAATATCTGCACAGTGGTAAAATTGGTCGTCTGTTGGTTCACCAGGAGAAGGACTATATATTTTTGAAAGCCGATGTGAGCCCAAGCCAGGCCAGCACACAAGCTCACTTGGCTTGGGTGTTGGCCTCAACTAATGGAGCAGTGGAGACCACAGGATGCACCTGCATTGCTGGGTTAGGAGATCCTGCAGTCATGCTGCAGCAATACTGTGGAAGGTGGTTGAAACAATGTGGAAATGTTTGCCATAAAATAATACAGAAATAGAATAAATCTAAATACAATTCATATATGTTGGTAAGTATTTGAGTTTAAATTGTTATAATGCTGTGTATTTTATTTTTTTTCTGAAAATGTTAACTTGTTTTTATTTTGGGGGGGTCACAGTAACAGCTGCTGAATTTACATCTAATCGTGAGTATGTGGCCAGCTTCCACTTTTTTTCATGAACATTTCATTCAATCACCTCCATTCACCACATGTAGGGGCATCTTTTCATTTTTGTGTGATCATAATCATCTCATTACGTAAGTTAATGTAGGCCTACGATATTTTTTAGTTGAATTAATTTGTGTCCGTCTCTCCTTTTTGTGGTTTCCTCACGGATTTCTTTTAATAAATATAATTAGTGTCTATTTATCATTGCTTAATGTTGTTCTTTGTGTTAGGTGGAGAATGCCGTGTCCAGTGGGCTCACTGGACTGGCCTGCACTGATGAACAACGCCAGTGGAACAAGGGGACTCAGAGGAAGCTGGAGCCAAAACCTCTGAGGGATATTCAGTTCTGCCACCATAAAGTGTCTGACACTTTTAATGAAGCCCCAAGATCAAGAGTGGACCCTCTCCCTTCCACCCCGATTTTTCATACCCAGGAGCAGCTAAACACAGCCTTCCAAAATGCGGCCTTACCCATGTCCAGCTTGCTGTTCAAGTGCATCAACGCGACCCCATCTGAACCACCAACGGAACCTCCTGTTGCTCTCCCACCACATACCAACCATCATGGATCCAACTCTTGCCAAAGATGCATGTCATTCTACAACACCTTTGTGGCCATTGATGGCAAGAGGTTAGAGGAGGCAACTCGGGAGCAGAGCAGGTCCCAGCTCTGGCATGATTCACGAAAATTAAGAATCACCGCAAGCTCAGCCAAAAAAGTCCCTATTAGAACCAGCCCGGATGCATTTCTAAAAACACATGTATATCCCCGGTTTCAAGGGAGTGCTGCTACCAGGCATGTGGTGGTGGGTGAAGGTCAAGCAGTGAAGTGGTTGGAGCAGCAAGGCTGTACCGTTGCGCAAAGGGGTACGATGCTGTGTCCTGGAGAGCCTTGGCTGTCAGCAAGTCCTGATGGGATTTTATACCCCGATGTCCTTCTGGAAGTTAAGTGTCCCATTCTGAAGGCTGGGGAAACGCTAACCGATCTGACGGAGAGAAGGAACTATGACGTGGAGTTGGTGGATGGGGTGCCTCAGCTTCAACTAAATGGTCCTCGTGGTTTTTTTATGCAGGTCCAACTCACCATGTTGTGTGCAGGGTTAACAGCATGCAAGCTCCTCATCTGGTCGTCTTCACAACAGGCAGTGGTGGACGTGCCCTTCAATGACCAGTTCTGCTCAGTAACTGTTGCCAGGATCAAAAGATTTTACTTCCAGAATCTTCTGCCTTATGTAGCTGCTGAATCTCAGGAGGGTCGTTTGGTGCTTTGTGCACGATGTGCACAATTTTGTTAAGGTTGGGGCCATGTGGTAGGGCTGTCGTTGATTTATACAAATCAAAGTATATCTATTGTACATACGTTCATATTCTGTTATTAAATGCTTTTCTGATATTTTGATATTCTACATTTTTGTGGTAATCTTTTGTAAATGGAATTTGTTACTTTGTATTTAGGTTGATATGCTTTTTGTACCAGGTGTTCTAAAGAAAAATATTTTCATTTAAACGACAAGCAAAATAATTCACACTTAATATGAGAGGTTAATAATTCTTTTAATGTACAAATAAAACAGGTTAATAGAGAAAGTCCTGTTGAAACATTAATGGTAACATAGCATTGTAACAAAGTATTTACAAATATTTACAATTATTCACAACTAATCTTCATGAATCATCTCCCCACGTAAGTTGCATAACGCAGCGCAAATTCTCAAGATTTTGTCAAATTTGGGAGCCAGGTTAATCGGTACAGTCTGTGAAATGACTCTGAAGTTTTTCATACGGCGGATGACCCGTTCCACATGGACACGCACATTGGCAATGCGTCTGGTGTTGGTTGTGTCCTCTTCAGACAGTTGCATCCCTTTTTTGGTGAATGCTGTCATGATCAGCTTCACTTTTCGCTCACGAAGGAGATCTGAAATTACAAATCCTCTGTCCGCCATGACCTCATCTCCTGGGCGCAGGTACTCCAAAAAGACAATATCTGCTGTGATGAACTTGTCACTGCATCTGCCTCCATATGCAGCGGACACAAACATTATCAGACCACAGGGAGCAATAGCCACCAGGTATTTGATTGTATTTTGGCCGTAATAGTGACTGACTTGAGTCAAGATTATGGGCTTTCTGTAGGGGGTTTCAGAGCAGTCAATGATACAGGTTGTTGCTGGATCTTTAAAACACTGTGGCATTGTTGCTTGAATTGTCTCCCTGGGCAGCCAAGGGATGTAATCCTCAGCTTCTCCTCCATGATGTCGAACCACAGCGATGTAATCTTGCTGACTTGTGACTGTGACACATGAAATCTTTCAGCAAGGTCGTCCTGCAGCAAATTTAGGCGGAGCTTCATCTGTGACATAAAGATCTGATCACGAGCGTCCATCTGAAAGGAATTTTTGTAATCTTTTGTCAGCTGATCAGCCAAAAGACCAAAACCTTCCAAGGGCAAACCAGTGTACAGCAGGCTTCAGTGATCAGAGCGTAGCAGTTGTCTGTACAGTTCGGGGACCTGAACACTGTGTTGCCTGATCACATTTAAGTGGCTGGTCTAATATTGGCCCAGTAGCTGTATAGTCGTGGTCAGGAGGAAGTGAAGGTGTTTCTTCTTCATGGGTATCGTCTTCCACAGCACAGGTGGCAGATGCAGCTGAAGACACAGACAAATTCAATTAGTTTTTAAGAAATTATACAACATTGACAGTTGAAAAATATTATTTAAATGCATTACAGGTATATTACTTTAGGGTGTCAGAAAATGACTCATAAACGTACTAGTTTATGAAAATGTTGCTCAAGTTAACTGCAGCGAGCTCGTGTGAATGTAGCTAGCTAACAGTGTACTGCCCACCTCTGGTTTTCATAGTTTAACAAAATGTTACATAAAACACATCACATAGTTACTAAACATAATTTGAACAAATCAAAGAATGAAGTTATTGTTTTTGATTGGAGATCAGGCCTCGTCAAACGGCTTGTTTAAAGTCGATATCAACTTACTGGATGGTCTCACAAGCACCCGACGAGGTTTCTTCAGAGGAGCGACGTAGCCCAACCATTTCTCTGGGTAAGGATGTTCAGGTGGAGGTTTACCATCCACAAAGTGAAAAGAGCAGACAAAAGGTAACTTCGGCGGATTCTTTAAATTCAGTGCCTTCAGCCAAGCTCGCCGATCCTCGTCCTTGGTAGGGGGGCAGTGCAAGGTAAACAAAGGGCCACAACACTCAGACCTCTTCTTCTGGTGCTCAAAACAAAGCTGCGACAGAGTTAGCTTCCTTTTTCTCCAGCTATTGTGACAACCACGCACTGCGCAATTAACGCCGGCCATCTCTGATAGCTTTAAATTAGCTTAAAAGTAGATTAAAATTGGAAAAAATTCAAGAGACTGTTATCGCAAATCAAGTAGCGCGGGGCTAAACCGGAAGTGTGATTACGCGCATGGCGACGCCCATGCAAACTTCCGGAATAAGGTCAATACACATCTCACCTTTTGTTTTTTTTTCCCTCCAATAAAACTTGTCGAGGTCGGATGCGGGGAGATAATTTAAAATGCAGAGTGCAACATCCCCCAGCTGTTGTTGTTATTGTTGTTGTTGTAGCGCAGGTCAAGCGGACATACACACACACACACACACACACACACACACACACACACACACACACACACACACACACACACACCTATCTAACATGGAAGGGTCTCTGAGGATATAAGGTTGGAACTTCTCACATCATCGGTTGACCTCACGTATTGAAGACGTAAGCAGAGAAGGAGAAGAAGAAGAAGAAGAAGAAGAAGAAGAAGAAGAAGAAGAAGAAGAAGAAGAATGGCATGTGAGTTCCCCTCTCCGTTATTAAATAATTTACACCGTGAGAAAAGACTGGTTTAACACAGGACCGTCTTTATTTTAAATTTTTTCTGTTTTTAAAAAAGCGCAGCAGGATTTCTTTAACGATGACGGTTTCACCCAAGATGATTTCGGTAAATGTTCTGATTATTTTTATATTTGTTTTTAAACGTACTAGTAGCTGTTTAAAATATAGGTGTGACATTTAAAAAAAAAAATTTTTTTAATCATGGATCGGGACATGTCTGATTTGGACAGCATTCTAGAACAGTTAGCGGACGATCCTGAGGCTTTTCTACTTGACGGAGTTGATTTGACAGATACTTTATTGTTAGCAATAAGACCAGACACTCTTCCCTTACGATATTCCCCACAAACTTCACACCCCGCAGAGGGAGGAGGAGGGGGGGTGGGGGGAAGAGCTGAGAGTAGTGAGGGGAGGGGTAGGGGAGAGGAAGGAGGAGGAGGAGGGGGAGGGGCGGGCTGCGTGCAGGCTGGGTGGGGGGTTTGTAGCAGAAGTTAGCGCAGAGGGGAACATGCTGTACAAAATGATAACCCTACGCCCTACGTGAGATGTGAACGTTTTAACAACACTGAATTTCGAGAAAACCTCACATTCCCTGGTTCTCAGAACTTGCATGATTTACCGCAGTTTTTCGAGACAGTTCAGGATGTTCTCGTGGGTGTAGCTGACAGGATCAGTGCGGTAGCTAATCGTAACGATGTTGTACAGGTTGAGTTGGTGAGCGGGACGGTGCGTGACCATGCAAATGTTACTGTTGATGAGACGGGAAGGAACATTCTCCCTATGATCGAGAGATTGCTAGAGAGAATGGTTGAGTCCAACAGGGCCGTTGCCGCAGACGAGGGACTGGAGCTAATAGCCCAGGTGGTGCGGGATCCTCGAGGAGGCGTCAAAAGAAAACTGGAGCGCACGTTGGAGTGTGAGGTTCTGCGTCGTAAATGGAGACATTTGTACGTCGTTAACAACAGAGATGACCGGTTGTGCTTCACGATCAATGTGGCGTATTTAACTGACAGGGCTCTCAACGACAGCCAGGCTGTATTGCTCGGTAGAGAGTTGCAGCACAGGGCCGGATTGAGCGATCAGACAGAGGTTAGCTTCGGCGACATACATAAATTTGAGGCCCTGCTCCAACGCAAAATCGTCGTATTCGCACCACGCAACCGACCGGAAAATTGCGAAATTCGAAACATCCTTCCACGACCGTACGCAACCGATCTTTCTATATCTCTCCAGTAATCATTACTACGGAGCGATAAAGCTCAAAGGTTTTCTCGGGACTGATTAACTATGTGACTATTGTTACAGAGGTTACAACGGCCGGCACCTGCATCAGTGTACCGGACATTGCTCGGTCTGTAACGACCCCGACTGTAACCCGCGTAACGAAAAGGGCATTTTCTGCACGCACTATAACAAAATGTGTAGGTCACAGATCTGCTACGCCAGACATAAACAACCTCGAGAAAGAAAACGTGGTCAGACATATGTGAGTAATTGCGATCTGTATAAAAGATGTCTCAAATGCTGCCGGAATTATTACGTAGCTATGACAGGAGGTAGCAAAACGCATACGCGTGCACAGTCACGTTGTTGCGTCTGCTTGGAAAAATTAACGGGTGAGTCCCATCAGTGTTTCATGAGACCTATAGCTCAAGAGACGGAGCACTCTGAAAAGTTGATTTTTTACGACTTTGAGACGTACGTAGACGCTTCAGGAACACACAGACCTTACCTGGTGTGCACAAAAACTCTGGGAGGTGTCGAGTGGTGTGCTTATGGACGAGACTGTATGGAGAAATTTCTTACACGTTTCAGGAGGCCTGCGTTCAAAAACAGCGTTTTCATAGCGTTTCGACAGCTACCTGGTCATAAATGCCATGATAAAATTAGGGTTCAATCCCACCCTCGTTCTACAAGGCGGTAAAATCCTCAACATGACGGAGCAGGATTATCAACTGAGATTCATCGATTCCTTATCATTTCTCGGCATGGCCCTCAGCGATTTCCCTAAAGCTTTAGGATTTGCTAATCTGGCAAAAGGGTACTTCCCCCACAAATTTAGCTCACTGCCGCATTTAAAATACGTGGGTCCATACCCCCACCGATCCCGATACGGTGTACAGCGCATGTCAGACACTCAGCAGGCAGAGTTTAATAACTGGTACGGAGCAGTGTCCGGAGGTGTATTTGACTTTGAAAAAGAGGCTCTGTTTTATTGTTTAAACGACGTGAAAATCCTCTCCGAGGGATGTGTCAGGTTCAAAGATCAGTTTCTCTCCGACACCGAGGTCGACCCCTTCAGCCGCATAACGATCGCATCCACGTGCATGAAAGTGTTTCTGACAAAGTTTCTACCTCCAAAAACACTTGCGATCCCCGCCGCTGATGATTACCGACGTCAATTCAAAACTTACTCCAATGCCTCCATTCAGTGGCTAGAGTGGGTTGCGCATGACAGTAACATTTTCATCCAGCATGCTCTGAACCGTGGTGAGAGGCAGATAGGCCCATATTTTGTGGTTGGTTATGCACAGATTGGAGGTGTCGAATATGCGTGGGAGTTTCACGGCTGCTTTTTCCACGGTTGCAGCATCTGCTTTTTATCACAGGAAACCAACCAGCTCACCGGCACCAGCCATGAGGAGCTGTACGCAGATTCTCAGGAGAGGGTGCGCAGGTTGACGTCAGAATTCTGGGTGCGGACCTTTGTTCTGGGGGAGCATGAGTGGACCGAGATGAAAAGGTCTGATCCCCGAGTGGCCGGTTTTCTGAGGGAGTTAGATTTTCCGGAGCCTCTCTCCCCCCGCGGGGTCCTTTTCGGGGGGGAGAACCAGCGCTCTGACGCTGAGGTATTCTGCGCAGCCTGCAGAATCTGTGTACTACGTAGATGTCACCTCCCTCTATCCGTATGTCAACTGCAGTTTCCCCTACCCGTTGGGTCACCCCACCATCATCAACAAAGATTTTGACATTCCACAAAATTATTTTGGTCTGATTAGAGCCGTGGTGTACCCGCCGCGCAGACTCTACCATCCGGTTCTCCCCCACAAATCTCAGAGTGGCAAACTGATCTTCACCCTCTGTCGCACGTGCGCAGAGACAGACAGTCAGAACGGCCCCTGCAGACACGACGACAAAGCGCGCGCACTGACGTGTCTTTGGGTCTCGGTCGAGTTCAACAAAGCGTTAGAACTCGGTTACAGAGTTGCTAAAATCCCAGAGGTCTGGCATTTTGACGAGCGCAGCGACTCTATCTTTGAGGGCTATATTCACACTTTTCTGAAGGGGAAGCAGGAGGCTTTAGGCTTTCCGGCAGAAGCCATAGATGAGGAGAGCAGAGACAGATACATTCGCGAATACAGAGAGAAGCAGGGCATTCAGTTGGAGGCTGACAAGATTGAGGTGAACCACGCCAAGCGTCAAGTTGCCAAACTCTGTCTCAACAGCTTCTGGGGTAAGTTTGCTCAGAGGAGCAATTTGTCCCACACAAAACTCGTCCCTGACCCCGAAGATTTTTTCACTTATTTCTTTTCTGGGCAGTACCGAGTCAGTTATTTTACATTTGTAAACAACGACACGGCCTTGATCCAGTGGGACTATAACAGTCGGTGCATCACCCGTCCTAACCGTACAGACAATATTTTCATTGCAGCGTTCACTACAGCGTACGCGCGGCTGAAACTGTACGGTTATCTGGAGAGGCTGCAGGAGCGAGTTCTTTACATCGACACAGACAGCTTGGTGTATGTTGTGAGAGAAGGGGAGACCCCTCTGGAGCTGGGTAATTATCTGGGAGATTTGACGGATGAGCTGGAAGGTGACACGATTCAGGAATTTGCAGCAGCAGGGCCCAAAAGCTACGCGTACCAGACTCGCGAGCGGGGGAAGGTCACCATCCGGGTGAAAGGTATCACCCAGACTCGAGAGTGCTCTGAAAGAGTTAATTTTGACACTTTCAGAGATCTGGTGGAAGACCATTTGGATCATCCCGGAGGAGGAGGAGAAGGAGGGAGTCTGGGGGTGCCGCAGGACACCATCAGACGGGATAAAAAAGGTTTCCTGCTAAGAAACTCGTCATTTGTAAAAAAGTTCAGGGTCGTCTATGACAAGAGGAGACTTGTCATAGATGGAAAAAACAAAAACAAAAACATGATGAGTCCTGTAATGTCGTTAATAATAAAAATGTTTATTGATCAGTCACACACGTTTACAAGTCTTATTCTTTGGCACGTAAACATTGCGGTCAGTCTAGATGTTGTGACAATCTTTAAACAGCTGTAGTGAACAGGTCATATGTTTAGAAAGCCGCGGACAACAGGCTCTACCACAGCTTCGATGCTTTTTCACAAAGTTAAATACTTCCTGGTCGTTTTTTATTACATCGTCCTGATACGTAGACAGTACGTCCGCTACAGATAAGCCGCTTGCGCGGTGGCAGAGGAAATAGAGACAATGATGCCCGCATACGGCGGACGCGAGATGCTGAAGCTGGCGGTTGTGATACAGGATCTTGTTCGAGTGGGATTCCAGAAACTCCATAATACTGTCCGGGTAATATTTAAAATGTGGGGGAAAACCGTAGGAGTCGAAAAACGTGGCGCTCCCGTCTGGTTCTAGTGTTAGAGAAAGCCAATGTTCGCCCGGCATATGGGCCGGATGTGTATTTACGATGAAGTACGTGGGTGTCTGAAAAGGTCGCGTCAGCGTCGGTAGCTGATCAGAAGGCCATACGCCGTAGAAAACATGTCCCAGCAATCGGTATAAAATACTATCCAACAAGTGTTCATACTTCGGAGCATTATGGGTAGAACTACGCTACACAGAAGGCTTTGCGAACCGCACGCTGTAATGTAGTAATTACAATGTAGTAATGTCGTCGCAGTTAGAACTACGCTACCCAGGAGGCTTTGCGAACCGTACGCAGGAGTGTAGTCCGCGTGCTCTGACGTCGCGGTTAGAACTACGTTACCCAGGAGGCTTTGCAGGTTGTCAGGCAGGACGTTGTCGGGAGAGCGAGATTCTTCAGTAATAATCCACGAGTACTTGTCTTTTGGAGTTGATTTCTAAGATGGAGTCGTAACAGGCGTAGACCACTAACGTGTTTGTATGAGGTAGCGGGGTCCTGAATCTCATCTCTAGCCTCAAATTCCAGCTGGATGCAGGGGTGAGCGCGTCACAATCCTCGGTGGGGTTCAAATTGAACACAAACAGAGAGTAACCCCCGTTAAAATCTGTACGGTTGATACTCAGAGGAAGATCCTTCAGATATCTCCCGGTCGCTATAAACATGTTGTAAAACTCTCTGACCGAATTCCCCTGATTAAACTGCGGCTGAAACGCTTTAGCGGGGATCTGTCTCCCATCTTGGCAGAGTGCCAGGTATTCCACGTCGTTGGGCCTGAAGTTGAATGGTGAAACATCTCTCCTCCCTGTAAAGGCGTCGTGATGGACCATACCGAGAACTACGTACTTAGGCATGGCACCTAGAAACAGGTTCTCGTGGTTGCATATTCTTGAATTTCCCAGAATGGAATACGTCTTCACGGTGACGCGTGAAAGAGGGTAGAGGGCATTACCTCTCGCCAGAGCTGCAGCGTGCCCTACAAGCACCGCCGGGGAGACGTTGACCTTTTTGACGTAGAGAGACGCAGCCGTTGTCTTCAGCTTGAAAGTAGAATCACGGGCCCCCATGAGACAGAACGCGTCGTTGGCGCACGTCAGTTTGATTCTCATGTCCCCAGAGTTGAGTAGGAGCCTCTCACAGAAAAAGCTGTGTAGAGGACCAAGCAGCTCCACCTCCTTGGACTCAGCCGTGAAGGCCGCTCTCTGAATCAGGCCTGTGTTTGGTCCGTCGGCCGTCACTGTGGAGTCCATAGCACCCGCTGTGTCTTTGTAAAAAAGCCCTGCACTGAACTGACTCCTTAGAGTGCCCTCTGAAAAGTTGAGTAGAGTCTCGATCATGGATCTGTACGGATGTGTGGCACTGGATTGTGAAATTAACCGATCTCCCAGCATCACGTCGCATTGGCTGAATATTGTATTCAGGGGGTAGTTGATCAGTCCTACCGCTGCGTCGGCGTCGATATTCGAACCGTCCGCTTTAGTGATTTTTACGCGCAGATACAGCATCATGTCGTTTAAATCTAGATATCTCTCCCCATCCCCCGGGATGAAGAACTCTATCGGGGAGTTGTCCGCCAGAGCAGACAGGGGCTGGCATTCCTGATATTTTTTATCTTCCACAGACAGCTGCGTCATCGGAGCCGTAAATAAATCCAGCTCTGCCAAGGTGCATTCTGACGATTTGTGGTGGAGGAGAGCCATACCTTATTTCTTTGTTGTTGTTTTTTTTAATTTAATAAATTTATTTATTTATTTATTTTTCAGTTAAAATATGTTGCCGCTCTGATCAGACCTCCTCTCCCGAGTCCTACTTCTGCTGACTGATTTCTTCCTTTTACGAGCCGTTTGATTTTTAGAAGTTGCGGTCACGCGGTTTCCTGGAGGGCGTTTTCTCGCTCTCCGAGATGAAACCATGATGCCTCCTGACCCCTCCTGTTTCTGCCCCATGTTTTTTTCATACTGCGGCTGATGACGCCGAACGCGATGTTACCAGCAGCGTTTTTTAGATGAGGTTTGGCGATAGAGAACCCTTTCTGGAGCAGCGGGGATACAAATCGAAATAATTTGGAGAATAGAGATCCTATTCCACGACCGTACATAACAGGCGCTCCGTGAAATCCCGGGAGCGCTCCTCCTACCTGTCCCTCGTAATAGGCTATAAAACGACGGGGGTCGTCTCTCACCCGGGTCTGAGCCATTCTCACGTGTTATATTATTCTAATCTCTGTAGTGAAGCAGCCGGTTTAAAGTGTAACTTCAGGATAGTCTTCCCGTAGATGAAGTCCACGGGCTTGTTTGTATCTGTTTTGATCGCTACGTGAATATTTTTAATGTAGTTTTTGGAGACCGGAACGTAATATATCGTAATGTATCGCTCGTCACGTCCCCAAAATGTCCTCTGACATCATCCACACCCAGCAGCGGGGAGTAGCTATCGCCAACACTCTGATACTGAACAAAATCGGTGTAGACATAGAGGTTATAAACACCTGACTTAAGATCGCAGGGGTACGGTGTCGTGCCGGTAGCGACCATCCACCAATCGTTCTCCTTCAAACCTAACATGTAGGCGAGAGGTGCGGGGGCGCGTATTCTGCACAACCCTCGTCCTTTGAAATCGATGCATTTTGTGATGTTGTTCACCGTGGCCTCTATGGTCGGGTCATACTTTCTGATCTTGGGGATAATTTCGTCTAGGAGGTCTTTAACTCGTTCGTAACATCCTCCTCCCCCTCTACCTATTTTGATAGAATACTTAGAACGATTAACATCGCTTATTTTCATAACATTTAATGAGGTTGCTTCCTTCGGTAGATTGTACCACGTGTGAGGGTAGACTAACTGACACATACCCACTAACCACTCCCCCTGCAACTCGATGGCCTTAGCCAGCTCCACGGTGTAACTTGAGCTAGTGTTGTTTTTAAACAGACTTTTGCAGGCGTTAGAGGGTAGGGTGACGTAAAACCCCTCATGGCCAGTCTGCTCCATGACGCCCGACAGATCTGGGAATGCTCAGGCTTCTGTCTGTGCGGCGTCTTTATACATCTTTCAGATCCGAGACCTTAACCCAGCTGTTAAACTTTGAGGGCCAGTTCCTCCATCGCACCAGAGCCTGTTTTTCTCCCCTCACGGTACGATGGTCTAAAATCTCCTCCACGAGGTAAGCCTTGTCTTTAGCCATTTCCACTTTTTGCAGCTCCGCCTCGTAGAACGAACCGTCGATAAGTTCTCCGTCGTAGTCTCTGAGTTTGTAAACGGGAGGAGTACGGTGGACGCATTCTGACACAGTAAATACTTCGTCCGTAAAACTCTGCTCGTATTTTTTATCAAATATTCCTCTCACTTTGGATATAACAGCTCTGTGGAGTCTGTCAACACCCCGTAGCTACCGGGATTTGCGGCATCGTAATATAGTTGTTTCATAGACCATTTCTCAGCCATGTTAACTTTAGCAGTTGCAAGGATTAACTAACCTTATCTGCGTGAGAAAAGTACTTTATCTAAATTCCGTCTAAAATCCTAAGTCTCGGCTGTAAGCTGTATTTGTTGTTGTTAACAAATCAACCACCCTCTGAAGCTCTAGAACCCCACAATAATGGTGGGGGGTTGTAAATATAGAGGTGTCAAATTCTTCAGACACGCCGCTCAGAGCCAGATTCCAACGTCAGGCTGTTTTAAGACTAGTACACCGAAAATTAAACATTAAACTGTTTTAAAACACCCTCTAATACACGTATTAAACATTTAAAATACCCCTAACACAGACATTAAACTAATTAAAGCCTTCAGGATTAAACAAAATAACCTTAATTCAGTAAAAAAAAAAACTTTATTCAAAATAAGACGTTCCCACGCTAACAAACGTTTCTTCAAACACAACCATAAACTAATTAGAACCTATCAAAATAAGACGTTCCCACGCTAACAAACGTTTCTTCAAACACAACCATAAACTAATTAGAACCTATCAAAATAAGACGTTCCCACGCTAACAAACGTTTCTTCAAACACAACCATAAACTAATTAGAACCTATCAAAATAAGACGTTCCCACGCTAACAAACGTTTCTTCAAACACAACCATAAACTAATTAGAACCTATCAAAATAAGACGTTCCCACGCTCCCAAACAAACGTTTCTTCAAACACAACCATAAACTAATTAGAACCTATCAAAATAAGATGTTCCCACGCTCCCAAACAAACGATTCTTCAAAAACAACCATAAACTAATTAGAACCTGTTAAAAGAACAATAAAACTGATTACAGCCCTGTAAATAATCGTTAAAAAACCATAAAAACATGACTTTACGACCTCCACCCCCCTCCATCCCCCTTTTTGAGCTGGACATCAAAGGGTTAGGGTCATAAATAGATTATTTAGGGTCGTAGATAGTTAAGTGGCATTTAGCACATTCTATAACTCTCTGCTCTGTGTTCATCCATCAGGTCCAGGTTTCACACTGAGTGAGTAGAAATTTAAAAAAGGAATTGGGAAATACTTTTTTCTGTATTTATTTGATTCCTGTTGATAAAGCATTGATGAGAATGACTTTATATAGTTAATAGAGGCTACAGAGTTTCAAATTTTACCATTTTCGGGTGGTGGTGTGCCTCCAGATTTTTCCAAAGAAAAGTGTGCCTTGGCTCTAAAAAGGTTGAAAAACACTGAACTAAGCAACAAAAACACAACTGTAGGGATTTACTACCTCATAAGGATCACTATTTATGTTTTGGTTGGCTATCAATAATGATGAATAATTATCAAAGATAGTTATTAATAATGTTGTTGAAATGTAATCTGATGTGTATCAGAACCTTGGAGCTCCACCTGTCTTAACAGGAAATGATAGCCAATTCAATTATATCAGTCTCATAAGATATACTAAACAGTTAATCAGGAATTTGAATTAATAGTTAAATTAATTACAATTACCAGAATTAACAGTAAAGCTTGAAGGATTTTGGAGTTCTTGACACAGATGAGTCGACATTTCATTCTCCTTTGTGCTCATTAATAAAACAGCAAGTATGATTCCAAACATTATATTTATTTACAATGAAAACAAATAAAACACAGATTCTAACTACCTATATACAGCTGTGTGTGTGTGTGTGTGTGTGTGTGTGTGTGTGTGTGTGTGTGTGTGTGTGTGTGTGTGTGTGTGGGGGGGGGGGGGGGGGGGGGGGAGACAAGAGAGAGAGTTGGAGGAAATGTGTGTATGTGACGTGTGATGGAACTTCAAAACAAGATGGCGGATCACAAGAAACTCCATTCAAATGGAGGTTATCAGAGAACAGGAAGTCTGTCCTGGGTCTCCACCATGTGCTGGAGAACAATGGAACATGGAAGCTAGTCTTTAGCGTCTGCTTCCTGTGTGTCTCTGCTAAAGGACCATTTCTAGAATGAGTTGATGTGAATGAGACTTGTTTTGTAAAACGTCAGGAGTCGTCAGATGGTGTTCGGTTACTGTGTGATGTTGTCTTTGATGTGATATGTGTAGGATTGTGAGTTAACGAGTTAGTAAAGCAAAGATTAGCATGCAGACCCTGTGTCTGTGGCAGAGCTAACGTTGGTTTACAGGTTGATAACTGCTCCTAATATCATTATCTATAGAACTCAATCACTGTAACAGAATCAACACATCTTCATAAAGTTAAACAGTTCTATCATAGCATCAGGTTTAACTAATCTCAGGTAAAGCCCAGTTGTTGTTCCCACTTCCTTGAAGGAGTTCAGTTGTTGTCCTGCTGGAGGGAAGCTGGTGTCTTCTCCTGTAGTTAGCACCTCCTGCTAACTGTGGTTGCTGGTTCTGCAGGCTGAGGAGAAGAAGATGGAGTTGATGTTTCAGGAGTCCTTCTTTGCAGCTCCTGGTTGTTCCTTTTGTCCAGACTGAGGAGCTGGTCGCTCAGGTCTGTGATGGTTCTGTGAGGTGTCGTTTCCCCGGTCTTGTCCTGGTGAAACTGTTGGTTTTCCCTGGGTGATGGGAGATCAGACTCTGGGTGCTGGTCTTTCGATCAGAGGGAAGGCTTGACCCTCGTGGTCAGTTCAGCAGAGGAGTGGAGGCTTTTTTTGGCAGGCCCTGGTTGCAGGCTTCTGGTGTTGGCTGTATGCCAACGCTGGGTGAGCTTCCTCCAGCAACCCACCTCCATTGAAGAACAGAAGCAATAGCCTTCTTGAGAGAATCTCTCCAACTCTTTTGATGAAAGTTGGGGGAGTCGAAGGTGTGAAATCTTGGGAGCCTCAGCCAAACGGTGCACCCCCATGCACTCAGCCAGTGCTGAGTGCATGGGGGAAGTGTCAGTCCCCTTTGAGCAGAAAGGGGGGGGTTGCAGGCTGAGATCTGCAGTGTCTTTTATTGGGTTAATATCAATGACTGCAGTTTTTTCACGGGACATTGAACTTGTGGTGTACCTCAGGGCTTGGTCCGGGGCCCTCTCCCTTTGGTAATATTCATGCTAACATGGTATTCATACCATGGTGGTATGAATTTCCACTTCTGCAGATAAACTTCTATTTCTCTTTAGATTCCACAATGAACACTAGACTAATTTGAATTCATCACAGATAAAGCAGGTTCATTGTAATTCTGCATAGTTTTGGTGTTGTTTTAGACATTAATGTCACTTTAACCTATTGAGGACATATATAGCACTGTATTTATCAATAACAAAACATTTCCAGAATTAAGTTTTCTGTCACCTTCAAAACTGATATTTGTGGATTATTTACCACTTGATTACTGCTACTCTGCTCAAAGAAAATTTTACATTTCTAAATTCAACAGTTATAGCTCCACTGCACTGCCTTCCAACACATAATCAAACGTAATCTGATTTGATGCTGATCCAATTGAAGTTGCATCATGTAAGCACTTCTATCTGATTGTTTGGAACAATACATATAATACATTTATCAACTCCTCCAACAGCTTTTCTAAAAGATAATTCATATTCAGGAACAAGGAAATTATCAATTATCAAGCAGCTGATCAGTTGCTCAGTTAAACAGTTTAGAGACACAGTTTAGAGAAAAAAGTTATAATTAACACATCTGCCATGGAAATGAGGATTAAAAGTATAATGCTTGCACCCGACGTATAGTAAATTGGACAGGAAAGGAAATACACAAGTTGATAGTGACATGAACTTGCTCAATTTCATTTCATTGAACCTTGTAGCTCCTCCGTCTGAATTACAGCAGTCACTTCCTTTGGGGACATTTCAGCCTAGTTTGGAGAGAAAGTGGAGCGCGGCCTCGGACAGACTGTTTATATAGAAACTGGAAACGAGAGCTCGCACTCACTCATGTCTTCTTTCCTTTATGTGAGTCACCTCATTGTCTCCCATGTGTGCAGTTTATTTCTCCATCTGGTCCTCCTCTGTTCAGTCTGTCAGAACCACTTTTGTACCATCAATAATTATTTGTGTGCTCACTTTCTCAATCAAGCTGGCATTTCTTTTTAATCGGCTCATATCATGCTAAATTAATTTTCCAGCAGTACTAATCGTCCCCATACCTGGAACGACGCCACAGAAGTGAAGAAAGTCTGTCTTCCATGGCTTGTTTCACTTTTTAAAAAGTGTGTTGCTCCAACCAGCCAATCAGAAATCAAACCCTATATAGTGTCATTGGGGGTTTAGCCAATCACAATCAAGGTAGGCTCCTCCCCTTTGACTCCTCCCACAATTAGGCACCTCTGCTCTGGCACATGGCACCACGAGAGGAAGTACTTCCTCCTCTTCTCAAGATGGACATGTGTGGGTGGAGTCTATCCAGCTCACACAGACACAGCAGATTCTGAATGCAGCTCCTATGATCCAATATTAAAATTGAGGGAAATCAAGGAGAAGCGAGAAAGTTTGAACCAAGAGGAAGAGTTGAAAAGCTGGAGAATATGATGCCTTTAAATTGCCGATAAGGGATTGAACAGGAAAGGCAAAAATAAAAGCATTGGGTTTCATCTATTAACTAAAAAGGATGAATAATATAATGTATTTCTAAAATTCCAAGTTTCAGAAATTTCTTTGAAAATTTCTGAAACTATCAATTTGACACAGTTTAAGTAAAAATCTAATTTTGAGCTTCTGTGAAACCAAACCATCCCTCATCAAAACATCAGAGGAAATGAGTTTGACCTCTGCTGCAGGATCTGAATGTTTGACTGATTGTCCAGAAAAGTGGGGCATCCAGCAAAAACCTTTCATCCACTTCTACAAAAGAAAGTCTCCACAGAGGAAAGGGCCGCGCTACGACCTGGTCGAATCTCATAGTTTATATTAAAACAGCTTGAGTTGGGATAAGAAGTAGAAGCAACTCAAAACAGTTGTGACGACTGAATTTTGATTCTTTTTTGGCAAAAACAACAAACATTGTTGTATGCACCCAATGGCAAGAACCTAAACAGTAACCTTACCTTGATGTGCACAAATGTAGGCCGAGTTGGATTGCTATAACGGTAACTGTCAAAATAAAACTACCATAAAGTGCCAGGAGAATCTGGACTGGGAGTCATGACATTATGGAGGAAACATGATTCTGATAATCCATCTACTGAGTACGTGCAGAAGAACTATTTACATCGACGTAATTATGGGGTTATATTTGTGCCAAAATTCTGAGCGAGCGATGGGAAAATTTGAGCGCAAAAAAATTAATTGTGCAAGCACACTAATAACATTTTGAGGAAATATTTAAATTGCGCAAAGACAAACTTGAGATTGCGCGCTCAAAAATCATTTCTGCGCTCAGATTCTTCCTCTGCGTGCTCAACCTCTCTCTCTCTCTCGCGCTCAACCTCTCTCTCTCTCGCGCTCAACCTCTCTCTCTCTCTCTCTCTCTCTCTCTCTCTCTCGCTCAAATCTCTCCACCTCCGCTCAAGTCCTGCTGTGCGCTCGCTCAAAATGTGCAAAGCCCAAATGTGACAGACACGGTTGTCCACCAATCACAGAAATTTGGGGCGGGCGTTGAACTCTGATTGGTTGCTTCGGTTTCTGGAAGTGCCTCATAACCGACGAAGAAGAAAAAGAAGAAGAAGAAGAGGGAAAAACAAACTGCGAAGGAAAACAGAAATAAGGAAAACTAAAGATAATGATCCTGGATTACAACATGTTTTCCCTCGCAGTTTGTTTTTCCCTCTTCTTCTTCTTTTTCTTCTTCGTTGGTTATGAGGCACTTCCAGAATCCGAAGTAACCAATCAGAATTCAACGCCCGCCCCAAATTTCTGTGATTGGTGGACAACCGTGTCTGTCACATTTGGGCTTTGCACATTTTGAGCGAGCGCACAGCAGGACTTGAGCGGAGGTGGAGAGATTTGAGCGAGCGAGAGAGAGAGAGGTTGAGCGCGAGAGAGAGAGAGGTTGAGCGCGAGAGAGAGAGAGGTTGAGCACGCAGAGGAAGAATCTGAGCGCAGAAATGATTTTTGAGCGCAATCTCAAGTTTGTCTTTGCGCAATTTAAATATTTCCTCAAAATGCTATTAGTGTGCTTGCACAATTAATTTTTTGCGTTCAAATTTTCCCATCGCTCGCTCAGAATTTTGGCACAAATATAACCCCATACGTAATAGTTGTAAATAGTTGTGCAGCAGCGATTCCACCGTCTACTTGGCACTGAGCCCAAGGTTTTTTGAAAAGTTCCATCTTGGGAGCCCTTTTCCAAATGTTGTGTTTTCAGTGGCTTGAGAGGCATCCTGGCAGAATTTTGACTTAAAGGGTCCCTGAAATAATTCTATTAAAATACACCAGTATTTAGCATTATTTTTCCCCCTTTCGAATGATATATGACACACCAATGACAATCACACCACTATCTTGCTCTTGAGCGCCGAACGTCTAAAAATGCCTTTAAATCTCCCGCCCTGTGAATCTGACCTAGTTTTCCCAACTTGCCGTAGTTTTGCGCTGTGACGTATGAGGAGTTATTTACTTCCGCCCACAACAGCTGATCGTAGTGTCTTGTTTACATGTGCTCTGCATTATCGCGTTATTTAGCAGTTTTTTAGAGTCATGCCTAAGCGTTGTGTTGCGGCTGGGTGTTCCCAAATGCCCAGTCCGTCTGTAAGTGTCCATAAATTCCCAAAAGATGAAACTTTGAGGAGATTATGGACAAAACAAGTGCAGCGCACTCGCTCCAACTGGACACCAACAGAGGCCTCCTATCTCTGCAGTCAACATTTCACGGATGACTGTTACGAAACAGCACCCGCAATCCGAGAGTCACTTGGTTTTGATGTGAAGAGGAAACGTATCCTGAAACCTGGTTCTGTCCCCACCATTTTTAAACGGCTTTTTAACGGATTTTTAAACCCAACTTTCAGTAAGTCTTTTTAAAACCTGCTAAAACTTAAGACAAATAGACCAATAAACTTTGCAAAACACCCACTCTGACACAAGGGTAAATACCCGGTCACACACAATATGTGCACACGGGTAAATACCCGGTCACGCACAATATGTGCACACGGGTAAATACCCGGTCACGCACAATATGTGCACACGGGTAAATACCCGGTCACGCACAATATGTGCACACGGGTAAATACCCGGTCACACACAATATGTGCACACGGGTAAATACCCGGTCACACACAATATGTACTCACGGGTAAATACCCGGTCACACACAATATGTACTCACGGCTCAAACATGTATGGTTGAACGCCTTGATTTTCTTCTAATTCTTCCTCCGATGATTCCTCTCCTTCATCTTCGTCCAAAACCAACGATACGTCACTTAAATCTTCGCTAACATCGCTCCTAGGTGCTTCTGTATCGCCAAACCCCTCCATTCTTCAATCAGCTGATGTTGTTTTGGCTGGGACATATAACCCCTCGTACGTCATATCCGGTCTAGCTCAGGCGGCTCACATTTATGGCCCGCAAATATACCGTCGTCTGCTGCATCATGTAAAGTCAATTAAAAGGGTCGGAATTCGGACTTTTATCTGGGAATGTTATATACCTTTCGAAAGCATATTTATTCTTCTTTCTAAAGATGAAATCTGAAAAACATTTCAGTTACCCTTTAAAGTTATTCTACAAGAAAGCAATCTGTAAAATATTCATCTCATAAAATATCACTTCTGCACCAAGAATGACCAAAACAAAACTGTCACAGAGTGAGCCGTGACGCTTACGCCCAATCACACACACACTCCACTGGTGTCAAGCCAGCCCCCACTTCGGAAAACAACGTCAACCAGCCCCCACTCAATTCAGCGGTGCGCGTATACACTATACATTACCGTAAGAGCAAACTCAGACCTATTTCAAAATAAAAGTGACGTTTAAATGAACGAGATTCATTCAGATAGTTGATGAAACACAAATTAATACTATAACTAATAACAACAAAGAAAATAAATTAATTTATCGTTTATACAAACTAATAAAATGGCATATCAATAAAATATTATATATTATTAGTATTAATGTTCTTATAATACTATAGATATAAACCCACTCTGATCACGTTATTAAAATTAAAGGCCCAGTAGAACAGTAGGTCTTGGAGAAATTCAGACTCATTTAACATCAGATTGATAGTAGACCTGATAAGGTGTATAAAATAAGAGCCCTCTGACAGCTTATCTGCGCTTGAATGACTCTGATTTCAGACTGATTTTAAATGGAAGTTCCTTGTTGTCATCAAACCAATCCACATCAAACTGATAGTAGTCCACCCCAGGATGCCTCTCACCAAGCATCAGCCAGATCTGATGTGGAATTTCAAAACAAGAGCCATTTGAAATTGCTCATCAGAGCACCTATTATACCAACTTTGAAGTGATATTAAATGAGATTTCCACGTTATCATTTCACCGTTCCAATTCAGACTGATAGTAGACCACCCCAGGATGCCTCTCACCAAGTATCAGCCACATCTGATGTGGAATTTCAAAACAAGAGCCATTTGAAATTGCTCATCAGAGCACCTATTATACCCATTAGGGAGGTTCCTGACATGTCATTGTCATTTGTCCAGGGGTTTCAAGTTGTGTCGCTGATATTTGCCGTTTGTCGGGGGCCCCCTACTGGAAACTGGCCAGTGACCACTCTGAAAGGGCCCCGTGCTGGGTTTTTTCAATGCGCTGTCGTTGCAGCGTCTGAAGCAGTTACATTATTTTGTCATTGACTGAAGTCAGCCGTCCCTCGGGGCCCTCTTCAGCTCGGGGCCTGAGAAATACTATGGTTTATAAGAATATAAAATTAATATCACCGAACAATTACGATGCCACATCTCAAAACAAATCCTACTGGTTTCGCTCATGCTTATTATTTAGTGTTCATCTCACTTTCAGATACAGACCGACAGGCAGACAGGCAGACAGACAGACAGACAGACAGACAGACAGACAGACAGACAGACAGACACTTTAATTTGATCACTGATGTTGTTTCTGTGGATTTTCTGCATGCTTATGCTGACTTCACCTGGATTTAGTAGCAATTTAATCTAATCTTTATATTTATTTCTGTATTTTATCACAAGAAGTGAAATGATTTTCATTTTTAAAAAATGGAGGTTATTTCTCTTTAGATCTCTTCCTTTATCTGTTATTCACAGTCTCTCATATTCAAACATTAACATGTCACAATACTGCTTATATAAACAAGTTAATTATATATTAACAACGTTTAAAACGTGGTATTCTGGCGCTGCTCATCGCGCGTTGACACGGTTCCCTCCCACCAATGGAGGCGCTGTGTTGTGCTGCGGAATACAACAAGTAAGATAGGGGTATGTACCTGGAGCAGGGCCAGCCGCAATTACAGACGGGTCACACGGGTTGTTCCTTACATGAACAGCTGTAGAGATTGGACAATACATACTGAGACAAAGATGGCGCCTGTGACTGGCAGTGCCTCAGCTCGCCTCCTGCTCTACAGATTTTTAATGGTCATTTCAACAGCATATTTGATCATATCAACCCGCTTTTCTAATGGATGTGCCTCTGCCTTGCGGATCTATGATCGGGACTCTCTGTTCAGAATTAAAGAGTCTATGGAGGACCTGTTTGGTACACGGGACGGGTACGAACAAGCATTTCCTCCTCCCATCACCATCGCCCCCGACTCACCTGAGTACCTGCTGCTGTGTCGGGCACCTCGGAAATTCCGCAGGAAATCGAGGAAAAGAGGCTCGCGTTCCGGAGTCCAGGTTCGGCGAAGACGCGCTGCTGCCCGCTGAGGCTCTGCCTTCCTCGGCCACGGAGAACGTGCGCGGTGCTTACGCCGGATTCCGCTCCTGTGTGACGGCGCGCCCACGCCGCTGCCCGCGCGGACTGCAGCGGGTGTCCTGGAGCCTTCTCAGCGCTGGAGCAGTGGTCAGTACTGGCTCCCCTCGCGTCCACGTGCTTCCGTGTTTACACCGGCTTTCACCGCATGGTCCAGCTGGAGCTCACGTGACCGCTGGACGTCCCTTCGTCCAATCACGCTGCCCTCCGCAGGCACTGCTTCCGTGACGTCATCATCGTTGCGTTTCGGCCTTTTGAATGCACGGTCTATTGCAAATAAATCCTTCTCATTGAACGATCTTTTTATAAGAGAAGACATGGATGTAATGTGTCTATCGGAGACATGGCAGAAAGAGGATGAGTTCATTCATCTCAAGGAACTCTGTCCCCCTGGCTGCTCTGCTGTGGGGAAGCCCCGCCCCTCTCGTCGTGGAGGAGGCCTGGCTGTTGTCCACAAGGACAATTCCTCGTGCAAAACGTCACAGACCCAGGATTTCCCTTCGTTTGAGTGCCAGATGGTCAAGGTGGGCTCTTCCAACCCATTTTACTGTGTGTTGATCAACCGCCCTCCTGGCCCTGCTGCTGTGTTTTTGAAGGATTTTAGTGACTTTTTATCCTCCATAATAAATTTGGAATCTGTTTTGATTCTTGGAGATTTTAACCTTCATATTGATGACAGCTCGTCTTGCTCCGCAATGGAACTTTTATCACTGTCAGAAGCTTTTAATTTTGAGCAACATGTTTTCAAGCCCACACATCAAAAAGGTCACATTTTAGATTTAGTTTTTACACTTGGCCTAGACATCTCAAATCTGTCTGTAAATGATGTCCTTTTAAGTGATCATTGCTTTGTTTTATTTGATCTGAGCTTCAGTCCTGACCCTAAGCCTGCAGTAGTTAGGTCTCAGAGGCGTATTATCTCACCAAATACAGCAGACTCTTTTTCTACTATGTTTGACCCTCTTGTGTTCACGGACTGCCTCGATGTGAACAATTTCATGCACTGTTTTAATACTCACTGTATTGAAATTTTAGATCAGGTGGTTCCTGTCAAATTCAACCTGTCAATACTGAAGACAGTGTGCCCCTGGACGAATGAGGCCATCTTGGGTCTGAAGAGACTTTGTCGAAAGACTGAGCGTCTGTGGAAATCGACAAACCTTGAGGTGCACAGACTTAATCTAAAATACCTTGTGGCGTCTCTAAATGAAATGATGGAGAATGTCAGATTGGACTACATCCTAAAACTGGTTTCACTAAATAAGAAAAATCCCAAAGTTTTGTTTGACACTATAAATTCTCTTGTTTGTCCGGATGCTCCAATTACCCCTGTATTTTGTGAAGCAGACAGTAATTCCTTCCTGAGATTTTTCATTGAGAAAATTAAGTTGATCAAGGAGAAAATCCCTCCCGTTTTGAGGGGTCCCCCTGCTGTCACTGAGCCGGCCCCTAGCTTGTGGTCTTCCTTTAAGTCTGTGTCTCTTGCTGACATTTCAACATTGGTGACAAAAATGAAGCCATCCTCTTGCTCATCTGACGTCCTCCCATCCAGGCTTTTTGGTAAAGTTTTTGAGGTAATTGGCCCCTGGGTCACCAAAATGGTGAACCTCTCGCTTTCCTCAGGCGTGTTTCCTAATGCCTTTAAACATGCCATAGTAGAGCCATTACTTAAGAAGGCAGGCTTAAACCCGACTGAGCTCAGTAATTTCAGGCCTATTTCCAAGCTCCCTTTTTTGTCCAAGATCCTTGAGAAGGTGGTCTCGGAACAGCTGTCAATATTCCTGGATCTAAACAACATGCACGAGACATTTCAGTCAGGCTTTCGTAAACATCACTCTACGGAGACGGCCCTACTGAAAATGTCCAGCGACATCATGATGTCCGCTGACTCCGGAAAGTGCACTGTTCTTGTTCTCCTGGATCTGTCCTCAGCCTTTGACACTGTCGACCACCAGATCCTGCTGAGAAGACTGAGGGACGAAGTAGGACTGTCAGGATCAGTTCTTCAGTGGTTCACTTCTTACCTTTCTGGTCGCAGCTTCAGTGTGACAGCAAACCAGATAAGGTCTGAATCAGCAGACGTGTTATGTGGAGTCCCTCAAGGTTCTGTTTTAGGTCCGGTATTATTTTTGTTGTATTTGCTTCCGTTAGGGAAAATCATCCAGAGTTTTTGTCATGTTTCCTACCACATCTTTTCCGATGATATCCAGCTCTACTGCACTTTTAAGCCAACTGAGCTCCACAGGCTTGATTCCTTGGTCCATTGCTTAGCTGGAATCAAGCAATGGCTGAGTGAAAACACTCTGCAATTAAATATAGACAAAACAGAAACATTGGTTATAGCCCCTGACGATTTAATTCCAGGGATAACCCAGCACTTAGGTGACTTAGGCCAGTCTGTTAAACTGAACCTAAGAAACCTGGGTGTTTTTCTTGATAAAGACATGTCGCTGGTGCAACGCTGTAAACAGCTGACTAGGAACTGCTTTTTCCAACTGAGGAGAATCTCCAAAGTCAGGAAAATGGTCTCACAAAATGATTTGGAGGTGATTATCCATGCTTTTGTGTCTTCGCGTTTAGACTATTGTAACAGTTTATTCTCATGTCTGAACAAGAAGGAGTTGTCTCGCCTGCAGTTAGTGCAGAACTCTGCAGCGAGAATCCTGACCCGCACAAACAGGAGGACGCACATCACCCCCGTCCTTAAAGCTCTTCATTGGCTGCCGGTGTCCTACAGGACCAATTTCAAAATTCAGATTTTTACCTTTAGAGCTTTGCATGGTCAGGCTCCTTCTTATATTAGAGACCTGATCCAGCCTTACGCCCCAGCCAGGGCTCTGAGGTCTGTGGATCAAAACCTCTTGATGGTTCCACGCACTCTGTTCAAGACCAGAGGAGACAGGTCCTTCCAGGCTGTTGCTCCTAAGCTTTGGAACGATCTCCCGCTCTCTCTGCGTTCTCTTGAGTCTGTTGATTCCTTTAAGGGTCAACTAAAGACCTATTTATTTCTTCGGGCTTTCGCTTAGTTCTTTTAGGGATGTTATGTATATCAATGTGTTGTTTTGGCCTTTTAAATCTGTATTTGCATTTTATTCCTGTTTTATTTTATTTTATTTTTTTTACTAAAAATGTGAAGCGCTTTGTGACCTTGGTCTGAGAAAGGCGCTCTATAAATAAAGTTTTACTTACTTACTTACTTACTTACTTACTTACACAGAAATTTTGGCCTGGCACAAGAACCTTTCCAGATGTCTTGGAGAGAGCAAGGGTGAGTACAGTAAAGTAATATTTGACTTTTACTTTTTTTTTAAGTTTTTAATTTTAAATTTTTGTGATTATAAAATACATTAAAGTGTGTATTTAAATGTGTATAAACGGTGCACGTGTCGTCCATGTAATTCCAGACATTTCCTCTACTACTAATTTTTCAACATTATTTATTTAAAGGATTAGTTTTCAAAGTACAGTCACTGTGTACTGAGAGGTATTTAACTGTTACACACCTAAATGAGCGCATCGAGCACGGACAACAGAGGTGTTAACGAGGAAAAGTTAAAGCTGAGAACATTAAAACTGCAAAAATACTTGGGCTGGGCCAGATTATTGGAATATTCAGACATTGTGGTGTCAGGTGATTGGTTTTGAGATCTGAATTATTGCTGCTTCCTGCAGTGCTGCGATGACGCTCCTCTAGTTTATTACATTTGTTTATCGTTAAGAGAATGGCAAACAAAGAAACAAAGCCACATGATACTATACTAAACATATATGGACATATACTAGATATATGAAACCTATATCAATTAGAAATAATATGTAAAACTAGAAAATTCCCGCGGAAATTTTATTGTGCCTGCCACCTGCCGCCCCCTGCTGCCGAGCGAGGCCGCGGCAGTGTGAAAAATACGTGGAAACCATGTCATTAGCTAGTGATTCTCGATCGCAGCGCCAGCGCGAGTCTACACTCTAAATTTCAGCTCATTTTAACAATCTTTTTAGCATGCGATGCTAACAGCTAACACCGATTTAAGTGCGTGGAAACCATGTCATTAGCTAGTGATTCTCGATCGCAGCACCACCACGAGTCCACCCTCCAAATTTCAGCTCATTTAAACAAACTTGTTATCATGCGATGCTAGCACCAGCGATTTAAGTACGTGGAAACCATGTCATTCGCTAGTGATTCTCGATTGCAATGCCACCACGGGGCCACCCTCCAAATTTCAGCTCATTTGAACAAACTTGTTAGCATGTGATGCTAACAGCTAACAGCGATTTAAGTGCGTGGAAACCATGTGGTCAGCTATTAATTCTCGATCGCAGCGCCACCACGAGGCCACCCTCCAAATTTCAGCTCATTTAAACAAACTTGTTAGCATGCGATGCTAACACCAGCGATTTAAGTGCGTGGAAACCATGTCATTAGCTAGTGATTCTCGATCGCAGTGCCACCACGAGGCCACCCTCCAAATTTCAGCTCATTTGAACAAACTTGTTAGCATGCGATGCTAACACCTGCGATTTGCCTGAAAAGCGCAGAGGATACGTCCCAGGTGTGGCTGACCTGGAATCTGGAGTTACGTCACATTCTGAGATGGTAGGCCAATTAGCTTAGCGCGGCGGCTAACTAGCTAGTGCGCCGTGATCGCAGCACCCCCATGAGGCCACCCTCCAAATTTCAGCTCAATTGAACAAACTTTGTAGCATGCTAATTGGCATGCTAACAAGTGTTGATGCTGAGTCATTGCCATCAGCATTAAAATGCATTGAAAAGTATGGTGCCTAAGCTACCATGTGTGTGTGAGCACTGTGTGGTCAACCATCATGTTACAGGTCCAGCCAATCAGAGGAGCCGTGTGTGTTGCCAGGCAGATTGGGAGCAGCTTGTGTGATGTCATGGAGCCGGCTCCTGATTGACAAGCTGCTGCAGGTGGCAGAGACTATGAGACGTTATCTGAGGGAAGAAGGTGTTTAAGCAGAAATGCAGGTCCCGAACAACTGCTTATAGTTGGAGAACCGTGACACTTGGGTGAAAAATTCCTTCACCGTGGGCGTCGGGAGAAGTTGAAGGACGTACGGTGTGGTTTTCATGTCCTCACGAGGTTCCGTCTCCCCGTGAGGACTTGAAACAAATGGCTGAACTTTGGGGATTTGGGGAGAAAATGACTCGTCAAAATGTATTGGCGCGGATGAGACAGAATCCTGCGCTCCCTATCAATTAAGTCCCCTGGAGGGAGAACTGTGTCTCTCTGAAACAAAAGTGGCCCCTCGTGAGAAGCACAACGCCTGTAGCTACATTTTGATGTATAATATGTTGAGAAAGACGAAGAAATGTTTCTGTGGTGACGAGATAAAAACTTTTTTTTGTTTGTAAAACGGCAGTTTCTCTCACTCTGACCGAAATCTTCTCACTCTAACTTTTCACATACAAAACTGGAAAAAGGAGGGAAAAGTTGATGACATTTGAAGGCTCACAATGTAAAATTGTAAAATTGGTGAAACTTTTGGAAATTCCGAGAACATATCTGAATAGAGGACAAGCGCGGCAACGTTTTAAGAGTAAGATGGAGTCTGTAGCTGAAGATTTGGCGACGTGATGTGGCGTGGAAAAAGTGTGATTTTTTTTCTGTTTTTTCTTGGCTCCCATGTTAAGCGGATGTAAAAATCATCGCCGTTTTTTACGTGTTGTTCGGAAGCCGTTTGCGATATCCATAATCCAAATGGATGCACAGGATTCCCGATAATTCCCTACGTAGCGATATGCTTTTTGTCTACGTACTCCAAACGGTGCGGGACTAGTAGTCCGGCAATCTTTGTGCGGCAGAGGAAGAATAATATTTAAAAAAAACGGCGCTTTCCCAGGATTGTAATAATTGTGCGACGCCTCTTAAAGAGGCAGGCACAATTAACTACATTGTACAGGATTAATCCAAATAAATTCTGAAATCTCATCCGTGGACGAGTTGTCCTACAATCCCAGTTGTCCTGGTTTGCGATGCAAGAAAGTCATCAGCTGAGAGAAACTAAACTAAATGCACAAGACCCTAAACCGGGACTTCCGGTTAGACGCTGATGCAACCAGGCGCATAATTAAAAGCTCTCTCGGTCGGGAAACTAAACTCGATATATTACCTTTATAACTCAACATTTGGACGACACAACTTTGCCATGAAAGGTGGCAAACACAAACAGAAGGGGAACGAATCAGCTATCAGACCGGACACAATGGAAGAAAACGATAATGACGGACCGGGGAAAACCACACCTGCGGCCTTACACGGCGAGGAAGCGCTGCTAGCAGGACTGGCTAATATACGCAGCGACATACAAAGCCTCAAAAACGACTTTCAGGAAAACTTTAACACGTTCAAGCAAGAGCTGAAGCAAGAGATGGCTGCTTTGACAAGAAATGGACAAAAAACTGGATGAAAGTAAAACGGAGATGCAGTCACAAAAGACGAGCCTATCAGAGGCCCAGACACGGGTCTCGGAGCTGGAGGAGTGGAGCGCTGAGGCTGGGGACAAGCTGACGGAGCTGGAGAAGCTCTCCCGCAGGTTGGGAGACAAAGTCACTGACCTAGAAACAAGGTCACGTAGAAATAACATGAGAATCTTCAACCTGCCTGAGGATGTGGAAGGCAGTGACATGACTAAATACATCATCCACCTGCTAACAACTGAGCTCCAGCTGCCGGAGGGGACGCCCCTACAGATACAAAGAGCTCAGCGAGCCCTCGGCAGGAAACCTCCTCCAGGTAATGCTCCGAGATCCGTAGTTATAAACTTCTTACAATATGAAACAAAGGAAATGATTATTAAAAAAGCTTGGCAAAAAAAGGTGTCAGTCAGTGAAAAACGTATCTGGTTTGACCATGATTACCCCACTGAAACTGTCCTGAAGAGAAAATCATACATCGACATCAAAAAGAAGTTAAAGGAAAACGGCATCCGCTTCCAAACACCGCTAACAAAGATGAGGATCCACTGGAGCAGCGGAGTTCGTACGTACGAGTCAGCCAGAGAGGCAGCGGTGGACATGAAGGAACGCGGATACGAAGTCGACGTCCGAAGCGAGTCCACCGGCACTGATGTGAGGACGACCCCGGGATGGAGGGGCGGCAGCGTTCCAGCCAGAGCACCGCGCTGAGAGCGAGGGAAATACTACAGGACTACCAGCTGGTTAACTGACTCCTGCTTAAGGCGCAACAGACTCGACACACCTTCTAGGATCAGTGAGTAAGTTATAAAGACCACAAATCAAAAATAATCACGGAGAAAAATACTGATAAAAATAATGTTTGTGGTTTAAAATGTTTAGCTCCGGCTATGAGAGCACGTTCTTTAATGTTGGACATATCCAGACTTAGTGTAGCTCACTGTACCTACAAGTCTAGGGAAGGGCCCCCACCCCGTGTGGGGTTTTACTCTTCACCCACCAACAGGGACCATGGGAGGGTAAGGCTTACTCTCCCCCATTGGAAGCAAGTTCTAAGTTCATTGTTATTATTTGTTAAATGTTTTGAAGTTGTTTTATATCAGGGGAAATGTTTTTTTCAGTTGAATATGGCATACAATAATGTCACATTAATGTCGCTGAATGTGAATGGTCTAAACACACCAGTTAAAAGGGAAAAGGTCATGAGAAGAATAAAGAAAGAAAAAGCCAATGTAGTATTCCTACAAGAAACCCATCTGGACAGAAGTGAACATGAAAAGCTAAAGAAATTGTCAGGAGTCACACACCTCGCTCCAGCACCGGATCCTCTCTGGCACTCCTGCAGGCAATCAGCTGAGTGATTGTCAAGCAGTCTTAAGCCCTGCAGGGAGGAGGGTCCGGTGCCAGAGGATTGCTAGTCTTCACTCCGTGTGGAGGTGAGTCGGTGTTGTCCTCCCCGGGGGGTGAGTGTCCTCCCCGGGGTGGTTCCCGTTCCCGTTCCCGTTCCCGTTCCGACGCCTGCTCCAAGAAGTTCCCCGTCCGGGTTCTGTCCCGGTTCCAAGAAGATCCCCGTCCGGGTTCCGTCCCGGTTCCAAGAGGCCCCCCCAGAGATTCCCCCGGGTCCCGTCCCGGTTCCAAGAGGCCCCCCCAGAGATTCCCCCGGGTCCCGTCCCGGTTCCAAGAGGCCCCCCCCTGAGATTCCCCCGGGTCCCGTCCCGGTTCCAAGAGGCCCCCCCCTGAGATTCCCCCGGGTCCCGTCCCGGTTCCAAGAGGCCCCCCCTGAGATTCCCCCGGGTCCCGTCCCGGTTCCAAGAGGCCCCCCTGAGATTCCCCCGGGTCCCGTCACCGTTCCAGCTCCCCTTTCCCTGTTCCCTCAATAAACATTGAAGTTTGCAAACAACTTCCTGCTTGAGGTCTGCTTTTGGGTTCTAGCTCCACGCACCGGCTCCCAGCCGTGACAGAAATGTGGTTACAAAAATGCTTATTATAGTTCCTATGCTAATAAAAAAATAAGAGGTGTTATTATACTGATATCGAATACTGTTAAATTTGAACTGATGAGCGAGATAAGAGATAATAAAGGTCGATATGTGTTAATTAAAGGAAAACTTGAAGACCAGATTGTTACACTGGTCAACATAGACTCACCCCCCAATAGCAAAACATTTTATGCAAACTATTTTAAATAAAATAGCAGTAGAAACAGAAGGAACCTTAATCTGTGGTGGAGATTTGAATATGATTCTTAAACAAAAATTGGATACAACGAGCCAAAAGAGGAGTAACACACATCTATCAAGATTTACCAAAGTTGTTCTAAAAGAAATGGGAATGATAGATATTTGGAGATACCTACACCCAAAAGAAAAGGAATTCACATTATACTCAGCACGCCACAAAATATATTCAAGGATTGACTATTTCTTTGTTAACATACACGATATACACAAATAAGGGAGTGCAGAATTGGCACAGCGGACGTATCTGACCATAACTCTTTACATTTGACAATACAGATAGGAAACAATAAAAGGAATACAGTGTGGAGACTAAATGTAGGAATATTAAACAATATAAAAACAACTGATTGGATAAAACATGAAATACAGAACTATCTAGAAGAAAGCGACAATGGAGAAGTGAACCCAGCCATTCTATGGGATGCAATGAAAACAGTTTTGAGAGTAAATTGATATCTTACACTTCAGCAATAAAAAAGAGGAAAACAAAGGAATTTAAAACACAAATTGATTATCTGAAAGAACTGGAGAGGAAACATCTGGCTACAAATGACCCAAATATATTAGTGGATATAATAAATATACGGAAACGAATAAATGAACTACTATTGGAAGAGATTGAGAAGAAAAATAAATTTTTAAAACTGTTAGAATTATGACGTTTTCTTTGACCTCCGAACTGTGATGTTTCATGCATAGACATACTTAAAACTGTTAAAATGGCGACGAACTGTTTTGTTATTGAGCTGTAGATTGAGGAAAAATACTGAAATGCATTTTGGGTAGCGTAGTCTTTTTCTGTCTGTGTGAAGGTCCGCCAATAGGAGATTACGTTGCTTACGCCTCCTTCTAGCGGTGGCCAATGGGAAGAGGGGATTTAGCGGAGCACGTGTTTTATGTAGTGGGAGCTCCGGCTGGCTCTCTCTCTTGTTTTCCTCTCTGCGACTGACCTGACGCGCGTTTATCCTCAGCTGCTTTACTCCGCGTTTAACGGCTAAGTATAAGGCGATTCTCTGGAAGGCCAGTATTTCTGTCTTTTGTAATAAATTACTGTGTTAATCCAATCTCAAGGTTTGTAGGACTATGACTTACTGTTCACCGCTCCTTCCTTCCAGAGGAGGTATTTGTCCCCTTCTCCGTGCGGTGAGATACAGAGACAAAGATCGGACAAAACAAAAATACTACGAAATAGGACCGAGGGCAACAAAATGTCTAGCAAGAAGAATACGAAAACAGCAAACGGAACAAACAATATTTAAGATGAGGGACCCACAAACAAAAGAGATTCTACACAAACCAGAGGAAATAGAAAGAGTATTCAAAAAATATTATAAAGAGCTATACACTCAACCCACATTAGATAATGAAGATGAAACAGAAACTTTCCTAAAAGATCTGGACTTGCCTTTAATTGGCACAACCCAAAATGATATTTTTACTGCAATCATAACTAGAGAAGAAATAAATGAGGCCATAAAATCATTGAAGAACAATAAATGCCCAGGAAGTGACGGATACCCCGCTGAGTTTTACAAGACATTCAAGGAAGAATTGGTGCCTCTCATCCAGTCCTCATTTAATTGGACACTAAAAAATAATAAAATGCCACTATCATGGGCAGAGGCTATCATATCAGTCATATTGAAACCAGGAAAAGATGGGAACTTGTGTGAAAATTACCGTCCTATATCAATATTGAATATAGATTATAAACTATACACATCTATTATTTCAAAGAGACTTAATAATTTGATAGCCGATCTAGTTGACGAGGATCAAACTGGGTTTATAAAGGGGCGACAGACACAGGATAATATTAGGAGAACTCTACATGTGATAGAAGAACCAAAACAACAAAAAATGAGTCCAGTATTAATAAGTGTCGATGCAGAGAAAGCGTTTCACTGCGTTAACTGGAAGTTTTTATATCAAGTTTTAAAACGGTTTGGTTTTAATCCAAAGTCAGTGGATTGTGTAAAGACATTGTATCAAAACCCCAGTGCAAGAATCTAAATAAATGGTAATCTGTCAGATAAATTCCTGTTAGAGAGATCAACTAGACAAGGCTGTTGTTTGTCCCCCACATTGTTTGCCCTATATATAGAACCTTTAGCACAGGCAATTCGACAAAAACAAGAAATCAAGGGAATAGAAATTAAAAACACAAATCATAAAATAGGACTGTTTGCAGACGACATTATCTATTTTCTTCAACGACCGAACCAATCAATTCCTGCACTAATGGAACTTATGGAGCTTTATGGAAATTTCTCAGGATATTGTTAGAGTTATGACGTTTTCTTTGACCTCCGAACTGTGACGCTTCCCGCATGGACTTATTCAAACTGTTAAAATGGCGGCGGACTGTTTTGTTATTGAGCTGTAGATGATGGACAAATACTGAAATGTATCATGGGTAGCGTAGTTTGTTCAGTCTGTGTGAAGGTCCGCCAATAGGAGAGCACGTTGCTTACGCCTCCTTCCAGCGGTGGCCAATGGGAAGAGGGGATTTACTGCAGCGCGTGTTTTATATATAGCGGACGCTCCAGCTGCCTGGCTCTCTCTGTCTTTTTCCTCCTCGTGCTGAGCCGACGTGTTTCATCCTTGGCTGTTTTCCTTCGCGTTTATCGGCTAAGTATAAGACTAATCTTTGTTAGGCCAGTATTTCTGTCTTTTATAATAAATTACTGTGTTAATCCAATCTCAAGGTTTGTTGAACTATATTTAAAGTTCGCCGCGGCTTCCTTTCATCAAGAGATCTGTCCTCTCTTCTGTGCTGGGGAGTGAAACGACAGGACAATATAAAATAAATGTCAAAAAAACACAAGTACTGGCACTTAACTATTTACCAACAAAGACTATGCAGAATAGATACAAATTTAATTGGAATCTGAAGGCAATAAAGTACTTAGGAGTGATGGTTACAGAAAATTTAAATACATTATGTGTAAAAAACTATTGTGACATCACTATAGAAATCCAAAAAGACCTTGAAAGATGGAACACATTGCCTTTAGATTTTAGTTCAAAAATAGAGATTGTAAGAATGAACGTCTTGCCAAGGTTACTTTATTTATTCCAATCATTACCAGTGAAGATACCCCGAATACAATTTTTAACATGGGACAGGAAAATATCTAGATTTATATGGGGAGGGAAAAGGCCCAGAGTTAAATACACAATCCTCCAACTCCCGAAAGATAGGGGGGGATTGGCCCTCCCAAATCTAGAGTATTATTACATATCAGCTCAACTGAGGTATATTTACTGCTGGTGTAATCCCATATATGCAGCAAAGTGGAAAGACACAGAAAAAACCATAAATAATATTCCAATACAAACTCTGATTGGAGATAGAGAACAATACAACAAGCTGAAAAATGAAATGGACCCGATAACAAGCTTCACACTGGATATATGGTACAAAGTTATTAAAAAATCCAAACTACAAAAAGGTATTAATACTTTTAAATGGATTGCATATGACACCAGTTTCAAACCTGCTCAACAGGAGCTGGGATTTAAACAATGGCTATCAAAAGGAATCACAACATGGAAAGTTTTAGAAAAGGAGGGGACATTTAAGAGTTTTGAAGAGATGAAGGACGAATTTTGCCTTGACAGATGTGACTTTTTTCGATATTTACAAGCGCGAGAATATTACAATAAAGAAATCAGGGGAACTCCTTCCATGGATGAGAGCACAATGATCAAAATGATAAACGTAGCATATAAAGGAAAGTTGATGAGACTCGTATCCAAATTCTACCATTCACTTCTAGAGAATGCTAAGAACTCAACAGAACACATAAAAACTAAATGGGAAACAGAACTGACTACTGAAATATCAAGTAATGACTGGCACCATATGTGGAGGAACCACCAAACAACCACCTGTTCTCAGAAATGGAGGGAGTTCTCATGGAAAAACCTGATCCGTTTTTTTATTACCCCTAGGGTTAAAAGTAAATATTTAAAGCAGCCTCTTCCATATTGGAGAAACTGTGGATCAGTAAATGTTAATCATAGCCATATATTCTGGAAGTGTTCAAAAATAAGTGAGTATTGGAAAATAATAAACACAGAAATAATAAAAATTTTGGGCTATAAGATACCGTTGGATGTCAATATACTGTACCTGTGCAATTTTTCAGTTGAGTCTGTACACTGTAAAGATAAGTACCTGTTGAAAATGTGAACGGTGGCTTGTAAAAAAACTATAACAAGGAAGTGGTACCAAGCTGATCCTCCAACGACGGAGCAATGGATCCAGACTGTTGAGCAGATCCAGTTAATGGAAAATTTGACTCACATGCTGAGATTACAAAGATCCCAGTTTGAGGAGAAATGGGAGAAATGGACAATATATAAGAACAGCGACAATGTAAATGCAACTGAGTGAGAAGAGACATGTTGACAAAGACACTTGTGACCCTGTGAGTTTTGAAATATTTTCCCCTGTAATTTTATTTAATTATATATATATATATATATATATATATATATTTTCTTGTTGTATTTGCTTTGATATGTTTGTTCTTGTGTTCTTGCAATTGTTCAAAAATTAAATAAAAAGAAAGTAAAAAAAAAAAAAAAAGACCCTAAACCAACTGAAATCAATAACTGACGTGCAAGAATATATACATTTTATTGACCAGGCTAAACACAAACAAATTGTCTTTGTTCAGGTCAACTGCAGCAACAAGTGGCTTAGATGTCCACAACAAATAAACCATTGAGGAATTAGCACATTTAATCAATTGAAAATCGAATTAAAAAAATATAGGAAATAACTAATGTGGGAGTAGAAAACACAGACAACTTGTAAACACACAATTAAGTGTCCCGCAGATGGTTACAGTTGTATGGCAGTTTGTACTCAGTCATTGCATTATTTCACGTATATTGCCTAGCCCAAGACTGCAGTTTTAAAGCATTTTTCAAAAAAAACATCACATAGGCAAAAATAAACAATGCTTGGCCTGTGAGTGGGTCAAGATAACAATACAATGACTGATTAATAAGTGTGTGATGCCTGCAGCTGCACCATTGCTTTGAACATAAAAACATGTTCTAATAACTCATGTCTTATATTAAGGGCATTACAAGGATTAGACTTGCCCAATTTCATTGTGTCAGCTTGTCATTTTTTAAAAATGATTCACTGAAGTTTATCCATGCATGGGGTACTTCAGTAACTGCTATGGAATTTGCTTGATTGAGATAAACAGCAAGCCTTGATTCAGTCAATGAATACCTCCTTTTGACTTTATACAGAGTACACTTCTTCAAGATATTTGGGGTGAGTAATTTTATGATTCAATTATTTATGACACATTAGGGATGTCAAAATAGTTTAAATGCATAATATTTGTCTCCATAGAATAAAACACAGAAAATCACTATTGACCAGATTGTGAAAAAAGTGCAAGACGTGCACAGGAGTGTTCCATTTGAAGACACGTCTGGCCAAAAAGAAGGATTTGGGGCTCATGTGTGCACTGGACTTGGCATTCCCAATACAATCAACAATCGTTTACGATTTTTCAGGGCGCATCAATCCCACCAGATTTAACTATTAAGTAGAACTTTGATAGGTAAAGTTTGGAGCTCTTTTCATCTTCTTCTAGCAGCAGGCAGCCACGTCTTCCCATCTTGTGCTTGAAGGCAGACAACATTCACCGCAGCAGCTACTTTTGAGGATATGACACATTCATTTTACTTGCTTATCACAGTGTATAATTTGGAGGATATATTTCATTAATCGCTTTTATGTCATGCTTTATAAAGATTACATTCTTTTGTGTCAAAGCTCCATTGAGTATTTTCACCTTCCTCTGTGCAGCCTTGTGTCAGGAGTCACACACCTCGCTCCAGCACCGGATCCTCTCTGACACTCCTGCAGGCAATCAGCTAATTGATTGCCTTGCATTCTTAAACCCTGCAGTGAGGAGGGTCCGGGGCCAGAGGATTGTCTTGGTCTTCAGTCCGTGTGGTTAGTCTCCTGTTGGCTGCTGCCGCAGGTGAGTCGGTGTTGTCCTCCCCGGGGAGTGAGTGTCCTCCCCGGGGTGGTTCCCGTTTCTGTTCCGACGCCAGAGATCCAAGAAGTCCCCCCCGGGTCCCGTCCCGGTTCCAAGAAGTCCCCCCCCGGGTCCCGTCCCGGTTCCAAGAAGTCCCCCCCAGGTCCCGTCCCGGTTCCAAGAAGTCCCCCCCGGGTCCCGTCCCGGTTCCAAGAAGTCCCCCCCGGGTCCCGTCCCGGTTCCAAGAAGTCCCCCCAGAGATTTCCCCGGGCCCCGTCCCGGTTCCAAGAAGTCCCCCCCGGGTCCCGTCCCGGTTCCAAGAAGTCCCCCCCCGGGTCCCGTCCCGGTTCCAAGAGGCCCCCCCAGAGATTTCCCCGGGTCCCGTCCCGGTTCCAAGAGGCCCCCCAGAGATTTCCCCGGGTCCCGTCTCTGTTCCAGCTCCCCTTTTCCTCCCTGCACAATAAAACTTTGACGTTTGCAAACAGTTCTCTGCTTTGAGGTCTGCTTCTGGGTTCAGGCTCCACGCGCCGGCCCCCCAGCCGTGACACCTTTGCTTGTCCAGCAGCAATCACCTCCAGCACCGTCCTCTGAGGAGCCTTCCAGTGATGAAGAAGAGACACAGGGCGGACCACCAGACCAAGTAAGTTATTGCAGTGTGTGACACACGTCTTCTGTGGACACAGTTAAAACTTGCTTTATTTCGGGCATTTTGTGGCGTATAATAATGTAAAACTCTCAGGGTAAAATTTAAATGTTCTTATTTTCTTTGGTGGATGACAGTAAATTAATTCTTATGACACAATACACACATCATTTATAAAATTATGAAAAATAACATTGACAAACACTAAATCTAAAATGATGCCAAAAAAATCTACCAAACATTTTATGATATGAATGAATATCAAGAGGCAAAAATTAAACGGCAGGTTTATCAGTCAGTGTTATACTGTACGAGTCCACAATAAAAGGACCAAGATTAAAAATCTTGTTCCTTATACTCATCGAGTTGATTGAATGTACAAAGGTATGATTCAGGCAGAATTCAAACCAGCAAACAACTTTTCAATAAAACATTTTTTATAGATATTTGTGTATTTGGTTTTTACTCCTACTCTAAATAAACTACCGTATTTTCTGCACTATAAGGCACCGGTTTTTAAGGCACACCTACATTGATTGACATAATTTACAACTTTGTTCATATATAAGGCACACCACATTATAAGGCGCATGGAATAGACCAGTGGTCATAACCTTTATAGCTCAAAGCCATTAGGTTACATTTTCCACTGATTCTAACACCCAGAGAGCTGCACACACTTTATTTTGATAGTCCTACCTGCAGCCTATGCCAGGAGGACACTACACACAAAACCTTCTTCACTGCTGGTTGACAACTTACAACTACCGGTAATAAACTAAACTACATGAACTAAGCAACAAAAACACAACACAACACAATTATTACCGACACCACAAACCAAATAGAACCCCCAATAATTGCATTTAAAACACCACAAACAGAAACTCCCATAATTCATTGCAGCCATCGGCTGCACTGAGGAGCTCAGGATGAATTTTAATGTACAAATAAACAAAGCCTACACTGCCTACTTCTCCTCCATGATGTCTTACCACAGCAATGTAATCTTGCTGACTTGTGACTGTGCTTTAAATTGGAAACAATTAAACAGACTCGTATCGCAATTCAAGTAGTGCAGGGCTAAACCGGAAGTGTGACTACGCGCACGTAAACTTCTGGAATAAGAGTCAATTGCTACACATTACTAAAATGGAAGATATCTGTGGGAGATCTGGATTGTTAGAACCATGAGTGTGATGGTGTGTCTTTAATGTCCTGTAGTTGTTGTGTAATTCATTACAATTTGCCGTCACTCTCAACAAGTCTGCAATTATCCTCCCGGAATTGTCGGCGCTCCACAGCGCAGCGCAGCGCTTTTACTCTGAAAGGTACAGGAAGCTCCCAGCTTCAGACACCAGTTGAGCCGTGGAGCTGCGGCTCCGGCTGTCATGACCTGCAGCCGCAATTCTACGTTCTTCATGCCATTATTGTTGTGTAATGACGTTATATCGCTGCGTTGTTCACAACCCGCCTACATTTTACCACTCTTTGTAGCGGGACTGCGCTCTGGGTGGCTTTGCCTCCTTACGTCCCTCTCTGGGTGGCCTTGCCTCTTTACGTCCCTCTCTGGGTGGCCTTGCCTCCTTACGTCCCTCTCTGCGTGGCTTTGCCTCCTTACGTCCCTCTCTGGGTGGCTTTGCCTCCTTACGTCCCTCTCTGGGTGGCCTTGCCTCCTTACGTCCCTCTCTGCGTGGCCTTGCCTCCTTACGTCCCTCTCTGCGTGGCCTTGCCTCCTTACGTCCCTCTCTGGGTGGCCTTGCCTCCTTACGTCCCTCTCTGGGTGGCCTTGCCTCCTTACGTCCCTCTCTGGGTGGCCTTGCCTCCTTACGTCCCTCCGGGATGAGCTGCAGTGGGACAGAGTGGAGGAACCAAAGAGCCGCGGGTTGCCGACCCCTGGAATAGACGCTACAGTAGAGGCTGGGGTTACGTTATGCATCCACTAGATGGAGCTGCGCTAAAGGGAATGTCAACAAAACAGTCAGATAGGTCAGTCAAACTTTATTACAAACCAGCGTTCGGACAACTCCGTTCACGCCCAACACGTAAAAAACAGTCTGATAGTGTTACGGTAAATCAAACATTAGTGCAATAACAATATAGTAACAGTCGAAATAGTGCAAAGCAATAACAATTTATCCATAAATCAACGTTGCTCAAGCGTTAACGTCACACAACACAACACACAAAATAAACATGTAAAGCTCACTTTATAAAGTTATTCCTCATTCACGAATCCCTCGAATTCTTCTCCTTCAGTGTCCGAATTAAACAGTTGGGCGAATACGGCATCCAACACGCCGGCTCTGTCTCGTCAAAGTCGTCATTAATCGAGTCAGTGTCGCTGCTGTTGTCTGGCAGTTCAGTGACAATTACTGCCTTCTTGAAAGCTCGGACCACAGTTGAGACTGATGTATCAGCCCAGGCATTTACCATCCACTGGCAGATGGTGGCGTATGTTGTCCGGCGCCGTCTCCCCGTCTTGGTGAACGTGTGTTCGCCTTCTGTCATCCACTGTTCCCACGCAGTTCGCAGTCGAGCTTTGAATGCCCTGTTGACACCAACATCTAGCGGCTGGAGTTCTTTTGTCAATCCGCCCGGAATGACGGCGAGTGTTGAATTAGTGCGCTTCACTTGTTTTTTGACACCATCTGTGATATGGGAGCGCGTGGAGTCGTAGATCAACAGGGACGGATCTGTGTGAAAAAAGCCACCTGGTCTCTTCACGTAAATGTCTCTCAACCACTCGCTCATCTTTTCTTCATCCATCCATCCCTTCGAGTTCGCTTTGATGACGACGCCGTCTGGAAAGTTTTCTTTTGGCAAGGTCTTCCTCTTGAAAATAACCATGGGTGGAAGTTTCTGGCCATTAGCCTGGCAAGCGAGAACCACAGTGAAGGACGACTTCTCGTTCCCTGTGGTGCCAATATTTACCGTACGTGCTCCCGTTTTCTCCACAGTGCGGTTCACAGGAATATCAAAGGTGAGTGGAACCTCGTCCATGTTGATGATGTGCTCTGGCCGGATCTTTTTTTCAGTAACCTTGTTTTTGCAATATGCGCGGAAAGTGGCCAGCTTTTCTTGGTAGTCTGTTGGCAGTTGCTGTGAAACAGTAGTTCGTGTGCGGATGGAGAGATTACGTCTTTTCATAAACCGAAAGCACCAAGAAGGACCGCCTTTAAATTCATTAATGTTAAGTTCGCTTGCTAGCTCCGTTGCCTTCATTCGAACAGTGACTGTACTGACACTCCGACTTGCTGCTCTCTGTTCAACAATCCACTGTTCGAGTCTGTCCTCTAACTGTGGCCATCTTGCTTTGTTCCCTCGGAAACTCTGTTTGTTCTTCTTTACCTGGCGCAGGTCATCTTCTTGTTTCCTCCACTTCCGCACCATTGACTCATTAATGTTGAATTCCCTGGCTGCTGCTCTATTACCATGTTCGACTGCGTGACTGATCGCCTTGAGTTTAAACTCTGCATTGTAAGCGTGTCTCTTAATAGGGGCCATTTTGGGGTCTGTACATGCGCAGTCATATATCACAGCATGCACCGCGCGCTTCTTCTTCTACGGGGAAAATGAAGTCGGCGGCTGCTTACCGTCCAGAGGTGGTCGCTGCAAGGCATGATGGGAATTCATGTTTTGTGTTGTTGGAGGTTATTGTGGGTTGTTGTTGGGCTTGGTGTTGTGTTGATTGTGTTTATGTGTTTTTGTTCCCCAGTTTAGGGAGTCATTATTTCATCTAGTTTATTTTGGTTTGTTAGAATGTTGGTGTGCAACCATGAGTGATGAAGGTGTTGTGTGGAGTGTCGTCCGCTCTGAAGATCCGGTTGAGAAGTTAGAGTTGTCAAAATAAAAGCTTCTGGTTGTTCAGCTGTCAAATAGCAGTCTTGAGTAGAGCAATTCTTCCATATATAAGGTGCACTGGGTTATAAGGCGCACTGGCAGCTTTTGAGAAAATTTGAGGTATTTAGGTGCCTTATAGTGCGGAAAATACGGTAAATGAAAATAAAAAATCAAAACAAGGGCATCATGTTAATAATGTGTATAATGACAAATTAAAGATATACTTTGCTCTATAAAGTTAATCTTGTCTTTACTAAGTCAGATTCAGACAACCTTTATTGATCCCAAAGGGGGAATAGCTTGATTAACAGTTGTTTGCATTCAGTGTTAAAGTAGAACTACAAAATAAGCCTCAGTAATGAACATTTAAAAAGTTATATTTTATATAATGTTGTATTATGTGCACAAGCATGTTACAATACATGTATTTTATTTTTATTGTGAAATTATATTCCTACCTTTCAAAGAAGTCGCTATATTATGTGTCAATCATCACACAAGTATGAAAAATAAGCTTTATAATCACATTACACAAGAATACTGATTATGCACAGTATGTATGTATGTCAAATATTTCTGTTATGAATAGCAATGTACAAATCAGTGACATTGTGAATTTTCATTTTAGATGACACCTGATGAAGATGGATTTGTCAGAATCAAAGTCCCTACCGAAAAAACCTTCTTTATTGACCAGAAAGACAGGTCAATAATATTGAACCAACGCAAACAAAGGTCATTCACAGGGCTGGAATGGACCAATATCATCTCTGAAGGACTCAGGTCTATCCACCCATACTGCTCCTTCGCCTTCAAGAGACATAGACTGAAAACATTAGGACCTGTCAGGCCCACTGCTGCATTCTGGTGCCTTGGCTACTGTAGATTTGAAGACTGCCCGGTCACTGTTACTGTCACTGTCGACAGTGAACGGGACTTAAAAGCAGAAGTACACTTTCAAGGCCAGGAGAGTGTTCATAACCGCACTGAATTAAAACGGAGGCCTATACGTGCAGACAAAAGAGTGAAGCTTGGCAAAATTCTTAAATATCAGCGCCCAAGAGCACTCTACCTTCAAAAAATATCTAAAGTGGATAATGAAAGGATTTTGTCTGGCTGCAGGGACGACGTTCCTTCACCTCAGGTTCTCAGGAACGTTGCACTGGAAGAAAGAAGAAAAAGTCGTCATCACAATAACGAAATGTTGAGCCTGCAGATAATGCTTGACAAAAAGTCAAAATGTGATGATGACGTACTCCAAAAAGTGTTCCTACAGCCGAAAGGAGTTCTCCTCTGGTCTTTAAGAAGCATCGAGGTATATCAAGAGCGATGCCAGGAAGACATTGTATACCTCGATGCAACAGGCAGCATAAAGAAAACCTTTCTATGTGTATGAACTTGTGGTCCGGAATCCTAAAAAAAGGCTGGTCTCCCCTGCCCGTGGCCACATACCTCACCTGTGACCATACAACTGCATCTGTGCTCTATTTTTTAGAGGCTTTTCAAACAGATGTGGCCAGATGCTTTGGCACCAAAGGGTTGCGGCAACCCATGATGCTCATGTGTGATGGGTCAATGGTGCTCATGAAAGCCATTTGTCTTTCATTTGCTAAGAAGAATCTTAATGACCCCATCGACCATTACTACGAACTCACAAGTGGCACCACAACCAAAGAGGACTTTCAGGTTCCTGTCCTTCATCGCTGCTTGAGCCACATAATGAAAAATGCGAAGGACATCTGCAGAAAGTAGTAAGTATCATTTGTACAACTATTTTATTTGCCTATAGAAAGAAACAAAATTGACCTTGAAGGGACCTGTTTCTCCTAATTAACTACTGCGCATTTAGGCTTTTATACCAGACATTAATCCAACATTTTTTTTCCTCTTGCAGTGCACAGAAACATTAGCATCTGGCCATGCACGTCATGGGCTCCTCACAACAGCAAGCAGTTTGGTAGAGCTCGATGACATGGTTGAAAGTGCTACTGTGGTGTTTTCCAGTCCGTCCAGTAGCAAACAAGTGGCAAAACATCATGAAACCCTGCAGTCCTTGATGCTGCAGAAAGGGGTACACATTGATGAAACTCCAAAGTCCAACTACACCTCTGAGGACTTAACGGTAAACAACAACACACTGTACCGGAACCCCTACATTTACATGTTTACTTGCACAGCACAAAAATAACAACAGAAATGATATCACTGTAGTAACCGAATGACTAGAAATATGAGACTAAGCTGCAGGTCTGCATACATGTCATGTGAATTGTTTTCAGGAGCTGGTCAATGTGAAAAGTTCTACATAGAAAGATCTTAGATTGTCTTTACAATTGTATTATGATAAAGAGAATATATCCCACTTTGGCCAGTGTGTTGTCGACCATGTGTATGTCAATTTAACATTTACACACTCATCGGTATTAACTGTGAATTCTAGGAGATCAAAGGCAGCAACAACTTTGGGAAGCGATATTCAGCTATCGTTTCCAGGGTTACCCTGGACATCAGTGGAACGCCCAACCTGTATTACTGCAGGGACTTCATGGCTCACATCACAAAGTACCTCCTTCCATACTCCGGGTTATGGAGTGGGATAATGCTTGGTCAGTAATAGATAATAAAGCAAATCATTTCTTACTTGATTGATAAAAAAGTTCTCCAAATCGTTGTGCCTATAAATAAACAAAAACATACTTATATTCCTTCACAAAGGTGACTTGGGACGTCATGGGAAAGGTGTATGAAGATTACAGCAAAAAATACAAACTCCTGAGACACCTCCCAAGACAAGTACATTTTAAAGATTATCAAATACATTTCTTCTCAATTTTGGTTTAAAATTCATGACTTGATTTACAAGTAATGGCTGTTGTTTTGTGATTGTGTTACAGAACACTACAGAGGACAACAAAACACAGGGGATAATGGAAAAAAGTCAGTGGGACCTGAAGCACATCCGCTTCAGGTCCAGCCGGCTAACTGGATGATTTTGTAGTCCAATATCAAACAAGTCATACAGGACTCCTGAAGGAATATGAGGACTCTAAACGAGTACTTCGAAAAAGGGTGAGCTCATTTTCTAAGGATCATACTTAAGATAAGCAGTAATGGGTATGTGTCAAATGTATTCTGAGTTGTAGGCTCATTTTGTGCAATATATCTATTGCTTTTTAAAATAACCAGTACAATTCTTGATGTCTGGTAAACTTTGTCCTTATGTTTTTTTTTTTTTTTTTTCAAACACATAATACACTATGCAGTGAAATATGTGTTTCAAATGTGCTGGTCAATTGCCTGCAAATTGATTGTAAATTCAGGTCAGTCAGTTTTGGGAACTAAACATAATCCTTATTTTGGGCTTGTTTACATAAATTGATTACCATATTTTCTGCAATATACGGCACACCTAAACACCTCAAATTTTTTCAAAAGCTGACGGAGCACCTTATAACCCAGTGTGCCTTGTATATTGTGGCGAGCACTGTGGAAGAATTGCTCTTGTTGAGTCTGCTACTTGTCAGCTGAACAACCAGAAGCTTTTATTTTGACAACTCTAACTTCTCAACTGGCTCTTCAGAGGACCACACTCCACACAACACATTCATCACTCATGGTTGCACACCAACATTCTAACAAACCAAAATAAACTAGATGAAATAATTACTCCCTAAACTGGGGAACAAAAACACATAAACACAATCAACACAACACCAAGCCCAACAACACAAAACATGAATTTGTCGCTGCAAGGCATGATGGGACATCCTGAGCTCCTCAGTGCAGCCGATAGAAACTCCCATAATTCATTGCAGCTGTTTGTGGTGTTTTAAATGCAATTATTGGGGGTTCTATTTGGTTTGTGGTGTCGGTCATAATTGTGTTGTGTTGTGTTTTTGTTGCTTAGTTCATGTAGTTTAGTTTATTAGCGGTAGTTGTAAGTTGTCAACCAGCAGTGAAGAAGGTTTTGTGTGTAGTGTCCTCCTGGCATAGGCTGCAGGTAGGACTATCAAAATAAAGTGTGTGCACCTCTCTGGGTGTTAGAATCAGTGGAAAATGTAACCTAATGACTTTGAGCTATAAAGGCTGCTGACCACTGGTCTATTCCATGTACCTTATAATGTGGTGTGCCTTATATATGAATGAAGTTGTAAATTATGTCAATCAATGGAGGTGTGCCTTATAGTGCGGTACATTAACTATGAAACTCTGCACAAAGCACTTAACACTGAAATTAATACTAAAGCAACACAAAACATGTTATATGAAAAACAAATGTGGTTAATTTAATTGTCAGTGCTGCACTGAAGTGTATAACATCTGCCAAATAAACGTAGGTTCATCATTAAAAAAATTCCAACCTACACATTAAAAAATACTTTCAGTTAAGTGTGATTTGACGAGGTACAGGATATTGAGTTCATCCATGATGTGTAGCATGTCTCTCTCTCGATACCTGATCAATGCCTGCTGTGAAATGTAATTTATTATAAATGACTGCTTCTATTAGTACTTCTTTTATCTTTTTACAGACATTCCACGTTGAAGTTGAAAAATGGAAGCAGCGGCCAGAGAGAAAGAGGGGGAGATATACAACAGCCATCACAAAGGCATTTCCTTTTAGAACTGCAACAGAAGAGGTGAAGTAAATATGTATCAGTGAGCTATATGGTCTTATTCAAGAGTGATGGGAGGAGGGATTTTGAGATTTCCCAGTGGTTCGGACAGACAGTTGCAGTAATGCGTCACCAAGGTTGGCCGAAGTTAGCCTTCTACGCAGGGTGGCGGGCGTCACTCTTCATGACAGGGTGAGGAGCTCAGCCATCAGGGAAAGACTCAAAGTCGGGCTGCTGCTCCTCCACATTGAGGAGCCAGTTGAGGTGTAAGTGTCCAGAGATCAGATAGATTAGATGTGGCTGGGGGGGGGGACTGATTTGCATGATAGAGAAGAGACTGTTGCCTGCCGGTGTCTGGCACATGTTCTGCTTCACTTGCATAACAATTGGTGACAAGCTGAGCTGTTCACGCCTGCCATTTCACTGGAAGAAATAACTGCCAAAAAGCAAGGCGCTGGACTTTGCATTTAGAGGTTTACCAGGCAAGTCCAACTGACTGTGCGGAGGCCCCGAGGTCGGCCCAGGACTCGCTGAAGAGATTTTATCTCTTGCTTGGCCTGGGAGTGGCTCAGGGTCTCCTCAGAAGAACTGGAGGATGATGGAGGGGACAGGGATGTCTGGGCTTCTCCGCTCTCTATACTGCCACCAAGATCCCAAATGGATTAAGAAAATGATGAATAGATGGATGGATGATGGTTGGATAGATAATACATGTGAAGTCATCAAGACTTGAATGACCCCTTGCCCAATATTGTCTATAAATAATGATAATTATTCCTACTTTTCTCACCACAGGTTCCACAGCGTGATTCCACAGGCTTGGTTGAATCAGTAACCATGGACATGAGCTGTCACGTCTGGGCGCCGGCGTGTGGCGCTAGAACCCAAAAGCAGACCTCAAGCAGAAAATAGATGGAAAATTCAATGTTTATTGAGGGAACAGGGAAAGGGGAGCTGGAACGGTGACGGGACCCGGGGAATCTCAGGGGGGGCCTCTTGGAACCGGGACGAGACCTGGGGGAATCTCAGGGGGGGCCTCTTGGAACCGGGACGGGACCCGGGGGAATCTCAGGGGGGCCTCTTGGAACCGGGACGGGACCCGGGGGAATCTCTCCACACGGAGTGAAGACTAGCAATCCTCTGGCACCGGACCCTCCTCACTGCAGGGCTTAAGACTGCTTGACAATCAATTATCTGATTGCCTGCAGGAGTGCCAGAGAGGATCCGGTGCTGGAGCGAGGTGTGTGACTCCTGACATGAGCGCTGACAAGCCAAGTCCTGTGGACAGTCACAAGGCTGCAGAGGACGTGCCTGAGACCATTCCTCATTTAGAGCCGGACCAACGTCAAGAAAAGAGGCTTTCTTTTGAGTCTGAACAACAGGTATACTCACAATTTACTGCACAATTATAATTAATACTACAGGTATCATAAGTGGATCCAGTGTAACCTAAATAAAAAAAAAAAAAACCCGAAGGGACAGGGTGGAAATCTTTTTTTGGTCTGACAATGAGTTTTGTTTGTTTGCTGTGACCTGCAGCTCACCTCTTTGTGGAAAAAGAAGGCCAGTGAAGTTGTGGTTGCCTCCATTCCCTCGCAGACAAAAGGAAATTCCTTTGTAATCCGTCACAGTGAGCTCCTCGCACTGAAACCTCACCTGTGGCTGGTTGGCGAGGTGGGATATGTATTAAACTCTTTTAATATGTGATAGTTTTTGGTATTGTGACATCATCTGAAGATATTATTCCAAATAGGAAATGCATAAGAGAAAATTGTTTGTGCATCAGGAGCAATAGGAGACACTCTACCACACATTTTAATGTCTGATAAAAATAGTGGTGTGTCCAACATCTAGGTTTTAGAAATATTACGCAAAATCTCCATACTGAGCCATTACACAGCAGGTGTAATACTGTTTGGTGAGCGACAGCAGGTGGCCGCCATACATTGGCAAAGGTCATAACAGTGGTTGGATTTTGTGCAGTTGTTTGTGTTGGGGGTGTGAATCATATCTAATGCATATTAAAAAGAAATAAGAATTACATTAAACAGTGATTGTATGCAGTTGACCACCATTTTAATAATTGTTTTTGTAGTAGGTCAACTTTGAAAAATACCTGGCCATTGTTTCCTTTGTGAACATAAAAAATGTCCATTGGAAGCTGCTGGTAAGTATGTGATTTATTTCTGTAAACTTACTTAGAATGTCTTTGATTTTGTAAGAAACTTGATGCGTACTTGTTTTTCATTTTCAGTACATAAATAGAGTGACCCAAACTGTATATCTTGTGGACCCTTCACAAAACTCAAAGGAGGAGGCCGACTCCAACTTTGCAGCCAAAAAACTCAGGTATCTATTATTAAGTACACAGTAAAATTACAAGAGTAAAATTTACTCAAATTGAAGAAATTTTAACTCTATTTTGGATAACATTTGGTCCCTCTCTAAAAATAGTTGAGTTAACTCTTTCAATAGTTGATTAATCAGTCATTTCTCTTCAATTTAGAGTAAAAATTCTACTCTTTAATAGTACAATTCACTCTATAGAGAGACAAGTTCAATTGACTCTCACTCTATTTTTACTCCTACTAGAGGAAGTACAAATTTACTCCACAGCAATTTACTCCCTTAAAAGAGTTAACATTCCTCAATTTTGAGTAACTGTTCCTCCGTAAGGAGTCCATTTTAGAAATACCACAATTCAATATTAAGCTTGTACAATTGTTAAAAATGACAAAAGATCAATTGTTCCACAGGTCCTTTTATTTGTATAAACATATTTATACAAAAAGCATTACATGAAAAAATAAGGGATTATAAACAAATCTGAATCAAGACCACATGACATTAGAATATCAAAAGACTTGTGGTGCAAAAGGTCTTTAAGTGCCAAAACATTGGGTGCTTCTCTGGTGTGCATAACCTTGAAAGCATGGACATGTTCCTCTAAATAGAGAGTTTTCATAGCAGTCGTTACAAAAAGAACACACTCATTTTGTAAAACAATATTCTGGATTACATGAAACACAGGCATCTCATTCTCCACTCCTATGCAAACAGCCAGCCCAGAAGTAATTGTGTTTTCCTTCGTAGCGCATGCACCAGCTATGTATCAAAGGGCCAAGTTTCTGCATCGACGTTGGGTAGTGGATTAAGAATTGATGTTTGGGCAGTAATTTCTTGTGGGGATATAAATACTTGAATAGACTGTGGTGTTCAGAAATCAGATGCTTCAAATATATAGTTATGCTACTTGATATGGCTGGAGACAAAACTATGCTGACTATTTGAAGCAGTAAAATGAATAGATACCAGTTTTGGTCACTTGAACAAACAAGATCCCCGAATATAATCGGGAGGTGGCGCAGCAAACACCAGCTTTGTGTAGCATTAAGGCTTAAGTCATTAGAACCCTCAACTAAATTAACACCTGGAGGTTTGTTGCACTGTTCCAAGCAACCATAATTAAAACTCTGAATTCGTCTGTGTATTTCTGCCGGTGTTGTGTAATTGTTACCCAAGTGTTGCAGAAGGAGCTTCATCTCAAATTGGGCAACCCCTTCAAATATGTCGTGCATGATATCGACTGAAAAATTTGTCGCCGTATGAAAATATTGCAAGGAATTTAAAAGGCACGACTTTTTCACACCCATAACATAAGGAAGATGAGGGTTACTCTTGATAACTTCACAATGTTCTGCGTGAAGTTCTTTGGTTCGAAGTGAGATCTTACTGCTATCTTCACTGAACTCTGTTTGAAAATCTTCCTTCTCCAGTAGGCAAAAACGACAACAATAACGAGCACTGAACGATTCTACAAAACCAAATAAAGAATGGATGCCAAGGTTGTCTCCTGTAACTTGAATGATGGTTCCGTAAACAGCGTGATCAAAAAGGGGAATCTGAACTCCTTCAGTTTCAAGACGAGATATATCCTTGACCAGTGGCTCAAGGATCTTATCAAATCCATACGTTTTGATGTCTTGTGCGTGAAATAACGAAACCAAATGGATGCCAAGTAAATTTGAGTTATATTTTGGAGAAATATTTCTCAACGTAAAATAGATGGCTCCTAACTTGTGTATCCCACGCTTGGTTTGAACTCAAACTCATCAAAAAAGAGCTGGATCTGAAACGCATGCTTTTGCTTCAAGAAAAGGGCATGACTTTTAAAGAATTCTCCATCCTGTATATCATAGAGAAACATTTCTTTCTTTTCCCAATCTCTACTTAAAAAGTCATTAATATTAGGATGCTTACAAATGAACCGCAACGTCTCAAGAATGGGAATATATGTAAACTTATCTCGGACAACAACTTGAGAAGATGACCCAGTTGTCGTATTACGTCTGGTAGCAAACCTTGTCCCAAGGACATATTCGATTGGATCAATTTTCCCCCATTGCTCAGAAAAGTACTGCGTTCTCTTGCTTTCAGAGTTAAATGCCAAAAATGGATTTTCTATTTTTTGGAATGACTGATCAATTTTAGATTCCACAACACTTTTCATTGGTTCCTGTAAAGATAAACCGTTTTTCACTGACACTAGAGTTTCGTTTTGTATGTCATCAATAACCTCCCCAACAGACTTGACAACATTATTAATGGTGGTCTCTGCTACCCCAGCAACTTTCAGTTCTGCAACAATTGTCGCACAACTTTTTACGATATTTTTTTGAAGGAGTTCAGATTCACAAGCTACATTTTCATGTGGTAAAAGGTCTACATCCCCAACTGAAACAGCACTGGCTGAAGATGAACTTTCATTAACACTTGAACTGTCACGCAAAGAACACTTAGTGAGATGCTTTCGTAATCCAGAAAAACTATTATATACATGTGCGCAACCCCTTTGAGCACATTTTAACCTGAGACTTTTTCCGGGACAAAGACCATGAACCAACTTAAAGTGCTTAATCAAGGCATTGACACTTGCATGACATCTTGCACAAATGAAGCAGATCATAGGAGTTTACTTCAGCATCCTGGCCCTCAACTCTGCAACTCTAGGATTTACCTTGGTGTTTTCCACATCTATGTCATAGACAGTGGTTTGCAGAAAGATGTACACATTGGTCAATTCCTGACAGTATCTTGTGCCAAAGACGAAATGTGCTTTGAAAAGTTCATCAACACAAGCCAATGACGTTGAGGTCTTACAGGGTAGAGCATGTTTGTCGATCACGATGTAGTAAAACTCGATCATGCTCTTCTTGGCACCAACAGCAAGCAGGTATGGCTGGAGACTCCCAGAGATGTTGTCCAGGTGTCCTTGGATGCTGGTCCCAGTCTGTGGTTCAATAAGGAGGCATGGTCATTTATTATGTTTTGGATTCTTACAAAATTACAATAAGAGTAAAAAGAAGAGGGCACACTAGGCATAACACTTATTAGTGCATACGCTGTAAAGCACTCTGAAGACAACGCCGAAACACGTAAATGCAAATAAGGTCTGTGTTATGCAACGTGTGTGGCCACCTTTTGTTAGTTATTATAAGCGTTACCCAATGGCCCAGCACTATTAGCATAATAAAAGAGGAAGTATTTTCCAACCCTTTTTGTTCCACACAAAGCTCACCTTCATGAATTTTACAAGACTGTCGCATGCTTGTCTGGCTGAGATTTTCCCTGGTCTTTTTTGGCCTTGGCCTGAAGGTGGCAGAAGGTGAACCAGCAACAGCATTGATGACATGTCACTGTCCCCGCCTGGGGAAAATATAACAAAAACAGAACAGTTAAGCATTTCATATTGATTCAGATTTAAAGACAGAGCTGCAGACGGATTATCCATAACCAATAAAGCCTGCAAAAGGATCAATGACATGAGTTTTGAGTAGGAAACTATCTCTCTCAAGGCAACGTGTTGATATGTACATATAACTTCAGTAACTTTGCGAGTGGCAAAATGTGCCTTAATGCACAATAAAATGGCTATCCCCATTCCATCTAGAATAGTCGAAGGAGAAGACATTACCATGATCTACGTCAGTGGCTTCAGCATTTCGGATGAGGTCTTGTACATCTCCAGTAAGCCCACGACACTGAGTAACAACCTTTGCTTGAAAGTTGGTGGTCCACTTCTCCAACATCTTTGCAGAGGCTGCGTCACCAAAAAGACTCCTGAAATCTTGATCAATCTACAAGACATAGCAAAGACATTTAGTGTAAGTCCCACAGCAGATGGTCAAAGTAGCTACAGAGATCATTACTGAAGTCTGATCAGGTTCGGCAGATAGCAATCAAAACATGTAAAAGTAAACAAAGATACATTTACATTCTGTCTGACATAACAAACTACACAAAACATTACTTTGTAGTTCTTGTTTTTTTTTTTAAACAGTATTACTCACCAAACCTGGAATGTCCAAGAAACGAGGAAAAACAGACAGGATGTCGGCTGAGTTCTCAGGATCGTGCAGCAACTTCTGACGATAGGCCAGGGTTAGCCTCATTTTCTCCTTCACTACAACTTCATCCGTAGAATGCTTCATCAGGGCAATTGCTTCTTGACACTGCTGTTCGTCCCACTGGATGTCTTCTTTCAATGGATCCCTGTGTGAAGTTGGCCCACCTAAAGGTTTGGGACAACATGCCAGTTTAATGCTCAAAAGAAAACCTAGACCAAATAAATGAGTGGTCAAGTTCCAAATTAATCACTGGCCTGTTTGAAGTTGCCGTGACCGTTTCATTCGCCCCTCGGACACCTCTTTCTGCAGAGTTTTGATTCTCCAAGCCAAATACCCACTTCCATCTTCAGCATTATAAAAATGTTCCTTTGAAAATAAGGGAAAAACATGTAAATATAAATTCTCACCCATAAATACGTGACTGATTTGAAACCATTTCACCAGAAAAGCAGCAGTAACTTACATAGCCAAGCTTGCTCCGGGGCTCAGCCAAGTAAGGAAAAAGGCAGATGATTCCTTTGGCGTATTCCTCCTTCAATCTCCTAGGGGGGCTTGTGCTATACACACAAATCAAACTACCATCCTGTCCAAAATACAACTAAGATTAATTTAATATCGGTCTTGTGATTTTATGAAAAAAACGTACCCATGCTCATTTGTCAGATGTGCAACTACTATCTTCACGAGGTCACGTCTTCTGACATCTGACAATGTTTTTGTGCGAGCATACTCATGTGTGATCTTATCACCTCCAGGGCTACTCTTGAGGATGTCCTCAATCATCTTGGGAGAGGTGATTGACAATTGACAGTACACAGAGAACACAGATTAACAAGAGCATATATATGGTTGCAACAAAGTTACAAAAAGGACATGAACAATCTATTGATCTTACTCGACCCAGACGGCGATCCTCTTCATGTGTTTCTTCTGAGGGATTTCTGATCACTATTGCTGTGTCATCAGATCCTGATGAAGGCTGACCATCTCCAAGTGTACCAGAACTGAAGGAAGCCTCACCATCGCCAATCGTACTAGAACTGAAGGAATCTACAAAATAATGTTTCATGGGACACAAATTGTTTACAGCATGAGCTGCACAGCTTAGAAAAGGTTAAATGTGCACGGTATGTCATTGCGGAGATGTTTAAAAGACTTATATCTAGAAGTTAAAAAGTAAAGTTATTTTACCATCAGCACTTGCTGTTGGGATCACAATTTCTAAGACCCCAATATCCTGTTGTTTTAGAATGTATTCGAATGCCTCATCATCGATTTCGGTCCTGGTTTCATCATAGACTTTAATATCCAGGGTGGGTAGACCAAACTTCTTGGCAACTTCAAAATACATTTAAGTCATATTAACACTGACCATGTTATAGCCTACATAAGTAGTGGCAACACACAAAATGCATTGGTAACAATATTTTATAATAAAGGCTGCATATGCAATGTTATGCACTTTCCAAAAAGCCTTCGAATTTAAAAGGTGATGTTAGGAAGAAGTACTTCTTTCTGTCCTTATATTTCACCCTAACAGTTGCCTCCATCCTAAAGGAACAGAAAAAAATTGTGGTTAGTTAGTTGGTTTGATTACTTGTCTTGAACTAATTAATATGAAAAACACATCAACAGTAGGCTAACAGAGATTTGAGAAACTGCAGTCAGAAGAATGCAGGGGTGTGAACGGTTAACCGTGACGTCATTGTCCTCGTGCGCCCGCCGTCTTGTAGGCGCGCGCGCACACACACACACACACACACACACACACACACACACACACACACACACACACACACACACACACACACACACACACACACACACACACACACACACACACACACACACACACACACACACACACACACCTTTGCATGTCATGTGTTTGCCGTCATTATCGCCCTTCATTAATTCCCTGATTAATATATCGCACATGTCCACGTTTATGCAGGTTGAACAGGTGTTATAAAGTTCGGGCTACCTACGAGCGTAGTTCACGTCAACCGGGTAACTTTAATCTTAAGGATATCTTCATCACTCTTCCGTGGCTGTGAGTCGAGCCCCAGCACGGCGCCTCCCTGTGTGTGTGTGTGTGTGTGTGCGCCGATACACACACACTCGCCGAGGGACAGACAGAAATTCGAAGATTTGTTTAAAAACTGTTTTCGTTTATTAATTTTTCCTAAACGGTTATGATTTATATTATGTTTTAAGTAGGAGGACCACAACTGTGTGCCTTCGAACAACGGCTTTATTTAACTGAACTACTTTTCCCAGCATCCATCAGGAGCGTGGGCTTTTTACAAACAGCAAAGACAGGTACACGTCACTGTTGTGACACACCCACATAAACACAGGTCACTGCGGTATGTAACATTTACTCCCCCCCATTTAAACATCAGAACAATGGTCGCAAACCAAGACCCCAAATATACAAAAATAACATTCAGGCCCGAACGGCCAGCTTAACTAAGTAAACCGGGTAGACTGCCGATTTACTGGCATAGCCCTGTGGGTTATTCTGCCACATGACAGGCTATACACTATGATAATATCTCAAAAGTCAGTAACGTAGTCATTGAGGTACAAGGGCCTCTAGCGGGCCCGAAGTGGGCGGGGCCTGTTCTGCAGGGGTTCAGCCTGCACATGTGGTTGAGGGGGTTGTCTCGCCGGAGTCTTCACCCGTATGTCTGGAGGCTCCCAGACCCCATTGGTGTGATGATAATCAGCCGCAGCTTGCTGGGCCGACACAGAAGGTTGCCTCACCCGTCGGAGGCGACTGACATGCCAGCGTGAGCCATCGGTCACACGGAAGGTGGCCGGCCCCAGTTGTGTTGTGATCTGCGTTGGTGCCGACCAGAAAGAGAGCAGCTTGTGAGAACGAGTGGGACGCCGGACTCGGACCCAGTCCAATACAGCGAGGGCAGGTGGTTCCACACGGTGTTTCCTGTCAAACCGCTGCTTCATGGTACGTTGTTGTTGCGCCACTCGGTCGCCTGGTGAGGGCGTTACTGCTGGAGTGTCTCTCAATGGAGGGCGTAGGCAGTCCAAAGGAAGTTGTAGTTCCCGCCCTAGCATCAGTAGGGCTGGAGAGCTGCCGGTGGTAGTGTGGGGTGTGGCTCTGTAGTGCAGTAAGGTGCTCTGCAGTGATGTGGAGAATGACAGGCCGTCTGCCATGTGAGCTCTGAGCCCATTCTTCAGGGTCTGATTGAACCTTTCCACACCTCCATTGGCCTGAGGGTGGTAAAAGGCAGTTTTGATGTGCTTTATCCCCCTCTCTTCTGTAAAAGCTGCAAAGTCGGCTGAGATGAACTGGGGCCCATTATCTGTGGTAATGGCGTCAGGGACACCCCAGCGGGCGAACGAGGAGAGAAAGTTAATGATCACAGCAGTGGTGACAGACCCGGCAGGAAGCACCTCTGGCCATTTGGAGTGAAGGTCGTAGGCCACCAGGAGGAAGCGCTGATGCTGTGGAGTGCCATGAAGTTCACCACATATGTCCACCTGTATGTGGGTCCATGGTGCCTGAGGCCAGGTCACGGGCTGTAAGGGTGGAGGCGGGGGAGGGCCGGTTTTACCACTGGTGAGACAGGCTGCACAGTCTTTGACCAGATCTTCAATGTCCCTGTCGATACCTGGCCACCAGACCAGTCCCCTGCAGCGTTGTTTGACTTTTACAATGCCGAGATGGCCGTCATGGACCATGGCCAGGACTCGTTCTCTCAGAGCGCTTGGGACCACCGTACACAGCCCTCTCGCTACACAGACATCGTTCCAGCAGGAGAAGTCACTTCTGACCCGGTGAAAGGGTGCTAGATCTTCAGGAACCCTGTTGGGCCAGCTGTTACGGATGAAAGTACAGAGCTGGGTGAGAACAGGGTCTTGTGCAGAAGCTGCCTGAAGTTCTTTCAGGGAAACAGCTGCCTCGAGGGGTGCGTGCAGCAAGAGGATCAGTTCTGGTTCTGAGGAGTCCTGGTTGGTGTCAGGTGCAGAAGTGGATGTGGCTCTGGAGAGGAGGTCTGCTACAACATTCTCCCTGCCTGGGGTAAACTGTGTGGAGAAGTTGTATGCTTGTAGCCTCTCAGACCATCGATAGAGGCGCAGCGGTTTGTGGCCCGATCCGCTTGTGACCAGGAGGGCTGTGAGGGCCTGGTGATCGGTCCGTAAGGTGAAATGTCGCCCATACAGGTACATGTGCCACCGCTCACATGCCCAGACGCAGGCCAGTGCCTCTCACTCCCCTACAGAGTACTTCTGCTCAGTTGGAGAAAGCGCCCTTGAAGCGAACGCCACCGGACGCTCAGTCCCTTTGTGGATTTGAGACAGGACGACGCCGACTGCAGTGTTGGAGGCATCGCAGGTCACAAATGTGGGGCTCTCGAGGTCAAAGTGAGCAAGTACAGGTGGGGAGGTGAGTTGGGATTTGAGCCGGCTGACTGCGGCAGAGCATGCAGTAGACCAGGCCCAGGGTGCATCCTGCTTCAGAAGGGCGCGTAGCGGTGCAGTGGTGTCAGAGTACTGGGGAAGGAAGCGCAAGTAATATGCAGTCATCCCAAGAAACGATGATAGCTGCGCCGGGCAGGAGGGTTCGGGCAGGCGCAGGATGGTGTCGACGTTTGAATACAGCAGGCTCAGGCCTTCAGCGGTCAGACGAAACCCCACAAACTCAATAACAGGAGCTGCAAAGATGCACCTCTTACCATTCAGTGTGAGGTTGTGACCGGCGAGCACATCCAACACCCTGGAGAGGCGGTCGTCACACGCAGGGCTGATGTTGCTCCGTGTACCACAATGTCGTCCAGGTACACAACCACCCCGGGAATGCCTGCCAAGATGGTGGCCATGATCTTCTGAAAACAGCTGGGAGCGGAGCCAAGTCCAAAGGGCATCCGGGTGTACCGAAAGACCCCCATATGGGTCACAAAGGCGGTGAGGTTGCGGCTGTCAGGGTGTAGGGGAACCTGCAGGTAGCCCTGGCGAAGGTCGAGTTTTGAGAAAACTGTCGAGCCATAAAACTGCGCAGAGAGCTCCTCTACTGTGGGTAGTGTGTATCTGTCTGGGACCACCGCTTTGTTAACCTGTCTGAGGTGGACACAGGGACGGAGGCCGCCTGTCTTCTTCTTTGCTACAACCAGATTGGAGATCCAGGGCGAGGCTTCTACTCTTTCGATGAGGCCAGCCTCCATCAATTTCTGCAACTCAGCAGTGACATCATCACGCAGGGTGAGGGGTAGCCTACGCAGAGGTTGGATGACTGTTTTCACAGTTGGGTCGATGAGCGGCTGGTGGTTGAAGGCAGTGAGGCAGCCCAGCCCAGTGAAAAGCGATGGCCAATGCTGCTGCCATGGCGTGGTCACTGTCAGGATGGTGGCACCGAGGTTATCAGAGATGGAGAAACCCAGGGCGCAGAACAAATCGAATCCCCGGAGGTTGGCGCCATGCTGTGACACCTGGAACGTGAACGCTGGGAGGACTCTGGAGCCATAACGGACAGAAAAGGTAGCAGTGCCGATCGTTTTAATTTTAGTGTGTCCATAGCCATACAGCTCTTCTGCTCCTGTTTTAGTAGTCTGTCTGGGAAAGAGCTGCCGGACTGTGGACTCACTGAGAAGGGACCTGGAGGCAGCAGTGTCCAGTAGTAGTGGTAAACACACATCATCCAGCTCCACCGTGCACCAGGTGAAGGGCTTGTTGTTGGCGCCCACTGAGTGAATGGTGGTTGGGCTTGATGGGCGGGATGAGCGGCGCTGGATTCTTGTAGTAGAAGGTGCAGAGCGGCACACTTTAGCAAAGTGATTGAGTTTACCGCACCGCTGACATCTCTGTCCTGTGACTGGGCAGACCTGTGCTCATGTGGCGTGGGAAAACGAGCCACAGTTTCCACATGGCCGGCGTGGTGAGGTATCCTGGTGTCCCGCGACGTTAACCTCGAACTCGTTGTGAGGATAAGTGGGGCCGGGATCCTGAGCTGCCGGGGCCACGGTCTGTGCCAGCGGAGCAGAATAGGAAGGGGCGTTTGTAGCCGCTAGCCGCGATGTCAGCTGAGCAGCCGACTCGAGCTGAAAAGCCATGTCCACTGCCTGAGACAGAGTCGTATCATCCGGTGCCATAAGCAGTCTCTCACGTAATTTGTGATCCGCTGTGTATTCGGCTAACTGATCCCGAATAAACTCGTCTTCCAAGGCTCCAAATTTGCAGACACTGGCCAAACAGCGGAGGTCCGTGACGTATTGGTGTACGGGCTCACCGGGTCGCTGTCGGCGCTGTCTGAAGAAGATCCGGCGGAAGATGACGCTCTGTGGAGCAGCAAAATGTCCGGCCAGTAAGGCGATACAGTCCTGATACTTGTCCGCGGGTCCAAGCGTGCGGAAAATACGCTGTCCCTCGTTTCCCAGGTTGTGAATGAGCAGAGCCGTTAGCCTAGCGTCGCTAGCATCAGCTAACCCGGCGGCGGCGATAAAAGTTTGAAAAGACTCAAACCAGCGGGGCCACGGGATCGGCGGCTCGCCCGGCAAAGCGAGGAACGCAGAAAGTGGTGAAAGTGGAAAAAACTCCATCCTCGTCGCCAATATTATATTTTAAGTAGGAGGACCACAACTGTGTGCCTTCGAACAACGGCTTTATTTAACTGAACTACTTTTCCCAGCATCCATCAGGAGCGCGGGCTTTTTACAAACAGCAAAGACAGGTACACGTCACTGTTGTGACACACCCACATAAACACCGGTCACGGTGGTATGTAACAATTTACTAAACGGTTACACGTGCACACCAGCTGCATTCATCATGAAGTAGCCTACGACCCTTTAACTCTTTTAAGAGTAGCCTAGAGTGGGCCTACACGCGGTGCACCTGAATCACAAGCCACTCAACCTGAATCACAAGCCACTCACGTAAAATGAGTCTCCCCGCAGTCAACCAATGTGTACTGGACACAAACCAACAACAGACGATGTTCCATGTAGTCTACTTACCAAGTTTCCTAAAAGCACAAACGTGAATTGCACTGCATCGGTGTGGCGCACAACCTGTTTACTCTTTCCAGAGTTAAGTCCATGTGGTGCTAAATCATGCTAACAAACCAGTCATTGCTACACTATGGTAAACAAAATTCTCTGCAGTCGACTAATGTGTGCATTAACCAACAAAAGTGTAACAGATACTTATCAATTTTCCTAATAACAAAAACGTGAATTGGTCAAATGACTGGCAAGCTAACGTGATACATTACCTACTGTAGCAGCTACATATGACTAGCGTAATTTACATAACGTTTAAGTCGCGCGGCTTCGTTGAGCTTGAATTTGGGATACTACAGATTTTTCATCCTCCCTCTACTTTAATAACCCGTGAACTTCCACTTTTATAAAATGTGCGACACGACCATAGACTGTATGGACACGAGTCAGCACGTCTTGCGACTGGCATGGTAATTTTAAGCCACACATTTGAAAATAACACAAACCAAACATTACGTGCATCCTGTACGATGAGAACAAAACAACATTTATGCGGTAAAAAAGACAGTTGATGTATTACTTACGTTGTTATTTTCCAGCAGACTTCTCTCCAGATTGGTTGCAGGTGAAATGACCATCGGCGTAATGGCGGAGAAAACGAAACTTAACTGCGTTGCCCTCTGGGAGGAGTCAAAATTATGGCTCCGTTTTTCAGATCTAACTCTGCGTGTCTTTCAACTCTTGTTTTGTTCTTTCACCTCAAATCAGAGTAAAAATTACTATTTTTGAGTAAAATAATTTTAACTACGGAAATTTTACTCTTGTAATTTTACTGTGTATTGGCTGTCTGGATGTACAAGAATTGAGAAAAATTCATTACTTAGATTAATTACTGAGAATATTTTTGCTCCTGGATCCAGACTATTTCACAGAGTGTGAAGATCTAGCACCCTGCTTGTATGCTGTATAACTGCAAAGTTTCCAGCTTGTAGATCTTGCACCATTCACCATCCCATTGATGGGTCTGCCTTTTTTACAGGAAATATTGGAAGTTAAATCATAACATTCTCTGAGCACTCCCACTTGCAAAAATTCTTTGATCACCATCCTAATTCCTTCTTTAACATCTAGTGTGAGAAGATGTTTTCACACAGGATCTATATTCAGTTTTACGTCTGATTTTTATTGGTTCGCAATCCTTCAGCAGTCCCACATCTGTGGGCCCATGTCTCCACAGAGATAGGAAAGACTCTTTAAGTGTTCTTCCTCTCCTGCTGTGAGCAGAATGTTTCACCATTCACTTGTGCTCTCGTCTGTCGTTTGGATAGCGGGTGTTGTGCTCACAACCCAGCCTAGATTGTATTACCACAATCTGATGTATTGGCCATAAAAACTCCCAAATCCTAATGTGGTTGCCAATCAGTCCTTTGAAGGTAGAGGATGTGAGGTTGATAACATCTGTGTCTGTTCATCTGCTGATCTTATCCAAACCTTGTGATGTTACAGTTTCAGTCCTCTGGGTTTATATCGCAAAGCTATTCTGCATGCTCCTAAGTCACTTAGGAAAACAACTGGTTGTCTGACAAGTAACAGTGTTATTTTTAGTTTACAACTAAATCCCTCATATGCTGAGAATGTCCCTCAAATACATATCAAATTCTTCACTTGGGTACATGGGTATGGGTCTGTCACCTATTTGCTCCATTAGTCTGTCTATTTCATCATAAATGTCATCATATTCTCTGAGAATAGCTTTACCTCTTTCTGATTGACTATTCTGTCCTTTGTCTAGTCATGCCTGCTACTGACCCTTCCCTCCCTTTTTCCTACAGTCTCGTGCAAAATGTCCAGTCTTTCCACAGTTCCAACACTCATCTCTCTCATTTGCTGACCTAGCTTGTCTACCTGCCTTGTTCCTGTCATAACTTCTTCTTTGTCCTGTCCCTCGTCTTCTGCCTCTTCCTCGTCTTCGGCCGCCATGGCCGCTGAAGTAACATACTTCACCTTCAAAACACACTTCCTCTTCTCCTGCCCAAAATAAATCACCTTTCTGTTTCTTGTCCTTCTTCTTATTTCTGCTAACCTTCTCTGCATGTGTTGCCCATCTCATCAAGTGTGCTGTTTGCAGTTGGAAGGTCAACACAGTGCTCTCTCACCCTACTTTGCACTTCTGGTCTAAGTCCATTCAACAGAGCATTTGATACAGTTGGTTTCTCTGGGCTAAGTAATCCACCTGTTTTACTACAATTTTGTTTAAGAGGTTTTGTAAATCTCGTGTTTGGTCTCAAGCTCCCTGATTGTTCATGTAGGGCAGTAGTAAACAGTGAGGGGGTAAATTGTTGCCCCACTGTTTACATAAGGACGGGGGTGTGTGCTCAACTACTTCCCCAGCCTGTCCTTCATCCTCCTCTCCTTGTTCATTATCTCTATGTCCCTGTCTGTTTCTGCCTCGTGATGTTGTTTTGTTGCCCTCTTTCTTTGTTACTGAGCCATGAACTGTTTCTGTTTTTTCCTTTTATTACACCTAATTTTCTGTGATGAGCTTCACTAAGGCATTTTCGTGTACGTTGTCGCTCTTTGGTTTTTCTTTCTTTTTCCTTTCTTGTTTGTTGCATTTCTTCTACTTTAAGTCTGTTAACCAATTGAGTACATGTTTCAACATGCAGTTTCCCATTGAATTCGTATTTCTTTTTCCACGATTTTAAATATTTAACTGAATCTGGGTGATCTGGGAGTTTTGCATCACCTTTCACTTCAGTAGTTTTACCGCAACAATTATTTCCCATTTTGGTTTTTTTTGTTTTTTTTTCATAAATTGCAGATGTGTTCAGTTGTCTCACAGAAATCAAATGTTTAACTTGTATATTCCTTCAATTGTAATTTCTTTTTCAATTCTTTTGTCAATGAATAGGATCAAAACTAAACTCAAAACATTTTTCAACATAACATCTTCATTGCTCTTCAGTCTCGTTTTCTGAACATACACAATTTCTTACCTCATACTACAGATTTCCATCATGTTACAGTAGCTCACTCATACTCTGTCCATGTGCAAAAATAGATTTACAAGCTTTTGTCTGCATCATGTCTCAAAGTAAACCACCACATGGTGTCAACTTTTTGAGATTGAGGCATTTTTAATCTTGAAGGGGCGGCGTATAGTTTTGGCGGTGATGGTGGTGGTGGGGGGGACTTGTCCCCTGAGGAGTCATAAGCCAGCCCCACCACCTGCTCCACCCAACCCTCCGTCTGTATGCAAAGTGGCATACCATGCAGCACACGCGCCTCACATCCATTGTAAAGATGATCATCAGTCTGTTGAAGTTGAATCATCCTCACCTCCGGTGAGTGTTGGAAGTCTTGATTCCTGCAACTGTCGATGCTTCCAAATCCTCCATGGTCGTATAGTCGTGTTTCTGGCTATTGGACTGCACCAAGGACTTCTTAGGGGGGGGGGTGTGTCCTGCCACAATAATTCTCAATTCTGCCCTGCATTAACTGATAATGATGGTCAAATGTTACATCAGACCAAAAGCCAATAAGACAGACCAAAATCATTAATTCCGGAGATACCAAATTGCCCACGGTTTAGTTAAAGGTGTACAGGAGGATGTTATACTTCTGGGTGGATCATCAAAACTATATGTCCTCCCAATTGTCAATCATTCTGGTGACGTAAGGCCGTCGTATGTGCTTGTCCCCAGGTAGCGTGGATCTATTAGTTTTCACTTTCTGTGCATGCGCGCTTTCAGATGTATATGGTGAGCTACGCCTTCAGCGAGCTCGCAGTTCTCACCGGGTACTTTGAAAATGGCAGAGGGTCGCAAAAGAGAAAAAGTGTCTTTGAAGTGTATGAGAAGAAGAGAAAGGCTTCGGAAGAGAGAAACAAGACCAGAGTGTTTCTGGGAGATTGTTTCACACGATGGCGCTGAAAGCCCAGGTTGGGCTTCCCACTGATGCTTCAGTCACCAAGTTTCTACTCCACAGGTAAAGTTTGGCTTCTATTTGGAGAAATCCATTTCAAATCACTTCCAGTAAAAGTGATCTACGTCTATATTGTAACTTTCCAGGGTTGATTAGTTTATTTTGTAATTTGCATCGTCAGTCGTTATTACGGTGAGCGATGTGAGCGAAGCCGACTTGTAAACAGAGCGTGCACGAGGAGAACTGGGCTCGTCACGTCTCTCTACACGTTTTAGTAGGCGTTCCGTCTCGGGAGCAGGTAGAGCGTTGCGCATGTGCATTTTTTCAAAAGGTGGAGAGGGCGGTTCTTTCCTAAAATTTGGGAAAATCCTCCTGTATACCTTTAAGAGTTTTGAATTTTGGGTATAAGCCGTTACTCAGGAGATTGTGGCGTGCACCCTGGGGGAGGTTCTCTCATGCAGTATGGAGTGGATGTGTCTGATTCTGTCCATCTCTTCTTTCATGGCTTCCACAACATATTCTTTTGTGTAGAGCCCTTTCTGGTGATTTTGTGAGCTTTGATACCAGAACTAAACCAAACCATTTGTCACCATGTCAAAGACCAGAAAAGGACTTTGGGCTTCTTCAGAAGACAGAAACATTCAACAGTTTGGATTTTACAGTGCAGGGAGAACTTATTCCAACACAAGCGCAGGAAAGCACCAACTTAAACTTTCAATCATAATGTGTTGGACCTTGAAAATATTGAACCATGCATTTTTAGATGAACATAAATTATACCCCATTATGTTTATGATGAAATGGCAAAATTCACATTTTTCTTCACCTCGTTTTCAAGCTTTTCCCCACTTGAAGACAGAACATCAACAGAAACGGTAAACATCAGTCCAACAATGATAAAGTTGGACTGAGAAATTCTGCTGCTTTTTTATTTCACAATCATGTGAAAAATATACATTTAGCATTTTTCTTTTCCACTGAATTCACAGGGTTTCGGTATACCAGTGCATTCAGTCATTAAAACTCAATCCTTTCCCATACAAATTTTTAATAAGATTAAACCTCAGGGCTTGGAGACCCTAAATATTAAAGATCATATCAAAAATAGGTTGTGAATGAAGCAAGTGACAAATATTACTTGATTACAAGTGTTCATAGGCCTTTTCAATACAACTTCACTGAAGAAACACATCATGAAATCAAGGTATCAAAGCTCTGGTCGACCCAGGAGTTATGTGTTGTGCATTTCTAAGTGACAGTTACTAAAAAGGTACAACCACAAATATTGTTTGAAACAAATCGGGCTTTACAGCCTATTTATATATATATATATATATTAGGGATGTCCGATAATATCGGAGGGCCGGATTTTTACAACTGATATTGGAGTTTCCGAGTCTGCATGAACGCAGCATGTGACGTTTACGGGCGCGCGCTTGATGACGTTTAACAACAACGAATACGACACACTAGACTCGTGGCTAAGAAGGAGAAATGTCCGTGGTTTGGAACTATTTCCAAGTGTCAACCACGGATAATAAATTTGCAATTTGCAATGACTGCAAAGCGTCGGTTATGCGAGGAGGAAACAAGGTGGCTTCCTTTAATACCTCAAATTTAATAACCCATCTCAAGAAGAACCACGCGGAGTTGCATGCGACATTTGCGCAGCAAAGTGATGAAAAGAAGCAACAGCCGAAACTGAAGAAAACCACACAGTTGTCGCTTAAAGAGTCAACTGAGAAAAAACAAAAGTACGACAAGGACCACCCCAGGCGGAAAGCCATCGATCTGAAAATCATGGAGTGCATCGCAATGGATAACCAGCCTTTTTCTATCGTTAAAGATGCCGGATTTACCAAACTTGTGGAGTTCCTCGAGCCACGTTATTCCATGCCCAGTCGCAAGTATTTCTCAGACCAGTGCTTACCTGAATTGCACAGTATTGTTTACAGCCACGTCGAGAAGCTAATTTCTGGTGCTGTGTCCATTAGCTTCACTGCAGATATCTGGTCTTCAAGCGTTAACCAGGTTAGCATGTTGAGTTTGACTGCTCAATGGCTAGATGAGGACTTTGGTTTGAAAAAGGCTGTACTTCATTCTCAAGAGTGCCGTGGGTCTCACACGGCAGACCGAATTGCGTCTACTTTTGAGGGGATGTTTGACAAATGGAATATCCCCAAGGCGAAAGTGCACGTAGTGGTGAGAGACAATGCACGTAACATGGCTAAAGCTGCGATGGAGTTTGGTGTGTTAAGTCACCAAAGTCTGCCCTGCAGCTTGCAGTGAACGGAGGTGCCCTGTCTCACCGAAGCATTTCAGATGCTCTGGCTGTGGGGAGGCGACTGGTAGGACACTTCAAGCACTCACCACTGGCTTACAGTAAACTTGAGGACATACAAAAGGAACTCAAAATGCCTGTTAAAAAGCTCCAACAAGATGTGCCCACCAGGTGGAATTCCACGTTTTATATGCTGCAGAGCCTAGTGGAGCAGAAGAGGGCCATAAGTGCATTTGCTGATGATTGTGAACTACCTGCAGCTCAGAAACTGACAGCAACTCAATGGGGCCTTCTAGAGAAGATGATCCCCTTACTGTAACCTTTTGAGCAGCTAACCAAGGACATCAGCTCTGCAGAGGCCACTGCTGCAGATGTAATCCCTGCTGTGGTGTCCCTGACACGGCTGCTTACCAAGGAAGATGGATCTGACAAAGGTGTGAAAACAGCCAAACGTGCTCTACTGGAAGCTGTCAGTGATCGCTTTAATTGTGTGCAATCTGGACCTCTTCATGCCATTGCCACCATGGTTGATGCTCGTTACAAAGATCGTTTCTTTGACATGGATAAGAAAGAGGGAACACGCAATATGCTTCTGAACGTGGTGAATGAAATGACCCGCGGCAGCAATGGAGAGGCTGCTGGTGGACGTGCAGATGACCCAGGCCGGGAGGACCAGGACTGCCCACCTAAGAAGGCCCGAACTGGAAGCATGAACCTGCGGGACACGTACCAAGAAATCCTTGCAGAGAATGAAGTTGCAGGTCAAGCACCTACAAGCGAGACAGCACAGGTGAGCAATTGATAAACTTAATCATCAAACTAAATTTAGTCTGCTGTGCTGAGTGCGTCACATTAAAAATATACATTACATACAATGTGTCAGGAGTCACACACCTCGCTCTAGCACCGGATCCTCTCTGGCACTCCTGCAGGCAATCAGCTAATTGATTGCCATGCAGTCTTAAGCCCTGCAGTGAGGTGGGTCTGGTGCCAGAGGATTGTCTATTCCCAGTCCGTGTGGAGAGTTCCCCCGGGTCTCCTGTTGGCTGCTGCCGCAGGGGAGTCGGTGTTGTCCTCCCCGGGGTGGTCCCCGTTCCTGTTTCCCGGTTCCAAAAAGTCCCCGTCCGGGTTCCGTCCCGGTTCCAAGAAGTCCCCGTCCGGGTTCCGTCCCGGTTCCGTTCCCCGTCCGGGTTCCGTCCCGGTTCCGTTCCCCGTCCGGGTTCCGTCCCGGTTCCAAGAAGTTCCCCGTCCCGGTTCCGTCCCGGTTCCGTCCCCCATCCGGGTTCCATCCCGGTTCCAAGAGGTTCCCCGTCCGGGTTCCGTCCCGGTTCCAAGAGGCCCCCCAGAGATTCCTCCGGGTCCCGTCCCGGTTCCAAGAGGCCCCACAGAGATTCCCCCGGGTCCCGTCCCGGTTCCAAGAGGCCCCACAGAGATTCCCCCGGGTCCCGTCCCGGTTCCAAGAGGCCCCCCAGAGTTCCCCCCGGGTCCCGTCACCGTTCCAGCTCCCCTTTCCCTGTTTCCTCAATAAACATTGACGTTTGCAAACAATTCTCTGCTTTGAGGTCTGCTTTTGGGTTCTAGCTCCACGCACCAGCTCCCAGCCGTGACAGAATCCTCTGGCCAAGGATGAACCCAGCGGACCTGAAGCACCACGCTCCAAGCCCCAGATGCCCCGGTCCCAGTCTCCTCCAGCCCCCCCGGATGCTCTCGGGGATCTACGCCGAGCAACCGAACAAGCCGGGTAGGTCGCCAGGTGGCGACCATTGAGGGGGGGTACTGTCAGGAGTCACACACCTCGCTCTAGCACCGGATCCTCTCTGGCACTCCTGCAGGCAATCAGCTGAGTGATTGCCATGCAGCCTTAAGCCCTGCAGGGAGGAGGGTCCGGGGCCAGAGGATTGTCTATTCCCAGTCCGTGTGGAGAGTTCCCCCGGGTCTCCTGTTGGCTGCTGCCGCAGGGGAGTCGGTGTTGTCCTCCCCGGGGAGTGAGTGTCCTCCCCGGGGTGGTCCCCGTTCCTGTTTCCCGGTTCCAAAAAGTCCCCGTCCGGGTCCCGTCCCGGTTCCAAGAAGTTCCCCGTCCGGGTTCCGTTCTGGTTCCAAGAAGTTCCCCCTCCGGGTTCCGTCCCGGTTCCAAGAAGTCCCCGTCCGGGTTCCGTCCCGGTTCCGTTCCCCGTCCGGGTTCCGTCCCGGTTCCAAGAAGTTCCCCGTCCGGGTTCTGTCCCGGTTCCAAGAAGTTCCCCGTCCGGGTTCTGTCCCGGTTCCAAGAAGTTCCCCGTCCGGGTTCCGTCCCGGTTCCAAGAAGTTCCCCTCCGGGTTCCGTCCCGGTTCCGTCCCCCTCCGGGTTCCGTCCCGGTTCCAAGAAGTTCCCCCTCCGGGTTCCGTCCCGGTTCCAAGAAGTCCCCGTCCGGGTTCCGTCCCGGTTCCGTTCCCCGTCCGGGTTCCGTCCCGGTTCCAAGAAGTCCCCGTCCGGGTTCCGTCCCGGTTCCGTCCCCCTCCAGGTTCCGTCCCGGTTCCAAGAAGTTCCCCCTCCGGGTTCCGTCCCGGTTCCAAGAAGTCCCCGTCCGGGTTCCGTCCCGGTTCCGTTCCCCGTCCGGGTTCCGTCCCGGTTCCAAGAAGCTCCCCGTCCGGGTTCCGTCCCGGTTCCAAGAAGTTCCCCCTCTGGGTTCCGTCCCGGTTCCGTCCCCCTCCGGGTTCCGTCCCAGTTCCAAGAAGTTCCCCCTCCGGGTTCCGTCCCGTTTCCAAGAAGTCCCCGTCCGGGTTCCGTCCCGGTTCCGTTCCCCGTCCGGGTTCCATCTCGGTTCCAAGAAGTCCCCTGTCCGGGTTCCGTCCCGGTTCCGTCCCGGTTCCAAGAAGTTCCCCGTCCGGGTTCCGTCCCGGTTCCAAGAGACCCCCCAGAGATTCCTCCGGGTCCCGTCCCGGTTCCAAGAGGCCCACCAGAGATTCCCCCGGGTCCCGTCCCGGTTCCAAGAGGCCCCCCAGAGATTCCCCCGGGTCCCGTCCCGGTTCCAAGAGGCCCCCCAGAGATTCCCCTGGGTCCCGTCCTGGTTCCAGGAGGCCCCCCAGAGATTCCCCCGGGTCCCGTCCCGGTTCCAAGAGGCCCCCCAGAGATTCCCCCGGGTCCCGTCCCGGTTCCAAGAGGCCCCCCAGAGTTCCCCCCGGGTCCCGTCACCGTTCCAGTTCCCCTTTCCCTGTTTCCTCAATAAACATTGACGTTTGCAAACAATTTCCTGCTTGAGGTCTGCTTTTGTGTTCAGGACACTCCACGCGCCGGCTCCCAGCCGTGACACAATGAATACAAAACCATTTGGCTGTCAGTGCTTCAAAGAAAAATAATAGAAATTCTATTAAAGAAAAGGAAGAATTCTATTATATATTTATTCCCCCTCTCTCTTTTTTTATTCTTTCTTTAGGTGCATGCATATCTAGGAGAAGCCATCCTCCAGAAAGGATGCCCTTTGGAGTACTGGATGCTCAACCAGGCCCTCTTCCCCGCTGTTGCTCGTGTTGCACGCAAGTACCTGACTGCACCCTGCACCAGTGTTGACAGTGAACCAGTGTTCAGCACTGGTACCAGTACCTGACTGCACCCTGCACCAGTGTTGACAGTGAACCAGTGTTCAGCACTGGTGCCAGTACCTGACTGCACCCTGCACCATTGTTGACAGTGAACCACTGTTCAGCACTGGTACCAGTACCTGACTGCACCCTGCACCAGTGTTGACAGTGAACCAGTGTTCAGCACTGGTACCAGTACCTGACTGCACCCTGCACCAGTGTTGACAGTGAACCAGTGTTCAGCACTGGTGCCCACATCATTGATGAGAAGAGAAATCTCATACATTGCTGAGATGCTGAGATGCTTGTATTCATACAGAACAATCTCCCTCTTACACATGAGGACATGGGGAAAGAAATAGACCAGTTATATGGACGAGTCAACTTCAGTCTTTGTTTTTGTTGCACTTTAAAGGAGGGCTGTTTTAATTTTGTGAGCATTTCTGTGCCTTTCTTGTTTATATTTACACTATTGTGTTACTCTTAAAAGAGACTGAGCCCAGTTTGAGTCTATTATTTGACAAGTTATGTCCAGTTATTCATTCATTGACTGTTTACAACTAATGGACTGAAGATATGCCTCTTCCTTTTTTTTTTATATTGTCTGTGGTGTTGTTGAGTTTGTTGTTGAGGTTTCTCTCTAACACTAAATAAATATGGCACTTTTTTCCATAATTTAAGTTGTTGTTCTCTTATTTTTCTCAGTGTGTACATTTGGAAAGCCATGTTTGATTCACATATGCATCCAGTGGGGCATCACAATAAAATTAGGCATAATGTGTTAATTCCACAGTAGGAGATATTTTATGTTGTTGTTTCCTAACAGTTTTGATGTAAAAAGCCAGCAGATATCGCTATCGGTGATATCGGTATCGGAAATTAAGAGTTGGACAATATCGGAATATCGGATATCGGTAGAAAAGCCAATATCGAGCATCCCTAATATATATATATTCTTATTTCCTAAGCAAAAATGGACTCTCAGAGAAGGGAATCACTGTGTCCCATCTGTTCACAGAGCTGTTAAATTTGAACAAACATTCATCATGAATTGAATTGAATCCTTTTGTGGCAAGATTTTAGCTTCCTAACCGAGTTCGAATATCCTCCAAGATCGATCCAATTTCGCGTACACGTTCAAGAGTCGTGACCTGCACGCTCCTGAGTTGGTTTATCACATGAGTCTGAGAGTTCAAAGCTCGGCACAGTCCTCCAGTGACAATAGGCAACCTTCCCAATGTGGCTGCCCGCATCTTAACTTTGCGATAGATCAGCTCCAATCAGCAGCATACCTGCTATCTTGAATCCCAATATGTAGAGGTCCTCCACATCCTCCATGGAAAGAAAGGCCAAACACAGGAACCTCCAGGAACCCCAGGAATCCAGCATGTATCTGGCTGCAAACGTCCCATCGGGACATGCAGGCTCTCCTTTGACCGATCTTCGTGTCGTAAAAATTTGGTCGATCGCATTGAGAAACCAGTTGATCAGTTCCATGGTTCCGGTTAAATTCAGATGGGGGTCTGAACCCTCTTGTTAGATCTGACACGAGACAGTAGAGGACGGGAGCAGCAAGCAGGGAAGACGAGGGGGAGAGAAGAGAGAAGCGTCCGCCTTCGCCGAGAGCCGGAAGAAGAATTCATTCATTTTACTGTTTGCAAATGGGTAGATGAACACTGACTGTAAAAAGCAAAACACTTTCCTGGTGGACTGAGGCATCACATTTTGCACCCTTAAATTGAAAAACTGAATTGATTGCCAGCTTTGTAGTACCTCATCAAGGATTGCGCATGCATTGGGGTATGTCAAACCCGGTTCATAGTACAGGCCTCAGCTCTCCATTAAGCAATGTGTATAGTGAAACCACACTCCTTCTGGGGACATCTTTCCATTCCTGATGTTCCAGCCATGCTTCATACTGTAGAGCATCCGGCCTGATGTAAACAGGTGCTTTGTTGTCATTTCACCAGACTTGATTTCTCCGTGGTGGGAAGAGATGACTGCAGAGCAAACCTGACAACCCCAAAGGCAGGTGGTGGTGTGTTAGGAAATGCAGGAAGAGGAACTTTTCCAGAAAGACTTCAACTCCCTGAGAAGTTCTACCATGTGCTGGAGGTAGTAATCATGTGGAACCTTTTCAAAAGCTTCAATGACAAAGTGGCAGTGTGTGTTTTGCAGTGAAGTTTCATACCTTTGTGTGCGTTCCAGTTGAAAGCAGTTGACAAACCCTTGTCCAGTTGATTAGGATCATTTAAAAACTGATGAGCAAGGAGATTATGAGTTTTCATTGTCAGTTTGTGATCAATATGAAAAAAAGCATAGCTGGTCGAACCAGTGAGAAACTGCCCTTTTAAGCATATAGATTTTTCTGTAATATTCTGTCTTTTTGGGAGGACAGTCGAAAATGTTCACTCTTCGTGAAGTACTGAATTTTCTACGGTCATATTTACCAACATATGAATCCATTGAAAGAGTTAAAAAATGCATTCCAAAGATGCGTTTACCCACAGTTTCAGATCTTATACCTGAACTTTGTACACAAACTGTTGGACAAGTTCCACCTCAGAGAAACAGACCTGTGCTTCAACTTGAACACACAAAACAGCAGAAATATAAACTCAATACGTGAGGCAGCGGTACTGACAACAGGTCGGTCAGGGTTTTTGAGTGAATGTTTCTCACACCAGTGGTCTTTTCATTGATGAATGATCAGGGTTGTTCGCCCAGGGTGGAAAACCAGCCAGGTCTACCACTGCATAGAGTCACCCTGAAGATGAAGATCCCCTCACCAACAGCACGATAGGCATGTGTTTGTTTCATTCTCAACAAAAAAAAAACCCCAATAACTCTTCAGAAATGTTGGTGTGTTAAGAGATGTGTTATAATTGAAATGCAGTGATAAAAGTTTCAGACTTAACAGGTCATATGAGGTGCGGTGCACAAAACATGTTTGATTTTTCTTTTCAAAGTGTAAATCACTAAAGAACAAGAAGGTTAACTTCACTCTTCTTCATAATGCTGCAATCTGCAGGTCTGGACAGGTTCAACACCATCAGTGTCAACAAACGCAACAAAGCTGTTTTCTTGCGTGTGTTAGAAACTCGTTCAGCTGGTTCGAGGTCTTTGCTTCAGCTCACCTCCACAGCTCTGAGAAATTCTGCTGCTTCTTTATTACACATTTCTTCTTTCTTTCTTTCTCCTGGAACAACTTGTTTTCTCACGCCTCTCTTGTCTCCTCTCTGTTGCTTGTTTGATGTCTATTCTTCACAGGTGTGCCTCATTTTGACTCCTCACTACGGTGGCCCTGAACTGCAAACCACAACAACAAATCACTAAACACAACAACAAATTGAAAAACACAACTGCAAATTCAAAAACACAACAGCAAATCATTAAACACAACAACAAATTGAAAACCACAACTGCAAATTGAAAAACACAACACAAATGAAAAAACACAACTGCAAATTCAAAAACACAACACAAATGAAAAAACAACAACAAATGAAAAAACACAACAACAAATTGAAAAACACAACACAACTGAAAAAACACAACAACAAATGAAAAAAACACAACAACAAATTGAAAAACACAACACAAATAAAAAACACAACAACAAATTGAAAAACACAACGACATTCACTTTAATGGAAGAGCAGCAGGCGAGCTCTCTGATTGGACGATGGTGCAGTTCAGCCTTTGAACCGGAAGTTATTCTGCTTGGAGCGCGAATTTCAAAACATGGAAAGGTTTGGTGACTCCACCAACTCTTTCTCGCAGCTTGGACAAAACATTGTTCCTCCTTTCCTTTCCGATATTTTCTCCTCTTGAAACTAAAGGCGCCACAAGCGAAATGACCTCCGGTTCAGAAGCGCTACTGTCCCATCGTCCAATCAGAGCTATCTCTCGCTGCCAACTGGTACCTGCCTTTTCTGTTTAAGTTACCGTCTTTGTGTTTTTTCATTTGTGTTGTGTTTTTGAATTTGCAGTTGTGTTTTTTCATTTGTGTTGTGTTTTTGAATTTGCAATTCTGCTTTTCAATTTGCAGTTTGTGTTGTCTTGGTAAGTTCACAATGAACAGACAAGGCGTGATAACGTGTCGGTTAACTTTATAGCAGTCTTCACAGATAAAACATCTCGTGCTGCATGCCTGGCTGTTTACATCCAACTCCTGTTACTGCGCATGCCTAACCACTGCTGCATGCTGGGAAGTGTAGTCTTCTAATAACACACAGAACACCACATCTTTCCCCCTATAAAGAAGACATAATATTTACCCCTTACAACAAACCATGCTTAGGTATAATAATAATTATTTCTAAACTTTGCATTTCCCCTTAAGCATTAAAACATCACCTTAGATTCATGTAAACATTTTTCACATACATTTTTTCATTATTATTTTTTTTTTTTTTTTACATCTTTCAATGAACTTAAAGGTCCAGGTTGCACCTGTGTTTAGCAACAGTCCATAGTCAGGAGTCTTCAGCAACTCTCAATCAGCCTTTTAGGTGGCTGAGCATGTCTCTTAGGTCTAAACAGTCCTTCAACAGCTGGCGACTGTGAGAGTTTGGAAAGTCTCTCAGCTGCTGGTGACGCAGACACTGCTGTCAGACCACAGTCAGTGTGGTCAGGCCCACTGTTAGTTGGCTCTGCAGATTCAGCTGTGTCCTGCTGAACCGTGTCCTGAACTGCAGTGTCCTTTTTAGTCAGCTGTAGTTGAATATCTGTTCGGTTCCTCCTCAGAGACGATCCATTCTCCATCTGAATCCTGAAGGAGCGTGGCGCAACTTCCTCCGTGACTTGTCCCTTTTGTCTCCACGTGCCTGTAGAGATGTCCCTGAGACGCACTGTGTCTCCAGGCTTCAGCATGGGAAGGTGCTTCGCTGTTCGATCATGCAGCTGTTTTTGTTTCACTTTTTGTTCCTCCTTTGCTTGCCTGACTTTGTGTGCACTTTTGGGCGTCAGCAGGTCTTCACTAACTGGCAGGTTAGAGCGAATGCGCCTACCCATCAGCATTTGGGCTGGTGACAGTCCATTCTGTAAAGGTGCACTCCTGTAGATCAGTAAGCTTTTCTGAAAGTCATCTCTGTCCTGTGCTTTTTTCATCATGTTTTTTACTGTTTTCACAGAGCTTTCTGCCAAGCCGTTAGACTTTGGATAGGTTGGACTCGACGTAATGTGCTGGAACCCCCATTCTTTGGCAAAGGCAGCAAACTCACAGCTCGAAAACTGCGGGCCATTGTCTGAAAACAGTTCGCACGGGACGCCATGTCTGGCGAAGACAGTCTTGAGGTAGCCGATAACAGCTTTACTCGAGGTTGACTACAGTGCTCCAACTTCAGGATAGTTAGAGAAGTAGTCGGTGACCACGATGTAACTCTTACCATCATAGTCCAGCAGATCAGTTCCTACCTTATAGTAGGGTCTGTGGGGCACCGGATGAGTCATCAGTGGCTCTGCTTGTTGTTTTGGCCTGTAAGTGCGGCACAGGTCACATGACGCTGTTGTCTGGCTGATGTCTTGGTTGATTCTTGGCCAGAACATCACCTCTCTTGCTCTGCGCTTACACTTGACTTCTCCGAGGTGGCCTTCGTGTATCTTTTGGAGCATTTGTTTGCGCAGTGAGGGTGAAATCACAAATTTGCCCTTCAACACTATGCCATCCACCACTGTGAGCTCTTCTCTGTAGTTCCAGTAGTCACATATTTTCACGGGGCAGTGTTTTTTGTTTTCGGGCCATCCGTTCTGTACTGTGCATTTCAGTTCTTTCATCGTTTCATCTGCATCAGTCTCTCTCCGTATTTGTTCTGTTCTGTCAGCTGTTACTGGCAGAGATGTCACGATCATGTCCACATATGCCTGTATTTCTGCGCTTTTCTCACTGTCGGCATGTTCCTCCTTGTCCACTGCTCTAGACAAGGTGTCTGCGGTGTACATGTATTTTCCTTGTGTGTATAGCATGTGCACATCATACTTTTGCAGCCTGATCAGCATGCGCTGTATCCGTACTGGACAGTCATTTAGAGGTTTTGACATGATGGACACCAGCGGTTTATGATCAGTTTCTACTTCAAAAGACTGACCATAGACATATTGGTGGAAGCGCTCACATGCATACAAACTCGCTAACAGTTCCTTTTCAATTTGAGCGTACCTGGATTCGGCACTGGTCAGGGCTCTGGATGCATAAGCGACGGGTAGCCACTGCTCGTCGTGTTTCTGCAGTAGCACCGCTCCCAGGCCGTACTGTGATGCATCTGCCGATATCCTGGTGCTCCTCTCTGGGTCGTAGAACTGTAACACGGGCTCACGTGTCAGAGTCTCTTTCAGTTTCAGAAAACACTTTTCCTGCTCGTGGGACCAGATCCATTCGTTTTTTGTTCGAGAAGACTCCTGAGAGGTGCTGACTGTGTTGAAAGCTGTGGGACAAACTTAGCAAGGTAGGTAACCATCCCTAAAAACCGTCTGACTTCATCTTTATTGGTTGGTCTTTCCATGTTGTTGATTGCTGAGGTTTTTCTCGGGTCTGGCTTCACCCCCTCTTCACTAACAACGTCTCCCACAAAGGTGAGTGTTTTCACTCCGAACTCACATTTGTCCTTGTTGAGTTTCAGATTTACTTCCCTTGTTTTGTCTAGCACTTGTCTCAGTCTTTCGTCGTGTTCTTGTCGCGTTGACCCCCATACTATGATGTCATCCATCATTGTCTCTACGCCTGGAATGTGTTCAAAGATCATGTGAATAGTCTTGTGGTAGACTTCCGGCGCTGACAAGATACCATACGGCAGATGAAGAAACCTGTACCTGCCCTCCGGCGTGTTGAACGTGCACAGTCGCGAACTTTCCTCGTCCAGTCTCAGTTGCCAAAACCCAGACGACGCGTCTAGTTTACTGAACCATTTAGCGCCAGCAAACTGTGCCATAATTTCTTCTCTGGTTGGTAACTTGAAATGTTCTCTTTTGATTGCTTTGTTTAAGTCCCTTGGATCCAAGCACGTCCTCAGAGCACCTGTTTTCTTTTGCACGACGACCAGCGAGCTGACCCATTCAGTTGGTACATCTATTTTCTTGATGACCTCCAGTTTTTCCATGCGTACTAATTCCTCTTTGAGTTTTTCTCGCAGTGCGAACGGGATTTTCCTGCAGGGATGAACAACAGGAGGCACACTTTTATCCACGTGTATTTTATGTATTCCAGGTAGACATCCAAGTCCTTCGAAACAGTCTTTATACTCCTCCATGAGTGAGTCTTGATCATTTGCAGATTCTGGTGATGTCACAACAAACACTCTTTTTACCAGATCGAGCTTGGCACATGCACTGAGTCCCAGGATTGGTTGTACTCTCATGTCCACGATCAGTAGCTGTGCTTTTATCTGCCGACTTTTGTGTTTGAAGGTTGCAATGCATCCACCTTTAACAGGGACACGTTCTCCTGTGTATCCTGTCACTTTTGTTTTCACTGGATAGATTTTGCTCTTTACAGTGAGTGTTTTGTAGTCCTCCAGAGATAGCAGATTTACGTGGGCACCTGTGTCTAACTTGAATGGTATTATACTCTCATTTACCTCTATTGGCAGAATCCATTCTTCCTTTTCGATTGTACAGGCCTGCACCACATCCACAATGAACTCGTCATCCTCTTCTTCCTCATCAACTGTGTGAACTTTCTGTTTTGTAGCTGCCTTGCAACATTTAGCATAATGATTGCTTTTTCCACAGTTGTTCCAGGATTTTCCAAATGCAGGACATGACTTAGGCTAGGCCTCCACATTTACCACACTTAAACTCTGCAGATTTCACTTTTTGGTCTTTTTGTTTGGTAAATGTTTTCTTTTTCCATTGTTCTTTATGTATTGCATGAACTGTAGTTTCACCTCTCCGTAGCTCTTTTGCTTGTGCTCGGGTGGTTTCTGCTGCTCTGCACACACTAACACACTTGTCCAGTGTGAGTCCTGTCTCTCTGAGCAGTCTTTCTCTGAGACCATTATCCACTGTGCCACAAACTATCCTGTCTCTCACTAATGAGTCTCTCAATGTGTCAAATTCACATGTTTTACTCAGCGTGTGGAGCTCTGCTAGGTACTGATCAAAAGGTACTCCTTGCTTTTGGTCATGGGTGAAAAACTTGTACCTCTCAAAGGTCACGTTCTGACTAGGCACGAAGTAGTTCTCAAACTTTGTCAATAGCTCTGCCAATGTCAGATTAGCTTCATCCAGCTGAAAGCTATTGTATATATCCAAAGCATCTTCTCCAATAACATGCAAAAAGATATGAGCTTTCTGTTTTTCATCATCACCCCCTGCTCCACTAGCTGCTAGATATATATTAAATCGCTGCTTAAAGCGTTTCCAGTTATCAGCAAGACTACCAGTCAGTTGCATTGAAGTGGGTGGACTTAGCTTGTCCATGAGCGTACGTCGGGGTGAGACAACTTCCACAGCTCTCTGTTGTTGCTGGTTGTGTCCCGATCCGAGCCCGAGATCCTCTTCTTCTTGTTCGATCTCCTCTTCTTCCCCGTTTTCACTTCCACTGCTGCTCGTAACAACGCTCGTAGCCATGACATGCCGTAGCAAACTCCGCTGGCATGCTGCTTTGTTAGCACGTTTCACTCACGCGACCGGACTTTCCTTTTTTCTTTTCCATTGCTCTCCCGTGGCAAAACTTCCTTCTGTATCTGCTCACGGCCACTTCTGACACCATGTGTTGTCTTGGTAAGTTCACAACGAACAGACAAGGCGTGATAACGTGTCGGTTAACTTTATAGCAGTCTTCACAGATAAAACATCTCGTGCTGCATGCATGACTGTTTACATCCAACTCCTGTTACTGCGCATGCCTAACCACTGCTGCATGCTGGGAAGTGTAGTCTTCTAATAACACACAGAACACCACACAATTGTGTTTTTTCATTTGTGTTGTGTTTTTGAATTTGCAATTGTGTTTTTTCATTTGTGTTGTGTTTTGGAATTTGCAGTTGTGTTTTTCAATTTGCAGTTGTGTTTTTGAATTTGTCGTTGTGTTTAATGATTTGCTGTTGTGTTTTACAATTTGCAGTTGTGTTTTTGAATTTGTCGTTGTGTTTAATGATTTTCTGTTGTGTTTTTCAATTTGCTGTTGTGTTTATCAATTTGCAGTTGTGTTTTTGAATTTGTCGTTGTGTTTAATGATTTTCTGTTGTGTTTTTCAATTTGCTGTTGTGTTTATCAATTTGCAGTTGTGTTTTTCCATTTGTTGTTGTGTTTAGTGATTTATCGTTGTGGTTTGCACTTCAGGGCCACCGTAGCCACCGGACCAAGATGGCGGCACCCCCGCTCACCAGCGCTGATAGGTTGCATCTGTCGATACGTGTCTACTCTTTTATAATGTCAATGATTAAGTCTCTTTTCCTTAGCTTATGGAGAATAAGAACGTTCCTAATCATGGCCGCCACTTATAAACACTTCTGGGCTTCAGGAAAAATAGATAGGATATGCACATGTGTCATGCACATGTGTCATATACCCAATGACACATATGCGTCCTCTCCTGTCATACAGCACTTCTACCACTAGATGGCGGTAGACAACAGACCATGTCCTCTGAAAAAACAATGTGTTTTAATGACGAGGTTGTAAACAGTTCATAAATTATAATACTGACCATCTTGTTTGTAGATTAAATTAAAAATACCCGCTATCATGTCCTTAAACAGTTTGAAAACGAATCAGATTAGTATCTCCCTTTCTGAGACTCCCGAGTTCTTTATTCCTATGCAGGTAGTTGTTTCTATTTGATTCAAACTCAAAGTTTAATCCAAACACGTTTTTAATCTGTATATTTGGGAGTGTTTCCTAATCATATGCTTCTATGGTATGTAATTAGTCAACTTAGTGACGTTGAATATGTGGGTGCGTTTTGCTGTAGTGGGTGTTTTGGCACGGGCGGTGCTTGACCGCTGCAAGTTGAACAGCCATTGGTTGAGCGGTGAACGCCGTGACGCAGATGGAACGCACGCGGGGCAAAGGTTTGGCGCGGTTGGGTAAGGAGAACAGACTCGCATTGCAGACGGCGGACAGAGAGGACGCGAAGTCACACAACCGAGTCTCTTTGTAACTATTCCCCTCCCAGAGGAAGACCAAAAAAAAACACATTATCGGGTTTATTTGAGGAGTTTATCTCATCCTCTCATCCTCCAGTTGTCGGCGCTTGCTTGTGCACGGGCGCACGTAAATTCCTTGAAAATGCCTCCCGTCGAGACCGACACCGGGAGGGAGCTCAGGTCTCGAATACAGACGCTCATCGACTCCAACCAAGTGATCGTGTTCAGTAAGAGCTACTGCCCGTACTGTCTCCAGGTGAGGGGATTTATTGTTCTCTGCTGGGAGTTTGGATGTATTTTAGGGAGGACTGTGCTCAGGACATCGGTGGGAAACTTGTATCTCCCAGGGCGGAGGGCGGACTCACGGGCTCCGTCTAAGTCCTGGTTCGTCCGGTGTTTCGGCTTCACTCGTTGCGCTGTTAACTGGTGACCGACTTCCTTCGTGTTGTTGTTGCTCCTGGTAACAACGGACTTATCCTGCGAACGCAGTTTAACTGCGATTTACAATAAAGTGTTTCTTAGTTTTATTTGAACCTCTGCCGTCACGACAGACGCTAAAGGTAGTCTGTCACCGGTTCACTTTCGGCTCCAAATTGTCCGCAGTTTGGGTTTTCTTTAGGTCGTTCAAAACTTTTAAGTCACGTTTCTGGCAGAATTAACGAAGTAAATGACGTTTAATGGGTTGGTGCGAAGTTCACACTGAGTTTTACAACACTGGCTTGCATAATGTACCCTTATTAACACAGTGCTTGTCACAATAAGGGCAGGGCCCCCTGTAAGAGGCGCCAGAGAGCGAATTAGACACATCCTTTATCACTTTAGCAGAGCATTTTAATTAAATGTAAGTTTTAATGGAAAACGTTAGCAACACATGTAATAATTTGTGAGAATTCAACTATGTCGCTATAAACCAGTCGACCAGTCTCAGTATTGTAGTATTTTAATCAATGTTAAACATTCACATCAAATTTCAAATGTGATGCACATTGGTCGTTTCACACTCGACGTTTAATCTTCCTAAACTAAGGGTCCATTTACACAATGGTTTTCAAGTGAACACGTAAAACATTTGTTGTTTTGGAGGTCTGATTAGACGTCATCAGTGCTTGTAGCCACTAAAAAAACTATCTCCATGGAAATGAGGGGAAATGCAACTTTCTGGAAACAATCCGTCTGCACATGTAGAAACTCGGCCTGCCATAAATGATTATTTTGATAGTCTACTAATCACAGATTTTTTTCTCGATTAGTTGACTAATCAGACCAAACGTTAATTGAATGTAAAACATTACAGCTTATTGCGCCAGCATGAAGCTGCTCTTGTATAATCATCATTAGTTTTCAGCTTGAAGTGTTTAAGGTATATGCATAAGATGATGGTTCATTAATCCTTTACTGAAATATGCTTGTAGCAACAAACACTTGTTCAACTGTGTAGAATAAAGTGCAAACAGCTGAGTAAAATAAGGAAAAGGCACTTGCCTAAACAACACAAAAATAAATACTTCAGCTTTATTGTTTACATTCTTTTTCTTTCCGTAATTTGTCTTTGGCATCAAACATAGCAACTGTAGGCACATGTAACTAAGGAATTATGGATGTTTTGGTCTCAGTGACTCAAATATAACAAGTGTGTTTTGTGCTCAGTGCTCACAACTGTATTCAACTACACTACGCAAACATTAGCATTACCACATTTCCTATTCAAACACGTCACTGTAATATGACACAAAAAGCATGAAATGTCTGTTCTCAAAGACTAATGAATCAAATCGTCATTGCTAATGTTAACGTTTACAGCTATATGAGTAAGTAATAAGTTAGCTTCCTGTTTAAGCTAATATTAGCAGCTAACTAGCCAGTTAGCTTGTCGATACGACGGTCCCTCTTCATCGTCGTCATAAGCCACAGCGTGCTTCCTTTTCAGCTGCTCGTGCATCAGTTCTGCTACCGTGGAAGTTCTGTCTTGCAGATATTGCATTGTGCGCTTTTCTCTTTTGTTTTCTTAAAATGCTCCCACACTGTTGAGCTCCATTGCCGCCGGGTAGCCATGATACCTGAGCCCGTCTGGTACAACTTCAGGTGACATCACGGCTGGCCCTGATTACCACTATTGTGCATGTGTGACCAGGACATAAAGGCAGACGTGGCAGTGGAAGGTGCCGCTGCAGTTTTGAGAGAAAAACAAAGATTAAAAAAAATAAAAACGACGCTTCAACTATTAAATTAGTTGTCCACGATTTTAATAGTCGACATAATCGTGACTCGTCGACTAATCGTGGCAGCCCTCGTAGAAACACTGCACATGTGCACTATGGCCCTCGTAAATAGTTCTTCTGCACATGCTCAGTAGCTAGACAATAACAACGTTTGCCTCTAGAGTGGCATGACTCCCAGACCATATTCTACTTGGTAGTTTTATAGTTGACAGTCACTGTCCAATAAAATCCAATTTAGTCGTCTGTCAATATGAATGTCCGTGTACTCCCATTGTTAATGTTTAGAACGTTGTTCTCTGCGTGTACGCGTGCGGTTTCGCTGCAAAACCAGCCTATAGCACCCACTAGTAGACAACATGCTAAGTACATCTCTAAAGTTTGGGCGTCTGTCATTTAGAGCACCAGTCCACAACCTTTTTTGCGCTACGGACCGGTTTAATGTCAGACAATGTTTTCACGGACCAACCTTAAAGTGTGGTGGATAAATACAACAAAATAAAATCAGACGACCAGCACAAAAACTTTAGTATTTTGAAAATATAATAATAAACGTGAATCTACTGTGCACTTGTATGTCTTTCTACTTACTTTTATGTTCTTCTTCTGTCTCCTCACTGGAACTTTTCCCCTTTGCAAAGAATCTTTCCAAACGCGACTGGTTTTTACTCATTTAGCCGTTTGTGGGTTTAATATCAGCGCTAATGTGTCATGTGACCGACACAAGTGTGAGTCATAGACGGATGTAACGGAGAGAATTCGATCATTTTTCAAAATAAAAGATTGTTCCGACTCAGATAATAAATAAAATGTAAATGATGTAAGTTGTTTATTCTTTGTGTGCGGTCAGGTACCAAACGACCCACGGGGGTTTGGTGACTGCTGATTTAGTGCGGCTAATAATTCAAACCTTTTCTAATTCTAATGTTGAAGAACCCTGTTTTGATCAGATTGTGTACACTATGTTAGAGTTTAGAGACTACATGTTTTTGAGAACACGCGATAAGAAACTGATCCCTCTCTTGTGTGTCTGTAGGTAAAAGACTTGTTCAGAGAGCTCAAAGTGGAGTGTAACGTGGTGGAGCTGGATCTCATTGGTAAGACTGCTTTAGCTATACAGACGCATCAAAACATTTTAGCCTGATCGTTGGTGTCAGATCCAAATATATTGCACCTGATTGTAAATACACTGTTTGTATGTGTTAAGGCAAATCGATGCACAACACAGTCACTGGTTGCTTTATCTGTCTGTGAAAACAAAACTGTGGCACGAGAAGCTGATGAAAAGAAGTTGTGGTTCGATTGAAATGAAAGTGGAAGCGTAAGGTAGCCTTCAACATTCACAATGTTTCACATGTTGCTGAATCTCTGAAGATAAACTGTGCAATCTAAGCCTCTTTTAAAACTTGGGAGTCACCGTGAGCCGTGCTGCATTTCAAATTAATGTGCACTGACTGGACTTCCCTCCCCAAACGATTTGTTAGCCAACCCATGCTCGCATGCCGTCGTCTTCCTTTACTGGGAAACTGCTGACTCACTCCCCGAGTGTGGCTCCACGCGATATGGCTCTGTTCTTTCACATCTCACTCTGCGTCACTCTTGTGTCCTTTTTCAGCTGGATCAGTTTTCAGTTGAAGTTTGACGATGAATCATTTAATAATTACTGTCATTTTAGCAGTGAAACCAGTCAGGCTGTTTATTTTTTATTGTTGTAAACCATTTTGACAAAGAGGAATGTGATATTGTGTAATATTAAAATGGTGCAGGCATTACATAGTAATCGCCCCTCCTTTCTGATTGGCCACTTTAAGTGTCACTTTTTTCCTGGTCAGAAGTACATTAGAGGTTATCATTGCTGTGCAAGTAGGTCTTACATAGTTATCTCTCAGATTTCATGAGGGTCCGAGCATTGACAATGCGTAGGACCCTGTTGAAACCCTAGGTATTATTATTATTATTATTATTATTATTTGTCAACCCAAACTGACGTGATTTTGAGGGCCTTAGCATACATAACCTTTTGTGAAACTTTTTGCACTTGTCAGGTCCAGTGAAAATTCTGATAATTTGGGGGCATTACATGTGTGACTTGCGACATGGCTCAATGGCGCCACCTGCAAAATTGGGAAAAAGTAGCCCCAGAATCCCTTTTCGCCGGGAGCTACGAAAATTGACACACATATGCAACAGGCCAAGACAAACACAATACTCTCTTCCGGCCCTACTGGAAACTCAACTGAAAGTTGGATATTTGGAGGAAAATTGCATATTTCAGTGAATTTTTGCTCAAAGTTTCCCAGGGAGAAACTACAATCTATTTTCAACTTAGGCTCTTTTGATAGAAAATGGGGTTGAAGAGCAAAATTGATCAAACTTTGTTGCAAAAGTTTTCGGGTGCGGCCGTGACCACGCCATGAACTTGGTTTCACCGTGAAACAGGAAATGCACTGTAAATTGGCTGACTTTGGTCAGACCGGCCTTTAATTTAGCACATTGCATTAAAGTCCGGTCCTGATCACAACCATATGAGTGTTTCCTCTAGGATTTTCTTTTTCAGCAGCGGGGGCAGCATTTTGGACTTGCCCCATGTCTGATCACAGTCGAAACAGTCACAACCATCAGGCATAATGCACTCGCATTAGCATACATGCTAATCAGTATATGTGTTTTGATCGTCAGCATACTCGTTTACATTGGCACACGTGCTAATTAGCATCTGGGCTAATTAGCATACACGACACGCGAGAATCCATATTTGATCACTGTCGAGACACGACCATTGGGCATCGGGCCAGCTGCTGGTAACGTGAAGTGAGGTGTGCATGCAACACATTGTGACATGCAACACATTGTGACATGCAACACATTGTGACATGCAACACATTGTGACATGCATGGGCGTCTGAGGACCTCTTCAACGCTACTTGCAGCTTACATTTGATTTTATTTTATTTATTTTTTTTTTTTTTTTAACTGTGCTAGCTAAACTGGTGTCTAGTCAATGCCTAATTTTCCTTAATCTGGGTTATTCACAGAAACATAGATTGTTTTTATATATATATATATATATATATATATATATATATATATATATATATATAAAAACCCTATTGATTAATTCTATTGATAGTTTGTCATTAATTATATGAGTGGGAAACAGTGACGTTACGCGATCAATCAGAAAGAAGAGGGGATTATGAGGCGTGTATGCAACGCCTGCCACCCTAAGTGACGATACTCAACATCACCGCACGCGGAGAATCACAGAAGTCACACTGCGATTCCATCTTTTATGAGCTTGTGATTTTGGCATTGAATTTACACCGTGTAATTGTACGGACTTGCAGTTTTTTTTATTGTGTGGTTGTGGTTTTAATGTTTTGGTTTTTGTTTCCTTATAAGAGCGATCAATGGGTGTGATTGTAATTTTTCCCCGATAATCACTTTTATGTAACACCATTATATATTTTTTTAATAAAGTTTTCAAGCGTTTAGCTTTGTAATGATTTTTCTCTTTGGAAATAATTTTTTTTTCCCGGTATTTACCACAAACATTATCAGTAATTAATGACACAGCTCTGATTGAGAGATACAGAAATTGTTAATTATTCTGAATCCTTTCACTTCACTCGAGCCACTTCAGTCTCCTTGTTTCTACAATAGGTTCACTAAATACACTTTTATTGACAATATTTTCAAAGCATACAGAAAACTGCAAATAGTACATGCAGATATTTGTATTTATTAAGTGTCGAAGTTTAACAGTTACTGGCCAGACATTGGACAACATGTTCACATTTGCTTCACATGAACCCAAATGCATTAAAACAAATATACATGTTGATTAATGACCATTGGACCAATTACTTCTTCTGCTTCTGTGTATGACTCATACTCTATGGAATCGTCCGTTTAATCATCATTTTTCTTTTCTCCATGATGAGCTGGGATGTGCATTAGCAACAGGAAGCAGAACATAGAAGTTGTCATTAGTTTCAGTCTGATAAATATTTTGCCTCTCCTCGTTCGTCCTTGGATACCACTGAGATTCTGTGTTTTCTCACTATGACGGGGAGCGAGCTCAGGATGACCAGCTTTTAAAAAAAAAAATGATTTCTCTGTCTAGAGGATGGAACTGACTACCAGGAGATTCTGTTGGAGATGACGGGACAGAAAACTGTCCCCAACGTCTTCATCAACAAGAAGCACCTCGGCGGCTGCGACAAAACTGTGCAGGTGTGTGTGCATCCGTTCGTTTCAAGGAGCTCCGCTTCTGTTTTTCCATTGATCGGCGAGGTCAATGCGCAGGGCAGTTGTTCTTCCTCTCTACCCACGAAATAATGGGAGTGTTCAAAATGTTGTTGGCAGCAGAAAAGGTTGAGGTGAGATGAGACATGTGAAGGTGTGTCAGTGGCTTGGCAAACCGGTTACAACCTGGAAATGTTGGATGAGTTCACCCAGAGCTCTTTGAACTTGTTTCAGTCGTTAATAAAGGAGCAAAAGCCACAAAAATCCGTGAAGAGTTTAAAAGGCTGAAGGCAGATTGGGGGAAAATATAACTTAGATTCGCATTACATCTTTTTCAAGTGAGAACACAAATCCTTGGCATTATGAATGTCAGTTTACATGACAATGGTGTTCGGAGCCACTGAAAAACAGGTGACTTTTTTTTAAAACTCTCCGTCTCTGTGGAAATGAATGAAAAGACTTTTCTGAAACGCTGCCACTGTGCATGCACAACCCAACTGTGGTACATAGTTCCTCTGCTCATGATCAGTAAATGGACAATAATAGCAGTGTTTGCCTGTAAAGTGTCATGACTCACTCTCCATGTTCTCCTGAGACCTGCTTTGGTTTGTACAACACCAGCCATTAAATCACCAGACACATTTGGGCCAGCAGAGTTGGATCCAGGAGGATTTTACTCTGAGCTGTGCTACATGCTACTTGCTGCAGAGTTCCGGGACTGGCACACCAGCAATGCTACATGATAAAGGTATTACAGATTCTTTATCAGAAAGCTGGTGAGTGTGACGGCACACGGTTCCCACCCAACCATGTGTTGTCTGCAAGTGTGTAGATTTGCATATGGTGGACGCAGTCGTAAAGTGGAGCCTTCAAAGTTGTTGGTGTGCGTGGTGTTAACACATAGGCTATGTGAAAATGGTTTGCAGCAATGCACAGCCTTTGTTTATTGTAGCGCCCCCTCGCCTCACCAAGATACTAGAATATGACGAAAATGCGAACATTCATCTCGGTCCGGTTTTGGTTACCTTGAATCTTTTGATTCACTCACGAGGAGAGAGTAGACGTCAAGATGAACAGTGACAACCTTTATTGCCTCTGGAACAAATGTATGGAAATGCAAATAAGTAACGGAACAAATTAGGGCTGCGACAACAAATCAATAAAATTTGATTAGTAAAAGTGTTGGCAACTAATTTCATTATCGATTCATTGCGTCATGCGATTTCTGGACTATTCGCCATGTTGCAGAGCCGTTTACTTCACCGTCGGAGCTTTGTCAATGGTTTTCTGACTGAAAGTTTAAAGAAAAGAAAAAACCCATTAGCCTGCAAAGCGAGTTGAACGGAGTGAGGCGGTACAATAGAACCTGTGAGCAGCAACCTGGTAACAACGACATCCTGGCCTGGACACGTAATTTAACTGGTAACACACCTTAATGAGGACAACCTGCCTGACGAGGACAACGGACAGGTTTTCCTGGAACATTTCAAGCTGAGGGACACTGAAACAGCCAAATACTGATTATTAGAATATTCCGACATTGTGGTGTCAGATTAGTTTTGACATGGACACAGAACAATGCTGCATTGTGAAGCTCCTCTCCGTTAGTTTCACTTTCTCTTTCCAGCAGAGAACATAAGGCCTATGGACCAAAACCCACCGTAAGCGTATCCAATCTGGTCCCACCAAGCAAGGAGCTTATAGAGGATTTAGACTAGTTTGTTGTTTTTTTTAGTTTTATTGTATTTTGCACCAGAATGTTTCATTAAAATTGACTTTATGTTAAAATTGTAATAATTTTCACTATCTAACATTTTGATCTTGTAAAAACATAGACAATTCCATTCCATACACTGTGACCACAACAAAGAGATTCTTTGAAGGGTAAATTTAAAGGTTATTATAGCAATATTTTACCAGTCTGGTCCACTTGGGATGAAACTGGACTGTACGTGGTCCCTGAAGTAAATACAATCTTATTTAATAATTTTTTTATACATCTTGTATACAGGTGTGTATATATGTATTTATATTATATACATCTCTGTATTGATTCAATTATGTACTTTTAAATAACTATAACATTGTTGGTGTTTGGTTCGTTCAATATCAACTGGTCCTACAACTTGAAATGTTTTTTGTTTTTTTAACCAAGTCATCGACTAATCAAAAAAAGAATCGACTAGTATTAAAATAGTCGTTAGTTGCAGCCCCAGAACAAACATAAAATTACAAAATAGAACTTGTCCATGGTACCAAGGAATACACAAAAAGATCAGGTTTGATTCCTTTTGATGTATTTCTCCTTTAAGGGAAACGAGATCAAATGTCCCTTTTGAATTTGTGGATTATTGGCTATTTCTAACTCCACCTGGGTAGTTTTGTGTGTCTTATCTGGTCTTTGAATGAGTTCATAATCCTAATGTCTTGTGAGGACCCACATCTGGCCACATCAGTGTTCTCATCCATCCACAGTCTTATTGTCTCCGGTTTTGGCTGGCCGCTATACCCAATAGGATTCGGATTCCAATCCACTGCTGGTCCGAAGAAAAATTTAAACCAACCTACACACACAGTACAAAAAGCATACATTACTATCCTTTGTTCTATTCATCATCAGACCTCATTTCTTACATCCATCATTCAAAGTATCTTTTCAAGCATAACGAATTACTCAGATTAAAAAGTACTCCAATCCTCGTGAAATGCACCACAGCAAATGTGTTTTATTGCTGTAAACAAATGATTCTCTGTGAATTTACATATTGGAACTTGGGTGGACTCAACTGATGCACGTGAATGCATCACGAAAAGCTGTCAGCTCCTGATGTTAAAATCAGACCAACGGGGATCACGCTCCTCGCTAGATTGAACTGAAACGGTGTTTCTCGGCGGCGGCTAACCAAGATGGCGATAAAGAGCCAGAGCTATTTGCTAGAGCAATCTGACATTTCAGCCATTGCCCTTTCACACCGTGCTCACTGTCACACTGGTAAATGCAGCCTCTTAGACCTGCAGAGCGATCCTTCTCTTGGAGATTTAATGCATCACTTTTTCATGACGACCTCTTTATCAAACTTTTGGAAATGCAGACAGACCTCTATTTAGAGGTAATTGACTGCAGTGACTGATCCAAGATTGTTGAGGGAAGCTTATAAAACCTACATATGAGGCATGATTATATCGTACTCCAGCAAGAAGAAACAAGAGCGCACTCGAGAACAATCACAGAATTGAAAAGAAAATCCCAAAATTACAGGAAGAATTTCACCGATCCCAATCGAATGGAGTGCTTAAAGAGCAAAAGGCAGCAAGAACACTGTTGACTAATTTCCTAAGAGTGTAGCAATGTGCGTACTGGTCCCCGTACCGTTCGGTCCGGTCCAGAGGTGTACCGCGGTACAAACATTTTAAGACCAGGGCTGGACGTCAAGGCTTTCCCGAATGTCCGAGGCCAGTAAAAGCTTTGCTCGGGCAACTGAATCATCCACCCAACTTGCCCGAATGGGCTTGAGGTTTTTTTTGACGATATTTTGACGTTCTCTCGCCAAAAGTCACTTGGTATCGCCAACGGATCACACCATCGCTGGGCGTGGCCATTTCTTGCCCTGAGAGCGCGATCATGTGATTCTGGCGTGGATGCCGATGGTCGTGGCCGCTATTTTCTTTCCGACTCGTGTTCCTCATTCTGGTCAGTGACGTGCCCAGAAAACAGGCTTTCTGATAGGATAGCGTCAACTCCTCCTCGTCCGCCATTTAGAATTTTTTACTTCCGTCAACATTCAGATAGTCACCAGAAAATATTAAAAAGTCACTTGAATTCATCCCATAACAACAACTTCAACTAAAATGACATATTTTTGATTATTTTGACTTTCTCATCCCGAAGTTTCCTAATTTTTTATGGTGCTGGAAAAAAGTTGACTGACCAAGAAGAGGAGGAGGAACATGGACACAATTTGATTTGTTTATATAATAAAAATACATGACACACATTTACCATGTTATTGAAAAATGTAATGTTACTCAATCTGTCAAATCAAGGACGTCTTCAGCTTGTTCAGAGTGAACTTCCAAGATCATGTCTCTGCTCCGACATGAAACGACACTTCAATTTGACAAATTTAGTAACCCTGCCCAGTATTCATGTGAGTCACAGCATCATTTGCGTATGCCGTCTAAATGATGCTGTATGGCATTTAGACAATTACTTGTACCAGTACTTGGCATCGGCAGGTACCGTATTTTCCGCACTATAAGGCACCTAAATACCTCAAATTTTCACAAAAGCTGCCAGTGCACCTTATAACCCGGTGCGCCTTATATAGGGAAGAATTGCTCTACTCAAGACTGCTATTTGACAGCTGAACAACCAGAAGCTTTTATTTTGACAACTCTAACTTCTCAACTGGATCTTCAGAGCGGACGACACTCCACACAACACCTTCATCACTCATGGTTGCACACCAACATTCTAACAAACCAAAATAAACTAGATGAAATAATTACTCCCTAAACTGGGGAACAAAAACACATAAACACAATCAACACAACACCAAGCCCAACAACAACCCACAATAACCTCCAACAACACAAAACATGAATTCCCATCATGCCTTGCATCCTGAGCTCCTCAGTGCAGCCGACAGCTGCAATGAATTATGGGAGTTTCTGTTTGTGGTGTTTTAAATGCAATTATTGGGGGTTATATTTGGTTTGTGGTGTCGGTAATAATTGTGTTGTGTTGTGTTTTTGTTGCTTAGTTCATGTAGTTTAGTTTATTACCGGTAGTTGTAAGTTGTCAACCAGCAGTGAAGAAGGTTTTGTGTGTAGTGTCCTCCTGGCATAGGCTGCAGGTAGGACTATCAAAATAAAGTGTGTGCACCTCTCTGGGTGTTAGAATCAGTGGAAAATGTAACCTAATGGCTTTGAGCTATAAAGGTTGCTGATCACTGGTCTATTCCATGCGCCTTATAATGTGGTGGCCTTATATATGAACAAAGTTGTAAATTATGTCAATCAATGTAGGTGTGCCTTATAGTGTGGAAAATACGGTAGCTAAAAGTTAGTACCATGTTAATAAAAGTGGTATCAGAGCATTGCTACTCATTATGATAAAATCTCACTTGTGATCAATCTGAGCTGTAATTCTCCTCTGAGCTAAAGGGAGGCGGTATGTCAGGGTGATAATTCCTCTGTGGCAGTGTGCCATATGGATAGCAACTCCTGTCACCATCCGCTGCCGTGAGAAAACAAACATCTTATCAAAGCTACAGTCCCGCTGAGCTTCTTTGTGCCTCCATAAGTTCTGCACAGCTTGTGTTGAATATGCATAAGCACCTTTCTGATACAACACCATGTTAATGTTTCAGGCCCATAAAGACGGCAGCCTGCAGCAGCTGCTGAGCGGAGAAAAGGAAGCCTACGACTACGACCTCATTGTGATCGGAGGAGGATCTGGAGGCCTTGCATGCTCAAAGGTGAGAAGATCTAACCGCAGCAGGAAGTCTGCTGTTTTTGCTCCATTGATTGGTGTCATTTCCTGAATCAGTGAGTAACTTCTGGTTGAGTAATTAAGGCGTAAAGTATCTGCTCCGCTGACAACAGGAAGCCGCCACGTTGGGGAAGAAGGTCATGGTGCTGGACTACGTTGTGCCCACACCAAAAGGAACCACCTGGGGTAAGATGCTTCCTGTTCCTGCACCAGTCGAGACGCAGAAAGTCTGAAAGCTAATGGAATGTTTCTCCAGGTCTTGGCGGGACCTGCGTGAACGTGGGCTGCATTCCCAAGAAGCTGATGCACCAGACCGCCATGCTGGGCACCGCCATACAGGATGCCCGCAAGTTCGGCTGGGAGTTCGGGGAGACAGGTGAGGACTCGGAGCAATGGCCTCAGAGGTCCCGGTGAGGGGACGTAGCCCCTCTCATCCGCAGTCAATCAGCAGGTGAGAGTTTAGTCTCACCACCACCTTCTGGCCAGTCGTACTCACGCTCGCTTCTCATGCGTCCTCAGTGGAACACAACTGGGACGCAATGAAGACGGCAGTGAACAACTACATCGGCTCTCTGAACTGGGGCTACAGGGTGGCGCTCAGGGACAAGAACGTGAACTACGTCAACGCGTACGCCGAATTTATCGAGCCGCACAAAATCAAGGTAACCACTTCCAGATGATCTCAGTCAAGAAATGTCGAAAGCAGGTTTCAGTTGAGGAGCCACCAAAAGCACAATTACAGTTGACCGTGCAGGTCAAATACTGCCATAATAACCTTTGTTGTGGTGCAGAGAATGTGATGAAAATGTTGATATTTTTTCTATTACTACTGAAATTGACAACGATCTCAAAATAATCCAGTTTTAAATAAACCCTCTGGTGCCAAATACAGTGAAATGTCCAAGCAAGCTCTCCTATAGCTGTTGCATTCTGGTTGTTTTCACATCCTCACCCTGATGCAGAACTTTGAGGCTGGTTTGATAGCAATGAGGTAGTTCGCTTTCATAGCAGATTCACCGACATCTCGGCTCGGGTCTCAGTGTTATGTAGTGTCTGCTACTCTTAATAAATTCGCAGAAAAAAATACATTTTCTTAGAATCTTTAACAATTTGCTTTGTGGTATGGTATACCACACACTTTGCCTGCAACTAACAGTTATTTTAATGATCGATTAATCGGTCAATTATTTATTTGGTTAATCGATGAATCGGTTAAAAAAAGAAAACATTTCAGATTGTAGGACCAGTTGATATTGAACAAACCAAACATCAAATATGGCATGATTATTTAAAAGCAACTGAAGCAATACAAAAATGTATACAATATACATATATATATGTATACAAGATAATTATTAAATAAGATTTAATGCACTTCACAGACCACACACAGTCTAGTTTCATCCTGAGTGGACCAGACTGGTAAAATATTAGTATAAAGTTTCAATGTAAACTTCACTGCTCCACAGATGTGTGATGTTGCAACAGTAATCTCAGCCAGGGTGAGGTGACGTCTCTCCCCTTCAGAGTGTGCTCTGGCGGCTAGCCGGTTAGCTCGAGTGCTGCGCTGCAACGTTGATGTTTCAGAGGGAGCGAATGGTGGCCGAGTGACGCATAAATGGCGCGAGACAACAAATCGATAATTTAATTCATTTCCAACACTTGATGATCAAATTTAATCGATTTTATCAATTCATTGTTGCAGCCCTACGACATACCACATACGTGAAATGCTCTCTCTCTATAGCCATGATTCCACCCCAGTGCCAAAGTGTGTCGGGGTGGGAGGAGAGATACGGCAAAACGCATCTTGGCCCAACTCTGTCGCGCTATCCCACCACAGACAGTTTGGTTAAAATATAGGCAAGAGTTGTGAATGACGTGGGTGTGTGTCGGGCAATGAACACGGAAGGACCCAGCAATGGGCAGCCTTCCAAGTAAAGCCTTGAGCCTCCTTTCTCCATGACGTTGCTTAAATTTCTCATTGTGTCCAGCTCCCGCTGAATCTCCTCCTCTCTTCTCCTGTTACTGAAAGGGATGTCTGCGCCTTGTTGAAAGACCGCGGTGATGTGGAGTGGGCCGATGCTTAAATGAACCGAGTTTGCAAAACAACCAGTGAGGGGAAAGGCGGCGTATGTGAACGGGAGAGTTTACGGCTGATGAAATATTTAAATATTGCAGGCAAGTTGAAAGGGACAATTGTCACCACCAATCAGCTTGCAGCTGCGTTGTCGGTCCTCCTTCTGAGGCCTCAGTGGAGGGGGTGACGAAAAATGGAACTGGTTGTTAAGGTTTTTTCCGTACCATCCACATCTTTTGTCAGTGGAGCCACACGAAAACCCGTTCCATCCCGGCACAAACAGGCGGTGGGACCTCAGCGTATGTATTGTACTGCCACAGTGTTAACAACAGTCAGCCAAACTCTTTTCACAGCCAGGAAAGCGAGCAGCCTTGCTCCTTTAATGATTTCTTGTAGCTAATAGCGCTTTTCCACTAGCTCCTACTTGATCTTACTCGTCTTGACTCTACACGACTCAGCCTTGGCCGTTTCCATTACAATATACAGTAAAACTTCTGATGTAGAGACAACCTAAAATCCAGGGGATAGGGTGAGGAGCTCCGTCACCCTTAGAGATAGGGGGAGGAGCTCCGTCACCCTTAGAGATAGGGTGAGGAGCTCCGTCACCCTTAGAGATAGGGTGAGGAGCTCCGTCACCCTTAGAGATAGGGGGAGGAGCTCCGTCACCCTTAGAGATAGGGGGAGGAGCTCCGTCACCCTTAGAGATAGGGGGAGGAGCTCCGTCACCCTTAGAGATAGGGTGAGGAGCTCAGTCACCCTTAGAGATAGGGTGAGGAGCTCAGTCACCCTTAGAGATAGGGTGAGGAGCTCAGTCACCCTTAGAGATAGGGGGAGGAGCTCAGTCACCCTTAGAGATAGGGGGAGGAGCTCAGTCACCCTTAGAGATAGGGTGAGGAGCTCAGTCACCCTTAGAGATAGGGTGAGGAGCTCCGTCACCCTTAGAGATAGGGTGAGGAGCTCAGTCACCCTTAGAGATAGGGGGAGGAGCTCCGTCACCCTTAGAGACAGGGTGAGGAGCTCAGTCACCCTTAGAGATAGGGTGAGGAGCTCAGTCACCCTTAGAGACAGGGTGAGGAGCTCAGTCACCCTTAGAGACAGGGTGAGGAGCTCAGTCACCCTTAGAGACAGGGTGAGGAGCTCAGTCACCCTTAGAGACAGGGTGAGGAGCTCAGTCACCCTTAGAGATAGGGGGAGGAGCTCAGTCACCCTTAGAGACAGGGGGAGGAGCTCAGTCACCCTTAGAGACAGGGGGAGGAGCTCAGTCACCCTTAGAGACAGGGGGAGGAGCTCAGTCACCCTTAGAGATAGGGTGAGGAGCTCAGCCACCTTAGAGATAGGGTGAGGAGCTCAGTCACCAGGGAGGAGCTCGGAGTAGAGCCGCTGCTCCTCCACACTAGAGGAGCAGCTGAGGGGCTCAGGCACCTGTCTCAGATGCCCCCCGGACGCCTCCCCAGGGAGGTGTTCCAGGCATGTCCCTCCGGTAGGAGGCCTGTAGGCAGACCCAGGACACACTGGAGGGACTATGTCTCTCGGCTGGCCTGGGAACGCCTTGGGGTGCCACCGGAAGAGCTGGAGGAAGTGTCTAGGGTGAGGGGAGCTTGGGCAACTCTGTTAAGACTGCTGCCTCCGCGACCCGGCCGTGGATAGAGCGGTAGATAATGGATGGCTGGATGGAATTCACCAAAATCTGGCATTTTCCTATAAATATCTGACTTCCGGTTGAGTTTTTGGTATGGCTGTAAGAGAATTCTTCTTGACAGTCTCGGCCTGTTACATATGTGTGCCGATTTTTGTAGCTTTTGGTGAAATGGGATTCTGGGGCTACCTTTGTCCAATTTTGCATGTGGCGCCATTCGGCCATTTCGCAAGTCACATGCGTAACTCCTCCACATTATCGAAATTTTCGCCAGGCTTGACAAATGTACAAAGATCCACAAAAACGTGTCTGTTTCATGCTGGCAAATAATAATGATGATAATAATAATCCCTATGATTATGGTCCGATGCACTGTCAGTGCTTGGACCCTAGTAATCCTTACAATTTCGATGTGGTCCTTCTGCACTTTCAGTGCTAAATATGAAGAAAAATGTACATTTAGATAAAATTAGGTTTGTCCTCATGGAAACATGAATTTAATATTTTGGGGATTGTGGTAAGTGTTTGTGCATTGATTTCATAGCGCAAGACTTGAAAGTCTTATGCTTGTTTTCTTGTCTGAAGCTTTCCTTTGTCTGACAGGCCACAAATAAACGAGGAAAAGAGACTATCCACACGGCGGCCAAGTTCATCCTGGCTACCGGAGAGAGGCCGCGGTACCTGGGCATCCCGGGAGACAAGGAGTACTGCATCACCAGGTGAGTGCGCAGGTACACACACTCTAATGTGATAGCTAAGTTACCTGAATCCTCTTTGAACCAGAGGGTGTGTTTTCTCCTGCTTGTTTTCCTGTCATCTCTGCCACCACACACACACACACACACCTTGTTACCTTGTTAATGATGCAGCAGGAAGCCTTGGCTCAGGGCAATCATTAATCTCCCACCTGTCAAAACCTCATGCAGGTTTATTCTCAAGTGTGTATGGCGATCATGTGAGCAGCCGTCGCCTCTCGCATCAGATTTATAAAGACTCAGAGTGTGAAAGAAAGAAGACACAAGTGGAGTTTTACTATTTGAATGTGTTTTGTTGAGCTGGACTCCAGTGTTGGTCATAAAGTCCAAATTGAAGCCATTCAGTTCATCACTAATGAGGAGCTAGACACGTCTTTGAGGACTCCTGCTCCAATTATTTGACATGACTGTGTGCATGTGACATTAAAAAAAAATATATATATACATTTTACTTGAAGCTTCTTCAGAAAGGAGACGAGCTTGTAACAACAGCTGTAAATATGTCAACAAACCTGAATTACCCTAAAGGGCTATCCATGTGAGAATGTCGGTTCACATAAACGCTGTTTTTGGACAATCATCCACACGAGGCTGCGTTTTAGAAGCCCGAAAACATGTTGTTGTTTTTTTAAAACATGTGTCCCAGAGCAGGGAAATTCTAAAACCCTGGCTCGACATTGAGGTGTGGACAGCGAAGACCATCCTTTATGAAACAAAGATGATAATAATTGCCGTGCCTCTCCTATCCACCACGGTCTGCGATGGTATCTAATAACCACATATGTACTACATGCTCTTAAGCTTCGTGTTGAACTGTGTTCATAGTGATGTGTGGACGGAGTGTTTTGGGTTGTTTTGTTTTTTTAGAACGCCTGGGTCAAAAAAGGTCATTTTGGCTTGTGTGGACAGGGCCAAAATGTCTTTTCTATCAACACTTTGACAGGTGAGATTTCTGGTGTTCCACCAAATCAAAGCAAAAGGAGCTGTGTTTATTTAGCACGAAATACAACACAGTCATTTGTAGATGCGTTTAACAGAGAGAAACCAAACAAATCCACATGAGCGACGGTGGAAAGGAAAAACTCCCTCTAACAGGAAAAAACCTTTGCAGAAGCCAGACACCTTTTCTGATGGCCTGTTGGGGCGAGGGGATAGAGGAGATAAAGGGACAGGGGTTAATAAACAGACCTTGGTTCGGGTTAGGATACAGACCCTGGTTTGGGTTGGGAACTGGCTTGTGAACTTTCTCACTCTTATTAGCACCTAGCAGGAGAAATGCAGTATTGAAGTATCTTGTGCATCTCTAAGACAAACTGACTCAGTGCAAATGATGCTTCGGGGTAAAGAAATGGCTCTTCCCTCCTGCAGTGATGACCTGTTCTCGCTGTCATACTGCCCGGGGAAGACGCTGGTGATTGGGGCATCCTACGTGGCACTGGAGTGCGGTGGCTTCCTGGCCGGCCTGGGCCTGGATGTCACCATTATGGTGCGCTCCATTCTGCTGAGGGGCTTCGACCAGGACATGGCCAACCGGGCCGGAGAGCACATGGAGGAGCATGGGGTCAAGTTCCTCCGGAAATACGTCCCTGTCAAGGTGAGCGAGCATCCGCAGGATGGCCGTGGGTCACTGGGTTTGCTAACAAAGCATCTGCCAACAAAGCAGCAGCTGTTGAGCAGACTTTGAACCCAGAGTGTCTGCATTTGATTTATTGTTGAACCATCTGGGTTTTAACGGTTTGATCCTAAATCTGAAACGGCTTGATTATTAAATGAACCAGATCACCATTTTAATGTAAAGTGTGAGTGTTTATTCTTTCTCCAGTCCCGAGTGCAGGTAGAAAATCTTGTGAATTTCAAATAATTGATATTGTAAATTAAGCCATCTTCGTTCTCTGTTTGGGTTCATGACTATATCAAACATGTCGGACAATCTGAGTGGCATGTGATTGTCTCTCAGGCACCAAACAAAACTTGTAGGAATCTCAGCAGAACATTTTTCCATTGAATTAATGGAGAAAAAACTAAACAAAACAAATCTACCCGAATTGTATTTTTTAAATCATTAAGGTTATGGTTAGATTAGCTTTGAATCGCATCAAAACCAAATGTCCCACCACTCTAAACAGAAAATGAATCATGCTAGTAAACAGATAGGTGATTGGCGGCCTTAAAGCTCTGTGGCCGGCGGACGCACCGGTGCATCCTAATCACATGACCGTTTTAAAAGGCAGTAGCGTCATCTGGTCCAGTGTTTCAATCCGTGTCAAAAGTGCAGATATAAAACTACAAGATCGTTTTTAAATGATGTTGATAGCCCAAATAAAAGAGATGTGAGGAAAACTGTGTCCGTGTTTTTAGTTTTTAGTTAATTATAGTTTAGATTTACTTCACAAGTAAACTAAATGATTGGTTGAGCATGTCTAGGAATTTTATCATCAATAAATCTATGCCAACCGAATTTGTAGTTTTATGGTGTTTTTAGATCCACTGTGTTAATAAAGTATGCCAACCTAAAAAACAATACTTCAGAGCTGCATTTATGAGGTTGTCCTGAACAAAATGACACCAAAAAAGACAAGGTTTAAGGATTTTATATTTGAGATATAAAGGAAAAATCAATTGCAGTGAAAAACAGCACAACGTGCTTCAGGCCCAGAAGGGTTAAGGCCAATTCATACTCCAGAAGAACACGAAGAAAGTTCAGCACTTCGGAATCCTGCCAACAAAATGACGCAATCTTTTTTCGGCCAGCTCCCTCTGGCCAAAGAAAGTGGGTTCGGCTGTGCCAACCGTCCGGGGTGGAGTATGTCGATGGCGCACAGCCAAAACTTCTACACTATCAAAGGATCAAAAAACAATGTCGCTACGAACACTTGGCTGCCACAAGCCAAAGGGAACCAGTGCTGGATAAATCTACATATTTTTTTTGTTATTACTTTACAATGATGAAATAAAATCAAGTAAATATTAAATCATGAAAGTAAATGGCACAACAAAATAGCTTGCGGGAAAGAAATAGGTAGATCTTTATTGTACTTTCTAATGGATTGTGGACTACTAAATGCTTTATTGTGACATGTGATGAGTTGTAGGTCCAGTTGATATTCAAGGGACCAAACACCAAGTATGTTATGGAAGAAACATACTTATTTAAAAGTAACTAATCCAATGCATACAATATACATACACGTAAAGACAGTTTCCTCTAGGAGTTTTTTCCAGTAGCTGGAGCGAGGGCGTGCAGTTATCCATAATTTCCCTTCGTAGTTGAAGCATTTGTGCCACAACCAGTGCTGGTCAAATATATATACATTTTGTTATTTGTATAAAATCATAACATAGTATCAGGTAAATATAAAATAAAAATAGATATACACACACACACACAAACACCTGAACTTTTAGGAAAAAAATTGACCATAAATGGTGCGTTCTAGTGCATTGTGGACGACTAAATTCTACATTGTGTGTGTGTGTGTGTGTGTGTGTGTGTGTGTGTGTGTGTGTGTGTGTGTGTGTGTGTGTGTGTGTGTGTGTGTGTGTGTGTGTGTGTGTGTGTGTGTGTGTGTGTGTGTGTGTGTGTGTGTGTGTGTGTGTGTGTGTGTGTGTGTGTGTGTGTGTGTGTGTGTGTGTGTGTGTGTCAAAAAAAATTCCCCTCTCACCCTCCGCAGGCGGTCACCTGTTTTTTCTATTCCAAGCTCGGGTCCTCTACCAGAGGCCTGGGAGCTTGAGGGTCCCGGTCCTCTACCAGAGGCCTGGGAGCTTGAGGGTCCCGGTCCTCTACCAGAGGCCTGGGAGCTTGAGGGTCCTGGTCCTCTACCAGAGGCCTGGGAGCTTGAGGGTCCCGGTCCTCTACCAGAGGCCTGGGAGCTTGAGGGTCCCGGTCCTCTACCAGAGGCCTGGGAGCTTGAGGGTCCTGCGCAGTATCTTTGCTGTTCCAAGTACTGCACTTTTCTGGACTGAGATGTCCGAGGTTGTTCCAGGGATCTGCTGGAGCCACTCCTCCAGTTTGGGGGTTCCTGCCCCGAGGGCTCTACTGTCACCTTCACCTTCCAAGCCTCTCCAGCTCCTCTCTGAGCCCTTGGTATTTCTCAAGTTTCTCATGTTCCTTCTTTCTGATGTTCCCATCACTTGGTATTGCTACATCCACCACCACGGCTTTCCTCCGCCCTTTATCAACCACCACGATGTCTGGTTGGTTCGCCATTACCATCCTGTCTGTCTGTATCTGGAAGTCCCACAGGATCTTCATCGGTCATTCTCCACCACCTTTGGGGGGGTCTCCCACTGTGACCTTGGGGTTTCCAGACCATACTCCGCACAGATGTTTGGGTACACTATGCCAGCCACTTGGTTATGGCGTTCCATGTATGCTTTCCCAGCCAGCATCTTGCACCCTGCAGTTCTGTGCTGGATTGTCTCAGGTGCCTCTTTGCACAGTCTACACCTTGGGTCTTGTCTGGTGTGGTAGATCTGGGCTTCTATGGCTCTGGTGCTCAGAGCCTGCTCCTGTGCAGCCAGGATGAGGGCCTCTGTGCTGTCCTGTAGGCCAGCCCTCTCTAGCCATTGGTAGGACTTCTTGAGATCAGCCACTTCAGTTAAGTTCCGGTGGTACATCCCATGTAGGGGCTTGTCCTCCCATGATGGTCCCTCTTCCAGCACTTCCTCATCTCGCCATTGTCTGAGACTTCCGTTGAGTATGTCATCCGTTGGAGCCCTGTCCTTGATGTACGTATGGAGCTTGGATGTTTCATCCTGGATAGTGGCTCTCACGCTCACTAGTCCTCGGCCTCCTTCCTTACGGCTAGCATACAGTCTCAAGGTGCTGGATTTGGGATGGAACCCACCATGCATGGTGAGGAGCTTTCGTGTTTTAACATCTGTGGTCTGTATCTCTTCCTTTGGCCACCTTCTTATACCTGCAGGGAACCTGATCACTGGCAGGGCGTAGCTGTTTATTGCCCTGGACTTGTTCTTGCCATTGAGCTGGCTTCTTAGGACTTGCCTCACTCGCTGGAGGTATTTGGCCGTTGCCGCTTTCCTTGTTGCCTGTTCAAGGTTGCCATTTGCCTGTGGTATTCCCAGGTACTTGTAACTATCCTCAATGTCTGCTATTGTTCCTTCTGGGAGTGAGACCCCTTCAGTGTGGACTACCTTGCCTCGCTTTGTCACCATCCTACTACATTTCTCGAGCCCGAATCACATCCCAATGTCATTGCTGTAGATCCTGGTGGTGTGGATCAGGGAGTCTATGTCCCGTTCGCTCTTGGCGTACAGCTTGATGTCATCCATGTAGAGGAGGTGACTGATCGTGGCGCCGTTCCTGAGGCGGTCTCCATAGCCAGTCTTGTTGATTATTTGGCTTAGGGGGTTCAGACCTATGCAGAACAGCAGTGGGGACAGAGCATCACCTTGGTATATGCCACATTTGATGGACACTTGTGCAAGTGGCTTACCATTGGCCTCGAGGGTGGTTTTCCACAACCTCATCGAGTTTGCAACGAACGCTCTGAGAGTCCTGTTGATGTTGTACAGCTCCAAGCATTCAGTGATCCATGTGTGTGGCATTGAGTCGTAGGCTTTCTTCTAATCAATCCAGGCAGTGCACAGGTTGGTATTACGGGACCTGCAGTCTTGTGCGACTGTTCTGTCAACTAGGAGCTGGTGTTTGGCTCCTCTGGTATCTCTACCAATGCCCTTCTGTGCTTTGCTCATGTATTGATCCATGTAGTGGGGCAGATAAGTGTAATTTTTTAGAAGAATCGTGCAAATGATGATACAAGCATCAAATTTGGCACACTTGTTCTCCAAGGGGTACTAATCAAATCTGCCCGATTGGCCAATTGAAAATCCAAGATGGTGGCCATTTTTCAAGATGGCTGCCAAAATAGCCATCCGAAGTTGATATTTTGCTTAAAATATTTGTAGTTGTCAGATTTTCATGATTAAAGTGTGGATTCCTATGTTTTCAAGCCTGCTGAACTATATTTTCTAGTTTATGACATGGTTAAAACACTCTGGGACACAGTTTTCATGTTTATTTATGAATTCCATATGTTGGCTGGGTATTGCAATGTACGGGTGTAGTGTTAAGAGTTAGTACCTTTGACTCAGTGGTTAGTCACATCTATTGGATGGACTACTGACACTGGTCCTCTGCGCTCGCCAAACTCTAACCTATGGCTCCAAGAAGATGCTAGTGCACAGCATCTGCCACCCTTGTAAATTGTGTTGGCTCGCAGGTTAAACTATATGTGGTATAGCACACAGAGTCTCCGCATGTGATGGAGTACATCTACATCTAAAACCTTCAAGTGCACTCTGATGATGGTCTTGAAGGAGTGATTGTCGCGCACTACCAAGGCACATTGGTGACATCACTGCTGTGAAACTCAGCATGGGGTTCAGTGTCAGCTACATAGATGATTAATGTTGACATTATACTGCAACAACCGACTGGTATTCCAAATGCTGCCTAATCAACCCCAGATCAGTTAGGCAGCCGCACCTGAATAGACAGGATGTACCAGTGCGGGAGAGCCGAGCCAAGGATAACGGGGTTTTAGTTATCTAGATGGTTTACAGATCGCACAGGACTAGCTGGATATGAAGACATGTCTGGTGCGAAGGATGCCACATACAGCAGCAGGCACCATGAGCACACAGTGAGTGCCCAGAAATCCTTCTTTGTAAAGGTTGAATCACTGTCTGCAGTGATGCAGGAGATGGGTAACCCATTCCAAGAAGATTCAGTAGACCTGATGGTTTTAGACTCAAAAGACATTGCAAACCCAACTCAAGCTAAAATCACCAGCGAGGCAAGGAGCAGTTCCTATCATTTATGAAAGGGCTAGAGGATGAAACTGATAGTCTTTTCTATCATCCAATCAAGAAAAACCCTGTTTCATTCTTCAAACAAGATCAGACTAAGGGAATTTCGAAGGAGAAAGTCCTAAAAGATGACCAAGTTATTCTCACGACTGTTTATCTCATGCCAAAACAGACAGTGTCACTTGCAAGAATTCTTCAAGCACGAGAATCAGTCACACCCTGCATCTCTGTGATAGCGGGAAGCTTCATATGTGTCAGAAATCACAGCTGGTTGAAATCCTTGAAGCCCAAGTAAATGTCTCCGTGGGAGAACCAAAAGGAGACACAATCATCATTGATGGCTCAGCACTTATCAATGCTTCACCTCCTCGTACTTCAAAGATTTTTGATGACTATGCTAAACATCATCCCAAAAGTCCAATCCTATGGTGCTAGGCATAAACGGGTGGACATACTCTTTGATGTCTACAAGAAATCAAGTCTGAAATCTGAGACGAGGCTAAAAAGAGGGCAAGGAAGCAGAAGAAGGGTGACGGGAACAAGTAAAACACCAGGAAACTGGAAAAGCTTCCTTCGTCACCCCTGGAACAAGTCTGAACTGTTTCACTTTCTTGCTGAAAAGATCTGTAAAGCAGGGATGACAAGCACAGTCATCGTTACAAAAGGAGAAGATGCCATTACTAATGCAGTGAAGTCTCTGGATGCTCTGTCCCCATGTTATCATGAAGAAGCTGACAGTAGAATATTTGTTCATGCCAGGCATGCAACGACGGATGGCAGCAAGTCTATAATCATCAAGGCTAATGACACACATGTGCTAGTCATAGCAATATCTGTACTGCCATCCTTCCAGGAACTAGATCTTCAGGAAATGTGGATTGCCTTTGGCCAAGGAGCCCATATGCGATGGATTCCAGTCCATGAGATAGTCTCTGCAATAGGGCTTGAGAAAGCTAGAGGAATCCCCTATTTCCATGCATTCACTGGATGTGACGTTGTGTCTGCCTTCCGTGGGAAAGCAAAGAAATCTGCATGGCAGACTTGGAATGTATTTGATGACAAGGTTCAATTTAATGTCTTACTCTTCTGGTGCTTCCTGTTGAAACAGAAACCTAATAACCCAAGCAAGATATTAAAGCAGCCGTTTCCTGTTGTGCTGCTTTCTGAGACGACTGGATAATGAGATAAGACAGTTAATCAATCCACTGTTTCTGCTGAGTCATAATGACGGATGGTTTCAGCCGGAGCTTGGATCCAGAGTGACGTGAAGTGACCAGCTTCCTCTGTGTGACAGGTGGAGGAGCTGGAAGCAGGCACTCCTGGCAAGCTGAAGGTGACAGCCAAGTCTACAGAGAGCGACGAGATCATCGAGGGAGAGTACAACACTGTACGTATCATCACACTTCTCACACGGCAGTTTTTAATAGGTTGTATGCATGTATGATTGCAATCTTATGTTATACTCAAAATATATTATTAATTAGGTGTAAAGAAAATAAATTCATTAAGTTTAAATCAATGATGTCGAACACGTTAGTTCAGGGGTCACATACAGAACAATTTCATCCTGAGTGGGCAGGAATGGTATTATCGTGCTTTAAGAACATTTAAATGTAAGTTTTTCCTTGTTGTGGTGCAGAGTATATGTGATGAAAATGTCAATATTTTCAACTTCATCTTCAACTTTATGTATATCCAACATTCATTTTGAGGTGCTTTTAAAGGAAAGACACCCAACAAATCAAATCCACATGAGTGACAGTGGAAAGAACAAAACGTCCTCTTTTGGGAAGAAACCTTTGCAGAAACCAGACTCAGAGGTGGCGGCTTTCTGCTGGCCGGTTGGGAGGACAGGACAGGACAGGACAGGACAGGACAGACGGATAGATTTGGGTAGGACACGGACCCTAGTTTGGGTTGGGGGACGTAGAAGAAAAAAGCATATATATAGGCTGCACTTGACTATAAGCAATAGGTGTCCACGTTGTAACAGGACAGGAATTGCATTGTGGGAATATAAGCCCAGAGAGAAAGACAGTTTTATCAGTTCTTCACTGATTCTGGGGAGGAAGATTCCTCAGACATGGAGTCCAGCAGGGCAGTTTTACATAATATACCTAAACGCATCACTCGCCGCCATCTGCTGCTGGCGTTGTGGAGCACAGAAAGCAGAAAACTGTATAATCTTAACCTGTAAAATTCCATAAATTAGCCGCATCATTTTATAAGCAGCAGGGTTCAAAGCGTGTGAAAAAAAAATAGTGGCTCATAGTCCGGAAATGATGGTAAATGGAAACGATTTGCGTCTGGCCTTAAAAGTAGAGAGTGTTTCAGCCTCCCTAACTGAAACGGGCATCTGGTTCCACATAAGAGGAGCCTGAAAGCTAAAAGCTCTACCTCCAGTCCACTTTTAGAAAACCGAGGAACCTCCCAGGTGCAGCACTCTGAGAACCAAGTGTTATTCTGGGAAGATATGGGACTAAAGGCCAATTCATACTCATAAGAACAAGATGAAAGTTGGACAGTACGGGGTCCTGCCGAACACGATGATGTAAGTTCCTTCGGCCAGCTCCTTCTGGTCCAACAAATGAGTTTGGCCAGCACCAACCGTCCTGGCCGAACGGTGTCGGTGCTGCACTGCACAAACTTTGGCAGTGACGTGTGCTGCGCATTTGTGTGGCAGCTCACTAATCACCATCAGTCATATTTTAATCACATTTAGCTACTGTCTGAGTGCCGCAGCTCGTTATAATGCCGTGATGCACCTGAATGCATCACTCAAAGATGTCATCTCCTGCAGTTAAAACCGGACAACCATCGCGTGCTGCTTTGTGGTGCTTTGAGCATGTTCAGGGACATGTTTTCATGAAAAGTTGGATAGCTGGCTGCAAACTGTGGAATGGATTTCACTCCACGTCTAATTGAGACCCACCTCCTTTAAGGAAATCCATTCCACATGTTGCAGCCAGCGAGCAGAGCAGTGGCAGGGAAATGAGACATTTCAGCAACAGTAAGATGGGTTCATGGGTTGGAAAACCCTGCAGGTTTCCGATATGTGAATTACTTCGGTACTCATTACAGATACTCAATCAGATCGGCCTTCACCCTAATAAATAAATAGATTTGTTTGTCATCTGTGTGATAAACATGATCAGAACCAGTAGGGCTGTACCTTTAAGCGCAATGTGTTTGTGTAACAGGATGTTCTGATCAATAGTATGAAAAGCAGCACTGAGATCCAACAGGACCAGAACAGGACCAGAACAGGACCAGAACAGGACCAGAACACAGACCAGGTCTTTGTCTGAAGAGAAAATCATTAGTAACTTTGACCAGAGCGTCTCTGTGATATGATGAACTCTAAAACCTGACTGGAAAGACTCAAATAAGTAATTTTTGCTTAAATGGTCACAAAACTAACTTGCGACCACTTTTTCTAAGATTGTAGAAATAAAGGTTAGGTTGGATATTGGCCTGTAACTTGCTAAGACTCCTGGGTCAAGGTGTGTTTTTTAACAAGAGGTTTAACAACAGCAACCTTAAAGGCTTGTGGTCCATAACCTGTTATTAGAGATACGTTGATCTGATCTAGTATTGAACTACAAAAAATAACTCTTTCAAAATGAAGCCATTTTTAACAATGCCTCCTGGTGCACAATACAGTGAGACGTCAAAAACAAACCTACCGTATTTTCCACACTATAAGGCGCACCTACATTGATTGACATAATTTACAACTTTGTTCATATATCAGCCGCACCGCATTATAAGGTGCATGGAATAGACCAGTGGTCAGCAACCTTTATAGCTCAAAGCCATTAGGTTACATTTTCCACTGATTCTAACACCCAGAGAGGTGCACACACTTTATTTTGATAGTCCTACCTGCAGCCTATGCCAGGAGGACACTACACACAAAACCTTCTTCACTGCTGGTTGACAACTTACAACTACCGCTAATAAACTAAACTACATGAACTAAGCAACAAAAACACAACACAACACAATTATTACCGACACCACAAACCAAATAGAACCCCCAATAATTGTATTTAAAACACCACAAACAGAAACTCCCATAATGCATTGCAGCTATCGGCTGCACTGAGGAGCTCAGGATGCAAGGCATGATGGGAATTCATGTTTTGTGTTGTTGGAGGTTATTGTGGGTTGTTGTTGGGCTTGGTGTTGTGTTGATTGTGTTTATGTGTTTTTGTTCCCCAGTTTAGGGAGTCATTATTTCATCTAGTTTATTTTGGTTTGTTAGAACGTTGGTGTGCAACCATGAGTGATGAAGGTGTTGTGTGGAGTGTCGTCCGCTCTGAAGATCCAGTTGAGAAGTTAGAGTTGTCAAAATAAAAGCTTCTGGTTGTTCAGCTATCAAATAGCAGTCTTGAGTAGAGCAATTCTTCCATATATAAGGCGCACTGGCAGCTTTTGAGAAAATTTGAGGTATTTAGGTGCCTTATAGTGCGGAAAATACGGTACTATAGCTGTTGTATTATGGGTGTTTTTACAAACTCACCCTGACAGCATGGCTTTGAAGCTAATGCTAGTTTGCTAACTTTCATGGCAGCATTACATATCTCAGCTTTATTCATAGAATTTGATTATTTTCATAATTAAAATGGCCAACATAAGGCCTGCGGGCCAAAACCAACCCGCAAGAGGCTCCAATCCGGCTAAACCACCAAGCAACAAAAAGTTTGATTTAAAAAAATAAATAAATTGGCAGACTCACACACAGATCTTGGTGATGCAGCCATGACAGTTAACTACCTGGTTGCTATCAAACTAGCCTGTGACCCGTGCTGTCAGATTGACTTTGTAAAAACACCCATAATGCAACAGCTGCAATACATGTTTTTTGGACCTTTCAATGTATTTTGTACCAGAAGGGTTTATTAAAATTGGATTTATGTTGAGATTTTTGTGAGATATAGAAATTTTTATCATGTATATTCTGCACTACAACAAGGAAAAACGTGAAAATGTAAATTTATTATGGTACCATTTTACCAGTCTGGCCCACTCAGGATGAAATTGTTCTGTTTGTGGCCCCTGAAATAAAAAGAGTTTGACTCCCCTGCTGTAGAGCCAAACTTTCAGCAAACAAACAAATCACCCATGAAGTTGATTAACTTCTTGTAGATTTTACACATGTGGCAGTAATTTGTCTTGGTGCCGTCATGGTGTTACATGCTTGTTATAGTCTCCAACATAATGGTGCACTTGAGGTCATAAAAAGCAACTACATGTTGCCAGGATGGAGCTCGGAGTTTGTACTCTCACCCCAAGCAGAAAGATCTGATGGACGTGATTAGAGAGATATGATGCAACGTTTCGTCTGCTGTCCTCTCCGACCGTTCCTCACTGTGTGTTTGACCCTCAGGTGTTGATTGCGGTGGGCCGGGACGCCTGCACCGACAAGATCGGTCTGGACAATGTCGGGGTCAAAGTCAACCTCAAGTGAGTGAGTGAGTGAGTGAGTGAGTGAGTGAGTGAGTGAGTGAGTCACATGTGGCACACTGTGCCTTTAAGACTTGCCCAACAGTCACAGTGATTCAGCACTTTCTTATCGTGTGTGTGTGTGTGTGTGTGTGTGTGTGTGTGTGTGTGTGTGTGTGTGTGTGTGTGTGTGTGTGTGTGTGTGTGTGTGTGTGTGTGTGTGTGTGTGTGTGTGTGTGTGTGTGTGTGTGTGTGTGTGTGTGTGTGTGTGTGTGTGTGTGCAATCTGATTACACTGCTACCTCTTTTCATTAATCATTCATTAATTCTTTTCAGTCTGACTTCACAAGCAGAAAAAAGTTATTTTCATTTTTTGTTGAGTTTTTTTTTTTTAGAAATGAAAAATCAGACATGGGCCTTAATCACATCTCGGTCTCATGCTGGGGTCTCATGACCGTGTAGTACTCGGATGATCAGGTGGTCTGACCTCAACGTGGCTTATAGAAATACTATGACTCATGTGGTGTGACCTTTCACTCACTTTGTTCCGGTCATGCGACCAGTGTAAAAGTGCTCCCTTGTTCCTAAAGCCAAAAGTTCTGAAGTTTTGTTCCTTGTTGTCTGAGATGAGAAAAAGAGTGGATGGTTTATTGATCAGACGGATTTGAATTTAAAGAAAGGAATGTTTTTATGACATTATTTTACTGGTCTGGCTCGCTCAAGATTAAATTAAGCCGTTTGTGAAACCTAAACTAAGGGGCCATCCACACGAGAATGCCAGTTCACGTAAAAAGAGCTGTTTTTGGACTATCCACACGAGGCGTTTTAGAAGCCCGAAAATGTTTTTTTTTTTGTTTTTTTTTAAACACGGGTAACACAGGGGGCTTTTCCACCAGAAAGAACCAGGGGCTAGTCCAGAGCCAAGGCCAGACTTAGCACCAGTTCTTTGTCTTCCCACTGCCAAAGCTCCCACAACACAGGAGAACATCACCCGGCGCGATGCTGGCTCCACTTCTTTGTTGGGCCAAAGCGGAGCCAGGCTTTTAATTAACATTTTTGTTAAAGATAATGATTTTTTAATGATATTTTACTTAACAAAAGATTAATTTCATTGTCTTATTTTCTCATTTATCACATTTTCTAACAATTTATTGATCATTATGCCGTAAATGGCGGGCTTGCTCGGTAGATACTACTGAAACTTGGTCCACCCTCTGAATGGCACAAGTGACACACTGACTGGAGAGGCAGTTGAGCAGGAGCAGGTCTGATGTGTCGCTGAAGGCTGCCATGGTGTGTGTTTCCAGTAGGCTCTGGTCCACTTGTCGTCAAACCGCAAATCTTCCAATTGACATAGTGGTCTTGAACACCAAGTTATTAAGAGGTCTCTCAAAGTGCTCATGTACTTGAACACCCCAGTTCTTCTCACTTCCTGCAAGAATGGTAATCACACTTCCGGTTTAGCCCCGCGCTACTTGATGTGCGATACCAGTCTGTTTAATTGTTTCCAATTTAAAGCACAGTCACAAGTCAGCAAGATTACATCGCTGTGGTAAGACATCATGGAGGAGAAGTAGGCCAATGTAGGCTTTGTTTATTTGTTTATTTGTACATTAAAATTCCTCCTGAGCTCCTCAGTGCATGTGTGGTCTCTTCCCATGTCGTTCTCTCCATGTTTCTGTGACACACAGTGAAAGACAAGTCATTAGCAGAGTCAGAGAAACAAAGTTTTACAAATGGAAATACAATATAACAGACTATTGGTGCAACAGAAAGTATAATAAGAGATAAAGTAGCTGTGCTTTAGTTTTTACATTCATGCTTTACTGTTCTCAGTTTTAGAATAGACTAGACTACATTATCATCATCAAATGTATGGGCCTAAGGTGATGGTAGTGAGCATTATTTAAAATCTATCCCTAACCCTGCTACTCCATTGGCCTTTTTGTGTTAATCTGCTATTTCATATTGATTTTGTTGTGTCTGCTAATAGCAAATAGCTTTATGGTTATTTCTGTTCCTGCAGCAGCTAAATATTTCCCGACATGGACATGCTGCATATCATTACAAAGCATGTTTTGGCTAGTTTTAGTCGCTGGGTTTGTTTAACAGATGCCTTAATTTCTTAAGCAAGACGCGACTTAAAGGTATAGTAGAGGATTTTCTTCTTCCGGGTGGATCATCAAAATAACTGGTCCTCCCAATTGTCAATCATTGTGGTGATATATGACGTAAGGCCGTCGTACGTGCTCGTCCCTGCGCGCAGCTCACTCCACACGGTTCTCATCATGCCGGTGGCCGACCCCACGCATTATTCTGGGACATTTTTACACAGTTTCGCCCCCTCTGGTGCAAATCTTCTTGTAAAGTGAGCTTATGTGAGCGATGCCGACTTGTGACTTGTAAACAGAGCGTGCACGAGGAGAACTGGGCTCGTGCACGTCTCTCGCACGCGTTTTAGTAGGCGTTCCGTCTCGGGAGCAGGTACAGCGTTGCGCATGCGCATTTTTTTCAAACGGTGGAGAGGGCGGTTCTTTCCTAAAATTCCTGAAAATCCTCCTGTATACCTTTAAGAATCCTTAGACCAGCTGGAAGCTAACTAGTTAGCAACGTTAGCCTGTCGTCTTGTAAACACTGCGGCACTATAATGACAGCATGTAGCACTGGACACACTCTGATTTAGACTGTAGTCTGTAATAAAGTCAGCTCTATATGGAATATTGTGTTTCCACACTGAAGAATCCTCCAGATTGTTGTTCTTTGCTCTCCTCAGTGAAGAGGAGCTCCGTACTGAGCACACAGAAGGGAGGCCATCTGACCGGCAAACGGGCTCTAGAAACACCTCAAAGTCGTTTTCAAACTATCAACAGAAGCCATGCATCGTTTACTCGTTGGTGTACATGATCATAGCACATTTGGCGCAAAATAACCTACCTTATATGATATTTTAGATGCAAGTCTTCCCAGTAGTTCTCCGTTTAAACGAACGCGATTTCGCTGGAACAGGAAGTGCGTTTCAAACAGGAAGTGCGTTTCAAACAGGAAGTGTGGGACAGAAGTAAAAGTGGGCGGGGCGGAATAAGGTCAATATCCCATGAAGGACATGAGCTCATCTTTGCTTACATGTTTACACTCATTCCCTTTGTCTGTTCTTACTTTTTGCCTCTCCATGTTTGTGCATGACAGCACTTCTTCAAAGATAATGTCGGTGATCAACGGCTCCCATGCATCTATTTTGGAGACGATGCTAAAAGCAGGTGCAGGCTTTGACCAACTTCTTACAACATTGTGGCCTGGTATTTTAGCCCGACTGGGAGGGAACTCTGACCACTTGTGAGCCCTTGTGCCTCATTCTGTTGGACGCGATCACTCGCTCGCTCTCGCTCTCTCTCTCTCACTCTCACAGACACTCAAAAGATGGTCGCATCATGCAAGTTTGAGCCTTATCAATCAAGTACACGTTGAAAAGAAAATATAGCAGCTCGGTGTTTCAAAATGTTGCACAGTGACGAGGCCTATTTTCGAGCACAGTGACATCTGATGGCGGCATAAATCTTCACATTCTTCACTTCCCTCTTAGGCTATCCTTACACTGATCAGATTTGCCGCCATTTGGATTTATGGTTGGTTATTAGCATTATTACTGTAAGTAATAGATTACTGAAAATAGATTACTGGAACTAATTTACGAAAAATGTTAATTATTAATGGAAGTAAACAACTCTTAGAGTAATTGAGTAAGCTTGATAATTATTAACTTTTATTAACTTAAAAGCTTATAAACTATCAAAAATAATTTATTAATTAAAAATTATTAATTTGAATAAATTATTTATCAAATAATGATGAAATTGGGGCACCACCAGCTCAACTGGGAATAGCTAATACCAAAATATCAGGAGAGCATGGATTCCGGGCCCAACACTGCCAAGTCACACGTTTTATCAAGTGACACAGATCTGATTCTCGCAGTTACACTTTCCTACAACATCAAAAACATCGCAGGCTACTTCTGAACCAAGCGCCAACTGCGAAGCACACACACGCACAATCATCCATAATTGTATAATAGGATGAGAGAAAGTCAAAAGTATTGTTAGCTCGCTAAGATTCCAGTATCATTAGTACATTGTGGACTAAAACTGTACTCTATCACAGAAAAGTCATGGATGTGGAAAAGAACTTAATACATGAAGATGATTATTACATGTACATTGCTGTGTGAAAATGGCGTCCTGGGTGGTGAGACTGCTGGCATGAGGTGTGTCAATGGGACAGTGAATGTTTACTGACAGTCACAGTTTGTTCAAATCCAAACTTCTTGGGACAAACCCCATAGGAAATGCTTGGGGGGTCATTGTGGACCCCAAGGATGGAAAAAAACCGAAATATCTGAAACTGCATGAGGAATGTTTTCAAAATTCAAATTGCCTCATGTCACAACACAAACATGTTTCATGAGGAATACCTGGAATATGAAAATGTAGAAACTTTTAAGTTCAAAGATTTTCACGAATAACAACCCTTTGGGGTCATTTTTGACCACATCAAAGGTGCATCTAAGGGTTAAAGCGTTTTTCTTAAGATTTTTCATATCTTGAAGGGTTTTCATGTTTTGTTTAGTTTTTTATAAACCATGAAAATACGGGAACACGGACTGTTTCTGATGAGTCTCGCCCTCCTGCAGGAACGGGAAGGTCCCGGTGAACGACGAGGAGCAGACCAACGTGCCGCACATCTATGCCATCGGGGACATCCTGGAGGGGAAGTGGGAGCTCACGCCCGTCGCCATCCAGGCTGGCAAGCTGCTGGCACGCCGCCTCTACGCTGGCTCCAAAGTCATGGTGGGAGAAGACACAAGGATAAAGCTGGACGGCTCTTTACATTGACTTGCTTTAACAGTCTGAAACTGAAAAGCAAACACAAATGGAAATAATCTTATTAATTGATCTTGAACTACCTGAAATGACTTTATGAAGATATTTCTTGTGTCAATTATTTTACTGGATTCATGTCATTAATTCAAAAATTATTTTATGGGGAAGTTAAATTCAGCTTCTTTTAAAAGTATTAAACACCAGTTTTTGGCATAAATCCAATTTTTTGGAAGGACATTAGTATAGTTTGTAAGAAACAGAATTCTGAACGTTTTGGGAAGATACGAAGTGAGAAATTTAGTCTATTAGCAGATTTTTGATTATAATGTGTCCAATGCAAGGCATTTACATTTTCCAAAAGATTTTTTATGGATATAATTATATATGACATTACAAAAGGAAAAATCGAAACATTGTGGATCAAGTTTCTCCATTTCCAAAGATTTCCATGAGTTGAAGGGTTTATAACTCCTCATGACACAATAAAATGCTGCACAAAGTGCTTTACAGGCTGAAAACTGAGACGCGCACACACACACACACACACACACACACACACACACACACACTAAAAGTGATTACGCAGTATCTTGAAGTCTTTTCTCCAGTCTGAGGACCTGATCAAAGCTTTTAATTGAATGTTTTCAAGGGAAGCTGAGATTTGGTGGATTCAATTGATCTATTTTTAATTCTATAGGTTGACGAGTGATGTTATTGGCTTCTTTTTGGATTATGAAACATCTTAAGGTACATCAGGCAATGTATTGAGTAGATTTGATGGAGCAGATTTGTTTGATTTTGGGTCAGTTTAGTTAGAACACATTAAATGACATACTCAATTCCATTATATGTACATGCACATACATTTTCACTGTCTTAATCTTAATGAAGTTGTGCAGATTTACTTTGATAATAGGATTTAAATAGTACAACGCATATTTTCTTCTTGTTCTTGTTCAGCTGACATGTTTCATTCAGTGCTTTGACTCCCTTGAGCTTCACAGCCTCTGGAGGAAACGTCATCAGACACTGTTGTGCTGTGTCTCTGCAGTGCGACTACTTGAATGTGCCCACCACGGTGTTCACCCCGCTGGAGTATGGCTCTTGTGGCCTGTCGGAGGAGAAAGCCACGGAGCTGTATGGCCAGGAGAACCTCGAGGTAAAACGCCATCAGCCATTTACACGTTTCAACACGCAAGAGGGAATGTGCCGACAACAATACGCTGTAAACGTCAACAGTGGGAGTCAAAGTTGTGTTGTCCTCTGTTGCCACGGAGACGTAGCCTTTTTAAGAAGTTGCATTGTCAGTGGCTCCGTTGGTGTGTAAACGGACCAAATCACAAACGAAAGCTCTCCGTCTCTGCTTGGACGTGTAGCAGCGTAGAAGCGGCCTTGCAGTCTCTGCTGGAAGCTGGCAGTGGCTTGTGAGGCTTTCTGTCTGCTGGGCTTCACGTCCAGACCTGCCGCCTCAATGTTTGTGTTGGCGGGCCCATTACACATCTGTTGTTGCTCCGGCATGCTTCAGGCCTGAGTGAGCTGGATGGGGGAGTTCCGCTTCTTGATCCAGTTGTCTTCCTCTCAGGTGTTCCACAGTCTCTTCTGGCCTCTGGAGTTCACCGTGCCCGGCAGAGACAACAACAGATGCTACGCTAAGATCATCTGCAATAAACTGGACGATGTGAGCCTCCCTCCCTCCCTCCCTCCCTCCCTCCCTCCCTCCCTCCACTCCCTCCCTCCACGCAGTACTCACAGTTGTTCATGTTCTTATCAATCTGAAACACGTTTCTCTGTAGGACCGAGTCATCGGCTTCCACTACCTCGGACCAAATGCCGGCGAGGTGACGCAAGGCTTCGGAGCAGCCATGAAATGTGGTGCGACCAAGGAGCAGTTGGATGGGACCATCGGGATCCACCCCACCTGCGCTGAGGTGAGCACACAATTCTTTTACTTCATATCTGTGAACTGTAACAACCCCCAACACAAAAAACACTCAGCAGGACGAATGAGCTCTGAAATGTTCTTCTTTTATTTCAAATTGTTGTTTGTACCAGCTCGGTCTTCAACACACGTGGACCCCAACCTTTTTTTGTTTAATGTCAGACAGTGTTTTCACGGACCAGCCTTCAGATGTGGTGGATTAATACAACAAAATAAAACGACACGACCAACTCAATAACTGTGGTATTTTCTAAGTAAATATTCTAATAAACGTGAATCCACTGTGTACGTCCAGTCTACTCACTGGGCCTTTTCCCTTTTGCAAAGAAACTTTATGAAGACATATGTTTTTACCGTATTTTCCGCACTATAAGGCACCTAAATACCTCAAATTTTCTCAAAAGCTGCCAGTGCGCCTTATATATGGACGATTGTTCTACTCAAGACTGCTATTTGACAGCTGAACAACCAGAAGCTTTTATTTTGACAACTCTAACTTCTCAACCGGATGTTCAGAGCGGACGACACTCCACACAACACCTTCATCACTCATGGTTGCACACCAACATTCTAACAAACCAAAATAAACTAGATGAAATAATGACTCCCTAAACTGGGGAACAAAAACACATAAACACAATCAACACAACACCAAGCCCAACAACAACCCACAATAACCTCCAACAACACAAAACATGAATTTGTCGCTGAATTTCCTTGCAGCGACAAATTCAACCTGAGCTCCTCAGTGCAGCCGATAGAAACTCCCATAATTCATTGCAGCTGTTTGTGGTGTTTTAAATGCAATTATTGGGGGTTCTATTTGGTTTGTGGTGTCGGTAATAATTGTGTTGTGTTGTGTTTTTGTTGCTTAGTTCATGTAGTTTAGTTTATTACCGGTAGTTGTAAGTTGTCAACCAGCAGTGAAGAAGGTTTTGTGTGTAGTGTCCTCCTGGCATAGGCTGCAGGTAGGACTATCAAAATAAAGTGTGTGCACCTCTCTGGGTGTTAGAATCAGTGGAAAATGTAACTTAATGGCTTTGAGCTATAAAGGTTCCTGACCACTGGTCTGTTCCATGCGCCTTATAATGCGGTGTGCCTTATATATGAATGAAGTTGTAAATTATGTCAATCAAGGAAGGTGCGCCTTATAGGGCAGAAAATACGGTACTCATTTTTCTGCTTGTGGGTTTAATATCAGCGCTAATGTATCACGTGACCGACACAAGCGTGAGTTTTAGACGGATGTCATGGAGAGAAGTTGGTCATTTTTCATAATAAAACATTGTTCAGACTTGGATAATATATAAAATGGAAATGGTAAGGTAAGGAAAAGTAAGTTGTTTATTCTTTGTGTGTGGCCAGGTACTGGGGTTGGGGGCTGCTGCTCTATAGATAGATGCTACACTGCTGTGTGGGCCCCGTAATCCAGGGGGCTGTGGCTCCCTGAAACTCCGGTGTAAATATGCAAATAAACCTTTTGCTTTCATTTTTATGTTATGTGCACACCAGACAGGCAAGATGAATAAAATAGGAAAAATGGCTGAAAAAGGTTCCAAAAGCAAAAGAAATATTTCTTTTTATAAAAGTGTAGCTATGAAACGTCATAAATATATTGAGTTTTTAGGGGGTTTTTTATGCTTTTATTTTCCTTCATTTCAGTTTTGTGGCTCCAGACAAATTTTATTTGATGGAAAATTGCAAAAATGGCTCTTTTGCTCATTAAAGTTGCAGACCTGGGAGTTGTGTGTAGCACTGACACACAGTTCACTGCAGCGCACATCATTTGAGTGTGAATTAAGTTTGATGACGCTAATAAGTGCTCATATCAACAAGTAGCTGAAGGTTAGTACTCGTACTCCTTTAAAAAGTGCCAACGGCTCAAACGAGTCTGTCTGGCATTAAATAAACAAACATCTTCGACTTCTTTGGAAAAAGGGTTTAACTGGTTTTAAACTCGCTCAGCTCTACAAACCAGTTTTGCATGCTTCTTAAGGGCCGTCCACACCAGGAAACCAGTTTCCACCTTTCACCTCAACAAGCTGTTTGTGGCCTGTCGTCCACATGAGGCAGTTTTAGAAGCATGAAAACAGGTTTTGTTAGCACGGGTACCGCAGTGGGGAACATCTAAAACCCTGGCTTGTGACAATCGTCCTGGTGTCGAACTGCAAGTTTGCGGCTTCAACGCTTTTGGGAGTTTTAAAGCTGCAATCATTTGATGAACATGATATAAAGTGAAGGCAGCATGAAGGTATCTCCTGACTTTAACGCGAGTTTGAAATGAATTTAATCTGGCGGTAGATGAACAAGATCAACTTGTCGGCTGCACTCGGATGTCTGTAACTGTGGGAGAGTCGCTGTGCACACAGACTTCCATCCACTCCGACTACACACTCCTTTATCCTAAATGTAATATTAGCTTTGAATCGTGATAATAAACAGATGAGTGAGCCGCAGCTGGCGAAGTTAAACAATGTCCCACATCTGAGTTGGAGCGCAGCGTTGCGCTTCCTTCCCAGAGTGTGAAGCAGCGTTTACACGACAGCATTTACAGTGAAAACCCAACGTTTTTGCATTTGAGTTGCCAAAGAGTTTGTGTTTCCGGCTGTGGTGCACGAGCAGGCTTTCAGAAAAGTGGTTTTCCCCCTGTTTCCATGTAGACTGACTTTCTTTAAAATCCACCGAAGCTGATTGTAATGATCTCGAGCGCAGGTTCGATAGGACAGGAACGGTGATGATTGTTCCAAAAGTGTCAGTAGATCGAATAAAAAAGAGGCGTGCAGCTTCGCGGGATCTTCGAAGTTTAATCTTTGGCATCTGTCGCCATGACGACTGCCAGACTCGATGCCTTCACGTGCTTCGTATTCCAGTGGTGTCGAAATGGTTGTAGTTCAGGGGTCACATGCAAACGGATTTCACCTGGAGTGGGGCTCAGTCAGTGTAGTGGTGCCACTACTCGTAAGACATCAGTCCAAATAGGTCCATGCTTTCTTCAAAAGGTTTTACTTGATGGCTTAGCGGGCCATGTTGCAGGCGTGGTTTTGCCTTGTGAGCTTCATGCGTGTTGTTTTTTCTCCAAACTGTGCTGCTCTAACGTGCGTGTGTCGGCTCCGCCCTGCAGATCTTCACCACTCTGGATGTGACCAAGAGCTCCGGCGGCGACATCCAGCAGGCCGGCTGCTGAGGTTAAATCCCGCTGGTTTGGCAGGCGGCTCTCCTCGGACGGGCCGCCCACTGAGCAGCGGGGTCAATCTGCTGATGTTCCCACCAGCGTGACCTTCTCGGAGGAAGCTACCCCACACGCAACCACTCAACGTGTGTGTGTGTGTGTGTGAGCGGTCTGTGACATCCTCGCCCTTAACCTGGTGCACAGGTGGACCAGGATTGATGTCCCTCTGCAGAAACACGTCATGGTTGTGAACACTTCCACCCCCCCCACTTCTTTTTTCTCCAATCACTGGGCTCTCGTGGCCTCTGTCTGAATACGTAGATTCTCACCCTGTTGCTTCAATCCACTCACAGATTCTCATCCTTGTTATTTATCTTTTGCTACATGGAGGAATCATTTTGTATCATCTGTGCAGGTTCTGTCTTTCCAGACTTCCTGGTTCATTCTGAGCTTTTTGCCGTTTGCTGCTGCGCGCGCGTGTGTGCGTGTGTGTGTGTGTGTGTGTGTAAGATCTTCTAGAGGCTGGTGTACTGTTGGTAATCTGTATAAATGATTTGTTTGTTGGTGTCGAATCACTGAAGATGTGTAATAAAGGATGGATTCAAATTTGGTCTCTTTTTTTCATAGATTTGATCAGACTGTGATCTTTAAACTCTGGAAATCAAAGCAGTCCCTTTACATCCCTGCAATATCATTTAGGTCTGTTTGTTGCAGCTTAATAATGACAAGTTCCAGGCAAAATCCTTTTTTCACTTGCTTATTTAGAAGTCCAAAGTGTGGTTATAAGGGAAGTCTGGTATTAATGTTGCAGTTAACGGGAAGAAACCTCACACAATCTTGATGCCATTAAAAGAGTTCTCTCAAAACACCTCATTTACTGGAGAGCCCGTGAGGATTCACATTTTTTTTCTGCAGGTTTTGCTTCATGTTATGCCAATATTTTTTTAAATGCAATACACAGCCATACACCTCCTACACCTTGTTTTTAACTCTAGATTTAGGAAGGTGGTAAAATACCTCAAACAGAGAAAACGATATAATTCCTGTCAGTTAAGTAAATCAGATTAATAGCCATTAACTAATACAGATCGAAACTGATGTCAAAATGTTGCCAATAAATCAATGTTCAACCAAATCTTTATTTTTTTTGTTTTAGCAACTTTCATTAATGTGGGAGTGCAGTTTTCCACAGTTTCTTGGATATTTTAGTACATCTTTGACTTTATTACATTCAAGATGTTAAATCGGTACCTTACTGATCACTTCACACAGTTTTTTTCAAACAGAAAATGACATGCCTCAAGGCTCTATCTTGGGTCTCTTGCTTTTTGGAAATAACTGCAACCAATAATGTGGACTGTGTGACTTTGGCTTTATTACATTCAAATGTCCAAAATTGTTTCCTGACACCAGATTTGAGTGTCTTTGCAGCCTTGAATACTGCAGATCACCAATTTCTTTCAAACAGATTAAAGATGTATCTCACCACTGCACCAAAGGTGAAGGAGCGAGTGGTCACCCCGACGCTGAATGTGTTTGGCCTGGTTGCTGTTGCACCTGAATATAAGCCGCACCCACCTAATTTAAAAAGAAAAAGAAATTTGTACATCTATAGGCTTGACTATAAGCTGTAAATGTCCATGTTGCAGCATGAATTTCACTTGTGGGCTGTGAGGCTGGAGCTCCAGAGGTGAAGCCCTGTGTGCGCTGGCTTGTGTGAGCACTCCTCGGACTGTACAGTGGCACACATTGGCTGTGAAGCTGGAGCTGCTGGAGGAGGGCAGGTTGTGTTGCCAAGACGATGAGCAGTCTGGCTCATCCACTCCACCACTCAATGGGGGGTCGATGGTGGGTCAGATGGAACTCTGAAAAGTGAATAAAGCCCCAGAGATGTATCCACGGCATGAAGCCCGTTAATCCTTAAAAATCCATATACTGTGTATATATATATATATATATATATATATATATATAGCTGCGTCATTGTAAAAGCCGCAAGGATCATTGCGCGTGAAAATATGTGCAACTTATAGTCTGGAAAGTACAGTAGAACGTTTGTCATGAATCCAAAAAACACTGGCCTCCACCCTCACAGCAAACTGGTAGGCAGAGACTTATTCCACAGTCTCGGGTTGTCCATACGAGAATGTTGGTTCCACCCTACGGAGGAAGCTCATTTCAGCCGCTTGTATCCGGGATCTGGTTCTTTCGGTCATGACCCATAGTTCATGACTATAGGTGAGGGTAGGAACGAAGATCGACCGGTAAATCAAGAGCTTCACTTTTTGGCTCAGCTCCTTCTTCACCACGACGGACCGATACAACGTCCGCATGACTGCAGACGCCGCACCGATCCGTCTGTCGATCTCACGCTCCATCTTTCCCCCACTCGTGAACAAGACCCCGAGATACTTGAACTCCTCCAGTTGGGACAAGGGCACTCCACCGACCTGGAGGGGGCAAGACACCTTGTTCTGGTGGAGAACCATGGCCTCGGATTTAGAGGTGCTAATCCTCTTCCCAGTTGCGTCACACTCGGCTGCGAACCACACCAATGCACATTGTAGGTCCTGGTTCGATGAAGCCAACAGAACCACATCATCTGCAAAGAGCAGAGACAAGAGCCTGTGGTCCCCAAACCAGACCCCCTCTGGTCCCTGGCTGTGCCTAGAAATTCTGTCCATATATATAAGGAACAGAACCGGTAATAAAGGACACCCCTGCCGGAGGCCAACGTGCACTGGGAACAGGTCCGACTTACTGCCGGCAATGTGAACCAAACTCCTGCTCCGGGAATACAAGGACCAAACAGCCCTTAACAAAGGGCCCCGGACTCCATACTCCCGGAGCACCCCCCACAGAACATCTCGAGGGACACGGTCGAACGCCTTCTCCAGATCCACAAAACACATGTGGACTGGTTGGGCGAACTCCCACGAACCCTCAAGCACCTGGTGGAGGGTATAGAGCTGGTCCAGTGTTCCACCATCAGGAGAACCTGGTGGAGGGTATAGAGCTGGTCCAGTGTTCCACCATCAGGAGCACCTGGTGGAGGGTATAGAGCTGGTCCAGTGTTCCACCATCAGGAGAACCTGGTGGAGGGTATAGAGCTGGTCCAGTGTTCCACCATCAGGAGAACCTGGTGGAGGGTATAGAGCTGGTTCATTGTTCCACCATCAGGAGAACCTGGTGGAGGGTATAGAGCTGGTCCAGTGTTCCACCATCAGGAGAACCTGGTGGAGGGTATAGAGCTGGTCCAGTGTTCCACCATCAGGAGAACCTGGTGGAGGGTATAGAGCTGGTCCAGTGTTCCACCATCAGGAGAACCTGGTGGAGGGTATAGAGCTGGTCCAGTGTTCCACCATCAGGAGCACCTGGTGGAGGGTATAGAGCTGGTCCAGTGTTCCACCATCAGGAGAACCTGGTGGAGGGTATAGAGCTGGTCCAGTGTTCCACCATCAGGAGAACCTGGTGGAGGGTATAGAGCTGGTCCAGTGTTCCACCATCAGGAGAACCTGGTGGAGGGTATAGAGCTGGTTCATTGTTCCACCATCAGGAGAACCTGGTGGAGGGTATAGAGCTGGTCCAGTGTTCCACCATCAGGAGAACCTGGTGGAGGGTATAGAGCTGGTCCAGTGTTCCACCATCAGGAGAACCTGGTGGAGGGTATAGAGCTGGTCCATTGTTCCACCATCAGGAGAACCTGGTGGAGGGTATAGAGCTGGTCCAGTGTTCCACCATCAGGAGAACCTGGTGGAGGGTCTAGAGCTGGTCCAGTGTTCCACGACCAGGAGAACCTGGTGGAGGGTATAGAGCTGGTCCAGTGTTCCACCATCAGGAGAACCTGGTGGAGAGTATAGAGCTGCTCCAGTGTTCCACCATCAGGAGAACCTGGTGGAGGGTATAGAGCTGGTCCAGTGTTCCACCATCAGGAGAACCTGGTGGAGGGTATAGAGCTGGTCCAGTGTTCCACCATCAGGAGAACCTGGTGGAGGGTATAGAGCTGGTTCATTGTTCCACCATCAGGAGAACCTGGTGGAGGGTATAGAGCTGGTCCAGTGTTCCACCATCAGGAGAACCTGGTGGAGGGTATAGAGCTGGTCCAGTGTTCCACCATCAGGAGAACCTGGTGGAGGGTATAGAGCTGGTCCAGTGTTCCACCATCAGGAGAACCTGGTGGAGGGTATAGAGCTGGTCCAGTGTTCCACCATCAGGAGCACCTGGTGGAGGGTATAGAGCTGGTCCAGTGTTCCACCATCAGGAGAACCTGGTGGAGGGTATAGAGCTGGTCCAGTGTTCCACCATCAGGAGAACCTGGTGGAGGGTATAGAGCTGGTCCAGTGTTCCACCATCAGGAGAACCTGGTGGAGGGTATAGAGCTGGTCCAGTGTTCCACCATCAGGAGAACCTGGTGGAGGGTATAGAGCTGGTCCAGTGTTCCACCATCAGGAGAACCTGGTGGAGGGTATAGAGCTGGTCCAGTGTTCCACCATCAGGAGAACCTGGTGGAGGGTATAGAGCTGGTTCATTGTTCCACCATCAGGAGAACCTGGTGGAGGGTATAGAGCTGGTCCAGTGTTCCACCATCAGGAGAACCTGGTGGAGGGTATAGAGCTGGTCCAGTGTTCCACCATCAGGAGAACCTGGTGGAGGGTATAGAGCTGGTCCATTGTTCCACCATCAGGAGAACCTGGTGGAGGGTATAGAGCTGGTCCAGTGTTCCACCATCAGGAGAACCTGGTGGAGGGTCTAGAGCTGGTCCAGTGTTCCACGACCAGGAGAACCTGGTGGAGGGTATAGAGCTGGTCCAGTGTTCCACCATCAGGAGAACCTGGTGGAGGGTATAGAGCTGGTCCAGTGTTCCACCATCAGGAGAACCTGGTGGAGGGTACAGAGCTGGTCCAGTGTTCCACCATCAGGAGAACCTGGTGGAGGGTATAGAGCTGGTCCATTGTTCCACCATCAGGAGAACCTGGTGGAGGGTATAGAGCTGGTCCATTGTTCCACCATCAGGAGAACCTGGTGGAGGGTATAGAGCTGGTCCAGTGTTCCACCATCAGGAGAACCTGGTGGAGGGTATAGAGCTGGTCCATTGTTCCACCATCAGGAGAACCTGGTGGAGGGTATATTTCTGGTCCATTGTTCCACCATCAGGAGAACCTGGTGGAGGGTATAGAGCTGGTCCAGTGTTCCACCATCAGGAGAACCTGGTGGAGGGTATAGAGCTGGTCCAGTGTTCCACCATCAGGAGAACCTGGTGGAGGGTATAGAGCTGGTCCATTGTTCCACCATCAGGAGAACCTGGTGGAGGGTATAGAGCTGGTCCAGTGTTCTACCATCAGGAGAACCTGGTGGAGGGTATAGAGCTGGTCCGTTGTTCCACCATCAGGAGAACCTGGTGGAGGGTATAGAGCTGGTCCATTGTTCCACCATCAGGAGAACCTGGTGGAGGGTATAGAGCTGGTCCAGTGTTCCACCATCAGGAGAACCTGGTGGAGGGTATAGAGCTGGTCCATTGTTCCACCATCAGGAGAACCTGGTGGAGGGTATATTTCTGGTCCATTGTTCCACCATCAGGAGAACCTGGTGGAGGGTATAGAGCTGGTCCATTGTTCCACCATCAGGAGAACCTGGTGGAGGGTATAGAGCTGGTCCAGTGTTCCACCATCAGGAGAACCTGGTGGAGGGTATAGAGCTGGTCCAGTGTTCCACCATCAGGAGCACCTGGTGGAGGGTATAGAGCTGGTCCAGTGTTCTACCATCAGGAGAACCTGGTGGAGGGTCTAGAGCTGGTCCAGTGTTCTACCATCAGGAGAACCTGGTGGAGGGTCTAGAGCTGGTCCAGTGTTCCACGACCAGGAGAACCTGGTGGAGGGTATAGAGCTGGTCCAGTGTTCCACCATCAGGAGAACCTGGTGGAGGGTATAGAGCTGGTCCAGTGTTCCACCATCAGGAGAACCTGGTGGAGGGTACAGAGCTGGTCCAGTGTTCCACCATCAGGAGAACCTGGTGGAGGGTATAGAGCTGGTCCATTGTTCCACCATCAGGAGAACCTGGTGGAGGGTATAGAGCTGGTCCATTGTTCCACCATCAGGAGAACCTGGTGGAGGGTATAGAGCTGGTCCAGTGTTCCACCATCAGGAGAACCTGGTGGAGGGTATAGAGCTGGTCCATTGTTCCACCATCAGGAGAACCTGGTGGAGGGTATAGAGCTGGTCCAGTGTTCTACCATCAGGAGAACCTGGTGGAGGGTATAGAGCTGGTCCATTGTTCCACCATCAGGAGAACCTGGTGGAGGGTATAGAGCTGGTCCATTGTTCCACCATCAGGAGAACCTGGTGGAGGGTATAGAGCTGGTCCAGTGTTCCACCATCAGGACAACCTGGTGGAGGGTATAGAGCTGGTCCATTGTTCCACCATCAGGAGAACCTGGTGGAGGGTATAGAGCTGGTCCATTGTTCCACCATCAGGAGAACCTGGTGGAGGGTATAGAGCTGGTCCAGTGTTCCACCATCAGGAGAACCTGGTGGAGGGTATAGAGCTGGTCCATTGTTCCACCATCAGGAGAACCTGGTGGAGGGTATATTTCTGGTCCATTGTTCCACCATCAGGAGAACCTGGTGGAGGGTATAGAGCTGGTCCATTGTTCCACCATCAGGAGAACCTGGTGGAGGGTATAGAGCTGGTCCAGTGTTCCACCATCAGGAGAACCTGGTGGAGGGTATAGAGCTGGTCCAGTGTTCCACCATCAGGAGAACCTGGTGGAGGGTATAGAGCTGGTCCAGTGTTCTACCATCAGGAGAACCTGGTGGAGGGTCTAGAGCTGGTCCAGTGTTCCACGACCAGGAGAACCTGGTGGAGGGTATAGAGCTGGTCCAGTGTTCCACCATCAGGAGAACCTGGTGGAGGGTCTAGAGCTGGTCCAGTGTTCCACCATCAGGAGAACCTGGTGGAGGGTCTAGAGCTGGTCCAGTGTTCCACCATCAGGAGAACCTGGTGGAGGGTATAGAGCTGGTCCATTGTTCCACCATCAGGAGAACCTGGTGGAGGGTCTAGAGCTGGTCCAGTGTTCCACCATCAGGAGAACCTGGTGGAGGGTCTAGAGCTGGTCCAGTGTTCCACCATCAGGAGAACCTGGTGGAGGGTCTAGAGCTGGTCCAGTGTTCCACCATCAGGAGAACCTGGTGGAGGGTATAGAGCTGGTCCAGTGTTCCACCATCAGGAGCACCTGGTGGAGGGTATAGAGCTGGTCCAGTGTTCCACCATCAGGAGAACCTGGTGGAGGGTCTAGAGCTGGTCCAGTGTTCCACCATCAGGAGCACCTGGTGGAGGGTATAGAGCTGGTCCAGTGTTCCACCATCAGGAGAACCTGGTGGAGGGTATAGAGCTGGTCCAGTGTTCCACGACCAGGACGAAAACCGCATTGTTCCTCTTGGATCTGACCCAGATAGCAAAAAGTTATTGAATCGACATTGTAGTTCCGTCAGGCTGAAGAGTGAGATCAACATTGATGTCAGAACATTGACAATAACATTGACTTTGCTCGCTATGATCAACATTGAAATAATGTTGAATTTTCAATGAACCCAGACGAGGAATCAACCTTGATTCAACCATGTTATCATCAACATTGAATTGCATCAACATTGATTCAACTAGATATACACGTTGAAAAATTACTATTAAAAGGCCATTTCAGCACTTTTAACATTCCTCTATTTTTTAATGTGTCAAATAAAGCCAAAATAATCACTTTAATCTATATTTAGTGACGTTCCACAGGGGTCATGCCAAAGTCCTCCAGTAGTGACATCACTGCACTGAAGGGAAGTGATGTCACTGCTGGAAAACCACGTTTTGATCAACAACTGCAGAACTTTAAAACCAAATAGAATCGTATGATTATTTCTTACAATCATAAAATACAGGGGAAGGGTGAAACATTGTGAAGTGGTTCATTAAGTATGCATACTGCAGTGGTTCTCAAACTTTTTATACAGGCCTCACTTTATATACTGTCAGGTCTAAACCCCTGAAATAGGTCAATAAAGAGAAGACACGGGAATCGAGAAACAATCAAGGCACTTGCAGCAAGGGAAGACACCAAGTTCACCTCACAGGGTCACTCAGAAGTCTTCCCAGAATGCTCTCTACCAGCCTTCTTTATTGACAGCTCAGTGGGCGGGTACATAAGTTGTAAACACACTGGTTCAAACTGGTTCCTGTGGTCTGTCTTACAGGATCATAAAAACACAACTAATTCAAAGGGGGAGAAACACAAACAATTAACAGATAAAGATCTCATGTGAGGTGCAGGGCTGCAGGCCGCTGCACTCAAAGGTCTGCACAGAATTTGCACAAGCATGAACAAATGATAATGAAATATTTCCCTGACATTTACTCAAATTGATTATAATTATGCCATTAAAAGGTAAATATTCGAAAATAAGTAGAGCGCTTGCAGATGGCATTTTTTATTTTTTTTTAAAGAAACTAAGGTTGAGAACAGTTGCTTTACTTGCCGTCAGGCTGGGACTGGAAGCAGGACTCAGGTGCAGAGGATATCAGTAAAATTAGTGTTTTATTAAAACTAAAAATCCACAGACCTATGAAACAAGGGACAACTCAACATGGGGTAGGGGTGGGGAGACAAGGGGGTGAACTGAAAACCACTGAACAGCTTTTAATCCCCATGGAACACGTCAGCTCTGTGGCCTCTCCTTCCTCAGCACGCCACCACTCCTCTCAGGTGCAGAGCGCAGCCACTTCTGCATTGCACCCTCGTACTGCTGTTCAGTCAGCCTCCGGTCAAACTGACGAGCAGCCGCTGTGAGAAAGAAAGAAGGAAACACGGTACTTGTTATAAAAGCAGCAGTGGTCACGCTCCTTCAAAAGTGACAAATGTCCAGTGACCTTTCATGTGCTACTGATGTTCAGGCAACCTTAAAGGACCACCTCACCAATTGTGGACCTCATCGTCATATAATATATCCACACTGATGCTCGTACAAAAAATGCCACCATTTCTGTCTAACCTGTCTCACGAGAGCATTGGACAGTTCAGAAACCTGACTACCGATTAAATCACATCAAATACAGAACGACTGGACTAACTGAGCATGACAGAGGAACATGACCCTTTAGACCGAACTTCTCTGTGTCACCATCATTTTAACCATGTTGAACATTATTTTATGCTTTAAGTGTTAAAAATAGCAGATATATGAGCTTACAGACAGCAGAGTACCAAGCTGTGAGCTTGTAGATCTGCTATTTTTGAAAACTATTGAAAGTTTGTGAAAAACTTTGAACGTGTGTATTTTTAAGGTAAACATTTGTAACTCAAGTCTTTGCTCCAGAGGGTCCATAGAACATATTTGGAGATGGGGTCAGCAGTCAAATATCATTTGGGGGTCCTTGACATGAAACACGTTTGAGTAGCAATAGAACCATTCTAGTAGTGTTTAGGAATATTTTTTTATTTTTTAGAACTGTTCTCTGGTCTGAATGAGCGAAGAGCTTCATGGAGGGAAATGCATCCACTTTAGCCATTCATCTGGTTTATTCATATTTACTAGAGACAATTAAAATACTTATGAATGATTTAGATTCAATATGTCAATGAGCCAAATCCGTAAAGTAGTAAAGCTAGTATTTGTTAGACTCCCTGAAGATGCAGTCCTGCATCAGTGTGTCCTTGAAGGCCTCTTGGGGACTTTCCCCCCAGTTGACCCTGCAGGCCAGACTGTTGGTCATGATACTGGAGAGCACTCTCCTGATCAGACGTTCTGAGCTGGTTCCTCCAACAACGCCAGGCGGCTCATCTGAACACAGAGGGAACATGTTTAGTGCTAAAGTGTACAGTGTGCCATGTCAAATGAGAAGTACATTTTAAAGTATAAAGTTAGTAAATCTGTGCAGTGACATAAAGGCGTGATCGTCTAGTTTCATCATTACGTGAAACTTTGGCGGAGTCGCTGCCCCACTCAGCCTCGGCCATCCATACATTTTCTGACGTAATTGCCAAAGACACTGCTGACTAAATAACATTTATGAATCTGACCACTATCGTGGGAATTGTCAGAAACGCCCGCACAATGAAAACCATGGTTGTACTATGGCCGTACAGTGTTTGATGAATTGAGCCCAATATTTCTATGCCAAAAACTCCCTAGATTTCAGACGACATAAGAAAATACACAATTGTTCACCATCTTCTGACGGACTGTTTCCTCCTTCAGTGCAGTTTCAGCCTCATCAAACTGCTCCTCATTGGTCAGTGGCGGCACCACAGGGAAGTGGTCTTCCCTCTGCGATTCAGGTCCAGTACTGTGTTAGCGCACGTGCAGCCAACAATGTTTGACCGCATGGCCTGAGCTGCCGACTGCGCATGGATCCTCCATCTTCCCGTCAGAACAATCACACATTAAAAGCCAATAAAGATACCCAGACGGCTAAACTCCTACAATGAAACCCAAACTACTTTAGGAAATGTGGAGAACACTGGGCAACAGAAGTGGGGATATTTCCGTTCACGTATTGAAACGAAGTGAGTCCAGAGTGGAGCATGGCCATCATGAACCACCCGCGGCCTGCGCCAAGTCTGCAGACCAGCATTGCGGAGAGTATGTTGCCCCCCCCCCCCCCCCCCCCCCCCCCCCCCCGCCACCCTTCCTCCCACCGACTTTCCCAATGGAACTCTCCCGACACCGGGACCAAAGTGTTCGTCATTAGCAGCTGGGACAGTTGTCGACCGAAAATAACATTTGAGTTTCTACGATTTATGTTGAGAGGCCAAATTTAGCTAACTGGCTAGCAGCACATTGCTCGCACTTTTTTTTAATGAAACCGGGCAAATACAACTTTGCAAGCAAATACGCTCATGACACGTATTTAACATTAATGTTACACGGTGACTCAAGACATCAATTATTATGCTGAAATGCTGACAATGAAATATCCACTTACCTTCTGAAATGATGCTGTGACCGCGCACAACAACTCCTTCGCAGCAATGAGACCCTCCCACAGCGATCACACCTGATTCTACCCACAATGCAAAGCGCGCATGACGAGATCACGTGCGTTCTCACGATAATGAACGATAATGAACATCATTATGTTACATAATGAACATCGAGATTGCAGCATAAAGCTGCAATCTCCAGACAGTTTCCAGCCGTCTGCGAAGCACAATGTGAACCTGTTTGTGTTTGTGTGTGTGTGTGTGTGTGTGTGTGTGTGTGTGTGTGTGTGTGTGTGTGTGTGTGTGTGTGTGTGTGTGTGTGTGTGTGTGTGTGTGTGTGTGTGTGTGTGTGTATTCTGTCTTTTTCACTCTACATCTGCCAAGCACTTTGAAATTGCTCGTTTTGATAAGTGTTGTATGAAAAACCTTTTGTATTAACATTATTATTATCATTATCATGATCATCAACAACATACATTTAACAGATATGAATCTCGTGTAGTGGAATATACTTTATTCATGTGGAATAAAGTATACTTAACTCCACTACTTAATTCCATTATACGAGATTCATATAATCTTTGAATTTAACAATTTTACAGGAAAGAGCATTTTACACCAAATGTCTAGTTTGTGGTCCTCATGGAGGCCATGTACCAGATGCTCTGAGGTGTGCAGGCGCCACAGTAGGTGGAGCAGCTGCCTAAAACTGCTACTGCCTTGATCTCATGAGATTGTCATTGCCAGCAAATGGAGCCTGGTCAAATATAAACCACATCATGAAGAAAATATATTATAAAATTATATGAATAATATTTTGATTTGGTGTTTCGTAAATGTCCTCAGGGTGAAAATATCCAGAATCCCTAAATATCTCTTTTTGGATTCGGTCTAGAATATGGACGTCCCTAAAGCATATTTTTGTTGATATGCACCATATCTGGTCAAATACGAACCCAGTTGACATGAAGACAAAATATTGTGCAGTATAGGCATTTTGGAGTTCGTCATATGTTCTATTAGGCCATATCTAATCACACATTTTTTTTCTGGAATATGGATCAAATGCATGGTATATCTGAATATGTTAATTATACAGTATATATTAAATTAATGTATCACTTAAAGCCATAACTCTGGAACCGCTATAGATTTTCCAATGCATATGGTTGTGTTGACATATCTAATCAAATACGGATTAAGTATACAGCTCCTTATGACTATGATGTAATGCACAATACAAAAATATAGTGACACTCTAATTTGAGTAGAATAATTGCAATATTTGCAAAATATATCATATCAAAGTTCAACCATGTGAAAGTTGACCTTGATTTTAAGGCACTTCTGGACGGGACATTAAATTCATGTCAGTTGTACCTAATGAGTCACAGTCTCAGAATCTGTTGTCCATTTGTCTCAGTGTCATTTCTAGGCCTTTTAAGCCATAAGTAATAACAATAATAAAAATATCAGCAGAAGAAGATTGCTGCTCAAGTGAATGCGTAAGTTCAAACGTCTTTGTCATCACAATATTATTGCAAGGGAATACTGCTTGATGGTAGCTTATTAATTTATTTCTTTTAGGTGCAATTCCGCGGGGAGAAGCCTCTTGGCAGCAGCTGAAAGTGAAATATAAAAACATTGTCCAATCGGGTAAGACCGCTGCTAATTTAATTGTTAATCAATACATTTCTTAACGTAATTTCGATCATGTGTGACATTGTACAGTAAATATCAAGTGGCCATTTGACTGTGAAGGTGTTTTATTCCCAACATAATGCTGTTCTCAAACACATAAATGTCTTCTCACCCACATCATGTGCTGTCAAATAACTAAGGCTAAACTAACGCAGACTTTACTCAGCCAACAGGAAGAAGGCAGATGTAAAACGGGTGGAGGCCCAGCACCTCCACCTTTAACAGAGGCAGAATGTTGGGAGGCCAGTGGCTGAGGGAATCCCTAGAGGAGCTCCTCTTCAGAGCTCACCCCTCAAGACACCACTTCCTTCATAATATATCATATGCCGAGGCCTATATATCTCTTTAAGCCTATTTCTGTTCATCTTTATTTCCCCATCATGTCTTTTTTTTTGTCACCCAACAGATTGTGATGGTGCTCTCTGCCTGCTGGACCCTCTCATGCCACAACAGACCTTGTAAGTAGGCAACACTCCAAAGATCTTGCAAAATGGTAGTTTAAATATACTGAAACATATTCATCTAGGATGAAGAGTACGAGGAAACCCTGTCTGCTGCCTTTACTGAGGAGGATCCACAAAGGCCTATAGAGGTATGATAGTTCTCATCCTGTTTACATTTCTGAAACATTGTGGTGGAATAAAGAGTGATATTATGTCTACACTGAAGTATTGACACATTATTTTAACAGGGCCTGGCTGGGCAGCAGCAGGAGGGTCCCTCAACAGCCACTGCAAGGACTGACAGTGAGACAGATGTTCAGTAAACACCAGAGGTTCATTCTGGGGAATTCATGTCCAACTGTAATAATTGAATGTCCTCCTTATGTCCTCCCAGTTATCTGTAAAACAGTTCTATAGACTCCACCTGCTCCAGAAGATGGAAACAACTGCTAAGGAAATGCAGTAGTTGGACCGCCAGATTAGAAATGCAGATCTGTAAATAGAACTACTGGAGCACAAGTTAAGGGTGGGTGTACAGTCCCAGGTGAATTATGCTAACTACTAACTACATTAACTAAACTAGCTCTTGTATTTGTAGGAAATAAAAAAGACCAAATGCATTGTGCATCATGTCTTTATTTGGTGGTGGTGGTGGTGATGGTGGTGATGGTGGTGGTGGTGGTGATCAGACCCCGAAGTGATGATGTCATATGGTGTCTCTGACAGCTCTGCCGTCCTGCATAGCTTCTCCATAGCTGACAAGTCAATGGGCTCATCATCATCATCGGGGTCCTCTCTATGTAGGGCAGGGTCCTCTCTATGTAGGGCAGGGTCCTCTCTATGTAGGGCAGGGCCCTCTCTATGTAGGGGAGGGTCCTCTCTATGTAGGGCAGGGCCCTCTCTATGTAGGGCAGGGTCCTCTCTATGTAGGGCAGGGTCCTCTCTATGTAGGGCAGGGTCCTCTCTATGTAGGGCAAGGTGTTATGAAGGACCTCTCAGGGTCACCCTGAGGTGACGTAGGCACTAGAAACGGGCTTTCAGCAGGCCTATGGTCCTCTCCACCCGGGCTCTTGTCCTGCAGTGAGCCCGGTTGAAGTTCTGTTGGGGGCCTGGTTCAGGGTCTGGGTAAGGGGTCAGCAGCCGGGGTTGGCATGGTAACCCCTGTCAAAATCTGCTTCATTTTGTGAAGGAGCTTTGATGGTGTTGGGATTTCACAAGACCACAGAAAGTTTGTTCATTTCTGGGGAGAGACAATATTCATTTGTCATGAGACGCAGTCATGACATGAATTCTGACCCAGGAATGTGATTGACCATCACACCCAGTGGGGGTGGAGGGCCTTCTGCAGGACCTTCCTCCCCCCCTTTCTGCTCACAAGACTCTTCCCCCATGCAATCAGCCAGTCACTGATTGGTTGAAGCTCTCAGGCTTTGACACCTCTGAATTCACACGTTCAACAAAAGGCTTCAGCCAGCCTCCATCTCGCTCTCTTGCAAGACTGGACCCTGAGTAGGTGAGTTGCTGCAGAGCAGCTCATCCAGCGTTAGCACACAGCTAACACGAGAGGCCGGCAACCAGAGGCCTTCACTCCTCAACTCTTCTGCTGACCCGACCACGAGGGTCAGACCTTCCCCTGATCCAGAGACCAGCGCCCAGAGTCTGCTCTCCAGGGAAACCACCCGGTTCCTCCAGGACGGGACCAGGGACCCTCACAGAACTTCTTTGTGTTTTTCCTGAACAAGCAGGAAAACCATCACAGACCTGAGCGACCAGCTCCTCAGTCTGGACAAAAGGAACAACCAGGAGCTGTAAAGAAGGACTCCTGAAACATCAACTTCATCTTCTTCTCCTCAGCCTGCAGAACCAGCAACCACAGTTAGCAGGAGGTGCTAACTACAGGAGAAGACACCAGCTTCCCTCCAGCAGGACAACAACTGAACTCCTTCAAGGAAGTGGGAACAACAACTGGGCTTTACCTGAGATTAGTTAAACCTGATGCTATGATAGAACTGTTTAACTTTATGAAGATGTGTTGATTCTGTTACAGTGATTGAGTTCTATAGATAATGATATTAGGAGCAGTTATCAACCTGTAAACCAACGTTAGCTCTGCCACAGACACAGGGTCTGCATGCTAATCTTTGCTTTACTAACTAGTTTACTCACAATCCTACACATATCACATCAAAGACAACATCACACAGTAACTGAACACCATCTGACGACTCCTGACGTTTTACAAAACAAGTCTCATTCACATCAACTCATTCTAGAAATGGTCCTTTAACAGAGACACACAGGAAGCAGACGCTAAAGACTAGCTTCTATTGTTCTTTTGCTATCAGCACATGGTGGAGACTCAGGACAGACTTCCTGCTCTCTGATAACCTCCATTTTGAATGTAGTTTCTTGTGATCCGCCATCTTGTTTTGTAGTTCCATCACACGTCTCAGAGAGAGAGGGTTGGAGGGAGTGTGTGTGTGTCTTTCCTCGCCACACACACACACACACACACACACACCAAGCGGTATATAGGTAGTTAGAATCTGTGTTTTATTTGTTTTCATTGTTAATAAATATAATTTTTGGAATCATACTTGCTGTTTTATTAATGAGCACAAAGGAGAATGAAATGTCGACTCTTCTGTGTCAAGAACTCCAAAATCCTTCAACCTTTACTGTTAATTCTGGTAATTGTAGTTAATTTAACTATTAATTCAAATTCCTGATGAACTGTTTAGTATATCTTATGAGACTGATAGAACTGAATTGTCTATCATTTCCTGTTAAGACAGGTGGAGCTCTGAGGTTCTGATACAGATCAGATTACATTTCAACAACATTATTAATAACTATCTTTGGTAATTATTAATCATTATCGATAGCCAACCACAACATAAATAGTGATCCATATGAGGTAGTAAATCCCTACAATGGGGATGTGCGTTCCATCGATGCAGCCTATCACATTTAGGAATCCTGAAAACAGGAAAATGACTAATCCCACTCTAAGATTGCAGCACAATATCATTAACATAATTTTATTTAATATTTATTTAATGGATCTCATCCTTCACCTGCAATCCTGTGGAACTCCTCCTTGATGACTCTTGAAACTTTCTCTCCAGGGAAAACAACAAAAGTTGCTAAAAACCTTTTAAGGGCCAGGCACACCTTTCTGATTGGCTGCATACAGTGGCCTTACTCAGCTGCTCTGCGTCTCCAATATTGTACAGAAAACTGCCATTTGCGAGGAAACGCAGCACAACACACAATATCTGCTATGACGTCAGGGCAAGGCTCAGCTGGTGATGTTGCTAATGTACGGACTGATTAAACTGTGGATGTACATAATGGTCTCTGCAGTAAAACGTACCGCTCAAAAAGGAAAGTGTCTGGAAATGCCAGTACATCTATGGTCTGATGATGATCTGTCTGCCAATATTAAATTCTGGGCGAAGTAATGCTGCGCCTTCATCAATCGGATCATTATCAAAAGCACATTCCATATTGAGGGAATAAAGTTGACGTCTAATTTTCCTCTGGAATAAGGCACTGCAGAACTGTTTCACCAAAACTCCCCCGCTGAATGAGGAAATGAAATCCCGTGTCCGTCGGAAAGGGGGCGGAGCCAGAGCAAAACTCCAGGTTCACTGACAAAAACCTGCTCCCGACCAGGTTAGTTCTAGAGCGTCTGTTGCCATGGTAACTGACCTGGAGTTGACGTTACACCGCTTCGTGAAACAGGCTTGAGTTACCCCGCTTCCTCGGGTTTGAGTTACCTCCCGTCGTGAAACGGAAAACCCCGCATCTCCCTCAACTCGGTGTTCAATAACCTGGGGTAATCCTTAAACCTGCTTCGTGAAACGGACCTCTGGTCATGGCCTGGAGAAACTGGCTGGTTTTTCTTGGTTGATGGGAGATCAGACTCTGGGTGCTGGTCTCTCGATTGGAGGAAGGTCTGACTCTTGTGGTTGGGTCAGCAGTGGAGTGGAGGCCTGTGGTGTTAGCTGTATGCTAAAGTTGCATGAGCTGCCTCCAGCAATCCACCTCCACTAGAACAGGAGCAAAATCCTTATGAGAGAATCTCTGCAAAGGCTTTTGATGAAGGTTGGGGGATTCAAAGTTGTATTCCTTGGACCCTCAGCCAATCAGTGACTGGCTGAGTGCATAGTTTAAGTGAGTCTCCTCTGAGCAGAAAGGGGGAGATGATGCATACATGGTTCTGCAGTGGCAAAAGGACCCCCCTGCATGGTGTGATGCTCAGGCAGGTTCTTGAGTCAGAATTCACATCATGACTGTGTATCATGACAAATGAAGATCTATTTCCTAAGAAATGAACCAACTTCCTGTGGTCTTGTGAGATCCCAACACCACCTCCGGGTCCACCTACAGAGGCATGGAAACAGAACTTCAATACGCCATACTTCTATTAAATGAACTCAAAACAAAAAGTCAAAACTCACACAGACTCTGTAGCGCTGTGCATCTCCTCTGCCTGTCACACCTGTGGCCGGGCGGCTCCTCCTTTATGGACAGAGAGGCGATTAAGCTCCTGGTGTGAACCAGGTGCTTAATCGCCTCTCTGCCACAAACCCCACTGCCAGATTTATCCCCCCAGTGAGAACTGGTTTTGCCAAAAGGTCTGCTGTTCCCTGCCTCCTGCACCATGTTTATACATATTCTAACCTTTGACCTTCATTCTTTGTTGTATTCATATCGGACTCATGATTTTAGTATCCGAGTTTTACTATTACTGGTATTTATTTACCCACCGATGTAATTTTAGTCTGTTGTTGCACTATTTATCTATTTATTTATTTTCACTATCTGCTCTATGCAACCTTTTAATTCCTCCCTTAGGGACAAATAAAGTATTTCATTGTTTGTTTGATTGATTGATTGATTGATTGATTGATTGATTGATTGATTGATTGATCGATTGAAAAAGAAAACATTACAAAAAGTAGCATAACATCTCTGCAGGTGTTATTGTTGCAAAGATATGATTTAGTGGTGACGTGTTTGTTCCAATTCTTTTGTGTCACCTGAACGCACTGTCATTGCACTGTGCACTGGACACTGTGATTGGCTGAGAGTGGAGAAGGGGGTGGGTCAGGTGAGCGTGCAGAGCATGTGGTGCGTGTCTGGTTCTGTTTAAAAGTGGATTTGCAGACACGAAACTTGTCCTCCTGGATGCTATAATAGTAACGCACAGTAACTTGGGGAAGTAACTTTAATCTGATTACTGGTTTGGAAATAACAACGTGTTAGATTACTGAAATTACTGGAGATTACTGAAAAAAGTGTTCATATGAGAGTAACACATCATTACTTAATGCATTACCGGCACCACTGGTAGTGGGTACTTCATTACAGACCCAGGATATAGTTAAGTACTGTCAGCAGTGATGATAGATGGGCTTCCAGTCTGTTTTGTGGCAGATATGCAGTTCGGCCCCATCTACACCAGTGTGGGTGACCTGACGCCACCATCCACCTCCAACACAAACGCCCAACGTTCCTCAGGACTCCCGCCTCATGGGTCCCAGATGAAAAACACCCAACACTGAGTGTGCATGTGTGCCACAGTCTTAGTTCTCAGTGAGAAGGGAATGTCACCTTTTCACAATGACCTTCAGAATCCATAAAATAAAAGGTGGTGTGCTACAGGGCTCTATCCTGGGCCCCTTGCTTTTTGATTTATTCAAGTTTCATACTTGGGAATGTCATCAGGAAGCATTAAACTTTCACAATTATGTGGCTGATACGCAACTGGATGTAGAAGTGAAGGGATGTTTTATAACATGTAAAGCACTGTGTGTCACTGCAGTGGAACTGTAGCACACCAGCACTGTAAGCAGCAATCAGGTGGGAGGATATCTTCAGTTTGGAGGATTGAGGATGAATGGTGAGGTGGCAGCAGCGGGGGCAGCGGCAGTGGCGGCCTTCTTTTCATGGCTCCACATCAGAGAGCTGTGCAGAAAAGATGGCGTCCTCTTACCATATGCATGCCACCATTCAGCCCTAATCAATAGGGCCCGGTCCCGCTGTGAAGCCTTTGTTTACATCTCAACACACCGGGCTGTCACCTGCCTGCGTTGACATGGCGACACCAGCTTTCATGGGTTTCACCCGGCTGATAGAGATCTGAAGGATGAGAGCCGGGATCTGATTGGAGGAAGAGAGTCGTGTTTCTCTGCCGTCACTGTGGTTTGTTCAGTTCATCTGCATCTGTACTGTTTCTGTTTGAGAATTGTGTCATTTAATTTTTTAAATGACACTTTTTGTTCACCTTTCTGATCTTCATTTTCTTCAGTTTTTTTTCTTAGTTATTTTGTTCCCTTTGCCAATGAATATTGGGCCAAGAAGGTTAGGTCTTAGGCTGTGTGTATCTCTTAGGCACCGAGCCTGAAAGGCCAGGACCATTTGGTTTTTTGTGCATTCCTCGTTCTTTTTTCTTCGTTTTTCTTTGACCCCCTGCTATGTCGGATTTGAGCCCAAATTTGACCGACTAAACACACTCAAAAACTCACCAAATTTGGCACACTCATCAAGACTGGCGAACAAATTAAGGAAATGTTAAAACTCACCCCAAGAGTGCTAAAACGTGCTCTTTAGTGCCACCTAGAAATACTAAAATGGCCGCAAGACTGCATGCATGCACTCCATGTGTTTGTGTCAGTTTGGAGGAGAATGGAGGAGTGACCGGGTTCTAATAAAGCAGCTTTGCAGACAAGAAACCCGTCCTGTGGTACACTATAATAGCAACAGTGACTTGGACAAGTAACTTTATTCTGATTACTGGTTGGGAAATGGTAACGTGTTAGATAACAGAGTAACGTGCATGTCACTGACATCACAGTGTCTGTAAATAAAGATTAACTGCTGACAGTTTCAGTCAAACAGTGACTCTGAATCCTGTGCACACCTTCATACTGCACACCTGTGCGCCCACACACACGTTTAAGCTGTTTTCTTTCTGTTTAATTTTTTCTCTGCTATTTACAGTCATTGTCCTCTAGAGGGCAGCAGCATCCCATAAATGCCAGGCCTTGCGAAAACACTGCAGATCACTACAGAGTCCTCTGATGTGATTTGTATTACGTCTATTACATTTTAAGAAGAACACAGGCAAGAGTAGTGAAAACTTCGCTCAAATTAAAATCAAACATCTTTAGTTGACCCAAATTAAAATCAAACATCTTTAGTTGACCCAAATTAAAATCAAGCATCTTTAGTTGACCCACCCAAGTAAGTTGAACTGATAGAAAATGATAATACAAGGTAAACAATAGGAATCCTCGATAGATGTTCATCGATGTTTTTATTTACAGTTGATATTTAACATATAACATAAATATATAAAATATATATTAAAAACAACACAAACCCTAGAATAAAAAAAATCATTAAAGTCATACAGAAAATAAAACAGGCTATCATTTAGAAAAGAAAAAGACAATGAGCCAACATCCATATCAATATACAAACAATATAAACAAAACAAAAATTAAAGCTGCAACCAGCCTTGATTAGGACCTTGCGCCCTGTGGGACTCTGGCCCATCTGGGTGGGCCCAATCATGGCCTCTGGCCCCTTTAAATACTGATCAATTCTCAATTTTGAAGGTTTGAACCAAAAATCACTTTTATTTTGAAAAAGATGGGGTCAAAAGTAGGCGGGACCCAGCTAATTAGCTAGTGATTGGCAACCCTAGCACCCCCATTAGGAAACCCATCAAATATCAGCTCAATTGAACAAACTAGCATGCCAGGCTGCGATCTACCTGATCTAGCTGAGAATCTCACAGGTTGTTCCTGAGAGGTCCCTGAAGATAAGGGGAGGGGGAGGGAGAGAAATGCGTCCGCCTTTGTCAACAGCATTTCCATCAGAGCGTCGTACGATTTGTCCTTTTTAACATCAGCTGCCGCTAACGCCTTGTGGAAGAAGTCACCAGTTAACAGGGGCACCAGTGAAACCGAAACACCAAACAGTGAAGCACAATCATAATGATCCACATTTTGCAGAGGCAAGGTATGTAAGGCTGAGTAAGAGCTGGTGGAAAAGCCCCATTAGCTGCAAGAAGTCATGCAAGGCTGCTTGCTTTCCTGGCTAACCACGCCAATAAACACAAAGTGCAGTATAAACAACAGGAACAAGGTCAGATCGGCCTCAAAGTTGACATGCTGCATCAAAGTCCGGTCTTCAACACAACCACATGATGACTCTCAGTCAGAATGCCATTTGAAGGCGTGGCAATGGTTAAGAAGTGCAATGTAAATAGACTCAACGTTATCAGATTGACTTGAAACTTGACACATTGCATCAGTATCTGGCCCTCATCACAGCCATGCAACTATTACGACAGTCATTGCGCCACCTGCTGGAAATGGAAGTGGGGTCTACATGTTAGTCTGGCTCTAATGTCACACTTTCCTTGAGAGTCCACATCTGATTGCAGTCAGCAGACAGTCAACAACCATTGGCCATAATGCATCTGCATTATTCCACACCCTAATTAGCACACACACTCACATCAGCGTTTGCATACATGCTAATTAACATGGCATAGCATTAGCGTATGTGCTACTTTAGCATCAGTGATGCCGGTAACGCGTGTCAGGAAGGGTTGAATCAGCAGCCCATGACTCAGCAAAGTCAACATTCTGGAGAGCAACAGGGAATGTGGAGAGAACGAGGGAGAGGGGGCAGGTATTAAAGAGGCTGGAGGGTGTGGTCTGTTAATTGGTCCAATGGACGTAGCACTTATGTGTATTATAGAGGCTGGGGGACTGCAGTGAGAGGACGAGGGAGATTTGACTAGAGGAAAGTCTGAAGAATGAATGCAAGGTAGAAGCTAATGCCTGCTTAGCCTATAAGTTTCAGAGTGAATGCATTATTAAGCATTAGAATTCTAGGGGTTAAATGTGTAATGTTTAGAATGATAAGGTAAATGTGTGAGGTTCAACCTGATTGCAATAGAGGTGAAAATGTTTAAGACGGAGCTCTCATGAGTGCAATGTGTGATTTCTGTGTTGCTGTGATAAAAATAGAAGTGGTTAAAATTACGACATGTACACACACACAGTGGGGAAAAAAGGAAGTGCACGAGGTGAGGCTGAAGAGATTGCAATTTATTACATTTAAGTTGTCAATAAGTAATGTTTAACATTTTTAAGTTTAAAAAGAGCAATGTTTAACATTTTGAGATTTGAATCTTGGTTGACATTATAAAATGAATGTGTGAATTTTTGCTGTGTTCACTGAGAAAGTGAGATTAGAAAACTATCACAGTAAGAGAGAGGCTGAAAATTAAAACAGATTATTAGATTTAGGTTTCCAATGAGTAATGTTAAACAATTTAAGGTTTAATTGAGTGATGTTTGACATGTTACAGTTTAATGTATGATCTTTGAATATTTCAACTGGTTCAATGTGGGACTTTGGAGAGAAATTGTTAGGAACACAGGTCCGGGCATACTGAGGTAGTTGCGCCAGCTGGCCAGTAGGAAATTGCATACATCCTGCTCTGGGTGCACAAGCGTATGCAGGATTATCACACACACACACACACACACACACACACACACACACACACACACACACACACACACACACACACACACACACACACACACACACACACACACACACACACACAGTTGACCATTGATATTCTGAATACAGCACGTAAACATAGAGAGTGGGAGAGTACAGGATTTGGTAAGCCCAGGGTGGAACATTGCACCAGGTTAGCAATAGCAACCAAGCAATATCTGGAAGGGTGGCAGCCAGGACAACTCGATGGACTTCAAAAATGGTGGACGGAAGGGAAGGACTGGTGTTTGTATGTAACCAACCAGAGGGGATTGAATTTGAATATATAAGAGTATAAAGTGTGGCTGCAAATGGTCATTTTTTGGTATTCAGGGGATTTTCACATTGGGATGCCAGCAGCCCAGGGGGCTCAACCCCTTTTGTCCAGAATAGTTGATCAGAAAACAGGCTCAGTTTAGATGAGAACTGAAGGTTTTTTGACAGATTTTGAATGAGTTAAAATAGAGGATGGTTGAGTGTGCTACTTATTGATACTGACACCTGGTATCAAGTCTTTCATGGGTTATTTCAACTTATTTGTTACGGCTGAGAGCCGGTGCGTGGGGCTTGAACCCAGAAGCAGACCAGGAAGCAGAGCAGGTGCAATTAGCAGTGGTTTTATTGTGAACCAGGACCGGGGAGAAGAGGAAGTGGAGACTCCAGGATGCAGAGTACGCAGGCGGAAGGACGGCAGCAGGGAGGTGCTGCACGGCGAGGAGGCTGGCCGAGGACGCTTGGAGAGGGAGTCGTGGAATGCCTTCACTCCTGTTACTCCTTCAAGAGACAAAATCTTCTGGCACCGGACCTCCTCCCGGCAGGGCTTAAGATGTGGGAGCAATCAATCAGTTGATTACCTGCAGGAGCGTCAATGAAGGAGGATCCGGTGCTGGAGCGAGGTGTGGATCCTCACATTATTAGCTGTATTAAATTTAAAACAATGCCCTTGGGTCCTTATGCCTGAACTCTAAAATCTAGCTCAGACAGTACCTAGTGCACATCACCATAGAGGGCCACGGTCGTTAACAAAGGTGGTTATCATTATACAGCTCAGGCCCTAGGCTGTTGCTCTGATCTGACAATGATGGCTGAAAACATCGGCATGACCGCTGAATGTTAGACCGTAAGAGTTTGAGCGAAGCTCCTCACCAACCAGCCTAAGCAGTTACTCAGTTGAGTTATTTCCCTGTCTACTGAACCGCAGCAGGGACTGGGTAACTTTAGCCTTGAGACTCTAAACTGAATCAAACACATGCAGCGTATGCATGCAGTCTGCACGCTCAAATGACCTTCCTATTTCTCCACTCTCAGGCAATCACAGGTCATCTTGCTCGAGGTGGTACAAGTAGTACAAAAGAATTGGAACCAACAAAAATCAACACAAAACCTTCACGTTGCAACAATAACACAACTGCAGAGATGTTATACTATTTTTGGAGTAAAAAGATGGCCCCGAGCGCATCTCAGACCAGATTTACACACATCCCCACTGCAGGAAACAGACATGACTTTGTTTACTGATGGCTGTTGCCACAGACATGAAACTGATGGTTTAAAAGCATCATATGCTGTGGTAATTGAGAGCGAAACAACTGGGCAACATGAAGTGCTAGAAGCAGGAAGACTAGAAGGTCCGCAGTCAGCCCAAAGAGCTGAACTAGTAGCAGTGATCAGAGCATTGATACTAGCAGAAGGAAAAAATGTAAACATCTATACAGATTCCGCATATGTACATAGTGTTGTTCATTTTGATCTTCCAGCATGGCTCAGAGTAGGATTTAAAACCACAACAGGTCAGCCGGTAAAACACCATGATGATGTAATAAACCTACTGCAAGCTATTCACAAACCCTCCACAGTAGCGACACTGAAATGTAAAGGGCATGACAAGACTCAAACAAACATCTCACGAGGAAACAACGCTGCAGACCAGGCTGCAAAGGATGCAGGGGAATATTCACCTCAACTGCAGATGATTGTAAGTACTGACAACCACAAACTGATTAATCAACCACATAACCACATTACCCGCCAGTCAGTAAAAACACAACAGGAGGCGGCAGCACCGGAGGAGAGACGGGGCTGGCTGGAGCATGGAGCACGGAGGCAGGATGATGGACTGTGGACCGGACTGGAGAACCAACCAATACCACCTGCAGGTCTGTTAAAAGATCTCATAGCTGAAGCACATGGACCTGCACATCTGGGTCAAACAGAGGTGATGTCACGATTGTCACACTGGTGGCACCCGTACATGAAGTAAACAGTTCAGACATACATACAGGACTGTGAAGTATGTCAGTTTTTTAATGTTAAACCATCAATTAAGACATCAGCTGGTAAATTTAGTTTACCGACTCTACCGGGACAAGAAATGATCTTTGATTTCCCAGACATGGGAGATAGATGTAAAGGAAACAGATATCTCTTAGTGATAGTGGATTCATACACCAGATGGGTGGAAGCTTATGCGTGAGCATGACCTCTGCCAGCTCCTTGGCTGATGGGAGTTTCGCTAAGGGCACGAAGTGGGCCATCTTGGAGAACCGGTCCACTACGGTGAGGATGGTGGTAAACCCTTCTGCGTCCGGGAGGCCAGTTACAAAGTCAATTGACAGGTCTGCCCATGGTTGGGTGGGTACCGGGAGCGGCTGCAGCAGACCAGAGGGGCAAGACCGCGAGGTCTTGTTACGAGCACAGACAGGGCAAGCCCGGACATACTCCCGGACCTCCCTGTTCATTGCTGGCCACCAGAAGCGCTGTTTCACCACAAACATGGTGCGCTGAGTTCCTGGGTGGCAAGACAGAAGGTTAGTGTGAGCCCATTGAATAACACTAGATTGTACCGGGAGACACACAAACAGCCGATTGGGAGGACAACCTGGCGGCACGTCACCCCCTCCAGAGCCCGCCGAACCTGCTCCTCAATCTCCCACGTCACCGCCCCCACCACACAGGTCGGAGGTAAAATTGGCGTGGGGGAACGAGGAGCAGGATCCGGCTCAAAGACCCGGGAAAGGGCATCAGGCTTCACATTCTTAGACCCCGGCCGATATGAAACCACAAAGTCAAACCTGGTGAAGAACAGAGCCCACCGAGCTTGCCGAGAATTTAATCGTTTGGCTGACTTGATGTACTCGAGGTTTCTATGGTCGGTCCATACCACAAACGGGTGCTCTGCACCCTCCAGATAGTGTCTCCACTCCTCCAACGCAGCCTTGATGGCCAGGAGCTCTTGATTGCCAATGTCATAGTTCTGCTCAGCCGGGGTCAGCCGCCTGGAAAAAAAGGCACCTACTCGGGGTCCAGTCATGCAAGAGAGCGAGAAGGTTGGCTGAAAGCCTTTTGTTCCAGTTGTGAATTCGGAGGTGTCAAAACCTGAGAGCTTCAACTAATCAGTGACTGGCTTAATGCCTGGGGGAAGAGTCTTGTGAGCAGAAAGGGGGGAGGAAGGTCCTGCAGAAGCCCCCCCCCCCCCCCCCCCCCCCCCCCACACTGGGTGGGAAAGGCCATCACATTCCTGGGTCCGAATTCATACGTCATGACTGCGTATCATGACAAATGAATATTGTCTTTCCCCAGAAATGAACAAACTTTCTGTCGTCCTGTGAGATCCCAACAGCTGTGACAAGGAACAGCCCTGCTGGACTGAGCATTGTAGGAGAAATGGAGCTGATCGATCACCATTTGTCATAACAGCACACAATGGATTTGTATATATCAACTTCACCCAGGATATAAAGGTTTCACCAAATCCAAACCTGCACAATGACTCAAACATATAAGGCCACTCGACCTGATTGAGAGCTTTGTGTGCATCAAGAGACAAAACTGAAGCTCCTTTGGTGCCACTGTAATCCGTGTCAATAGCATTGAGCAGCCGTCTGACATTAGAAAAAGAAAGTCTACCAGGAATAAATCCTGTCTGGTCAGAGTGAATGACAGATGTTAGATGCTTGTTCAATCTTGTAGCCAGGATTTTAGCTATTATTTAACGATCAACATTTTGAAGTGCGATTGGCCTAAAACTAGCGGGATCTGTTTTATCCTTGCCCTTTTTTAATATAAGAGAAATGTTAGTTTCATAGAGATTGTTTGGTAGCTTTTCATTACTTTTGGAGTTGCGAATCATTCTGAGTAGGAGGGCCACAAGAGTATCACAAAAGTTATTAGAAAATTCTGAGCCAAAGCCATCAGGCTCAGCTGAGCCTCATTCGATGGAAATGACATCATAGCAGTGAGGATTTCCTGCAGGTTAAAGTCAGAGTCAAGATCCTTCCTGGCAGCATCACTCAACCTGGGTAATAAGAGAGTATCGAAGAAATTATTAAAACTGGATTGTGAAACTGTGTTTTGATGAGTAAACTTCACGGTAGAACTTGCTGAACCAACTGTTTATATCAGCAGGTTATAGGTGCACCAGTTTTAGATTTAATACTAAAAATGTATCCAGAAGTCTGTACACTCTTAAGCTGTCATGCCTGGTTTATCTCCAAGCACAACATTTTTTTGTCTTAACTTCAGAAGTAAGTTAAGTAAGCTGTTAAGTAAGTTGTTTACCTGATCACTCATAATATGGTTATATTTATATTTAAGCTTCATTATCTCTTTAATGATCGGATGATTTTGAAATTTGGTATCTGTTTTCCAAGGCTGGAAGTGAGTTGTTCATTTCAAGCAATCGTTTTTCTCTTTCTTTCTTAAGGGCTGATGATTATGTCGCCTCACAAAACTACTTTCAGTGTTTCTCATAGGGTGGAATTGGACACTTCACTATTGTCATTGTCACTAACCCTAACCCTTCTATAAAGTCATTCAATTTAGAGGTAATGGTTTTAACGAAGTTGCCATCACTAAGAAGATTTGGGTTAATGCGCCAAGAATAAACCTGTTTGGCAGGAGAAAGATTTAAAGATATTGTTAAGGGGCTGTGATCTGATATTAATATATTATGATATTTAGAAAAAGATCATAATATTTTTATAAACATAATCCGCAAAATTAGGTTTGAGCTGATCAAAAAATAGTCAATCCTACTGTTGGATTTCTGCATGTGAGAATGAAATGAGTATTCTCTGCTTGTGGGATGCTGGATCCTCCAAATATCAGTTAGATTTGTATCTTTTAGAAGGTTGTTTAGAAGCCGCGAGGATGAAATACAGCAAATTTGGACAATGGAAATAAAGTCTAATAAATAAACAGTATTGGTTCTTTTCCAATAACTCATATTCTATCCATACATCCATTTTCTGTTGCTTATCCAGGGCCGGGTCGCGGAGGCAGCAGTCTGAGCAGAGTTGCCCAGACTTCCCTCACCCCAGACACTTCTTCTGGCTCTTCCAGTGGAACCCCAAGCCAGTCGAGAGACATAGTCCCTCCAGCGTGTCCTGGGTCTGCCCCGAGGCCTCCTACCGGAGGGACATGCCCGGAACACCTCCCTAGGGAGGCATCCGGGGGGCATCCGAAATAGATGCCCGAGCCACCTCAGCTGGCTCCTCTCCATGTGGAGGAGCAGCGGCTCTACTCCGAGCTCCTCCTGGTGACTGAGCTCCTCCCCCTATCTTTAAGGGTGACTGAGCTCCTCCCTGGTGACTGAGCTCCTCACCCTATCTCTAAGGGTGACTGAGCTCCTCACCCTATCTCTAAGGGTACGCCCAGCCACCCTACGGAGGAAGCTCATTTCAGCCGCTTGTATCCGGGATCTCGTTCTTTCGGTCATGACCCATAGTTCATGACCATAGGTGAGGGTAGGAACGAAGATCGACCGGTAAATCAAGAGCTTCAGTTTTTGGCTCAGCTCCTTCTTCACCACGACGGACCGATACAACATCTGCATAACTGCAGACGCCGCACCGATCCGCCTGTCGATCTTACGCTCCATCTTTCCCCCACTTGTCACAGGTGGAGGAGTTCAAGATACTTGAACTCCTCCACCTGTGACAAGGGCACTCCACCGACCTGGAGGGGGCAAGCCACCTTTTTCCGGTCGCGAACCATGGCCTCGGATTTAGAGGTGCTGATACTCATCCCCGCTGCTTCACACTCGGCTGTGAACCGTGTCAGTGCACGCTGGAGATCCAGGCTTGATGGAGCCAACAGAACCACATCATCCGCAAATAGCAGAGATGAGATCCTGTGGTCCCCAAACTGGACCCCCTCCGGTCCCCGGCTGTGCCTAGAAATTCTGTCCATATATATAAGGAACAGAGTCGGTGATAAAGGACACCCCTGCCGGAGGCCAACGTGCACTGGGAACAGGTCCGACTTACTGCCGGCAATGCGAACCAAGCTCCTACTCCGGGAATACAAAGACCGAACAGCCCATAACAAAGGGCCCCGGACTCCATACTCCCGGAGCACCCCCCACAGGACGTCTCGAGGGACACGGTCGAACGCCTTCTCCAGATCCACAAAACACATGTGGACTGGTTGGCCGAACTCCCATGAACCCTCAAGCACCTGGTGGAGGGTATAGAGCTGGACCAGTGTTCCACCATCAGGAGAACCTGGTGGAGGGTATAGAGCTGGTCCAGTGTTCCACCATCAGGAGAACCTGGTGGAGGGTATAGAGCTGGTCCAGTGTTCCACCACCAGGACGAAAACCGCATTGTTCCTCTTGGATCCGAGGTTCGACTAACGGCCGGACCCTCCTCTCCAGTACCCTGGAATAGACTTTCCCGTGGAGGCTGAGGAGTGTGATCCCTCTGTAGTTGGAACACACCCTCCGATCCCCCTTCTTGAAGAGAGGGACCACCACCCCGGTCTGCCAGTCCAGAGGTACTGTCCCCGCCCGCCACGCGATGTTGCAGGGACGAGTCAGCCACGACAGTCCCTGCACATCCAGAGACTTAAGGAACTCTGGACGAATCTCATCCACTCCCGGTGCCTTACCACCGAGGAGCTTAGCAACAACCTCATTGACTTCAGCTTGGGAAATGGACGAGTCCACCTCTGAGAACCCAGCCTCTGCTTCCTCAATGGAAGACGTGGTGGTGGGATTGAGGAGGTCCTCGAAGTATTCCTTCCACTGCCCAACAATGTCCCCAGTTGAGATCAACAGCTCCCCACTTCCACTGTAAACAGTGTTGGTGGAGAACTGCTTCCCCCGCCTGAGGCGCCGGACGGTTTGCCAGAATTTCCTCGAGGCCGACCGAAAGTATTCCTCCATGGCCTCTCCGAACTCCTCCCAGACCACAGTTTTTGCCTCCACCACAGCCCGGGCTGCGGCTCGCTTGGCCTGCCGGTACCTGTCGACTGCCTCGAGAGTCCTATGAGCTAACAGTGCCCGGTAGGACTCCTTCTTCAGCTTGACGGCATCCCTTACTTCCGGTGTCCACCACCGGGTTCGGGGGTTGCCGCCACGACAGGCGCCAAAGACCCTGCGGCCACAGCTCCGAGCAGCAGCTTCAACAATCGAAGTGGAGAACACGGTCCACTCGGACTCAATGTCTCCAGCCTCCCTCGGGATCTGTGAGAAGCTCTCCCGGAGGTGGGAGTTGAAGGCTGCGCGGACGGAAGGCTCGGCCAGATGTTCCCAGCAGACCCTCATAACACGTTTGGGCCTGCCGAGTCTATCCGGCCTCCTCCCAGTCCAGCACATCCAACTCACCACCAGGTGGTGATCAGTTGACAGCTCTGCCCCTCTCTTTACCTGAGTGTCCAAGACACGCGGCCGGAGATCAGATGACACGACCACAAAGTCTATCATTGATGTCAGGTTTAGGCTACAGACATTTATTAAATCTGCAAGAAAGAAGAAGACAACACGAATGAGCTTTGGTTACTCGCGAGGAGAATGGCCAGGAGCGTGTCCAAGTTACACCTCCTACCCACTCTGAGCTTCAGACCATTCTCCTGCGTTTTTATTTCATTAAACAAAGGGGAGGGTTTACAGGATACACATCATAGTAACAAAATATTCTGAGAGTTTTAACAGTTTATCAACTATGAATACAATCAAAGGACATCCCGCGCATGGGACGTGGAGATGGCAGCTGTGTGGAAGACGCGGCTCATCTTGTTTATCAGCCTCGGTCAGGTTGACCTGCTCAGAACATATGATTAGTGAGCAGCGCCTCTGAGGCGCTGCTAGGAGAGAGTACACAGGAATAAGATAGAACTTGAACATGAATATAATTAAGCACGAATATGGCAACTATATATAAAATTACTCCAACAATTGACCTCCGGCCTAGGATGTCCTGGTGCCACGTGCACTTATGGACACCCCTGTGCTCCAACATGGTGTTCGTTATGGACAAACTGTGACTGGCACAGAAGTCCAATAACAGAACACCGCTCGGGTTCAGATCGGGGAGGCCGTTCCTCCCAATCACCCCCTTCCAAGTCTCGCTGTCATTGCCCACGTGGGCGTTGAAGTCCCCCAGGAGAACAATGGAGTCCCCAGTTGGGGCACTATCCAGCACCCCTCCCAGGGACTCCAAGAAGGTTGGGTACTCTGAACTGCTGTTCGGTGCATAGGCCGAGACAACAGTCAGAGACCGGTCCCCTACTTGTAGGCGTAGGGACGCAACCCTCTCGTTCACCGGGGTGAACTCCAACACATGGCGGCTGAGCTGTGGGGCAATAAGCAAGCCCACTCCAGCCCGCCGCCTTACACCACGGGCAACTCCAGAGAAGTGGAGTATCTAGCCCCTGTGGAGGAGCTGGGTTCCAGAGTCCAAGCTGTGAGTGGAGGTGAGCCCGACTATATCTAGACGGTATCTCTCAACCTCCCTCACAAGCTCGGGCTCCTTCCCCCCCAGCGAGGTCACATTCCATGTCCCCAAAGCCAGAGTCTGTGTCCGGGGATCGGGTCGTCGAGGCCCCTGCCGTCGACTGCCACCCAATCCACACTGCACCCGACCCCTACGGAAGCCTCTGTAGGTGGTGGGCCCACAGGAGGATGAGGAGGAGGGGCCCCCGTCGTCCCTTCGGGCTGAACCAGGCGCTCGTATGGGAGCCTCGATCCCGGGCCTGGCTCCAGGGTGTGGCCCCGGCTGCGCCAAACCGGGCGACGTCACTGCTCTCCTCTGATGCGTGTTCATAGGGGTGTGTTGAACAATAACTCATATTGTTCAATGCAAAAGTCTGTCCATCAAAAATAAATAAGAGGTACCTCACATCTAATAGATAAGCTTAGTGCCTGACTGGCACTCAGTGTTCTGCTCTTTATAGCCCTGCTCTCAATAATCTGCACGTCAGAGGATTTCTTCAGTGTCGAACATGAACCGACACACAAAAGGTAGAAAAACTCTGGAATGCGCCAAAGTGACTAAATGTTTGTTCCACCTGTCATTTGCAGCCATAAATTGCTAACATATTGACTTCTTGTCCAATAACGCTCCAATAAAGTAGAAAAAGTTTGAACTTACTATGAGCAAGCAACTCAAATTTCAATTTTTTTAATAAAACTTGTGTTGTTATATTGTTATACATTATTCTCTCTCACCTGTTGCTCTGCTCCGTTCCTACCTCACTATCATTCACTGCCTCCCGCCCTTCATGTCCCTGCAGGACATTCATTTATTTACAATAAACATTATATATATATTGATGTACAGTAACAGCATTTGACTTACAAAAGCTGACAAAAAAAGCCTGTGTTCAGGTTTTTGTCCTCCAGAATAAAGACTTTTAACAAGTGATGTGCAGATGTATACAGGCTAATACAATGTGAACTCTGTTTACGGCATAACATAACCTTTTCAGTGAAATATTTCCCTACTTTATTTTAAAACCTCCCCTCCAGCCCTGTGCCATCCTCTCCTTCTCCTCCTCCTCCTCCCTGCTCCTAAACATGCAGAATCTCTTCAGAGATGCAGATCTAATGTGCCGCATACATGTGAACCATTTAAAAACTGGGGAAAACAACGACTCATTGGTCATGATGGAGTATCTCACTAAATAAATATTCAGAATACTTGTGGGGTATTGCTACTGATCACATAATCAAAACCTGACCCAAACCTTTATAGTAGTGTGAAATAATGAAGTGATTATTGAAAATGTATCTTTAAATAGTAATCAACGTGACATCAGTCCTCAACTGTTCTCCTGGATCAATTAAAATCAATATAATGGTTTTAAAAGTATAATTCACACCCTGAAATTCCACTGCTTCTCTGCATGGATTACAGTTAATCTCATCATGATATAGTGATATAACATAATGTTTCAGAAGTATTAGGAGCTAATCCACATTTCACTGATCCATTTAAGGCCTGAACTGAGCTTCCTCAGTCTCTCCACCTTCCATTGCTTCACCTGCTTCACTCCTCAATGTTCTGTCCTTCTCCTGATGCAGTGGTTCTCAATTATTTTCTGTCACGCCCCCCCTAGAGGACAAAAATGTTTTTAGCCCCTCCCCCCCGAATTGTACTACCATTGAGAACCTAATATTTATTTATTAATCTGTATAAACCACTGTATGAGTTGCTGGCACCAGCATTCTGCATACAATCGCCTGATTATCAAAATAAATTAATAAAATGAGCTGGAGGCCCTTTTTTTATCATTCAAGCATGAATAAAGACACTAATACTGAAAGTCGCGCCTGCCTCACGCCCCCCCATTTGAGAAGCACTGCCCTGATGAGACATTGGGTATGATTATTAGGGGGTACAAATGCCCGCCCTGGTTCCTAGGCCTATGATGATTAGATTAGATTAGATTAGATTAGATTAGATTCAATTTTATTGTCATTACAAATCCAACGGAATGCAGTTAAGCATCTAGCCAGAAGTGCAATATCGCAAGTATCAGATAATATTATAGACAGATAAATATACATGCATACCAATGTACATTCATATATATATATATATATATATATATATATATATATATATATATATATATATATATATATATATATATATATATATACAGATACTCACACATACACATATAAAGAATAAATAAATAAGGAACAGTGTGAGGTTGCTATTACTCGTACATTAATTACATTATATGATATTTAATGAACTAAGTGCCACTAACGTGCTTTAACAGGGTGAGAGTTCAATAGAGTGACTGCTCTGTGGAAGAAAGTGTCTCGTAGCCTGCTGGTCCTGGCCCGGAGGCTCCTGTACGGTGGCCAGAAGGCAGGAGGCTAAAAAGTCTGTGTGCAGACTGTCCTTCACAGTTTTCAGAGCCCTACCCAGACAGCGCTTGCTCTGGATGTTCTCGGGGGGAGTGAGTGGAGTCCCGATAATGCGCTGGGCTGTTTTCACCACCCGCTGTAGTGACTCACGCTCCGCCACAGTACACTTCCCATACCAGGTTGTGATGCAGTTTGTTAAAATACATAATATACAGTATGTTTCCTCCTGTTTTTAATGCTTTAACTTCGCTCTTTTTCGTGTATTTTCTTCTGCGGAAATTCCACAGTGAATGAAGAGAGTGAATGATCTCTTTCCTTTCTTTCCACTGGCTAGAAATGACTGAAATACTTTCCTTGTGAAAGTCTGGTCCTCTGAAAGATCGCACAGCTTCATCCAGATGAACAGATATCACTGTAGTTCATTAAAAAGTGATTACATTTGAGACTGGAAACAGTTTGCTGAAAACACATCAGAAGAATCACTTTTTCAAGAACGAAATGTCTGTATCTTCATTGAGATTTCACCATAAGTGGAAAGATTTTCCAAATACGGATGAAAATGTTATGTGTCTTATCCTGTGTAAAGCTCTATCATGACCACTGTTGGCAACGTCACATGTCTTCAGGTTTGTTTCTAAAATCCAATTGTAAATAGATTCTAATTAAATAATACATCATTTTATAGCCATCCGAAACACTCATTTATTAATTGTGATATTATTGGAGAAAAAAGATTAATATTGAATCTGTTTACGTAACACTTATTCAAGTGACTATAACATTACCGTTATAAGCACAACAGTAAGTAATTAAATATAACATACTGAGGCTTTAGAAGAAATGGAAAAAGCAAGCTAGTAAAAATTGAAATATTTAAACACACTGTAAAGTATAAAGATGACAAATTGTATGGAATCATTTTTTTTAATTAAAAAATAAATAAAACAAATAAAGTAATAAAATGTCTGTAAAAATTACTAAGAGTGAGTCAGTTAAATAGTTTAATACACAGTCAAGCGATTATTAAAATAAATAAAAAGACGAATAATAAATAAACAAACAAACAAATTGATTGTAAATAGATATTTTTTCATCTTTTGTTTACAATTACATGCACTCTGTCTCTAGATGAGTATAAAATCTTTTTTTTATTTTAAAAACGATACTGATAATGTACAATATTTGCACTATAATATAATATTATATAACACAATGTAATTAAGTAATTATACACGGCATCAATAAATTCCAGTTAAATAGAATAGATGAATGTATTAATAGATAGATTAATGTATTAATCCCAGGAGAAAATTCTTCACAATGTTGCTCCACACAGAATAGAATATAATGAAAAGAATAGAAAGTGAAAACAAATCTTCTAAAAATTACAAATGAATATGTATGATAAGCATGGAACAATGGAAGTCAGTGGAGTCAAGGTTGAAAGTGAGATTTGAAATCAGACCACAGAAAGTAAAATTAGAGACGTTTTAATGGGGTTTGATTGTATTTTGATTTCCTCGTGATGGTTTTAATTGGTCTCGCGCTTATGAATGACAGCTCGGTCCACCATTCAGCAGGGCTGGTCAGCCCCGGTAAAGCCCCGCCCCTTGTGCAGACCGGAGAGGAAGAGGTTAACCATCCCCCCCGCCTCCACACACACACACACACACACACACACACACACACACACACACACACACACACACACACACACACACACACACACACACACACACACACACACACACACACGCACACAAACTCCACTGCGCGCTCACGCCTCCCGCGGCCACGCGCTCTCCGCCGGCCGCACACCGAGAGGAGATCTGAGTGCGCGCGTGTGTGTGAGTGAGAGAGAGCGAGAGAGCGAGAGAGCGAGAGAGCGCCCTGAGCTCTCTTATCTCCGCTTGTCCTTCGCCCCGCCAGCAGGACACGCGAGGATGTGGAGGGTGGGGGGCCGCAGCTGGGGTCAGCGCGCTGGATCGATGCGCCCGTCGGTCATCAAGTAGACGCAGGGCGCCGCTCCCACGGCTCGTTGCTCGGCTCGTTGCCAGTATGAGGAAGCCCAAAGTGATCCGGATGGTTTTCGTCCTCAGCCTGGGAGGCTTCATCATGGTCATATTCTATGTCAACCGCCTGAAGCCCGGTGAGCAAAACCCAATCGATCACATCCAATGATCTTGTTTGATGTGCTGCTCTGTATTCGGTCACCTCTGGAAACAGCTGGAAGTCCAGATCAATCACACAAGGAACCATTGTCTTCGTCCATCATGTGCGCCTTTACAAATGACACTCATTTTACAGCCTTTTCATTCATTTCCATGGACTTTAAGGACCAACGTTTCTTTCTAGTGAATCGCATGGCCTTCCACCTTTGAATTGAACGATTCACTCCCAGGCAGTGCAGGTGTGTATTTGTATAAACAACAACCATTACTTACCAGTACTAGTGATGGTCGAATTTGAACGAATCATTCAAAACCCACGAGTCACTTTACTGAACAGTGACTCACGAGTTATCACGTTCATTAACACTTCAAAGTGGTGAGCACTGTCACGTCACCAGGAGAGAGGACCTGGTTCAAATCCAGGCTTGATGTAATGTGAGTTGGAGTTTTTGTTTCGTGTTTCGACAGCAACGTTATAAAAGCGATATCCATTTATACGGAAGCGATGATGTAGTTCTCAAGCCAGGCCTTGACTTGGTGTTGTTGCGTGTCGTTTATGTCGTCTACTCTGGACCAAGCCCGAGCGTTTTCAAAAAGTTGTGCTTTCAGTGACTCTGAGCAGCGTTGTGGTGTAAACAGACTCCCAAAATGCAATGAATGTCTTGTGTTTTCACTCGAAAATATTGTGATGTAAATGTCACAAAATGAAATCGTCATTGACTGCTGTGTGATTTCCACCAAAGTACAAGTTTTTAAAATGTCAATCTTGAGGCAGCATTTATTGAACGCGAGAAAATGTGTGTTTTAATTAATCATAGAATGAATGGATTTAGAGACATGCTGTAGATTTCCCAGCTGTTTTAGTGTTTATCGCTCATGGTGGGTAGTTTGTGTCGTTGTTTGGTGGATGTAAACTTCCCGTAGGTGCTAACATTTGTCCAGATTTGCAGTTCTAAGTCTGACATATCTTCACATGAGATGGATGAAATGTAGATTCTGCAGCTCCGCACATAAAACCTTTCAAAGTAACACAAGGCGACACGGTGCGACAGTGCATTTCTGTGTGTTCCGCCTTTAGAGAAGAGAAGAAAAAAAAAAAAAGCTTCGACACTCTCCAGTTGTTTCTGGCTGTTTGCGATTTATGCATTCTGAAGTGTAAATCGCTCGTGACTGCAGAGACATTTGAACTTATCTGAACGACGTCTCCTTGTGTTTTGTCCCGACACGTCAACTGAACACGTCCAAGCGGAGAGGCAGCGCCACAGCACTGAAACGCTCTTCTTTGTTGTTGTTGTAGCTTGATAAACATCTTCCTCACCTTCTCCCCTCCCACTCCCATCTAAATCATGACTCCTTTCCACGCGCCACGTGAACCTGCTCGCTCCCGAGGTGGTAGAATCAACAGCAGCCGCCTGCTGAACGCCGGTAAATATTTGTCATGTGAGATGAAGTTTTGATGCTCTTTAACTCGTTCACTGAGTCATTCTAGCTACAGCCTCCAGCTGCAGAGAGGAAAATATAAATGTCACTGTTCTGCTGCTAGTCTAACTCCAGTACTCACTTTAGTCGCCCTGTGAGAAAAGCAGCTGTATTGTTAAAGAGCTGCTAAAAGCCGCTAACGCTAGCTGCTAAGCACAGCAGCTTCCGGCTCCTTACATTCACATGAGGCTTTCAGCACGCTCGAGTCAGCTTGTAGGTGAAGTTCAGCACGAATGACCGACTCGCCTCGTTTCAGCCGTTCAGCTCACTTACCCGAGTCAGCTCGAAACTCGAAAGAGTCGTTCACTGAACCGGTCAGCAGCACTTCCGCTGTGTCGTTCACCTCATGAGCCTTGTAACAGTTTCAAACCAATACCCATATATAGTCGACCTACTTAATGTTGATTCTTAGCAGTTTGTTAGCTTTAGCTGCTAACAAGCTGGTGTTTGTTCAACTGGCTCTGGTTCTGTGAAGCAGTGCCTACATCAGTGCCAGCCAATCAGCTCTGAGCATCTAATGACGTTGTTAGTGGGTGGGGCTTCAAGCCCCACTAGGCATCAAAATCATGTGGTCTGAATGAACGGAGCCACAGCCTGAGCATGCGCAGTTACACTTCACTACAGTAATACACACTGCATGGTGAGAGAGGGGCGAGCCACACTCATTCAACCACTGGTGTGGATCAGGAGAAAACACAACCCAAAACAGCAAGAGCAGACCAATAACCAGGGAGTACTGTCGTCACACATTGTTGGGATTTATGGTTGGTAATTAGCATAAAAAATTACTATAAGTATTAGATTACTGAAAGTAATAGATTACTGGAACTAATTTAGGAAAAATTGGAATTGCTAATGGAAATAAATGGTCATTCACTCATTAGCAACTCCTAGAGTAATTGAGTAATTACTCAAAAGTTAAGAAATTATCAAAAATAATTTATTATGAATTAAGTGTTTGCTGGGGTGTATGGTTGGTTATTAGCGTTAAAATGACTAAGTAATAGATTACTGAAAATAATAAATCACTGGAAGTAATTTATGAAAAATTTTAATTATTAATGAAGTAATTCTAGTAAATGGAGTCATTCACTCAATAACAACTCGAAGAGTAATTGTGTAATTACTTAAAAGTTAATGAATTAACAATAATTTATTAATGAAAAATTATTAATTTGAATACATTGATTATTTATCAAATAATAATAGAATCGGGGCACCACCAGCTAGACTGGAAATACCTAATATCAAATATCAGTCTCGTTTGTCAACAGGTTATTTAAGTTAGTTAATATTCCTGTGCAAAATATAACAATCTTAAATAACAAGGAAGGTGTGAGATTCCAGCACAGACTGTTACAAACCAGTGAATTGTCAACAATAAATACACAATAATTACCAGGAATCGATCAATTCAGCTAAAAGGCATTTATTAACAAAAATGCATTAATTCGTAAATAATTCAGAAATTATTTATTAAACCAACACAATCAAGCGACAAACGTCCTCTAACACGGAGATCTAATCTACTAACAGCAAACACTGTACAAAGAAAGAGAAAGCGGGTGTGTGAGTGGGGATGTAATGACCACGAGCGTCCACCAGGTGGCAGCGGACATTGGAGGGTCAGTGTGAGTGGGTGTAATGATCTCGAATGGATGCCAGAGGGAGGCAGGCGTCTGGTTCGGGGCAGTGACCGTAACGACCACTGGGGGCGCACGGAGGGAGAATGCAATGACTCGAGGCATTTACCAAATGGCGGCCTCTCAAGAAATTGCAGTCCCCCCCGCGGCCACCAGATGGGCGCTCTTTCTCGACAGTGTGACGTCACTGGGCTCGTACCCGGCTCGTGAGCCTGCCTGGAGCGCGCCTGGGGTCTTGTGGCCGAGAAATCCCAGGGACAGTGAACTGCACACGGTCTCAGAAGCGGAGTGGAGGAGCGCACAGGAACAGCTGTTGCTGAGCCGTTAGTGAGGAGAGGACAAAAGAGAGCGAAGAGGGGGAACGAGAGAGCTCTGGGGCTCGTGCAGTGTATTCAGCTTGCCCACAGAGTCCAGATCTGCGAGTTAGGCAGGATTAGACTTTAGGAGCAGAGGGGTAAGGTGAGAGAGAGAGAGAGCTGCACGGTGCAGAGGTTTGCGTAGATGTGAATCCAACGCGCAGACACAAACTGCTTGGGAACACGGGATCAGAGTCCAGAGTTCAAGCACAACAATGAAAACACACAGCAATATTAAAATCACGTTATTCTAATTGCCTGCCCAGACTCTAAGCCTTACTTGGTTGGACGATGGTGAAGGTCGGCATGTGGGGGAGTGCGCGGTCGCAGCGCACACTCAGGTTCCAGGTGACGAAAAGAAAAAAGTAATTACACGGTTTGTTCTCTGCTCGTCCAGCGAGTTGAAGAAATTCTGAGCCCGATCAGCATACGTTAACACGTGCTCCTTTGTCTCCGTGTGAAGAGGTGCGTCATGTCCAGATGCACATTCTGCTTGGAAAGACGTGTTTTTGCGTCCGCGGCTGGATTTTATACCTCTGCGTTGTGTTCCGGGTTCCCGCTGTGCTCAGGGCGACGTGGACCAATCCTGACGGGGCCCACCCCGGAGGTTCCGGCTGGTGAGGGAGGTTTTGGGTCCCCCTTCCATTGATCTGCAGTGTTGCACCGTGCTGGGGAGGAAGACCCGGGGGGAGGGTCACATGACCAATGGCAAATTTTTCCAGGCCTGAGCATGTGGTCTCTTTGTTCTTAAAACGTGGTCCCCCCTTCCCCCTTCCATGAGGTTGGGTGACCACTGGACTTTGGCTCCAACACAGTAATTATGTGCTATATAAGAAATTTTATTCACAGATAAGAAAATATTGTAGATAGATGCTCAGCCCCACCTGCCCCTAATGACCAGTCAGCACTGGGTAGGGCTGAGCAAAAAATCGATTTATGTACAAATTCACTTTTTTGGCATTTTTTACATTCTGTTCTACCAATCCTTGTGCAAAAACCTTCTGCAGCCACTTTATGGGGCTCTGCGATTGAAGAAAGGCTCCGATCCATACTGGACACCGGATCGTGTCCAGGCTTTTGAGAGTGCCAAGACTGCTCTTGCTGATGCAGCTCTTTTAGCCCATCCAGCACCTTCAGCCCCCATCTCTTTAACGACTGACGTGTCTGATATAGCGGTGGGGGCTGTGGTGGAACAGCAGGTGGCTGGAGTTCGGCAGCCTCTTGCATTTTTCAGCCGCAAGTTACGAGATAGCGAATGCAAGTATAGTGTTTTCGACCATGAGTTGTTGGCGTTATATCTGGCAACTCGTCATTTCCGTTTCCTTTTGGAGGGTCGTTCATTCACACCTTATGTCGATCACAAACCGTTGACCTTTGCGATGTCTAAGGTAATATAGCCGTGGTCTGCTCGCCAGCAGCGTCGTTTGCATCCATTTCCGAGTTTACGACTGATATTCGACATGTGGCTGGTAAGGCGGATTGCGTCGCTGTTTGTCCGTCTCGAGTGCTTGTGTGTCCCGTGCATCTGGGGGAATTTTTGCCTGTGAGTTCTGCGCCGCGACCCCGGTCAGACGTCGGTCCATTTTCCTCCAGCGGTTTTTCGGCTCCGGGCCCCGTTCACCACGGTTTTCCACGGTCATTTGTTCAGGCGGAGCTCAATTCGGCCCGTCTTGTGTTCGTGCGACATGACGCTCACCGCTCGCCTTTCCAACCCCAATATGATGGCTGACGAGGTCATGTGTCCGGCCCAGGTTCCCCGTCGTGGTCGCCCTCCTTCAAGACCCCCAGTGTTTTCTCCTCCTCATGGACGCCCTGCTCGCCGAGTTTCACCTGAGGTTTCACATGAGGGACAACGCAGCCGTTGTGGCCGACCGTTAAAGCCTCTTGTGGGGTATTGACCGGTTTCCCAGATGTGCCTTCTGGGTGTTCGGATGGGGGCTGTGTGGCGGTTGCTTCCTAGCTTCTCACCCAAAGGACTCTGGGTAGAGGGGCGGGGTTTGGGCTCTCCTGTGCTGGGGCTTTTGTGGGCTGTGCCAGTCCAGTTCTGTGTTCGCTACAATAAAGACGTGTTCCAAGATTCAGCTCTGCCTCATCCTTCGTCCTGCCACAATATGGTCAAAAGTGTGAAACGACAACGGAAAACTGCTTTTAAATTATATATTGCAGCTGACTGACAGTGCCGGAGCTCTGCAGCACAACAGTTTGAGAGACAAGGCTCCACGATTGGGGGTTATTTTTCAATAAGCCAAGGCTCGTTCTCTCATATTATTAACTTTAGGGAACGACTTACTACATCATTCTCAAACTTTATTTTTTTCTTTTACCTTTATAACCACTCCGGGGCTCCGTGTTCACTGTAGATTTCAGAAAGCCAGTTCAACGTCTCTTCCATCTCATAGGTAGTGATAACTCCAGAGATAACTCCGCCCCCAGCTGATGACGTGTCAGGCACCAGTCTGGCTCCCCTCTGGCCCAGCAACAATGTGGGCCCGGTTTATCACCCATTTAGACCTGATAGGTCGGGGCTTTGGGGGTGGAAAGACATAGAATCTGGCCCTAGCCCCAAACTAGACCCTGGTTCTTTCTGGCAGAAAAGCCCCCTTTCTGAACCTGAATCACCGAAAGTCCTCTTGTAATTTGTGTGACTGTAATTAGGTATTTAAATGTGTAAAAAAAAAAATCAAATCATCTGTATTAGAATTTGCACATGTAATGAGATTTGTCAATGCATTTAAAGATATTTGGAGTTGAAAAGTCTGTCAGATTCAAATCCTGAAATTACATATAACTCACGAGTTACGAGTCAAGCAGTTTCACAGTTGGCTGTGTTTTTTACACATCTGTTTTTCTTACATGTGACGTTTGCTACAGTTCTGCCATTACAGGATTTGACATGGTAAAGGAAGGGTTTTACTGTCCTTGTTGTATAGATACATCTCTGGATGCTCGGGGACACATCACTGATGTTTCGTGAAATCATTCAGTGTTTCGGGTCTCACAACATTAGACACCCTAATTCAGGCAACCTATCCGGGGATGATCAGACCCCAACTTGTGTCCGGACTTTTTGATCCAGATGCACCTGGAAGCTCTCTCTGGGGGCTTTTCCACTGGAAAGAATCAGGGGCTAGTTCGGTGCCAGGGCCAGGGTTAGCACCAGTTCTTTGTCTTTCCACCGCCATAACCAGTTCTTAACAATGGCTAACTCGGGGCAACGCTGGCTCCGCTTCTTTCCTGGGCCAGCGAGGAACCAGGCTGGGGCCAGATGCGTCATCAACCGGGGGTGGAGTTATCGTCAGAGTTATCACTACTTACAAGGCGGAAGTGATGCAAACCGGTTTCTGAAAACTCCAATGAACACGGAGCCCCGGAGTGGTTATCGAGAAAATAAATAAATAAATAAAGCTGAAGTAAATAGTACAAGTGAAGGAGATAATTTGATCCTTGATTAAAAAGAGCTGTGGCTCATTAGCCTCTTCCATGCGGTACTTTCAGGCGACTGTTAATTCCAGTAGGAGGACTTGTTCGAAGGAGGCAGATGTTAGCACCACGTGTAGTCTCAAGGAAGTTGACGTTATGTGCTTGGGAACTTGAGTTGCCTCCCCAGGCCGACGAGAGAAGGCCAGCTGTTGGGTATGGCCGTGGTTTCTCTCCAGCTTTCAGGAAAGGTATTATTCTGAGGCTGCCGGTGTGTTTGATTCCACTGCATTCGAGATGGTCTCGGCCACTGTCTTCAGCACGTGGTCATGGTGCCAGCGGTAGTGGCCTTGATCAATGGCTGCTGGTCAGCTGCTCAGTATGTGCTGTAATGTGTCCCTTCCTGAACAGACAGAACTTAGGCTCATGCACCTTCATTCTGGCAGTCTGCACACGCTCAGTCAATTCAAGTGAAAGTCACAGTATGCATACATTCATGGTGACTTACATTGAAAGCATTTTAATCAGCTATGAGGCTACAGCATACCTGTAGTTGTAGCAAGGTAATAGAAATGAAAATTCAGTGAGATGTAATAACAGGGACAAGTTTACCCAAAGACCTGTTTGTTACCACTACAATAGGGCTAGAACTTATCTTATCAGTTGTGAGGCACATTGATTGACATTTACTGTCACTGGCATTTTATAAAACAAAGTTTATTTTAAGATATGTGCTGATTGTTTCTCGAGGCTAAACTTATCTTCACTCTGCCCCGCAATGTGGTGTAGGTGCAAAAAACTCTGGGGCATAGTGCCACTTACCCTTCACCGACTGAGGTACAGGGGAGCAGAGTGGGATGGAGCCTGTGAGTCTGCACTCAGGACAGCAAAATCCCATTACAACTTCGAATCCTGTCATGGCAGAATTTTAGCATGTTGAATGTTTTTACTTCACACACATAACCTTGACACCACACGAGTCGTGTGTGTGTTTGTGTGTTTGTGTGTGTGTGTGTGTGTGTGTGCATTCAATATGTCTTCAATTGTGTGTACAGGTTTAAGTGAGTGTTTAATATGAGTGGCAGCAAACAGCAGAGATGTTATTATGTCTAGGACCATCATGTTGTTTGAAATAGAAATACCGTATTTTCCGCACTATAAGGCACCTATATACCTCAAACTTTCTCAAAAGCTGCCAGTGCACCTTATAACCCAGTGCGCCTTATATATGGAAGAATTGCTCTACTCGAGACTGCTATTTGACAGCTAAACAACCAGAAGCTTTTATTTTGACAACTCTAACTTCTCAACCGGATCTTCAGAGCGGACGACACTCCACACAACACCTTCATCACTCATGGTTGCACACCAACATTCTAACAAACCAAAATAAACTAGATGAAATAATGACTCCCTAAACTGGGGAACAAAAACACATAAACACAATCAACACAACACCAAGCCCAACAACAACCCACAATAACCTGCAACAACACAAAACATGAATTTGTCGCTCAAGGCATGATGGGACATCATGCCTTGCAGCGACAAATTCATCCTGAGCTCCTCAGTGCAGCCGATAGCTGCAATGAATTATGGGAGTTTCTGTTTGTGGTGTTTAAAATGCAATTATTGGGGGTTATATTTGGTTTGTGGTGTCGGTAATAATTGTGTTGTGTTGTGTTTTTGTTGCTTAGTTCATGTAGTTTAGTTTATTAGCGGTAGTTGTAAGTTGTCAACCAGCAGTGAAGAAGGTTTTGTGTGTAGTGTCCTCCTGGCATAGGCTGCAGGTAGGACTATCAAAATAAAGTGTGTGCACCTCTCTGGGTGTTAGAATCAGTGGAAAATGTAACCTAATGGCTTTGAGCTATAAAGGTTGCTGACCACTGGTCTATTCCATGTGCCTTATAATGTGGTGTGTCTTATATATGAATGAAGTTGTAAATTATGCCAATCAATGTAGGTGTGCCTTATACTCTGGTGCACCTTATAGTGCGGAAAATACGGTACTCGCATCATGAGGTTGAAGCTTCTGGCTCCTACAGAGGGGCACACTGGCTCTCTGCAGCTTTTCTGGAGGTTCTGCCCTTTTCCAGCTGTAATGAAGAAAAAATTAACCCTAGCTGTAATGAAGAAGCGCAACACACACAGATTATGTGTTTCACTCTCACATCACGCAGATCTGTGTTTGTAGAAATAGCATCATTATAAAGTGATTCTATAACAGGGCTTGACTTGCCTGAACGTCTGGGGATAGAAAAGGCTTTGCTCGGTCAAGTGAATCATCTACTCAACTCACCCGAATGGGCTCAAGGTTGTTTTGGCGATATTTTGAAATGTTTTCGGCAAATGTCACTTGGTATCACCGGTGGATCGCGCCATCGCTGGGCACAGCATCTTTTGCGTGACGTTTCAACGAGATCTCGCCCCGAGAGCGCCATCACATAATTCTCGCGTGATCGCTGACGATAGTGGGGGAAAACGCTTGATACATATTTTGTCAGTTTGTGTTATACATTACTGGACTCGGTCATGCATCAGTTTTGTGTCTTTTTATTGTTGTACTCTAGTCACTGAATAATATAATTTAATGTGTGATACTGCCATTTATATTTTGTCTAAAACTAGTCATTAATTATCAAGTATGCACAAGAATTTAATCCTTCCTTTTAAATCATTAATGTAATACTTGTATAAAATACAGACAGTTGTTTTCAACTATTCTAAGGTGATTGAAATGACTCTGTTAATGTGTCAATAAATGAAATATGTAAATGAACTCCGATAGGCTAACTGTCTAAATGTTTCAGTACTGTCAGAATCTGCATGAATACACCCATGGACAGAAGCGTAAATTGTAAAAATTATTTGTGACGTCCTATTATGTTTGTCGAGTTATTTTTAATTGGAGTCAAATATACCTCAAGTTTGACTTTATGCTCATTTTTACTGGCAGAATAAAATGACATCCTGACAAATGATCATTTCACTTACTGTGTCTTGTTATTTTAGCTATGAGAGATAAGAACTGTGAATAGTAAAGGTTCACTCCCTCAATGATCCGTTACCAACAGTTTGGTAGCCCACATATCATACGTATGTTGCTTGGCTATTCCAATCCTCTTAAGCAGCAAATTTAACAAAAAGTTCACATTTTGCTGATAATCTAGTAGAACTATGCATCACTTTATGCTTCTTCTTTTTGTCCTCTTAAAAAGCACAAGATAAAAAACAGCATTGGGATTTGGAACCAGATTCAACATAAGGAACAGGAATCGATTCCTCACATCTGGAACTAGTTTTATCACACTGTCACAACGTAAACAGTACACAACAACATCACTATCAATGAGTAACTCAAAGTGATACTTTCAATTGTGCAACGTCCATATTCCTGTCTGCCAGACAGACACTAAACTAAGATTTTCAATATAAATAATAAAAATAATAAGAACTTTTTACAATTATGACAGGTCTTTCACAACTGTTTATGCAAAAAAAAGCAAACTATTATTTGGCAGTAGCAGCTGCTGTAAACAGACTGCCTCTCACTGAGTGTCTTACTCGTACTGAGTCATATGCAATGTTAATAACAGAGAAAATAAATTAATGAAATAAACTTTTGAAAACAGATTTGTCTGTTAATGCCACTGTCACTGCTAACACCTAGCTTGTTGGTTGATTTCATGTGGCTTTTTTGCCAGGAAGATGAGTTAGTCCACATGTTCATCAATAATATAGTGATATGGTCAATATCACCTGCTGTGCTCAACACTTCTTCAGAGAAACACCTGCTACCAGTGTATGGTTTAGCAGCATGACATTCTTTACAAACCCCTTACGTCTTGTCAAGTTTACCCTCTTTTTTGTAAAAGCTAAAGTACTTCTAAACACCCGATTTTAAGTGTTTCGGTGCGTTAAAGATCTCATCTACCTGCTTTATGCTGCTCTCGTGGACCTCCATGCTGCGGCACTGGCTTGCGGTAGAAATGTGCATCCTGCGTTCACGCACCTCGGAAACACAGGTATAAATTATATTATATATATTATATTATATATATTAATTATAGTTAAATAAAACGTGAAACAAATGCAATGTGCAAAACTAATTTTCACAATGTATTTTTGGTAAAAGTACACCGTGAAAAAAATCAATGCAACCATGGATTTTACCGATGTAGGCACGCAGTGACCGATGTATCTCAATTTCACCCTTAATTGCACCCATGCACAGTGAAGGAAGCAATATACTCACATCGCTCACGCTTGTATCTAGACACCGATTGATATCGATTAATCTCCACATGATTATTGCTTGCACATGAAGAACAATGAGAGAACACCAAAATTAACATTTTCATTATATTAATAAGTTTATTCAAAAAACAATTACAGAAACATATTGGTCAAAGGGCAAGCACTTACAAAATCCTTTCTGTCAAGCCCTGTGTTATATGAGAGACTTTGGCCTCAGAACCAGGGCTGCAACAACGAATCGATTAAATTCGATTATTAAAAGTGTTTCAAATGAATTTCATTATTGATTCATTGTTGATTTATGCGTCACTCACCATGTTGCAGACCCATTTACCGTATTTTCCGCACTATAAGGCGCACCAGAGTATAAGGCGCACCTACATTGATTGACATAATTTACAACTTTGTTCATATATAAGGCACACTGCATTATAAGTCACATGGAACAGACCAGTGGTCACAACCTTTATAGTTCAAAGCCATTAAGTTACATTTTCCACTGATTCTAACACCCAGAGAGGTGCACACACTTTATTTTGATAGTCCTACCTGCAGCCTATGCCAGGAGGACACTACACACAAAACCTTCTTCACTGCTGGTTGACAACTTACAACTACCGGTAATAAACTAAACTACATGAACTAAGCAACAAAAACACAACACAACACAATTATTACCGACACCACAAACCAAATAGAACCCCCAATAATTGCATTTAAAACACCACAAACAGAAACTCCCATAATTCATTGCAGCTGTCGGCTGCACTGAGGAGCTCAGGATGCAAGGCATGATGGGAATTCATGTTTTGTGTTGTTGGAGGTTATTGTGGGTTGTTGTTGGGCTTGGTGTTGTGTTGATTGTGTTTATGTGTTTTTGTTCCCCAGTTTAGGGAGTAATTATTTCATCTAGTTTATTTTGGTTTGTTAGAATGTTGGTGTGCAACCATGAGTGATGAAGGTGTTGTGTGGAGTGTCGTCCGCTCTGAAGATCCGGTTGTGAAGGTAGAGTTGTCAAAATAAAAGCTTCTGGTTGTTCAGCTGTCAAATAGCAGTCTCGAGTAGAACAATCGTCCATATATAAGGAGCACTGGGTTATAAGGTGCACTGGCAGCTTTTGAGAAAACTTGAGGTATTTAAGTGCCTTATAGGGTGGAAAATACGGTACTTCCCCTTCGGAGCTTTGTCAATGCTGGCTGACTGAAATAAAGTTTAGAAAGGAAAAGCTAACGGAGCGTGTCGGAGGCGGCACAATAGAACCTGTGAGCAGCTACTCTGTAATAGCGACACCCTATACTGGGCGACATCACTGTACACGGATACATATTTAACTGGTAACACACCTTAATGAGGACAACCTGCCTGACGAGGACAACGGACAGGTTTTCCTGGAACATTTCAAGCTGAGGGACGCTGAAACAGCCAAATATTGATTATTACAATCTTCAGACATTGTGGTGTCAGATTAGTTTTGACATGTAAAGTATCGCCGCCTCCTGCAGCACAATGCTGCATTGTGAAGCTCCTCGCCGTTAGTTTCACTTTCCCTTTAACAATAGAGAACACATGGCCCGTGGGCCAAAACCCAGTCTGGTCCCACCAAGCAAGGAACTTATCGAGGATTTAGACTCCTTTTATTTTGATATTTCATTGTATTTTGACCAGAATGTTTCATTAAAATTGACTTTATGTTGAGATTGTAAAAACGTTCAGTACCAACTGTTTGATCCTATAAAAATATCAACAATGTCTTTACACACACTGTAACTGTTACGGCTGAGAGCCGGTGTGTGGAGTTTCTGGAACCCAGAAGCAGACCAGGAGGCCGAGCAGGTGCAATTAGCAATCATTTATTTCTATTGCAACACCTGGGAGACGAGGGAACCGATTCATTGATTAATCGAAAAAATTCTTGACCGATTAATCGATTATTAAAATAATCGTTAGTTGCAGCCCTACTTAGAATGTTTTTCAAGTGAAAATAGAAAACTATCATTACATAGTTGGTGTGTGTTTCCAAGACAACGGTAGAACATTTTGGGAACAGCTCGCCAGGAGGTACTTTTCGACAATGCTCCGACTGGGTCGCTGTGCAAACGGGCAAAAATGCAACTTTTGTGAAACAGGCATCTGTGGGGTATGCAGATGGCTCACGAGCCCACTCTGCACTCTGAAGGTTCTTGTGCAGTGTGGACAGGGAATTGAAGTTCACCTTGTCGGCCGGCAGTGCTCCGCTGCAGCTGCTCTGCTCTCTTCACAGGATTTGGGTTCATTTTCAACCACAATCTGTCAACGGCTGTGCTCTCCCAAGATGTAGGGTCAATGTTGAAGGCCTTCAGTGAAACTTTAACGGTGTATTTAAAGTGCTTTTAGCTTTTAAACAAGTGTTTCTTCCATTACACATTATTTGGTGTTTGGTTCCTTCAATGTCAACTGGTCTCACAATTTATCACGTCACAATGCAGTATTTAGTAGTACACAATGCACTAGAATACACCATTTAAGGTCTGTCTTTTCCAAAATTACCAGGTACTTGTTGGTGGGCTAAAGCTATTTTCTTTCTTTATTTTTTATTTTATATTTACTTGTTACTTTATGATTGTATAGTAATGTGACAAGCACTGCTTGTTGTCCAAATGCCCCCCCCCCTTCACATTATGATGATGCTATCTTATAAGAAGCATCTGTTCTTTCAGATATATGCATATGTAGTATGTATTCTTCTGTACATATTGCATCATTAAGAATTTGCTATTGTTTAATTTACAGCACAAGGACATAACCGCCGTTTTATTTCATCGTGCTGCTTTGGCAACGTTTCTTTTGTTCCAAGACAATACAACAGTGCGACATATGTTTGCATTTGAAATGTACCAACATTATTTCTTCTTTTTTTTTTCCCAGAGAATCATCCAGTCATCTTACAAAACCCTGCAGCAAACATTGATTTTCAAAGCTATATGTGACTATAAAGTATATATTTTCATGTGGCATAAAATACATTTATTTGTCTGTTGGTTCCTCTGATTTCGCGCATAGTTAGCATGTAGCATTGTCGACTATTTCAAAGCATGAAAGGAGGCGGCTGAAAATAACTGACTGCTCTGTGTGTGTACATTACTCCTCTGCGTCATGACACCCCCCCCCCCCCCCCCAATTAAGTCATGAAAATATGACCTATATCTCAGCACCTTGCATACAAATAGATGATATAACATTAAAGTAAACGTGGGTCAATATTCTATAGCAGGGGTCAGCAACCTGCAGCTCTTTGGCCCCTCTGCTGCTCCTTGAGCCTCAGCCCTACAGCAGGTAATCTTGGAGCGGAGTGGTACGGTGAGGCAAAGCACAACCAGACCAATTGTGTTGGGTGGTCCCACGACAGAGAGTGCGGTAAAATAACGGCCCGAAGAATGTGGAATTGCGGCCGCAGGTCATGGCTCCGCAGCTCAACGGGCATCTGAAGCCAGGAGTTTCCTGTACCTTTGACAGGACGATGACAGGAGAGTTCATTGCAGACTTGTTAAGCGTGACAGCAAATTCTAGAGAATCACACAACGACCAAATGACATTGAAAGCCACAGCACTCACACTCATGGTTCTAAAAACCCAGATCTCCCGCATATATCTGCCATTTTAATAATATGTAGCTAATTGCTGCAATACATTATGGGAGTTTCTGTTTGTCGTGTTTCAAATGTATTCATTGGCGGCTCCCAGAGTGTTGTGTTCATTGGGAAATGGTACCAAATGGCTCTTTGAGACTTCAAGATTGCCGATCCCATTCCACAGCATGGGAAAGTGACCTATGTCTCCTATTTGGTTACAAAAATTGTAAATGCATAACAATAATAAGAATGTACCTCGCACATGTCTAATCTAACTAATACATCTTTAGCATAGTTTAGTCTTGCAATTTCATTTTAGGAATTAATTGAAAGAAGTTTATATTTCTACTATGTATACACAGACTTGTACACTTATTTTCTGTGCATGTGATGGGATTTAGCCTCATTTTTAAATTGTATGTATGAAAGGAAAGATCACATAATACACAAAAGCAGTGGCTTATGACATGAAACAAGTCATATTTGTATTAAAAATCTACATTAGAACACTCTTTTTAGCAAAAGTTATGGTAAAGTTTCATATTAGGGGTGAGAATTCTATGGGTTGGGTCATTTTTCCAAACTAGAAATGCACAATTCTATCTGACACCAGTGTTTCCCCAGCTTGTAGCGTTCAGCTGCGTCTGCTCCCACCTCTCAGGTCCCCCGCTCTGCCACATACAACGGCCTCTTTCACACAAGCTCGGGCTACATCCCGGGCCAAAACATTATGTATAGCCGAGACTGTGAGGAGCAGTGTTTTTTTGTTTTTTTTGCCTTTTAAAGACAGAGCTCAGTTCAAGTCCGGGATGTGTGAGATGTGTGACATGCCCAGAAAAGTTGTAGGAGTGTATCAAAGACCGGCCTCATGTGAGTAGCAAGAGAACCTAGTGCTATACATGTGCTGCTGTGCTGCCCAAATGGTGGACGGACAAGTCGTCCACAAAACTGCAAACCTCGCTCCTCCCGCTCCTCCTCCTTCTGCTCCTCCTCCTCATCTCCTCTTGCTGCTACTCCTCCTGCTGATCCTCCTGCTCCTCCTCGTCCTGCTGCTCCTCCTCCTCCTGCTCCTCCTCCTCATCTCCTCTTGCTCCTACTCCTCCTGCTGATCCTCCTGCTCCTCCTCCTTCTGCTCCTCCTCCTCATCTCCTCTTGCTCCTACTCCTCCTGCTGATCCTCCTGCTCCTCCTCGTCCTGCTGCTTCTCCTCCTCCTGCTCCTCCTCCTCATCTCCTCTTGCTCCTACTCCTCCTGCTGATCCTCCTGCTCCTCCTCGTCCTGCTGCTCCTCCTCCTCATCTCCTCTTGCTCCTACTCCTCCTGTTGATCCTCCTGCTCCTCCTCGTCCTGCTGCTCCTCCTCCTTCTGCTCCTCCTCCTCATCTCCTCTTGCTCCTACTCCTCCTGCTGATCCTCCTGCTCCTCCTCGTCCTGCTGCTCCTCCTCCTTCTGCTCCTCCTCCTCATCTCCTCTTGCTCCTACTCCTCCTGCTGATCCTCCTGCTCCTCCTCGTCCTGCTGCTCCTCCTCCTCCTCCTGCTCCTCCTCCTCATCTCCTCTTGCTCCTACTCCTCCTGCTGATCCTCCTGCTCCTCCTCGTCCTGCTGCTCCTCCTCCTTCTGCTCCTCCTCCTCATCTCCTCTTGCTCCTACTCCTCCTGCTGATCCTCCTGCTCCTCCTCGTCCTGCTGCTCCTCCTCCTTCTGCTCCTCCTCCTCATCTCCTCTTGCTCCTACTCCTCCTGCTGATCCTCCTGCTCCTCCTCGTCCTGCTGCTCCTCCTCCTCCTCCTGCTCCTCCTCCTCATCTCCTCTTGCTCCTACTCCTCCTGCTGATCCTCCTGCTCCTCCTCGTCCTGCTGCTTCTCCTCCTCCTGCTCCTCCTCCTCATCTCCTCTTGCTCCTACTCCTCCTGCTGATCCTCCTGCTCCTCCTCGTCCTGCTGCTCCTCCTCCTCCTGCTCCTCCTCCTCATCTCCTCTTGCTCCTACTCCTCCTGCTGATCCTCCTGCTCCTCCTCGTCCTGCTGCTCCTCCTCCTTCTGCTCCTCCTCCTCATCTCCTCTTGCTCCTACTCCTCCTGCTGATCCTCCTGCTCCTCCTCGTCCTGCTGCTTCTCCTCCTCCTACTCCTCCTCCTCATCTCCTCTTGCTCCTACTCCTCCTGCTGATCCTCCTGCTCCTCCTCGTCCTGCTGCTCCTCCTCCTTCTGCTCCTCCTCCTCATCTCCTCTTGCTCCTACTCCTCCTGCTGATCCTCCTGCTCCTCCTCATCCTGCTGCTTCTCCTCTTCCTGCTCCTCCTCCTCATCTCCTCTTGCTCCTACTCCTCCTGCTGATCCTCCTGCTCCTCCTCGTCCTGCTGCTCCTCCTCCTCCTCCTGCTCCTCCTCCTCATCTCCTCTTGCTCCTACTCCTCCTGCTGATCCTCCTGCTCCTCCTCGTCCTGCTGCTCCTCCTCCTTCTGCTCCTCCTCCTCATCTCCTCTTGCTCCTACTCCTCCTGCTGATCCTCCTGCTCCTCCTCGTCCTGCTGCTTCTCCTCTTCCTGCTCCTCCTCCTCATCTCCTCTTGCTCCTACTCCTCCTGCTGATCCTCCTGCTCCTCCTCGTCCTGCTGCTTCTCCTCCTCCTGCTCCTACTCCTCATCTCCTCTTGCTCCTACTCCTCCTGCTGATCCTCCTGCTCCTCCTCGTCCTGCTGCTTCTCCTCCTCCTGCTCCTCCTCCTCATCGCCTCTTGCTCCTACTCCTCCTGCTGATCCTCCTGCTCCTCCTCGTCCTGCTGCTTCTCCTCCTTCTGCTCCTCCTCCTCATCTCCTCTTGCTCCTACTCCTCCTGCTGATCCTCCTGCTCCTCCTCGTCCTGCTGCTCCTCCTCCTCCTCCTGCTCCTCCTCCTCATCTCCTCTTGCTCCTACTCCTCCTGCTGATCCTCCTGCTCCTCCTCGTCCTGCTGCTCCTCCTCCTCCTGCTCCTCCTCCTCATCTCCTCTTGCTCCTACTCCTCCTGCTGATCCTCCTGCTCCTCCTCGTCCTGCTGCTTCTCCTCCTCCTGCTCCTCCTCCTCATCGCCTCTTGCTCCTACTCCTCCTGCTGATCCTCCTGCTCCTCCTCGTCCTGCTGCTCCTCCTGCCCCTCCTGCTGCACTCTTCTCCTCCTCCGGCTCCTCCCCCTTCAGATCCTTCTCCTGCTGCTCTCTTCTGCTCCTCCTTAGGCTATTTACGGACTTAGGTCTTGATTAAATGATCAGTGTTTACTGATGAAATATTTTGCACAAAATACAGCAAAATGTAAAAATATCTCTATATAAATACATCCTATATAACCACTTTCTCAGGGATTTCTGAGGATGATTGGAGGTTTTTCTGAGCTTTCAGTCCATGGGCCTCATGTTTGACAAAAGCAAACAGCACAGTAGCTCCATGCTGCACGGGCTGTCCCTCGTTAAGGTGCGTGAATAGTTAAAACCTCTCTGCTGGACTGTTTATCTGCGCTTATCGGGTCCATAGTCCGAGGTTGTACTGGACACATTCGTTAGAGGCTTTCAGCAAGGTGTGCATGCTTGTGTTGGACAAACTGCTGCCACTTTGAATAAAAACCCCTTTCCATCGAAGTCACTGTCTGATCTTCATTCACCTTCCTGAAACCGGGGAACTTAGACTTTTCCACAACAATGTGCAAATCTAACCTACTCTTACCCGGCAGCTTGCATCTGATCTGAGTTACAATCTAAAGGAGATGTGACACCACATTGAGAACCAAAGGTTGACAACTCATGAACATTGCAAGCCTGTTGCCAGCAGAAGTATGATTGAATAGTAAGAGTGAGTACCTCATCTGGGCACTTATCATTCATCTTTTAATGAGCACTTTGCTCTCAAGTGCCTCCGTATGGTTATGGGTATGGTTTTGGTAAGCCAAGGTTGCTGTGCACCTATTTTTCTTGTTTTTTCTCATTCCTATTTGCACGTTCCTCTTCTTTCAATTCAATTCCATTTTCTTTATTTAGCACCAAATACAACTCAGTATTGTTCAGAAGCATCCGTGTTGCTACGTTTATAGACAAAATAATATTGTATAATTAGGCTTTACATGGGAAAGTATTCACACGCTGTATATTTTGATTGGCTGAAATGAGCCTCGAATACAACATGTATAACAATTAAACGTACCATTCTAACACTTTTCATGAGATATTGATTATGTGAGAATGATTGTACTTATTGACTTGTACAGGTTGCTGCATGAGTTAGTTTGACTGATGGCTGACCTGTATTCACAAAAGAGAAAATCATAATGCTAATTGTAGTCAAAAGTGTACAATTTCTACCATCATGACACCGCCATGTTAGTTATTTTGGACGTTGTAGTTGCATCATTAAAGTCAGAAATTTCTTGATCAGCCCGAGTCTTTTTTCTTTCCGTTATTGAGGGTTTTCTTCAGTGGTGTGTTCCAGGGCGTATGCATATACCCAGTTACAAATACCACATGATGCTCTACTTGGCAGTATCTATGAGCCAGATTGACTATTTCTTTTTCCCTAGGATGATGAAGTCCTACTTCTGATTGGCTAGTACTCGCTGTATTTACTGATTTGATTGGTCGATGTCTATTTACCGTGACGCATGAGAGCTAATGAGCCAATTAGAGGCCAGGGCTGGACATTAAGGCTTGCCCGAACATCTGGGGCGAGTAAAAGCTTTGCTTGAGCAAGTACATCATCTACCCAGCTTGCCCGAACGGGCTCTTTGTTTTTTGGCGATATTTTGATGTTTTTTACGGCATAAATCACTTGGTATCGCCAACGGATTATGCCACCGCAGGGCACAGCCATTTCTTGCCCCGAGAGCGGCATCACATGATTCTCGCGTGAACACTGATGATGGCATGGGAAACTGCTTGATACTGATCGCGGCCGCTAATTTCTTCCCGATTCATGTTCCTGATTCTGGTCAGTGATGGTCTTACCTGGAAAACATTCACTCTGATTGGATAGCGTCATGTAATTCCTCGGGATTGCCTCGAATTAGGTAGTTGGGGAAACTCATCATCCACCATTTAGAATTTTTCAGTCCCGTCAACATTCAGATCATCACCGGAATGCATTAAAAACTCACTCGACTTCAACACATAAAAACAACTTCAACTAAAACAGCATATTTTTGATTATTTTGACTTTCTAATCTTGAAGTTTCCTAACTTTTTATGGGTGAGAAAAAAAGTTGGCTGAGCAGGAAGAGGAGGAGGAAGAGGAACAGGAACAGGATTTGATTTGTTATAATAAAAATACATTACACGCATTTACCATGTTATCAAAAAAAATGTATATGGATAAAAAGTGACTAATGCAATAAATAAGGCATGGCGGTATGTAGTAGTATGGTCGTAGGGTGTGACAGCTCCAATCATAATACTATCAAATGTATTTCAGAACAACACAGCAAAAAGCTGTGTTTATTATACATATTATTATTATATTAGACATATTATATGTTTATTTGAGGCCGGTTGGTCTAAAATAAACACTGTGGGCATTAATTCAACTCTGGGCGTTAATTCAACTCTGGGCTTTTTGCGGTGAAGAACAAACTTAAAATACATTAAAATACATTATTATTCCTTCAGATTGAAGAGTATAAAGAGATACGCCTTCCCTGAAAGTTTCATTGACGTATCTTGATTATTAAAGAAACTACAAGTGCTTTAATGTGAAAAGTTATGTTGGTCAAATTCATACATTACCCAAGCTTATACATTTACATGAAAGTTCGGTCAAGTCATAATGTGTCCAGGCAAGTAAAAAGTTCTATCCTTAATGTCAAGCCCTGGAGGCAGAATATGATGGGCAAGGAAAACATCTGTCCATCATGAATAATCATGATGGACAGATGTGACTAAATAGATGCCACTGTTTCTGTGCTGCTTTGAAAGAAGGCAAACATTGAGAGTATACCCACTTCTCCAGAGACCAATTCATCAGTTCATGTTTACTGCTCCTTACTGGTTGGAGTAATACATCACTGGCCAAGAAAGTGCCAAGACAAACTAAAGGAAACTTAATCTCTAAGAATGGTGATAGTTCTATGAAGTAACATGTTATGTTGAAATATAATGTGCATCAGAAAACATGGATCTGTTGATATAACTCCATGTTGCATGTTGTGGGTGACACGGAATTTATTTCCATCAGGATCTATTGGAAACCAAATATGGCTTTGGTGTAAAGTCATTAATAACCAAAACCCCACAGAACAGATGATTACTAAATGTTTTAATGTATTTCCTGAATGAAATAAGAAATGGCATAGTGCTAGCATATCACCTATATCCAGATTTCTGGTACTTCAAGAAAACCTATACACACACCTCAACTACTTCTATTTCTGGCTTTTCCATGTCTGTATGGACTTTGCATGTTTCCAATGTAACATGCAAAGTCCATACAGACATGGAAAAGCCAGAAATAGAAGTAGTTGAGGATGTCTTATTTTCAAAAAAAAGTTAATTGAATTTTTTGATCATAAAAGTCACCAAGATAAAACATGGCAACTTTCAGAGATTGTCTTCTGCAACACTGCTCACGTTAAGCTGCAGATGTTGAGTCTCTTGCTGTATCTACTCTGAACCTCATGTGAAGCTCTGACGAGTCTCTGGTCGTACAGATGTACAGAGGTCCACCTCTGGGGTTCAGCCTTCATGCAGCTTTAAAGGGGAAATATGCAAATTCCATTTTCTAAAGATTTTCCTACAGTAATAATTGTCCTCATACCTGGAAATGTCACTCTAGAAGTGAAGAAAGTTGCCGTCTCTCTCTCTCTCTCTGGCTTGTTTAATTTCTTTATAAAGTGTATACTCCAACAATCGAATCGGAAAGTAAACCACCAAGGTTTTTAGCCAACCCCAGTCCAGATAGACCCTCCCTTTGACCCGCCCACAAGCTGCATGTTCTGCGTGCGCTCAGTTTTTTTCACCTGGTGACAGCTGCAGGTGTTTACCTACAATGGTAGGAAGACATAAGCAAAACATGCCAGATGCGCCATTATTAATTGTATCAAAGAGCAGAGGAGTGGATTTTTACTGCCTTCGTCTGAGCGTGTGAGGACCCAGTGTTTTAATTTGATTTTTAATGGGAATCTATAACAAGACTTGCCAAAGTTTTAGATGTCGCTCCCCAGTGCAATCTTTTTATTTATTCCTATGATTAAATGGGGGTTCAGGATATTCTCCTGTCTGCTACTAATTATGATCATTATTAGAGGATAATTAAGTTATCAGCTCTCAGTGTGGCATGCACATAGTTAAATAAGGTCAGAGTCACTCAGGCTGGTTTTGAGTGTATGTAGGTAGCATTAGGGCTGCAACGATTCGTCGACGTTGTCGACAAAAATCGATAATAGAAATTGTCGACAATGAATTCCATTGTCGACATTCGTCGCTAGACGGATTTTTCCAACAGAGTGAGGCATCTCACTTCATTACAATCTCTGCCGAATCGCACATGCGCAATAGCGTCTCTGACGCGCGGTAACGTACACAGAAATAATGGCGGCGTCCAACACAGCAGCTGCGCGCACGAGAACTTCAAAAGTTTGGGAGCATTATAGCTTGGATACGGCGAACACAAAGATTACTTGCAAGGTTTGCAAAGCAGACCTTGCGTATCATGGCAGCACCTAGGTGATGCACGAACATTTAAAGAGAAAGCACGTCGGGCAGCATGAATGTGGACAACTCTGAATGCTTCTTCAGCTGTGTATCTACACATGTCCGTTGTTAAAACCGTTAGATTTCAGACTGTTGAGAATTGTAAAGTTCTTATACAACTGAATGCACTTCACAAAATGCACTTTATATATTTTTTATTTAATGTTTTACTGCTGCTAATGTGCCCTTGGTTTACAGGAAAGAAATGTTTACTTGATTTAAATTTATTTTTTTATAAAACACATTTGCCTGTCCTTGGACAGAGGTTTATTTATTTTTGGATTTATGGCCTATCAGCAGCAAAGTTGAATAAAAGATGCATTTTTCATTGAAGTACCCACCTTTCTTGTGTTTATTATCATTTGCCACATAATTAAAGCAACCTCATGCTAAATTTAAGAAAAAATTCATAATTATCCGATTAGTCGACTAATCGTTTCAATAGTCGGTGACTAGTCGACTATTAAAATAGTCGTTAGTTGCAGCCCTAGGTAGCATGTCCGTTTAAGACGCCGGTCTGTGTGAGAGGCGTGACTCCACCCGTCCAGTCTGTAACACAAATGGAGAGAGGAGGCGATTGGAGGATGGTTGAGAAGTTGTAGTGGCTGCTGTGGTGGCTGAAGTGAACGGCTTTAGAAGCCATCGAACAAATCGTCTGTATTTAGAATCAGCGGGCAGAGTGACGCGAGCTGAAGGAATCCATGCCTTCATCGTGGGCAGAGCGCCGTGTAGTGACCCACCGTCCGTCAGGCTGGATGTGAAAAGTTGTTTTACACACAAAATATATAAGTTCTTTTAGGAGAATTAAGTTAGATTGGTCTTTTTTCATATTACTGTTAAGAAATCCCGTGTTTTCAAATGCAATACAGACAAATTCATGGTATAATCCGCTCTCAGTCCTTCTCATTTCAAGTAATCTGTGCTCATCAGTAGGATTGGGAACCGTTGTTTTGTTGTTCCACCATGTGTGCACTCCGTTGGAGAGATGAGAGAAAAAAGAGATAAAGGAAAAGCGTTTCTAAGTGTGTTGGGATGGAAAATAAAGTTTGGAGTCCCTTGCTGAACACGCTGCCTCCAACTCAATTTTATTATGTACCAATTTATCAAAGTATTTATGTTGGACTTATCTATTGAAGTATATCTATCTGTTATTGCATTTTATTTATTTCTTGTTTTAAAAGATGTTTTTTGCTACAACATTACAAGATATTTTTATATATTTAACAAGAGTCTTTTTTAAAAAACATGTTCAGTAAACGCTGTTCCAAATTCAAAGACATAATCTTGTAAATAATTGTGATTTCAATTTTGCCCAAAATAATCGTGATTATGATATTTTTTCCACAATCGAGCAGCCCTCGTACCCATAATTTTTATTTCAGTTTATTTCTCAGGGACATCTACTGATTGTAAGCAGCTGTTATACACTTTAATTCTTGATGTTTATTTGCTGTTTTGCTATGAATACAATGCACTTGATTTGTGGATGATGGTTCATGGATATGACTCATTCAATATACTAGGCATTAAAACTCTCTACACCAATCCAAATTGGTTTCAGATCAGCTGCCAGTCGGTCCCTATCTACTCCTCACCTCGCCTCCCCTCTCCTGCTCCATCTGGGCAAAAGGTGGTATTGTTTATACAGAGCCTACATCAAGCTGTGAGAGAGCCGCCACATAACAAAGGGGTGCTCTGCCAAGTCAGAGGCCGTCACGATTCTGAACAGTGTCATTTTGTACAAAGCTAATCTAAATTTTGGATGATTAGATTCTGTAGCTGCAGGATGGTTGAACATTGTATGGCTCTCCAGAACACAATGAACCAAAAGGACATCTCATACCCTGAAGGTATGAGATGGGTATTTTTTGCCATTCGTGGTATCTTCACTACAAGGGCACCTGTGGTTTTCACTGTAAGGTTTACCCAGTTGAGGAGGAGCAAGACTGTCTCGTCTGGAATGTGGAGTTAGGTTTTATGGCGCTGTTCTCCCTGGAGGCACAGCACTGATTTATACAGTATATACACCAGTAACTCTACAGATACAGATACTGACTGCTATCATGAAGTCAAAGTCATACAGTCAAAGCTGATGAATTGGAAGTCTGGCCTCCTGGCAGCTGCCATTATCCTTGTTCTCCAGAGGTACCTGGATCTCATACCTTCCCTGTCTGGGCTTGACCGGTGGCCATAAAAGTTAGAAGCATTTGACATCACTCAAACACTAGATCAATTTGTTCCGGTGAGTTCTGTCAGCTGGACTTGTCATGGTGTCAGTCCAGATCCCTCAGCCTCGAGAAGACTTGTGAATCCAATTAGAAACTGCAACAGTTGATTGTTCAGGAGCCATTCCAGAATTTTGAAGATGTCAATAATTTCAGATCTTGTGTCCTCACTTGATTTGATTAGTGCCAATGTTCTTTCACTCTGCCATTGAAGCTGCTCCTAAAGCCCTCTGTTCTACAGAATCCCATCGCATCTTATTCATGTGTGGAGCGGAAACATGAGTTAATGGATTCAGAGAATAATGTTCTGGCAAAGTGACTAGTTTTCAGAGGATACAGCTAGTAATTCCATGTATTTTGCTATCAACTCTGCTCATCTGGTGGTTGCACTGTCCAATTACCATTTTCACTTCATGCATGGTCACAATATTGAGAAAAGACCGTTTTTTCTTCTCAAAGATCTTTCTTAGGTCATATTTACGACATTGTAATGTGACACAATTCCAAATTTGTTGCTCTTACAATATGTGGCTCAGATTGGATCTGCTTTTGGACATTCATACATTTTGAGGTCTGATACCGGCCCTCGTGCATATGTGGAAAGAAATTTGATATATGTTCCAATATGACTGCTGTGTAACCACACTGTAAACCCAAGTTAGTAATCATCACTAAAGCCGTGCATGGTAACTGATTGCCCTGGGATGTCGAGTTTTTACAAAATCAAAAACTAAAACTAAACAAATCAAGCTCTGTTTACACAAAGTCTTATGTCCAAGAAAATTCATTACTAAAGACCTCCAGGACATAAAACTAATGTTTACGAGTAATGAACTTAACCATTACTCGTGCATATCAGCAATCATTACTCATGTTTATCAGTATTTTTGTAATGTATATGAGGATTTATTACCCATATTTATTAGTTCCAATTAGGGATAATAATAATAATAATAGTAGTGCATTGGTTTTATGTAGCGCTTTTCTAGGCACTCAAAGATGCTTTACATTGCATTGCATTATTCATGTATTCCATACTGGATGGTGGTAAACCACGTCTGTAGCCACAGCTGCCCTGGGGCAGACTGATGGAAGCAAGGCTGCCATTTTGGGCCATCGGCCCCTCCCACCAACAACCATTCACTCTCACACTGCATTCACACAGGCAGTTCAGGGTTCAGTGTCTTGCCCAAGGACACTTCGGCATGTGCAACCTTCCGATTGGGAGACAACCGCTCTACCAACCGAACCATACCGCCCCAAAGGGATGGGGTGGATCGGATCCACTGTCAGTATCGGGTTCTGATATGAATGTAATTCACGGATCGGATCCAACATGTGGAGATTTTCGATGGATGAAGCCTCGTCTGTGCTTGATGAGTACAGTGTTTCTGTTCCGGCTGCTCTGCTCTGCTGGCTGCAAAATGTGGAATGGATTTCCTGAAGGGAGGCGGGTCTCAATGAGACACGGAGTAAATGAGTCAGGATATCCATTCCACAGTTTGCAGCCAGCTTAGCATGCTACGGAAGTAGCGCTATCCATGCTATCTGACTTTTCATGACAACATGTCGCTGTTTGGACAGATTTTACGCTCAAAACACCTCAAAGTATCAATGTGAACGTTTGTAAAGCCGGTGTACAGCGAAGCAGATGCTCTGCAGCTAGACGTCACTGTTTGAAAACGCTAGCTCGCCGAGGAGAACAGCTCGTTCCTCCACTGTAGGAGGCGTTTCACACCTCGTACTCCACGCTAAACTCCTTGAAAATAGTCCCAATCATTGTGTTGTATTCGAGCTGGAAAAATTACAGTTTGTGCTTCGTTGCTAAATAATTTCTAGGAATTAATAAAGTGATTGTGAGGTTTTAAAGATACAACTAGTTTATTATGGAGATGATGACATCATGCAGCCGCCCACATTGTCCAAGGTGAATAAAATAGTTTGTACTGTTTCCTTTTCTGACCTTATACTAACCTCAAGTTGTCTTTTGAGAGAATACAGGCATACATTCATACATTTCATACTTTACTGTAGAGAGGAGTTTATTATAGCCTCATATAAAATCAACAAAAAGGATAACAATTTTATGAAGGCAAACACAGCTCGTCTATCGGAAGAATATTGATATCGGCAGATATTCAAATTTGGGTATCGGGATCGGATCGGAAGTCAAAAAACCTGAATCAGTGCATCCCTCGTTCCAATGATTAAATGTGATTTATAATCATAATCATTTAGACAATAATAGTCTATATTTCAACATATATAGTTCAACAACAACTTCACCCTCAATGACGATTTCCAGGCTCTCTGGGTGAAGATCTGGCATTCGGGGGGAGACACCTTCAGGATTCACCAACAAGATCCCACTTTCCGTTTGGCCAATGACTCATCACAAAAGATAAACAAAAGTGATTACCAGAAATAGTATCACTGGTGAATAAAATGAGTGAAATACAACAGACCGTCCTTAAGAATGACAGAACAGATCCGAAGGAGATCTTAGACCGTCGCCCCTTGTTGTTTCCTGTGAGGAAGAAGCTCATCGCCGAAGGATCCCGAGCCGTCATCACAGTGGACAGGCTTTACGTCAACGGCCAGCTGTACCGGGACCCCGCTGTCACCCCCTGGCTCTACTGATGGTCCTCAGAAATAAGTGACATCAAAAACAAAGCAGGCACTCCTCACGTCACCACTAACGTCACCTATGAGTTTGGGATTGTCTTTCTTTGGGTTTTGGTTTCCTACTTTCTACTTCTCCACCCCTCCCTTGTCTTAATAGTAACACTTTTCCACTGTTTTAACCACATTAAGACCACGACACCACAATCCAACTGTCATGAGATCACACACTCCTATGTCGACAGACACACACTCCCATGTTAAATAACCAGTCAGAATTAGGAACCTTAAAAACATGCGCATGCATGCATACATAGACACACACACACGCACACACAGATTCACGCACAAGCACACAGATACACACGCACGCACGCACACACACAAACACACACACAGACAGACACACACATGCACACACAGATTCACCCCATCACTATCAGTGACCATGACCTGTCACTATGACGTCACTACCAGTGACCGTGACCTGTCACTATGACGTCACTATCAGTGACCATGACCTGTCACTATGACGTCACTACCAGTGACCATGACCTGTCACTATGACGTCACTATCAGTGACCATGACCTGTCACTATGACGTCACTACCAGTGACCGTGACCTGTCACTATGACGTCACTACCAGTGACCATGACCTGTCACTATGACGTCACTACCAGTGACCGTGACCTGTCACTATGACGTCACTATCAGTGACCATGACCTGTCACTATGACGTCACTATCAGTGACCATGACCTGTCACTATGACGTCACTATCAGTGACCGTGACCTGTCACTATGACGTCACTACCAGTGACCGTGACCTGTCACTATGACGTCACTACCAGTGACCGTGACCTGTCACTATGACGTCACTACCAGTGACCGTGACCTGTCACTATGACGTCACTACCAGTGACCGTGACCTGTCACTATGACGTCACTACCAGTGACCGTGACCTGTCACTATGACGTCACTACCAGTGACCATGACCTGTCACTATGACGTCACTACCAGTGACCGTGACCTGTCACTATGATGTCACTACCAGTGACCGTGACCTGTCACTATGACGTCACTACCAGTGACCATGACCTGTCACTATGACGTCACTACCAGTGACCGTGACCTGTCACTATGACGTCACTACCAGTGACCGTGACCTGTCACTATGACGTCACTATCAGTGACCATGACCTGTCACTATGACGTCACTATCAGTGACCGTGACCTGTCACTATGACGTCACTACCAGTGACCGTGACCTGTCACTATGACGTCACTACCAGTGACCGTGACCTGTCACTATGACGTCACTACCAGTGACCGTGACCTGTCACTATGACGTCGCTACCAGTGACCGTGACCTGTCACTATGACGTCACTACCAGTGACCGTGACCTGTCACTATGACGTCACTACCAGTGACCGTGACCTGTCACTATGACGTCACTATCAGTGACCGTGACCTGTCACTATGACGTCACTACCAGTGACCATGACCTGTCACTATGACGTCACTATCAGTGACCATGACCTGTCACTATGACGTCACTATCAGTGACCATGACCTGTCACTATGACGTCACTACCAGTGACCATGACCTGTCACTATGACGTCACTACCAGTGACCGTGACCTGTCACTATGACGTCACTATCAGTGACCGTGACCTGTCACTATGACGTCACTCCCAGTGACCGTGACCTGTCACTATGACGTCACTCCCAGTGACCGTGACCTGTCACTATGACGTCACTACCAGTGACCGTGACCTGTCACTATGACGTCACTACCAGTGACCGTGACCTGTCACTATGACGTCACTACCAGTGACCGTGACCTGTCACTATGACGTCACTACCAGTGACCGTGACCTGTCACTATGACGTCACTACCAGTGACCGTGACCTGTCACTATGACGTCACTACCAGTGACCATGACCTGTCACTATGACGTCACTACCAGTGACCGTGACCTGTCACTATGACGTCACTACCAGTGACCGTGACCTGTCACTATGACGTCACTATCAGTGACCGTGACCTGTCACTATGACGTCACTACCAGTGACCATGACCTGTCACTATGACGTCACTATCAGTGACCATGACCTGTCACTATGACGTCACTACCCGTGACCATGACCTGTCACTATGACGTCACTACCAGTGACCATGACCTGTCACTATGACGTCACTACCAGTGACCATGCACCTGTCACTATGACGTCACTACCAGTGACCATGACCTGTCACTATGACGTCACTATCAGTGACCATGACCTGTCACTATGACGTCACTACCAGTGACCGTGACCTGTCACTATGACGTCACTACCAATGACCATGACCTGTCACTATGACGTCACTATCAGTGACCGTGACCTGTCACTATGACGTCACTACCAATGACCATGACCTGTCACTATGACGTCACTATCAGTGACCGTGACCTGTCACTATGACGTCACTACCAATGACCATGACCTGTCACTATGACGTCACTACCAATGACCATGACCTGTCACTATGACGTCACTAATAGAACACTCACCCTCCTAGTAGACAATGGAGATTTAACACTTCACTGCTCAAGGATCTAGACTTCCTCACATTCTTTAAAAAACAATGGACACTCTTTTTAGAAACAAACGATCTGCCTGGTGTTTCTCCCGGTGTCCTCTGGGAGACGCTAAAGCTGTCATGAGAGGCAAAATCATTCCTTACTCCTCATACAAAACCAAAAAGGAAAAAATAAAGGGAAAAGAACTAGAAGATCAAATCAAGACCATAGAGACAGCTCATGCTGCTTCCAAAGATGACCACTTATTAACGGAGTTAAAGAGATTAAAAATGGATTTGAATGAAATAATTGAACACAAAACACAATTTCAACTACAAAGATTACGCTGGGAGAACTTTGAACGTGGCAATAAATCCAGCAAACTCTTAGCCAATCAGTTAAAACGAAATAAAGAAAAGTGTACAATCCCCTCAGTTAAAACTCAGGAAATAAATACTGCTTTCAGAGAATTTTATAGAAAACTTTACTCTTCACAAATTGACCTTCACAATCTGAAATAGAGAACTTTCTAAGTACAGTTGACCTCCAAAAATTTTAAAACGAACAGATCCAAGGCCTAGAAGCTTCCATCTCAGTAGAAGAACTGCATGAAGCTCTCCAGCACATGCCTGGTGGTAAAGCTCCAGGACCTGATGGTAAAGCTCCAGGACCTGATGGTAAAGCTCCAGGACCTGATGGTAAAGCTCCAGGACCTGACGGTAAAGCTCCAGGACCTGACGGATACACTACTGAATTTTACAAAGAATGTTGGCCTTTACTCTCACCAATTTTTATTAGAACAGTTGAGGAGATTAAAGAATCTTTATCTCTCCCCCCACATATGAACTGTGCAAATATCAATCTTCTTCTTAAATCGGATAAAGATCCTACACTACCATCTAGCTATCGCCCAATATCACTAATCAATGTAGATCTTAAAATAATTAGTAAAACATTCGCAAGCAGAATAGAAAAAATTACACCCCACATAATACACCCTGATCAAACAGGGTTCATTAAAGGACGACTCTCCACTAACAACACACGCAGATTAATTAATCTTATAGACTACTACCACCAGAATAAACAAAAAGCCATTATCACCTCCTTAGATGCAGAAAAAGTTTGGAAATTTGGATTCAGACAAAATGACCTCTCCTGGATAAAAACATTGTACACCTCACCCAGTGCCTGTGTTAAAACAAATGATCAAACCTCCTCAAGGTTCAATCTCAAGAGAGGTACCAGGCAGGGGTGTCCACTCTCACCATCTCTCTTTGCATTTTTTATTGAACCATTAGCAGCAGCCATTAGACAGAACAATAACATAAAAGGAATACGAACAGCAAATATGACCCATAAAATAAGCCTTTATGCAGATGATGTATTACTTTTCCTACAAAATGCACAGAACTCTCTTCCAGAAACAATAGAACTAATAGACAGATTCTCTGCAATTTCAGAATATTCTATAAATTGGAATAAGTCAGTTGTCTTGCCTATTAACTCTATTTTTCAGCACACATCAAATACCCCACTAAAACCAGGGAACATCAAATACCTCGGCATTAATATCTCAGCCAAGCTGTCAGATTGGTGCACTTAAACTACACCCCCCCTTATTAAAACAATAGAAGAGGACCTCACTCGGTGGAGGACACTTCCTATATCACTTATGGGGAGAGTAGCAACAATTAAAATGATGGTCCTGCCTAAAATTAACCACATCTTTTCAATGATTCCAACAAAACCACCAGAAACATGGTTTAATACATTGGACTGTCATATCCCAAAATTCTTATGGAAAAATTAACCATCACGTATAAGTTTAAAAACACTGCAGAACACCAAGGACCAAGGTGGCTTAGAACTTCCAAACTTTTATAATTATTATCTTGCCAATAAATTACTTTACGTTATAAAATGGATTAATCAGAAACTTAGATGAAGGCTGGCTGGACATTGAAAAAACCTTCTGTGAAGATCTCCACATCAGAGACCTTCCTTTCTTCAGTCCTGTCATCAAAATAAACACATCTCTGACAGCTAGCTGGGCCAAGGTCCTAGCGACGATGGGATTTGCTCCCTTTTCAACCCCCCCCCCCCTACTTTACCTCACCTTACATCACTCAACAATAGGGACCAGTGGGTAGGGCCTATGGTGGGGGGTCCAGGCTACTTAACTGTGGTCTGGGCCCTCTCCCGACTTTGCACTTCCCACAATTTTTTTTTTTAAGTTCATGATGAAGTTCTGTTTTAATGTTGTTTGGATAGCACGTATTTCTTTTAGCGTGCAATCCTTTGAACTTATTTCTTTTTGCATGTTGTTGCACTAATGCAAGCATGAGCTTGGGCACATAGTGATGATGCTCAATCAAGCTTGTGGAAAACATTTTAAAGTTGAAATAAAAAGTTCTGTGTAAAGCAATGTCAGATTTGTTGACCTCTGTTAAGAAGTATGTTTGATTTGTTTGTTCACAAGTTAACAAAAACGAACTTGATGAATTGTGTTCAAACTCTGCAGACTCCTAGAAAACACACAAAAGAGGAAGATATATTTAATTAAAAAAAAAAAGAAAGACATTTTTAAATACATCACAGTCATTCCGCTTTGCTTTTATAGAGAAAATAGAAAAGCCCAACATATCCACATGAGCAAGCAGGTGTGTTTGCGACTGTGGAAAGGAAAACTCCTTGGGGTGAAAGGATAGAAGAGAGGAGAGGAGAGACAGAGAAAGACTTGGTGGGGAGATACATACAATACCCTTGTTTGTGCTACATACATTTATTTTCTTTTTAATAATACATTAACCACAGTGATCTAAATATTTTCCAACTGCCATGAGATTAAACCAGCCTGAACAACAACAGAGCAAAAACCAAAAGAATCACAACAATTAGAACAAAAGCAAAAACAAAAGGACATAAAACAAAGAAGAAGAAAAAAAGGAAAAGAGATAAACAGGAAGAAAAGAAAAGAAAAGAAAAACAAAATACAAACAAAAACAAACAAAAACAGGAAGAAAAACAACAACAACAAAGACACCAACAACAACAACAACAACAAAACAACAACTTGATTTTGATAATTAACAGAATCTCGTCAATGAGGAGTGGAAGTATGTGTGTGTGTGTCTGTGTGTGTGTGTGTGTGTGTGTGTGTGTGTGTGTGTGTGTGTGTGTGTGTGTGTGTGTGCGTGTAGTTTGTCCTCTGGATGTGAATGGACTGTGAATGCGCCGCCCACAATTTTAACTACACTTCATCACACAGGGTCTTGAGGGGATCAGCTGGCTTTCGGGGTTCTGCCGCCTGGCTACCACTACCGCTAACCCTCAATTTTAAACCGCACCCTAGACACACACATTGCACCACCTCTTCAAAACACAAATACACACATCCACATGCATCCAACACCCCACAGGGTGGAGCTCCCCCCAGCACCTCCTTCAGTGGTCCCACTGTGTTCTTGGGTGAGTGCGGCTGGAGTGCGGGGGGCACGCTCGCTCAGGCGTGGCACTTCTGGGGGGGCTGGGTCGTGGTTCTCCCTCCCTATTCATGGTTGTATTGATGGAGGATGGGATCTTGTAGTGGCCTGGTGGGGGCCTGGCTGGTGGCCTGGGGAGTGGGGGGCATCTGGGGGTTGGGATTAGGCGGTGGTGGGGCCGGTGATTTTGAGGCTCCTGGGGGTTGGAGGGTGGCTGTCCTCCGGCCGGGCCCGGCTGGGCCTTCTTCCTGGTCTGGGGGGGGGGTGGTCCGGGGCTCAGCGGCTGGGACCTTCTCTGTCCCGCCAGGTTGGGGGGGTGGTGGGGGGGGTTAAGCTTGGCAGCTCGGGTTGGGGCCTCGGGCTCTGCACCCTTTATCCTTCTCTTGTGGGCCCCTCTTGCCTGGGGGGGGTCTTCTCTGCACTCACTTCCACTCCTCATCGATGATATTTGCTGCTGATTTTTCTTGTTTTCTGCTATTGTTCTTTCAATTATCAAAATCATGTTTTTGTTCTTTGTTTTTTGCTTCTTTTTTTTTTTTTTTTGCCCACCTGCTAATTTATACTCTTGCTAGAAAATCATGTTAGGTAGATAGACAGATAACTTTATTCATCCCCGAAGGGAAATTGTTTTGTTGCAGCATTCTGGTACCTAGGAATGTTATAAAATACAATGGAATAGAATATAAAAGTAAAAAATAAAAATATAAAAATATCTGGGTAGGACAGGTTAATGTCTAGATCAGGGGTCAGCAACCTTAAACGCTCAAAGAGCCATTTGGACCCATCTCACTCTGTACACAACACCCAAACGCATTTTATTTTGACAGTCCCACAGGAAGACCATGCCAGGACGACACGACACACAAAACCTTCTTCACTGCAGGTTGACAACTTACAACTAATAAACTAAACTACATGAACTAAGCAACAAAAACACAACACAACACAATTATTACCAACACTACAAACCTAACATAACCCCCAATAATTACATTTAAAACATGACAAACAGAAACTCCCATAATGCATTGCAGCTCTCAGCTCCTTTATTGCTACACATTATTAAAATGGAAGATAAATGTGGAGATGTGGATTGTTAGAACCATGAGTGTGATGGTGTGTCTTTAATGTCCTGTAGTTGTTGTGTAATTCACTAGAATGTTCCGTCACTCTCAACAAGTCTGTAATGAACCTCCTGGAATTGTCGGCGCTCTACAGCGCAGCAGTTTTACTGTGAAAGGTACAGGAAGGTCCCAGCTTCAGATACCAGTTGAGCCGCTGTCATGACCTGCAGCCACAATTCTACGTTCTTCATCCCATTATTGTTGCGTAATGACGTTACATCACTGCGTTGTTCACGACCCGCCTACATTTTACCACTCTTTGTAGCGGGACTGCGCTCTGGGTGGCCTTGCCTCCTTACGTCCCTCTCTGGGTGGCTTTGCCTCCTTACGTCCCTCCGGGATGAACTGCAGTGGGACCGAGGCTCAAGGAGGCGCAGTGGAGGAACCAAAGAGCCGCATGCGGCTCCGGAGCCGCGGGTTGCCGACCCCTGCTCTAGATTGGATCAGTGTGATTACTGTAAAAAAAATAAGGGTACAATACAAGGGTATTGTATGTACTGTATCTCCCCACCCAATCTATTTCTCTGTCTTCCCTCTCCTCTCCTCTCCTCTCTTCTCCTCTCCTCTCCTCTCCTCTCCTCTCCTCTATCCTTTCACCCCAACCGGTCCGCAGAATTCCTCCACCTCTGACTCTGGTTTCTACAAAGTTTCTCCTTGTTGGTGGAGTTTTTCTTTCCACAGTCACAAATAAACCTGCTTGCTCATGTGGATATGTTGGGCTTTTCTGTTTTCTCTGTTAAAAGCACTGAGGAATGACTGTGTTGTATTTGGTGCTATATAAATAAAAGTTTAATTTAATTGAAAAAAAAAGTAGAGTACTTAGAGTAAGTTACTGATTACATTTTTTGACAAGTAACTTTTATTTGTAACAGATTACAGTTTTCAAGTAACCTTCCCAATATTATATATATATATGTATATGTAGTAAAATATCAGTGAGGGTCCTGCAGTGAAGCTGTGCAGTGACTCTGAGCTGGAGGAGCTGTTTTATCTGATGCCAGCGTGGAAACATCTTGTCGAAGCCATCGAGCGCCGAGTCCCACATAAACTACACACCAGGAGGAGGTGCTCTTAATAACAATAATAACAATGAGGGCTTGGATTTATACAGCACTTTCTTCAGGTTGACGCACTGGCGGTGTGAAGCTACGTTGTAGCCACAGCTGCTCTGGGGCTGCTGACATAGTTTTGAAGACATTATTAATGCCAATGTATTTCCTGCTGCTTCTCATGATCTCCGTAAGGTGAAAGTGAAAACGCACACCTTTCGTAGTGTTTTGTGTGTGTCCCTTTAAATGGCAACGTTGCTCTGAGTCACTGCAGACTGTTTGAAGATGTTCCATCTCTGTCTCCATGGAAACAGTGGAAGATTCAACTTGTGGGTTCCTGTGTTCCTGTGCATGCACATTACAACTGTAGTAAATGGTTATTCTACACGTGCTCAGTAGATGGACAACAATGACATTTTCTCCAGTGTCATGACTCCCAGTCCAAATTCTCCTGACTTGGTAGTTTTATAGTTTGACAGTCACTGTAATAACAATCCAACTTGGTGGTCTAGCCATAGGAATGTCCATGTTCTCTTATTATTAATGTTTATAGTGGATTGTTCTCTGTGCGCATGTGTGTGGGGTTTCATTACAAAGACAAACAGCATTCACAAATGGCCTGGCATGAAGATTTCATTGTTTTCAGCATTTCTGCTTTTTCCATCTAAACTAATTTTCAAAATGTTGCATGAAATTGTAAAACTTTTTCTGAATGTGTAAACCGTTCCTTCTCCTTCTCTTATCGCAAAGTTCAAGCTATTATAATGTAATCATTATCAGTCATTGACTCCACTTTTCTGCGCAGACAACTTTGAAGTAGTGGTTTCAGCCAGACCTTTAGGCCCGCCCCAAATGGAGTTTCCACTGATTGCTGTGGTTGTTGGAGCTTTCCGGGTCGGACTGAATGACGTATTTCCTTCTCTGCGTTTCTTCTTTCCTCAGTCTCTGAGCCAGTGGGAGAGAAGAGCAGCGGGCAGAAGACAAGGAGGAGTCCTCTTCAGACGCTGTATGATGGAGATCAGGTCAGAGAGTCCGTTGGCTTCGTCGCCACACCTGCACCTGGATTACATTGCATGTACTTCAACAAGCAATTGTGAACTTTTCAACTCTTTGTCATGCTTTTGTATCACATCAGCAAGATAACATATAAACAATATTCAGGAAAATTATTGTTTTTTTTCCTTTTTCTGTTCAAAGAACTACAAGTATTTATACACTTAGCTTTTTGACAACACCGAAAAGAATTACATATAAATGTATGCAAAGTTTGAGTTCTTCGTGTCACAAAATATGATGAAAAAGTAAAATGTCACTTGTAACGTGTTTGGAACCAAAACTGCAAAGAAATTATGAAATGTAACTTTTTTCAAGGTTTCACGTTAACCCATTTTGACGGCCCAGTTCCATCATGCGGCTTGGCTTCGTGTTTGTCTTTCAGACATAATCATTTATGAATTTAGTCATAATTTACTACTTGTCGTGAGAGTTTGGAGGGGTCGGAATATGAAAATTGCTGCTTTAGAAAGTGATTATTAAATTAAATAAATCTCATCTTAATATACTTTTTAAAATTTTATGTTTACGACACACAAGGGGGGCATAGAAATGCAAATGATTTAAGCATTTTTAAAGGAGTTTGTTCTTGAAAATGGCTGCACAACAAAAATATATAGTCATGTTTTTCCGATTTATGTTTGGTCATTAGCATTAACATGCTTTCAGTAATAGATCACTGAAAGTGCATGGACTTCAAATTTTATATTTGATCTTTTGCATAATTTATGTGATTTCCCGTCTGGCAAATATCTTATGTTTGACAGAAGAAACAAGTACTTGTCTAACTGTAACGTATTTTAAAATGTTAATATCGAGAAAGACACAACGTCTCGTCATCGTTGTTGTCATCCCCTCCTCCTCCTCGAACAGCAGGATGTCGCTGAGCTGAGCTGGATTAGACCAATTTCTTTCAAATATGTACGAGGGCATATTGGGACAGTTGTAATCCTGAGAGAAGTGAGTTTTTTATGAAAAGTAGGGTGGCCTGGAAGTGCAAAACACTACAAACTTTAGAAAACACAACCAAATACAAAAAACATCACCCAATAGAGAAAACGCTACCCAATAGAGAAAACGCTACCAAATCAGAATTGTCTTTATTGTCATTGTGCTCTAAGGAGCACACCCTGTAATTGGGGAAAAAATCCTCCTCAGGCACATTTAGCATCAACACAGACAGGTTACAACATATTTCTCGAGACAGCACTTGTCCTGAAACACTTGAAACAATTCTTCAAAAATACAAAAAATGGTGGTCTGCAAGTGCAAAACACTACAAACTCAGAAAACACTACCGAGTACAAAACACACCAACCAATACAGAAATCACTTACAAATAGAGAAAACACTACCAAATAGGAGTAAGTGTTTGCTGGGGTGTATGGTTGGTTATTAGCGTTAAAATGACTCAGTAACAGATTACTGAAAATAATTAATCACTTGAAGTAATTTATGAAAAATTTGAATTATTAATGAAGTAATTCTAGTAAATGGAGTCATTCACTCAATAACAACTCGAAGAGTAATTGTGTAATTACTTAAAAGTTAATGAATTAACAATAATTTATTAATGGAAAATTATTAATTTGAATAAATTGGTTATTTTTCAAATAATGGGGCACCACCGGCTAAACTGGAACTAGCTTATACCAAAATATCAGTCTTGTTTGTAAAAGGGGTTATTTAAGTTAGTTAATATTTCTGTGCAAAATATAACAATCTTAAAGGTATACAGGAGGATTTTCAGGAATTTTAGGAAAGAACCGCCCTCTCCACTGTTTGAAAAAAATGCGCATGCGCAACGCTGTACCTGCTCCCGAGACGGAACGCCTACTAAAACGCGTGCGAGAGACGTGACGAGCCCAGTTCTCCTCGTGCACGCTCTGTTTACAAGTCACAAGTCGGCATCGCTCACATAAGCTCACTTTACAAGAAGATTTGCACCAGAGGGGGTGAAACTGTGTAAAAATGTCCCAGAATAATGCATGGGGTCGGCCACCGGCATGATGAGAACCGTGTGGAGTGAGCTGCGCGCAGGGACGGGCACGTACGACGGGCTTACGTCATATATCACCAGAATGATTGACAATTGGGAGGACCAGTTATTTTGATGATCCACCCGGAAGAAGAAAATCCTCTACTATACCTTTAAGTAACAGGGAAGGTGTGCGATTCGAGCACAGACTGTTGCAAACCAGTGAATTGTCAACAATACACAATAATTACCAGGAATCAATCAATTCAGCAAACAGGCATTTATTTACAAAAATTAATTAATTCAGAAATGATTTCATAAACCAACACAATCAAGTAATAAACTTAATCTAACACGGAGATCTAGTCTACTAAACAGTACAAAGAATACACACTATGTATAAAGAAAGGGTGTGTGTGTGTCTGAGTGGGGATGTAATGACCACGAGTGTCCACCAGGTGGCGGCAGACCTTGTAGGGTCAGTGTGTGTGGATGTAATGATCTCGAACGGACGGTGACCGTGATGACCACTAGGGGTGCACGGCGGCGCACGGAGGGAGAGGGCATTGACTTGATGCAACCAGCAAAAAGAGATTACGATGACCCACGCAGCCACTAGAGGCGCTCGACTCGCTCTTCAGGGGATGCGGTGGTTGCTTGGTGACCAGATGAACAAGACGTCCTTCGTGCGCATGCCCGGGGGATGCTCGGAGCAAGTAGTCTCACCGGGGCATAATCATTACTGTAATGCCAGAGTATAACTGGATGTTGAGACATGCAGTCCGGGGATGATACAGATGTATCACGGCGGCACAAGTTAGCGGTTCGGATGCTAAATGTGACTATGTGGAGAGCTTATCTCGATCAGTTAACACATGCGTGGGGCTCGCTCATGAGAGTGAGAGAGAGTGAGAGAGTGACTTTATTTTCAAATTTTTTTATCTTTTCAATTTGACTTGATTTTAAAAAGAACTCATACAAGGATGATAGGAATTGAAAGTAAAAAAAATAAATACTTGCAATATATACATGGAATGAAAAACCACGCACACACACTAGAAGTGTAGTAGTTCTTCCTGCTCTATGGTACACAGAACATCACCGACAGTTCAAACAGAAACAAACTCTCTCAGATTGGACACTGTTTTGTAGAAGGTGAACTCCATCCTGAGTTGTGCAGCCACCAGGCCTCTGAAAATCTGCAGAGCATCATCAGACCCTGCACCTTGGCTTCTGTTGTGCCGCGATAACCAGATTCCCATTTTTGCCTGTCCTATCCAGAAGTTGACCAGACAGGTGTTTCATCAAAGTACTGCAGAGTACTTTGGTCCACATATGAAAAGGGTACTGTGGAAAACATGGCCTAACTGGGTCAACCACTGCTGTAGCAGAGCAAAGAGGGAGCTCAGTCTCTGACAGTGCATAGTTCCTGACCTTCACTGTGGTAGTGGAGAGGTCCTTCTTCAGCTCAGAAAAGTCAGGGAGTTTTGGCGTCGCGAAGGAGAGCAAGGATTCAAGGATTCAAGGATTCAAGGATTCTTTATTGTCATATCAAAAGGAGAAATGATAGATAATGATACGAAATTTGGACTCAGGTCCCGGAGCAGATGTCCATTATCCATGTCCTGCTGACTCACTGCAGCACTGATGGACAGCTGTGGGAAGACGAAATCCGTGGCTGTTTGGTGAGCTTCCTTCCCCAGAGCCTTCCGGAAGGAGCCAGGCAAAGCTCTCATCACCTCCTCCAGCAGTTTCTCCATCAGTCTTTGTGATTTCAGCCTGGTCTCTTGGCTCAACCTGGCTGCAGTCTTCCACTGTCCCGCCGTCCTCAGGTCACCCAGTTTTTTCAGACCAGCTGATGTTAAGGCCCTCTGTATGGTCAGGGAGTGGAGTACCTGGTCTGGAGCATGGGGTTATGGAACAGTGGCTCCTCTCTTTTGTTTCCAAGCACCGAGGAAGGGTCTCTCCGGGCAGTGAACACAGGTCTCCAGGCTTCTGCAGCCGGCTCTGGAGGTCTATTAACCCTTGACCTCCCTTAGCCAGAGGAAGGTACAGGACAGAGGCTCTGGTCCAGTGAGCTCCGCCCCAGAAGAAGTTCACCAGTCTGGTCTGTATGTCGTTTATCAGGGCTGCAGGAGGTTCCAGCACAGTGAACCGATGTCAGAGCATCGAAGCAGCCAGGTTGTTAGCAACCAAAGTCCTCCCCCGGTAAGACAGCTGTGGCTGGACCCAGGTCCATCGAGACAATCGGTCACTGACTCTCTCCGTCAAACCTTCCCAGTTCTTCTTTTGGAAGGCGTTGGTTCCGAGAAAGACACCAAGACACTTCATTCCCTCAGTGCTCCACTGCAGCCCAGCAGGTAAAGTTGGCTGCTGGTTGCTCCACTGCCCCAGAAGGAGCCCCTCACACTTGGCCCAGTTCACCTTGGCTGATGAGGCCTTCTCACATAAGGTGAGTTTATACTGCAGGGTCTGGATGTCTGCCGTGTGGTTAATAAAAACTGTTATGTCATCAGCATAAGCTGATAGCACCATAGGGTGCTATCAGCTTATGCTTCCCTTCCTGGGATTGGTAGGCCTGGGAGACTGCTCCTGAGCTGAGCCGAAAGGGGCTCAATGGCGATGCTGTACAGCATCCTGGACAGGGGACAGCCCTGCCCGATCCCCCTCTGAACAGGGACCCCCCCCCCCCCCCCCCCCCCCCCCCAACTTTAATCAATACAGTGGCAACTGTGTATAGCAGTTTAATTGCAGAAATACACTTGTCATCAAAACAAAAAGAATGAAGTGCTTTGAATAAATAGATAAATAAATAAAGATGATCAACTCTATCAAAAGCTTTCTCCTGGTCGATGGAGAACAGGTTCTCCATCGACATAGCTCCTCTGAGTGTGAAATGTCAATAGTGTCCCTAATCAAGAAGATATTGTCCATGATGCTCCGCTCTGGGACACAGTACGTTTGTCCCACTGTAATGATGGTGTCCAGACAGTCCCTCAATCTGTTGCCAATACATCTGGCTATTATTTTGTAATCTGTGCGAAGGAGTGACACTGGCCTCCAGTTATTTAGAAGGTCCAGATCTCCTTTCTTGGGTAGCAGGGTCAGGACGGCCCTCGTGCAGCTCAGGGGCAACAGTTCAGAGTCCAAACAGCAGTTAAAAACTTGAAACAGATCTTCCCCCAGTTAAGTCCAAAACTTGGTGTAGAACTCTGTTGGGAGGCCGTCAATCCCGGGAGACCGTCCACAGCTAAGCTGCTGGAGCGCCGTGGACATCTCCTCAAAGGAGAAACTGGACTCCAGTGATGCCAAAATGGAATCCTCCAGCTGTGGGAGCCCCTCCAGGATATGAGCCACGCCACCAGGGTCACATGTCTCTGTGCTGAACATGTCAGAGTAGAACCTGATGGCCAGCTTCCTCATCTCAGCAGGGTCTGATGTTACTGTTCCGTTGTTATGTTTCAGGTGTGTCATCATATTGTTTTTTTCTCTAATTTGAAGTAGCGGTTTGGTGCATCAATTTCTTTAGTTGAGGTCATATGATTTTTTTTTATTGATTTGCTCTTCCAGTGTACGAATTTCCAGTTCTAATCAATGGAGATGGTTTTTTTGTGTTTGTTCTGTGAGCAGTGTACTGCTTGCAAAACAGTTGAATTTGTGTTTTCCCCACCTCCCACCATTTGGCTAAACTCACAAAGTCCACTTTCCTCTGCCTCCACTGGGTCCAGAAGACGGCCAAAGCCTGACAGCAGAGAATGTCTTGAGTGAGCTGGATGTTAAAGGTCCAATATGGCTGTGGGCGTGTTTGTAGAGAGATGTCTGTGACCAGGAGGTGGTGGTCAGAGAAACCTATAGGTGTGATGGAGGACTGGACCAGACGGTTATTAAGTGTTCTGTTCATGTAGATCCGGTCCAGTCTGGCTGCACTGACCCTGCTGTCTGTGGCCTTGACCCAGGTGTACTGCCTGACTGAGGGGTGAAGGGTCCTCCAGGTGTCTAACAGGTCATTCTCGGTGAGGAAGGTGGAAAGGGTGGATGCTGATGGTGGGTGTGGTTCCTGTGTGTTCCTGTCAGAGTCTGGAAGGGTGGTGCAGTTCCAGTCTCCTCCTATGATTATAAAAACTGCTGTTAAGTTGTTTTAGTTTATGAAAGAGTCGAACACGGTTGGCCCCGGTGTTATGGGCATAGATGTAAATGAAAGTGAACTCGGTCCCCCTTATTTTTGCCTGCACCACCTGAGCCCTGCCCTGCGCCACCTCACAAGATGAAATGTCTGCAGGACACAGGTGAGGCGAGAGCAGCACTGCAACTCCTGCACTGAAATTAGTGCCATGACTGAAGGTTTCCCCTCTCCAGCCCAGGTCTCTTTCATTATCAAGGGAGCTGTGCGTCTCCTGGAGGAGGAAGACATCAATTTTCTTATCTTTCTTATTTTCTTATCACAGCTCTGATATTAGTGCCCTCCTTTCTCTGTCTCTCCCTCCGTTCATTTTGAGAGTAGCCACTCTGAGAGTCTCCACGAGAAGAGAGAAGAGCAGAACAGTGAATCAGCACCAATGAGAGAAAATCACCTTCAGAAAAGGATCCATATTGTTTCTGTGTGTCAGTTTACATTTCCTTCCTCAGTTTGGTTAGGAGTTTCTTCAAATGGAATCGTTTCTGTTTGCTGAGTTCCTCAGTGCTGGCCTGTTTTTTCAGAACAGAATTAATACATTTGTCCACATCTGAAAAAAAGTCCTTCATGTCCACTGATTGTCGTCCGTAAGTCTTGTCCAGAAAGTCGTTTATTTCTTGTAAACGTGTATGAAGCTGAGTTCGTCTTGAGAGGGAGAGTCAGGGAACTGGGAGAGGGAGTCGTCGTCATCCAGGTGTTTTTTCAGGTCAGTGTGGGGTGTGTGTGCTGGGGGTGTCAGTGTGGGGTGTGTATGTATGTGTGTGTGTGTGCTGTGGGTGTCAGTGTGGGGTGTGTGTGCTGGGGGTCTCAGTTTGCTCAGTGTGTGTTTCAGTCTGTATCAGTCCATTGTCTTCAACAGTCTCTTTATTTTTCTTGTCTGTATTTATTTCTCTGTCATCCTGTAACTTTCTCTTGTTTCTTTTTTCTTGTTGTGGAGAACTGCTTACAGCCTCCTCCACCTCCTCTACCCCCTCTACCTCTGTCTTTTCTGCTTGTGGCTCTGGCGCCGCATTGGTGGCCAGGGTCGGAGTAGTGGCCGTGCAGTGGCCGCGCTGTGGCACTCCGCGGAACCACCACTGCGTGCAGGCTGCTCTCTGTGCAGACGTGTCAGACGTCCCAAACATTTCATGATCCCCGAGCTGGCGTACAGCGTGTAGTACCCGTCTCCGTACTTTACTTTAAAGGACACCTCCAGCATCTGTTCCGGGTCATTCAGGTACATGAACGCCTGTCTGCGGAGGGACTGCAGTTTGTCATTTTTACAGTTCAGTTTCATTTCTCGGAAGCCGCCGGAGAACTTCCCGAAGAGGGTCAGTTGGTTCTCCAGCAGCTGGTTGGGGATGAACGGAGGAACCCCGGACACAGTGACCCGGGTGGACAGTACGAACAGCAGTGACACTGGTACATATTGATCCTCTAAAACGATTCCCTGCTCAACCAGTGAATGGACCATCTTCTCTTCACTGAGAAAAGCCGCCACGGCCTTGTTAATCCTGGAGCCATACAAAATATTGATATGACCCACTACATCTCCAATAGCAAGGAGAACATCCTCTACAGAGTACCAGGGGTCAACCACCACCCGAACGCCTTGTTTGAGGGGGGGAGGGAGAAGTGAAACACTTAATTTACCCACAAAATAACTTTTTCTTCAAAGTGATGAATGAACCTCCTCTTACCTTCACATGGAGGAACCAGGGGAGGAGAAACACCGAGGATTAAAGTGCAGAAAACACAGTTTACATACTTAAACTTCTCCCAACGCTACACACCCGCTCACACACTCACACCCACACACTCCAAGCATGCACTGAGAGAGAGAGAGAGGAGGAAAGAAGAGGAATGTTCTGGCAAGGCTCGGTTCCGAGACTCGGTTCTCCACACAGAGATCCAGTGGGCCGGAAGCTCAACTAGAACTCCTGTTCTGAGGTGAAAAACCAGAGTCCCGAACTTGCGATGGTGCATACACAACAGATGCTTATCAGCAGCACATGAAACACAATTGCAGGTTAGCTTCAGGCTAATCTAGCAGCACTGCTCAGACAAAAGCTCTCAACAGACAAAAGGTTCCGTTGTGCTGTGTGGTACAGCACCGTCCGTGGGCTGGGCTTCCGTGGAGCCTTGCTCCTCTGCAAGTGAGCTTCAGGTTTGCAGCTGTGTGGGAGCGCAGGCACGGCCTGGTCTTTCTGCAGGTCCGGGTTCCCAGGATCCGAAAAAGGAAAAGAGAAAAAGTATAGTCCAAATGGTGTGCTCTGCTTGCCAGCGGACTGAACCTTGGTTCACTTTGTGCTTTCTTGGTCTTCCCGGTGAGGCAGAGACGTCTGTCTCGCTTGGAAGCCGGGATGAGAAGCGGGGGGGAGTTGGTTGGGAGGCAGTTTGACCAAGTTTGAATTATGGACACCTGCCGTGTCCAGGTCGGGTTCGACTAATGATAGGGCTTTTCCCACCTGGGGCTTGTAGCCCTCAGGATTGCTGTCCTCCCCTCATGCTGTTTTATTACCTTCCCATTGTTCTTGCAGCCTGGAGAAGAAGCTGCTTGAAGGAGAGCATGGATTCTGGGCACAACATGTTTTTTGTATATGGTAGTGTTTTTTGTATATGGTAGTGTTTTCTCTATTTGTAAGTTTTTTTTGTATTTGGTGGTGATGTTTTTTTGTATTGGGTGATGTTTTTTGTATCTGTTAGTGTTTTCTGAAGTTTGTTGTGTTTTGCCCTTCCAGGCCACTGTAGAAAAAGTGTTAGGTGTTGTATAATTTCATACTAAATAAGGCCTTGAATGATTTTTAACAATATAGAAGTGCTTTACTAGCAACACAGCAAATGTCCAAAAGTTTTTTTTATATTAACCTTTTTTATATTAACCTGTGTTTCTGTTCCAATTTTCCCTTGCATCACTAAATGCACTTGAAATATTATCACACAATGACAAAGAACATCCATCCATCCATTTTCTGCCGCTTATCCGGGGCTGGGTCGCGGAGGCAGCAGTCTGAGCAGAGTTGCCCAGACTTCCCTCGCCCCAGACACTTCCTCCAGCTCCTCCGGTGGCACACCAAGGCGTTCCCAGGCCATAGAGAGACATAGTCCCTCCAGCGTGTCCTGGGTCTGCCCCGAGGCCTCCTACCGGAGGGACATGCCCAGAACACCTCCCTAGGGAGGCGTCCGGGGGGCATCAGAAATAGATGCCTGAGCCACCTCAGCTGGCTCCTCTCGATGTGGAGGAGCAGCGGCTCTACTCCGAGCTCCTCCCTGGTGACTGAGCTCCTCACCCTATCTCTAAGGGTGACTGAGCTCCTCACCCTATCTCTAAGGGTGACTGAGCTCCTCACCCTATCTCTAAGGGTGACTGAGCTCCTCACCCTATCTCTAAGGGTGACTGAGCTCCTCACCCTATCTCTAAGGGTGACGCCCAGCCACCCTACGGAGGAAGCTCATTTCAGCCGCTTGTATCCGGGATCTCGTTCATGACCCATAGTTCATGACCATAGGTAAGGGTAGGAACGAAGATCGACCGGTAAATCAAGAGCTTCGCTTTTTGGCTCAGCTCCTTCTTCACCACGACGGACCGATACAACGTCCGCATAACTGCAGACGCTGCACCGATCCGCCTGTCGATCTCACGCTCCATCTTTCCCCCACTCGTGAACAAGACCCCAAGATACTGGAACTCCTCCACCTGTGACAAGGGCACTCCACCGACCTGGAGGGGGCAAGACACCTTTTTCCGGTCGAGAACCATGGCCTCGGATTTAGAGGTGCTGATCCTCATCCCAGCTGCTTCACACTCGGTTGCGAACCGTGTCAGTGCACGCTGGAGGTCCAGGCTTGATGGGGCCAACAGAACCACATCATCCGTAAATAGCAGAGATGAGATCCTGTGGTCTCCAAACTGAACCCCCTCCGGCCCCCGGCTGTGCCTAGAAATTCTGTCCATATATATAAGGAACAGAATCGGTGATAAAGGACACCCCTGCCAGAGGCCAACGTGCACTGGGAACCGGTCCGACTTACTGCCGGCAATGCGAACCAAACTCGGACACAGACAAAGAACATGTTTGAGTCAAATAAAAAACTTGGAACATATGTGTTTTCACTGGAGTATAATGTACATTAACCTTTGTGAGCTTAGAACATATATCAATGCCTTTGCAGCAGAAGAAGTCAGTATCCTCTCTGGAGAAGCAGTTTATCTCGTGGTGTATCACAGTGGATATTAATATCATCAGAGAAGTGACAAGGCTGTAGTATGGAGAGTGAGCTAGCGATGTGCATGCACAATATGCAGGCCTGTGCTCAGAGGAGCGGTCAGCATTGGCTCAGCTTTCGTCAAACCGCCGTTGAATCCCTGTGATGTTCCGGTATGGACACAGAGAGCCACACATCGAGTCAAACTGTGGGCCGTCCAGCAGAGGAAGGGAATCAATATGGAGTGTGTGCCACGGTGAGGCTAGGCTGAACTCTGTGACCTGTTGTTCTGAGGCAGAGTGAGGATGAGATGTAATAATGAGCTCCCCAGGAGAAGAAAGGTCAGCCGGCAGAATGGCATCTTTGTCTTCTGTTGAATTAGCTTTGTGGCAACTTGTAAAAGCGAAACAGTAATATAGGGAAAATATAGCAGCATTGAAACAATGCAAGCTGCAATGGAGTACATTTCCGTGGTGCCACTGATCAACATCAAAAATAGAATTACAAAACAGCATTTATGTAACAAGCTATGTTGTATCAGCAACATTATTTATGTTTCACCCACTGATCCTCTGAAAGAAATGACTATCAGTAGTAGTTTTCAGGTGGCAAAGGAGAGTCGAAGGCAGCTCTTGCGAGACGGTATTTATGGTGTTGAATACCACAGGGTATCCTACAATGCACTTCAGCAGAATTAAGCAATGTCATTGTGAATATACCGTATTTTCCGCACTATAAGGCACACCGGATTATAAGGCACACCTACATTGATTGACATAATTTACAACTTTGTTCATATATAAGGCGCACTGCATTATAAGGCACATGGAATAGACCAGTGGTTTATAGCTCAAAGCCATTAGGTTACATTTTCCACTGATTCTAACACCCAGAGAGCTGCACACACTTTATTTTGATAGTCCTACCTGCAGCCTATGCCAGGAGGACACTACACACAAAACCTTCTTCACTGCTGGTTGACAACTTACAACTACCGCTAATAAACTAAACTACATGAACCAAGCAACAAAAACACAACACAACACAATTATTACCGACACCACAAACCAAATAGAACCCCCAATAATTGCATTTAAAACACCACAAACAGAAACTCCCATAATTCATTGCAGCTATCGGCTGCACTGAGGAGCTCAGGATGCAAGGCATGATGGGAATTCATGTTTTGTGTTGTTGGAGGTTATTGTGTGTTGTTGTTGGGCTTGGTGTTGTGTTGATTGTGTTTATGTGTTTTTGTTCCCCAGTTTAGGGAGTCATTATTTCATCTAGTTTATTTTGGTTTGTTAGAATGTTGGTGTGCAACCATGAGTGATGAAGGTGTTGTGTGGAGTGTCGTCCGCTCTGAAGATCCGGTTGAGAAGTTAGAGTTGTCAAAATAAAAGCTTCTGGTTGTTCAGCTGTCAAATAGCAGTCTTGAGTAGAGCAATTCTTCCATATATAAGGTGCACCGGGTTATAAGGTGCACTGGCAGCTTTTGAGAAAATTTGAGGTATTTAGGTGCCTTATAGGGAGGAAAATACGGTAGTCTATTAAATACATGATGAAGGTGTAGTGTTTGAACCAGAGGTTGCAGGTTTTCTGTCCGACTGTTGATGTATTAAACCTATTCTGCAAAGATGACGTGTTTTGCCAGAGTGCTGTTGCTGATTCCTCTTTTTTTACCTTTAGGTGGAGTCGGCAGTACAGGCCATCCATCAAGGTCGACGGGAGCTGTTAGAAGAGACCTGCCGCTCCTACACCCGCAAACGCCGGGTCCTGATCCCAGAGGACCTGAAGCACATTATCGTGGATGACCAGCATGGCCTGCTGTACTGCTATGTGCCCAAGGTTGCGTGCACCAACTGGAAGAGGGTGCTCATGGTTCTGACGGGCGTGGCGGGCTCCCACAGGGACCCTCTGGACATCCCCGCCAATGAGGCCCACGTCCCAGGGAACCTCCGTGCCCTGTCAGAGTACTCCACCTCCCAGATCAACCAGCGGCTGCGCTCCTACTTGAAGTTCGTCTTCGTGCGCGAGCCCTTTGAGCGGCTGGTGTCCGCGTATCGCAACAAGTTCACGCGCAGTTACAACACTGCGTTCCATAAACGGTACGGCACAAAGATCGTGCGGCGGCACAGGCCGGACCCTCAGCCCCAAGCGCTGGAGCGTGGGGATGATGTGTCCTTCGAAGAGTTTGTGTACTACCTGGTGGACCCGGCCACGCAGCGGGAGGAACCCTTCAACGAGCACTGGGAGCGGGTGCACTCACTGTGCCACCCCTGCCTCATCCACTACGACGTGGTGGGGAAGTATGAGACGCTGGAGCAGGACTCCCGCTATGTGCTGCAGCTGGCCAGCGTGGACCAGCAGGTCGTCTTCCCTGACTCGTCCAAGAGCACCAGAACTACAGGTGACATGGCGGCCCAGTTCTTCCACAGCATCAGCCCCTTTTACCAGAGAAAGCTGTACAATCTGTACCGCATGGACTTCTTGCTCTTCAACTACTCACTGCCGGCCTATCTGAAGTTCAGATGAGGCTGGTACGTCAACCTACAGACCCATACTTGAACATTATGAGTCTCGTGAAACATGCTGTTTGTTTGAGATGCCTGTCGGTGAAATTTACTTTCGTTTTAGTAAGAAAAAAAGCTTGAAAGTATGAAAAAATAGGTCCTGAAAGAAAGTTTCAAAAAGGTCAAGGAGAGAATTTGACGTACTTGGTCCCAGAAGGTCCCAGTCCTGCAGGAATTCAACGTGCTCCTACTCGGGTCACTAAGAAGCGTTCCCGTGACGACACAACATTTAATGTTCAGGAGCAGGAAAATGGCAGAAACATGTTGGACTGCAACTCTCCAGGAAGTGCTTGCCTGTTCTGTCGGGAGATTTGTTACATAAAGTGAGCCCATTTTTAATTTTTTTTTTACTCTATGTAAAATGTGTGTGGAATTCGGTCGCCACCATTTGAATGTTCAAATTGCCTTTTGACTTTTCGTTTTATTCAGTTGTTGTCGGTTAAAAACTGTATTTTACATGTCAAACATCATTCCATCAAGACGCAGTAGCAAAGATAGCAGAACAAGTCCTTTAGACTGGGATTGTCTGGGATTGTCTTCAATCGTACGTGCCTTGGATTGACTTCGCCCCAGACAACAACTTTTGTTACTGTGACTCTTTTTTCTAAGTTTTTTTTTGTACTGTAGGAAAACTTTTTTTCTGTTATTGTTTTTATTTTATTTATTTATTATGTTAATACTGATTCTGCCAAGTCAGACCAACCAAAATAGGGTTCTAATTTCTCTCACAGTTAATAATAATAATAAATAAATTCATTTTAACAAGAGTCCGTTGATTGTTTCTGTTTGTCACGATTAACTACTCCAGCCTGTAAATCATAAATCTTCGATTATTTTATCGATATAAAGTAAGACTGAACCAAATTTAGCTTTGTGTGAGAGTACATTTTGGAGACGTTCACATGTGCAAATTGCCAAGAAGTTAACGAAAAAGTACAGTCTGACTGATTACCATGTTGGCTTCGTTTACACATTTCAAGTGAAAACGCAACATTTAGCGGTTTTGTTTTGGAAAATGTTTAACATGTCTAACATGTTCCAAAAAAGTCTGAATTTAGCACAACCTATTGTCAAATCACTTCAATGTTCTTATCCAAAATATATTGTGTATATTCTGAACCATTTGGAACCTTTGTTCACAATTTTTAACAATCACATTCGATTTTAACACTGCTGAAGTATGTAGCACTGTAGAGGTTAGTGTTTTGTTGAGACTCATTTGGGCCTTGTTTACTATGTTTTAAGTGAAAATGCATCATTTTTGCCGTTTTGTTTTGGAAATTTTCTGTATTTACATTTTTGCAACTTTTTGAAACAAATGTAGTTTTCAGGTTGCACCACGACATGGTGTTTGTTTTTGTAACAAAACCACACACGCATGCAACAATGGTGAGTCCACAGACATTCATATGGACAGATGACCAAGTTGGACTGTCGACTATAAAACTACCAAGTTCCAGGCAGTGTTGTTTTTGACAGCCATCTTAATTTTAGTCTTAAACCCGATTCACACAGCAGGATTACAAAATTGTCAGCAGATTTCCCAAACCAAAGAGACCACACACATGGCGATAAATATTTACAGGTTTAACAGTTTTGGTTGTACGGTGTGTGGTGTGCAGCCACTCGGCAACATCAACACACCACACATGAACCGATTTCACTCGCGAACATCCCCAGATCAGACGGGAAATCTTGCAAAACCTCGCAAGATCAAACGTGATTCCAGAGTCAACAAACCTGGCGGAAGAAGACGATGTAATGGCGTTTGTGGTGTGTTTTTTCCGAAAAAAAAAAAGTTTTATAAAGACGAGGCATTGGTTCGCCATTTTTGGATTCCCTGCCCGCTTCCGATCCAGTGTGTCCTCGCCACGACATCACCTCGCTTTCTGATTGGCTACACATCACAGTGAACAGAGGACCCCACACATGGTGAGAACTTGGGCCAAAACAATCCAACATGTTGAATATCCCCTATCTCAGATCAGTGCGGTCCCAACATCCTTCTGAGCAGCCGAGAGAAGTCTTCAAGGCCTCGGGAAATGAAAATTCGACCTCCAAAACACTCTGGGACATTCTTATGCTAACTGGTCCAAGGGTAAACTTTTAAGACATGGCAATCTGTGAGGAAATAGTAGATATACAGCGCCAGTTTCGCTGCTCGGTGAACCAGACCGGAAGTAGCACACAATATGTGCGTGACGTCACAAGTTGGACACACGCTGTGCCCAAGTTGTGTTTACATTATGGCGGTTCGGAGTTTTGACGATGAAGAGAGGGCTAAATTTAACGATATTTCATCATCATCGGGCATTTCAAATCCAGTGATTGATGAAGAAGACACAGAATGGGTCGTTCTGCCATTGCTGACCCCGTTTTGAACTTGTTTGAGGAAGCAGAAGACTGTGACGTCAATTCGTCCGCATCTCCTCGCCTCAGCAGCCAACAGTTTTCACCGCGGCTTTGAGGCTTCCTGTCTTTTGGCAGAACGACCCGGCTTCGTGTCGAAGCGCTTTTCCGACTGCGCGGAATCACCGAAGATGAGTCCAGGTATTACTGGATCATTGCAGCCTTAGACCAGCAGTCCACTCGTCGGGCCATGCAGCTGTTGCACGCTCCCACGTGTCTTGGAAAGTACGTCGCTCTCAAGCAGCTCCTGCTCCGGAGGTACAGCCTGTCTGCTGCTGAGAGGACGGACAGACTGTCTCCCTGCCTGGTTTGGAAGACTGCTCGGCTGTGGACCTGACGGACAATATGCTGTCACTGCTGGGCTCGGACAAGGGTGGATTACTTTCCCTCACGTTTTCCTGCGCCTGCGCAGCCTTGGCTAACTCCAAGTGTTTAGCTGAGGCGGACTCCCGCGTTTTGGACGTGTTGTGTTGTTCTGTTTTCGGTTTTTGGGGGTTGCGAAATAAAAGACAAGTTGCTATCCGAACTATCGTTTTTTGCATAATAGGGTGTTGCTTTTCCCAAGGCCTTTGACACACCACACACGGCAGGAATATCTGATGAGATTATCTTATGCTGATCTGCGCGTCCTTAAGATTGTCCGAAAGGGAGACTCGGGACCAAAATAGTTGGAGGTTTTTTTTTTTATTGTAAAGTGGTGTTTCCCAACAATCGTGCACACAGACAGACAAGCACGCATGCATGACAGTAGTGTACTTGAGACCCTACCCCCCAGTGCAAACCTATTGGAAACACTGGGAAATGATCTGATGGCGATGCTGCACAGTGGTGTATTGATGTGTTGTGGTTGTTGGTTAGCTGTCATGTTGGTGTGGATTAAGAACTGATGCATTATATTGGATTCGGATTGTGTTTTTACTGTAAGACAGGAGTGGGCAACCCTGGTTCTGGAGGGCCGCAGTCCTCCACGTTTTCAAATGTGTCCTCACATCAAGACAGCCAACAGCAATTAGTGGCTCGTTATGAAGCTTTCTGCTGAGCCTCATCATGAGAACTCAGGTGTGTTTGAGCAGGGAAACATCGAAAACATGCAGGACTCCAGCCCTCCAGGACCGGAGTTGCCCACCCCTTCTATAAGAGATTGTGTGTGTGTGTGTGTGTGTGTGTGTGTGTGTGTGTGTGTGTGTGTGTGTGTGTGTGTGTGTGTGTGTGTGTGTGTGTGTGTGTGTGTGTGTGTGTGTGTGTGTGTGTGTGTGTGTGTGTGTGTGTGTGTCGCACCACGAATGGCACAGGTCGTGGTTGCAACCCTTTTGGATATTAGCCTAAAGCTAGCAGACTTTACGTGTGAGAAAGCAGTAAGTATATATAACTCCACCTGGTTAACACATCACTACATGTCCCTCTATGTGTCAGACAGACATGGGGCAGAAATCCTTGGATGTTCTAAACATAACAGTAACACGCACAAGCTCATGAATTGACGTTAGAACAACCAAGCTAACATTTGCCTGAAGTTAGCCACCCATGTGCACACTTGCACATGAATTAGCATGGAAAACTACAAACTTACTATGAAATGCATCACAGCTCAATTTGGTGGGCGTGACCAAACAAGGAAGTTGCCGCAGCAGTATTGCAGGCTTTTGACAGATAGATTTCACACACAATAGGAGGACATGTCATGCATTTTGAACATCTGACAGGCCACACACTAAGGTTTTAGCCCCGTCTCGTCGTGTCAACAAAAACTCAGACATGTATATCGTTATGTTTAATTCATAAACGAGACGTGTCTAGCTCGTCACCGTCATCTCGTTATCGTCATGAAAAAAAGGCGTCAACGAAATAATTTTGTCATTGTCATTGTTGACGAAAACGACACTGGTTCCAGGACAATATGGACTGGGAGTCAGGACACCGTTCACTCAGCTTCCACTCTTTTATTAAAATGACCAATCGCAGCAGCAAAGATGCGATCAAGAAGGCTTTACAACACTACAAAGTCCAATCAAGCTTTGTGAAAAAAGAAAAGAATCGTGCATATCCATTAGAAAGGGTTCTGTACTAAAACATGGGCTCAAAAAAAGCACTAACAAACATTGTCAACGTAGAGACAGTTAAATACAACCATCTACATTAATGGCACAAAAACAAAAAATCAAACATCTCGTACAAATTTGGCAAAACCAACTGAAGGCTAATCGCAGTTTGAAAGCACACATCTACATACAATAAATAAAATGTGGAGGAAATTGTATGTGAGTTGTTATTGCTGTTGTACAATCATTTGCTGTGTGATGTTAAAGAGCTGTTGACAGGCGTCCAGGTGGTGCTTCTCCAGTGCTGCCAGTGAGGCCGGCACCACTTTATAGCGCAGTGTACATGTTTGGGGAAAACACAAAGTTCACAAAAAGTCATTCTCACACAGAAAATTTCTTTATTTTTACTTGCTTTTTGCAAATACTTCATTGACAGGGTTTTATTTGTGCCTCAGAATGGAAAACCACATTTTGTGAAGAAATCAAATGGAAAAAAACTTGTTTTTGCAGCTGAACTTGATTCTGTTCTCCACTGATGCGTCGCGGATTTTCATATTAATACGCAACAACTCGGTTGGTTTTATTTACCTAATCAGGGTTTGTACACACATATTTTAAATAATGTGATCTTGCGGTGATTTAAGGAATTATTTAAAATATTCCTTACATGGTGAGAAGGTTTAAATGTCTTTTTTGTGGTAAGAGAAAGCAGTGGTTTTGGCTTTCTGTCATTTTCTTTAAATGAGGCAAAATCTTCATTTTTATGGTTTTGTTTGTACGAAACAAAATTACACGAGTAAATTCAGAGGAAAATGGCATAATGTAATGCAATAAGGATACGATTAGGTCGGCTACTGGATGAGTTGTGATAGATACAAAAGAACATGTTGTGCATAGAGATTTATTCTTCCAGATGTCAGTGTCCAGAGTGACTGAACCCTGTTTTTACTGAATTTCAATGTTTCCATCAAGTTGCTCTAATTTCCTCCGGCAGTGTTTCAGAATTGACGAGTTTGTTCACTGTGGTTTTTTTTGGGATTTTTTTGGTTTCTGTCTTCTGGCCTCCAAGACTATCATCACTGCAGCTCTCATTCATTTTATAGCAATTTTCTCTCTTTGGATTCCCTGGTATAATTTGTTTGTTTTGGTCCAATGTGGATAACACAATTTTCTCTCTCCGATAAATACCAGCAGGGGAATTTATGTTTTGCTAAAGTTTGGGCAAAAGGTCATAATAATCTCATCTCTGATATTAAACCTATGGCAGTGTTTGACAACTAGCAGTTTTTTTTCTCTCTAGCTTTCATTCAAAGTACTCAGTGTTGATATGCTGCATGTATTTGAATCAAAATAGTTTTTTAGTTTTGTTTGTAGCGTGACACAAGATCAATATCGGGAAAAAGCTCTTTAGATTAAAATTACAACATCAAATAATTGGCTTTATAACTAAAATTGTATAAACTACTGACAAAAATCTGTCGGGTTTGTCCTCATTTATGTTTCCAATCACTCAAATCGAAATTTGATGTTGTAAAACTGTCGAAGTCGTATAACCCCAATACAATACATGTATTTATTTCAATTCTTTGAATCCAAAGTTTATATTCCGTGTTTTTAGAAAAACTGACGAGTCATTTAAGTGTGACCGCTGGACTTATGTGTTTGAACCAATTCTTTAAACAAGACTCATGCTCGCATCAGTTTCAAGATTAAGGCTTAATCTTGAAACTGATGCGAGCAAGTCTAAATGAAACAACTGAAAATGCAAAGCTTTCGTTTGGGTGTCCGTTTACATGACAGCGGTAGTTGTTGGCACTGAAAATGCAACTTCACTCCCTTCTCTGACCACACAAATGTTGAGTAGTCTTGATAGTTAATGTTTATAGTGTATTGTTCTCAGCACGTGTGTGGTGTCATCACAAAAACAAGCAACAAACTCGTGGCCTGGCATGCTCACTACAGTGTGTAACCCCTTTTTCCACTGGCTCGCAGCACTAAATGGAATATTAGCTTTCCACCATTCAATACACCTGTAACATGTGGCAAAAAGGGAACACTTCAAATAATACACACACACATAATCTTGAACATTCCAAACTGTATTAACAATATATATTTAAACACCACAAAGAAAGGAAAAGAACCGGTAGAAAAGTATGTGTTAAAGTCTTAATGTCAGATAAACAGTGCACTGTTTATATAGTATTTTGAACAAGCTTGTTTTAAGTCACGTTGGCCGGCTTATCGTTGGAGCTCATTAACAGGAGAGCAGCGCCCCCTTGTGGCGAGTGTGACTGAATCCTACCCGGGGAAAATCCCTCCGTGGGATATTCAGCAGAAATCCAGTTTCACCTGGTCAGCAGGAAAACTGGGTCCGTGTCATCCAGCACAGCGACAGCAGCGTCCAGCAGAAACTCAGCCGATCCTCGTTGTCTTCTGACGTCCACCCAGGCAGTCGCACTCCAGACCACGACAGCCGTGGCTAAGCTAACAGGCTACTGAGCTGTTCATCAGAGTGATTTCTCACACACTCCGTCCGCAAGTTACACTTCTGAATCACTCGCTCCAAACCTACAGCATCCACGGACTACTCACAGTCCAGCTGAAGAACAGGAGATGATCCAGTAAGTGTTACTTCCACTTAATTGTCGGCGGGAAACACTCGTGTACCCAGCTTTTCCCTCCGTCGTTCAAGGTTCTTTCCGGAAGTGAAACTTTTCCGTCACCAAAATAAAAATATTAACAAAATAAGATTCCGTCATTCAGTCTTATAACACAACAACCATGAATAATATTTTAACACAAAATACAAACAGTTTTCTTAAAGATCTCGTAACATGAACTCAAAGAAACAAATACACTGATATTTATCAGGTTATTACAAGTGTTTTCAGAATGTTGACATGGAAATGCAAAACTTGTCAGAACTGAAAATGTAAGAAATGCCGTTTCACTTGAAAATGTCACATATAAATGTGGCCTAAATCACCTCTCAGCGTTTTCCAGCTGCAAAGGAAACCAAGAAACCACAAGAAGAAGTTCTTACTGTGCTTTCATACTGAAATCCTCACCTGCATTATCAAAGCACACATATAGAGAACGATTCAGGGTATTCAGGCAGAATTAGAGAAGGTCAGGATGAGTCTGAAGCTCAGAGCCAGGAAGCTGGTTCCCAGAAGATCGCCCAGAGCCGTGAGGTACGGGATGGAGAAGTTGTCTGGATCCAGGCCTCGTCTCCACGGCCAGTGCCCCACCAGGCCCGACGCATACAGGCCCCACTTGGTGGAGAACAGGACAGTCTGACGTCTGATCTGGGAGGTTTCAAAGGGCCCGTTAAAACCACAATGTATCTGCAAAACGTCCTTCATTTTTGGGGCGCGGGTTTACACGACATCAGTGTTCTGCATCCATGACTTTTTGATACCAGCTGCTTCTGCACATCCCCCCTGTGATAAATACATTCTTCTGCTCTTGTGCCAGCAGTGTTGCCACAGTTATGTTGAAAACGTAGTTTGATTACTGATTACTAATGTTGGTGTCCGAAATGCAACTTGGTCAAACCCAGCTCACAACCAACTGCCCCCCGCTTCTCAAACTGGTCTCCAAGCAAGGAGCAGGTCTTTGTGCTCTCTTGATATCTCAGTGCTGCAAAGTAGATCACAAGAGCCAAATCACGGTTCAGCCCGTTGGTGAGCAGAACACACTGTTTGGACGATCCTTTTTCTCTTTTCCCTTTTTCTTTTTGTGGATCCTGGGAGCCAGACGCGAAGCCGCATCTTTTCCACGGAACTGAGCCTTGCCAAAACTTTCTTCCTCTTTTCCTCTCCCTCTCTCTCTCTCTCTCTCTCTCTCTCTCTCTCTCTCTCTCTCTCTCATTAACCCCTCATGCGTGCACGCCCCCTGCACATATCCCGCGGCCGCGTGTGTTAACTGATCAAAAAAAGCTCCCCACATTTAGCATCCAAACCGCTAACTTGTGCCTCCGTGATACATCCATGTTGTCACCGGAGTTTGACTGTATGTCTCAACATCCAGTTAAACTCCGGTGTTACAGTAATGATTCGGCCCCGGTGAGTAGCGGACTCACCGGGGCCGAGCGTCCCCTGCACATACCTGAACCCGCCTGGTCAGAAGGGACCCGGCTCCCTCGAGGAACCAGACTCCCAGCCCTGATCACATGACGAGGCCGGATGCCCCTCCTCTCAACACACAAAATTCACTTTGTCAGGAGGAGGAGGTGATCCCGGAGGTCAAAGAGGCCCCCAGAACCAACAGAGAGGCCCCCTTTGACATTCTTGGGTAATCATGCCAACCGCATATACACTTCAGTGATGGTAGGGGGTGTAGACACCCTCGCCCTGCTTGATACTGGGTCAGGAATCACCCTTATGTGTTCAGCCACCTTCATGCAGGTTGCTAGAACCATGCGTGCCCTAGGAAAGCCACTTCAGGTGGAAGAGTGTAGCATAAACATCAGAAGCTTCACTCAGGACTCGTTACCCATCACTCAACGTGTCTGGGTTGACATAACTTTCCAGGACATGTCGGTGACACATCCCATCTACGTCACTGATCTGAACACAGAGGAACTTCTTATTGGTCAGGACCTCCTGAACCGACTGGCTGTGCTGATTGGCTGCCACCAATGGCACCTTTGGTCCCAAGTCACCAGCCTGACTCCCCTAGGCCCAGAACCAGGCCACCCAGCTTCCAACCGCAGAGTCGTTGCCATCCAGTCCAGAGGTTCCCTACAAATGCTGGATCTCTTCCAAAGTCCAACCACAGCCGATCCACTTCAAGGCTCCCTGACAGCCAGCAACTGCTGCAGGTGACGAGCCGAGACCCAGTTCAAGCACAGTACACTTTACTCTTGCTGAAGGACGTGAGTTCTTCTTTGTACATGAGTACTTCTTTACACGCCCACCACACCATGGGGAGTGCACACATGAATGGAACCTCGGTTCCAAAGGCAGAGAGATCTGCCACCGACGCCAGCCTGCTCAAAGTTCAGAGTCACCGCTCACTTTCAGCAGTCACTTGAGACTGAAACCAAAGTCTCCAGTTCACATGCCTCCTCGACTCACCATCCAGATCTCTATCCGACAATCTGTGACACATCTCATCTTGAGCTGGACAATCATTAAATCAAAATTTGACACACGGTAAGATTAAAGTGACCGCATTTCCACCATTAGAGATGTTAACTGACAGTTCATTTGACGATCTTGAGCTGATGGTGCGTCTCACTGACAACCTGCTGTCGTCCCTCACCAGTGACGACACGCATGACACCGCTCTTCTCATTTTCACAGCCAAAACCATCACCAGCGCTCGCCATGTTAACCTCGAACAGGTTTTCCATGGAACAAAACCGAGCACCAAAGGTGACCTGGTTGGCCACGCTCCGATGACTCAACCAAAGAATACAGACACTTCAGGTAAACAGACCACGTCTGTACCAGAAGAACCTTATTCAGGTTTCGAGTCAAAGACTGAGCAACACTCTGCTAAAGCTAGCGCTTCACACAGCAGAAATGAGGAGATGCATTCATTGAAGTCTTCTGCGATTATCACAAAATCTTTACTTTAGAGAAGGTCATCTTCTGCACCGCCATCTTCTGTACACCAGATTTCTGAGATGATTTCTGAATTATTTCTGAATTATTACATTTTTGTTAATAAACACCTGTATGCTGAACTGATCGATTCCTGGTAATTATTGTGTACTTAGTGTTGATAATTCACTGGTTTGTGACAGTCTGTGCTCGAATCTCACACCTCCCTTGTTATTTAAGATTGTTATATTTACACAGGAATATTAACTAACTTAAATAACCTTTTTACAAACAAGACTGATATTTGGTATTAGCTATTTCCAGTTTAGCTGGTGGTGCCCCAATTTCATTCTTATTTGATAAATAATCAATTTATTCAAATTAAAAAATTTTCATTAAGAAATTTTTTTTTTATAATTTCTTAACTTTTGAGTAATTACTTAACAATTACTTAATTATTGTGTATTTATTGTTGACAATTGGTTTGTAACAGTCTGTGCTCGAATCTCACACCTTCCTTGTTATTTAAGACTGTTATATTTTGCACAGGAATATTAACTAACTTAAATAAACTTTTTTACAAACGAGACTGGTATTTTGGTATTTAACTGGTTTACAGTGGGTACAGAAAGTATTCAGACCCCTTAAAATTTTTCACTCTGTTTTATTGCAGCCATTTGCTAAAATCAAAAAAAATTATAATTTAATTTCTCATTAATGTACACTCAGCAACCCATGTTGACAGAAAAAAACAGAAATGTAGACATCTTTGCAAATTTATTAAAAAGGAAAAACTGAAATATCACATGGTCATTAGTACTTAGACCCTTTGCTGTGACACTCATATTTAACTCACAGGCTGTCCATTTCTTCTGATCCTCCTTGAGATGGTTCTACTCCTTCATTGGAATCCAGCTGTGTTAAATTAAACTGATTGGACTTGATTAGGAAAGGAACACACCTGTCTATATAAGACCTTACAGCTCACAGTGCATGTCAGAGCAGATGAGAATCATGAGGTCGAAGGAACTGCCTGAAGAGCTCAGAGACAGAATTGTGGCAAGGCACAGATCTGGCCATGGATACAAAAACATTTCTGCTGCACTTAAAGTTCCCAAGAGCACAGTGGCCTCCATAATCCTTAAATGGAAGACGTATGGGATGACAAGAACTCTTCCAAGAGCTGGCCGTCCAACCAAACTGAGCAATCGGGGGAGAAGAGCCTTGGTGAGAGAGGTAAAGAAGAACCCAAAGATCACAGTGGCTGAACTCCAGAGATGCAGTGAGGAGATGGGAGAAAGTTCAAGAAAGTCAACCATAGCTGCAGCCCTCCACCAGTCAGGGCTTTATGGCAGAGTGGCCCGACGGAAGCCTCTCCTCAGAGTAAGACACATGAAAGCCCGCATAGAATTTGCCAAAAAACACATGAAGGACTCCCAGACTATGATAAATAAGATTCTCTGGTCTGATGAGACAAAGATAGAACTTTTTGGCCTTAATTCTAAGCGGTATGTGTGGAGAAAACCAGGCACCGCTCATCACCTGCCCAACACCATCCCTACAGTCAAGTGTGGTGGTGGGAGCATCATGCTGTGGGGGTGTTTTGCAGCTGCAGGGACAGGACGACTGGTTGCAATTGAAGGAAAGATGAATGCGGCCAAGTACAGAGATATCCTGGACGAAAACCTTTTCCAGAGTGCTATGGACCTCAGACTGGGCCGACGGTTCACCTTCCAACAAGACAATGACCCCAAGCACACAGCTAAAATGACGAAGGAGTGGCTTAGGAACAACTCTGTGACGGTTCTTGACTGGCCCAGCCAGAGCCCTGACTTGAACCCAATGGAGCATCTCTGGAGAGACCTGAAAATGGCTGTCCACCAACGTTCACCATCCAACCTGACAGAACTGGAGAGGATCTGCAAGGAGGAATGGCAGAGGATCCCCAAATCCAGGTGTGAAAAACTAGTTGCATCATTCCCAAGAAGACTCACGGCTGTATTAGCTCAAAAGGTGCTTCCACTCAATACTGAGCAAAGGGTCTGAATACTTATGGCCATGTGATATTTCAGTTTTAATTGCAAAAATGTCTACAATTCTGATTATTTTATGTCAAGATGGGTTGCTGAGTTTACATTAATGAGAAATTATTATTTTTTATTTTTTATTTTAGCAAATGGCTGCAATGAAACAAAGAGTGAAACATTTAAAGGGGTCTGAATACTTTCCGTACCCACTACTGGTGGTGTCCAAATTTCATTATTATTTGATAAATAACCTATTTATTCAAATTAATTATTTTTCATAAATAAAGAATTTTTGATAATTTATTAACTTTTGAGTAATTACTCAATTACTCTAGGAGTTGTAAATGAGTGAACGTCATTTTACTTCCATTAATAATTAAAATTTTTCAAAAATTACTTCCAGTGATTTATTACTTTCAGTAATCTATTACTTAGAGTAATTTAATGCTAATAACAACCATAAATCCCAACACTAGTTACCCCTTTAGAAAGTAATGTAGTTACTTGACTGATTATTTGGTTTGGAAAGTAACTAAGTTAGTTTACAAGTAACATTTTAGTTACTTTCAGCAGCTGCACCCCCCCCCCCCCTCCAATATCAACATAAAAATGACAACCAGCTTTGCAAAATACTGCTGATCACTGCCTGACTTCCTGCACCATGTTTACATATTTTACTATTACTGGTATTTATTTACTCAGAGAGGTAGTTTGAGTCTATTGTTACATTATTGATCTATTTATGTATTTGCACTGCCTGCTTTTCCCCCTGGGACAAATAAAGTCTATCATTGAGTGATTGAGTGTTTGATTGAAACAATGGAGGGACTGATCGCAATGTGAAGGTTTATTGATTATGTTTGTTTGTTTGATTATTATTTCCGATTGTTTTGTGTTCCCTGTACGCACCGTTAGAGCAAGTTGGCCCGTAGTTGGCTGAGAGTGGAGAAATGGGCGTGTCAGTGAGCGTGCAGACTGCCTGCATGCACTGCGTGTATCATTGTCCCTTTGGAGGGCAATGTCTGAGCGGCCGGGTTCTTTTGAACAGTGGTGTGCAGTCAGGGGCAGCAGGGCACTGCTAGCCCTGTCAAAAATGTATTTTCTTTCTTTTTTAACAATTAAAAAGTGATTCTGAAATCTGTGTCTGGAATCAGTTAGTGACTTTAGCAACTTTATCCAGAAGACTATTGGTTATATTTTGTGGAGGTCAAAACTCCTATGTCCTCTAAACACATCACAGCTCTGTTCCTCTGCTGGTGGGGCCACAGTAACTTCATTGCTCCCCTCTGATGGAAGCTGGACGCTGCTATTGGGCAGCAACATTTCTAGCGCAGGCCTGGCTGTAGTCATTGAAATGAGCTTGACTGATTGGCCCATGGGCAGGTGGTGATGACACACTGTTATTATCTGCTACTCTGGAGTGATGGCGGCTAATTTAACAGCAAGATCGGATGATACTATAGCAGACCTGCATCGGGGACCTTTTTCAATTGTGAGTAGAAGAAGAAGAAGAACGACACCAGAAATGGATGAGCTAATTCAGACTATCAGAAGGCATTGTGCAGCATTGTACAGCAGGATGGATTTAATCTAGTGATGGTGAGTGTGTTTGTTTTTTTTGTTTTTTTACTTTCTCTGGATTAGATTGGTGCTGCTGTGGGTATTTGGTGGGTATTTTGTGCTGTTTTTTTTAATTGTAAAGTGGTGTTTCCCATGCAATGGTGCACACATTCACCACCACACATGCACCCCCCCCCCCCCCCCCCCCACACACACACACACACACACACACACACACACCAATACGATATAAGCATTAACAATGGGAGTACATGGACATTCATATGGACAGACGACAAAGTTGCATTGTTATTTTGTGACTGTCAACTATAAAACTATCAAGTCCCAGTTCAACACTATATTGTTATAGAGTTTTGTGTCACAAATTGTCGGGTTTTTTCCCCCCTTGTCCTGTTCGGCAGCTTGGCAGACAATATGATGTGATTGAGAGCTTCTGATGTCAGAACAGTTTTTGCTCTTGCAACAGGAAGAGACTTATGCCCAATCCCAATTCTCTTTTGTACCCCTCCGCCTACCCCTTAGCCCTCCACCTCCGCCTTCCCCTCCAAAATGAGGGCAAAGGCCAAGGGATACAAGTTTCAGCCCTAAGATTTGGGACACCCCTCTCCCTCTACTCACCCCCTCCCCTCTCGCTCCGTCTCACAGTTTGGACGTCATAATACGGCGCCGTTATATCAGCAGAGCTGAACCACGGATGTTTGTTGATTTTCCAGCAGGAGCATCATCCTGCCGTCCCAAATTCAATGTGTTGCAGCAGCTTGGCTGCTTTGTTTCGTTTTCCACCTTTCCACATCATGGCGAAGAAATAGACGGAGACATGGATTACTTCAGTTTTTGAGTTGTATTTGGACTTCAGAAATATTTCCTCATTCACCATGCGAAAGCGGAGGAGCTTCCTTGTTTGCTCAGGGTTCCTGTTTTCAAAACACCCATATTAGAAGACTTTGGAACTATACAGTGTAATAATAAAATGTTATAAACACGATCTCTACCAAACAAATACACACGAAAGCTACATACGGCAGATGGCAGCGCTACTGCCGCTCTTGCTAGTATAAAACACAACAGGTTTATATAACTTTAGAAGAGTATATATGTGAAATGCGAGTCCTTCGGCGCCATGTCCTCATACCCCTCTGTTTAAAGTGTGATCTGTAAACGCTTCATTTCGAGGGGTGAATAGCCCTTCCCCTCACCCCTCCGCCTCTGCACAGTAGTGAAATGGGACACCCCTCAAACTCTCGTGAACGCGCATTTCAAAGGGGTAGGGGTAAGATGAAGGGCTAAGGGGGAGAATTGAGACGCAGGCCAAGAGTCTCCCCTTGTCTTATGTCTTAAGCATTCCACATGTTAAATATTTACACTATATTGGGCTTAAATCATAACATTCAACCACTTTTACACACCACATTTATAGCGTGTTGTTCTCTGCACAAACATGTATGTCTTTTCATTACAAAACCATGTAAGAGCACCATCCCATGGCCCGGCATACTACTACATTGTTGTCAGTGTGTCCGCTGCTGTGGTTTAAACGCAAACTTGTTTTTTAACAGATTGGGTGTTGTAACATGAAATGTTGTCAGGTAAATGAGGCCTAACATGCACTTCAGGTGATCCAATCACAAGTGGCGGGTGTAGGCACCAAAACACTTATTGTATTGTATCACATCACTGGTAGTGTATCGAGATGCGTATTGAATCGTTGTCAGTGATCGACATTCACATGCCTAATCTATCTACATGGTTTACCACCGCCCTTGTCGTCCCAGATGACCGTTTCTAAGTTCTTGTTCACTTGGGTTCAACGGCAGTTGGCATGCGTGAAGTTGCACTACCTCCACCTGCTGGTTCTAGCTCGTCCATATCATTCCCACAGCTCAAAAAAACAAAGCGGGGAGCTTTCACTCATTTTGAGAGGCAGAGCTCCAGGAACACCCCAGAAGTGGAGGTAAGTTGACATCCTGCTGGCCTGGATGGCCACAAGATTCCCACCAACACCTGAGTCGACATAAAAAAATACAGAACATGAGATGTGGTACAGTTTTTACAGTTTCTCCATTTAACACGGAGATCTAATCTACTAACAGCAAACACTATGTACAAAGAAAGATGGTGTGTGTGTGTGTGTGGGGGGGGGGGGGGGGAGTCTGAGTGGATAAAATATCAGTCTTGTTTGTAAAAAGGGTTATTTAAGTTAGTTAATATTTCTGTGCAAAATATGACAATCTTAAGTAACAGGGAAGGTGTGAGATTCGAGCACAGACTGTTACAAACCAGTGAATTGTCAACAATACACAATAATTACCAGGAATCAATTCAGCAAACAGGCATTTATTCACAAAAATTAATTAATTCAGAAATTAGTTCATAAACCAACACAATCTAACAACGTCATCTAACACGGAGATCTAATCTACTAAACAGTACAAAGAATACACACTATGTACAAAGAAAGGGTGTGTGTGTCTGAGTGGGGATGTAATGACCACGAGTGTCCACCAGGTGGTGGCAGACCTTGGAGGGTCAGTGTGAGTGGATGTAATGATCTCGAACGGACACCAGGTGGTGGCAGGTGTCTGGTTCGAGGCAGTGGCCGTAACGACCACTAGGGGCGCGGCGGCGCACGGAGGGAGAATGCAATGACTCGACGTGTCCACCAAGTGGCGACCTTTCAAGAGATTGCAATCACCCACGCGGCCACCAGAGGCACTTGGCGTGTTCTTTCTGGACGGCGTGACGTCACTGTGCTCACACACGGCTCATGAGCCTGCTTGGAGCGCACCTGGGGTCTCGTGGCAGAGAAATCCCAGGGACAGTGAACTACACACGGTCTCAGAAGCGCTGTGGAGGAGCGCACTGGAACAGTTGTTGCTGAGTTGCGCAACGGGTATGTGAGGAGAGGAGAACAGAGAGAAGAGGGGGAGAGAGAGAGAGCGAGAGAGAGCTAAAGCCCGTACCATGTGTCCAGATTGTACAAAGAGTCCAGATCTGCGAGTTAGACAGGATTAGACTCTAGGAGCTGAGGAGGAAGCTGAGAGATAGAGGGGGAGCTGCACAGTGTGGAGGTTCGCGTGGATGTAAATCCAACACGCGACACGACTGCTTGAAAACACGGGATCAGCGTCCCCAAATTCAAACACAATAATGAAAACACACAGCAATATTAAAATCACGTTATTCTAACTACCTGCCCAGACTCTAAGCCTTACTTGGTTGGACGAGGGTGGTTGAACATGCATAAAATCCGTTGATATGTGGCCAGGGGCGGGTTTCTCTGGTGTCCCAGAGAAAGGAACCTGAACTGGTCGGTGAACACGGGGAAAGTCCACAGGATGATCCCAGGGGTGATCAGGCGCTTCTTGTGAGGAGGGGAAGAAGAAGCGGGGTTCAGGTCGGCATGCGGGAAAGTGCTCGCCCCGGAGCTTCCGGTCGGTGAGGGAGGTTTTGGATCCCCCTGCTGTTGACCTGCAGTGTTGCACCGTGCTGGGGGGGAAGACTCGGGCGGAGGGTCACATGACCAATGGCGAATTTTTCCAGTCCTGAGGATGTGGTCTCTTTATTCTTAAAAGTGGTCCCCCCTTCCCCCTTCCATGAGGTTGAGTGACCACTGGACTTTGGCTCCAACATTTTGAACCTTCAACACAGACAGAAATGGATCAAAGATCGTAGAGACACGAAAGTCCATGACGTTGTTCCGCTACAAAATTATCATTTTGTAACCACGGAATCCACATAACCAGTGGAAGTTGGCCAAGGTCATCGAAGTGCATCCAGGAAAGGATGGAAGAGTGAGAAGTCTGAAATTGCTCATCGGTGTCGCTGCTCTCGAAAAGAAGGAAAAGCGTCTTTCCAAACCGAGCCACCTGGAGAGATCCATCCATAAGACAGTGACACGGCTGGAGGCAGACTGAAGACTCCAGTCTCTATCCTCTATCCCTCTCTCTTTCTTTTTCTCTCTATATTCTTTGGCTTAGGTGCCATCCCTGAAGAGACTAAAAGATTAAAGCTAAATGTTGTTTAGGTACCTTGTTCACAGTTGTACTCTTAAGTAACTGAGTTAGAAATCATAGATTCCAGTGGGAGTGTGACTGCATCACTTTTATGATGCATTTTTATTTATTTTTTTGTCTTTGTATTTGGTTCCTACCCCCGGGGATGGTGCTGCCATGGGTGGAACTGTGTTTTGGCTGTCGTTTGCAGGGAGACATGGTTGGCGGGTGGACGGATGAGTGTGTGTCGGCATTTCCCCAGGTGTTTAGTTTGAAGGTTCGTCAATTGTTGAAGTTTGGGAGCTGTACATGAGAAGACCTACCTCCAGTGTTCACGCAGTGCAGCCAGTCAGTTCTCACTGTACCTCCGGTGGTGCAATGATTGATGACAGCACAATTGTCCTTTTGTTTTTACTGCTCAGGGTTTTGGGCTTTGGAGTTCACAGGTTGGCCCCTGCTGCCGTGCTCCGGGTCTGCCTCACTCCCGGATTTGGGGGGATGAGGGATGGTGGGGCTTCTGGTTCTGGATGGACAGATGGCTGAGGGTGACTCCCAGAGCTGGAAATATGGGAGGTTAGGGTTAGGATCCCAGGGGTGTGTGTGTGTGTGTTGCTATACATAAGCATGTGTGTCTGTTGTCTTGTGTGTGTGTGTGTGTGTGTGTGTGTGTGTGTGTGTGTGTGTGTGTGTGTGTGTGTGTGTGTGTGTGTGTGTGTGTGTGTGTGTGTGTGTGTGTGGGGGGGGGGGGGCTTTCTGCCCAGGTCCTCTTGCGGTGCCTTGTTGGGGTGGGTGTCCTTGTGTTCTCGGCCGGCCACTTGGAGGTGGGTGGGGCCCCTCGGGGGATCCAACTGGGCCAGGGTCCTAGCAACAGGGGGACCTCCCTCCGTCTCAACCCCTCCGACCTTCCCTCACCATACCTCACTCAACAATAGGGACCAGTTGGCAGGGACCATTTTAACCTAGAAAATCATGTTACTCTCTCGATAGAGCTGTTCAGGTTGGTTTAATCTGGAGAATCATGTTACTGTCTAGATAGAGCTGCTCAGGTTGGTTTAATCTGGAGAGTCATGTTACTGTCTAGATAGAGCTGCTCAGGTTGGTTTAATCTGGAGAGTCATGTTACTGTCTAGATAGAGCTGCTCAGGTTGGTTTAATCTGGAGAATCATGTTACTGTCCAGATAGAGCTGCTCAGGTTGGTTTAATCTGGAGAATCATGTTACTGTCGAGATAGAGCTGCTCAGGTTGGTTTAATCTGGAGAGTCATGTTACTGTCTAGATAGAGCTGCTCAGGTTGGTTTAATCTGGAGAATCATGTTACTGTCTAGATAGAGCTGCTCAGGTTGGTTTAATCTGGAGAATCATGTTACTGTCGAGATAGAGCTGCTCAGGTTGGTTTAATCTGGAGAGTCATGTTACTGTCTAGATAGAGCTGCTCAGGTTGGTTTAATCTGGAGAGTCATGTTACTGTCTAGATAGAGCTGCTCAGGTTGGTTTAATCTGGAGAATCATGTTACTGTCCAGATAGAGCTGCTCAGGTTGGTTTAATCTGGAGAGTCATGTTACTGTCGAGACAGAGCTGCTTAGGTTGGTTTAATCGCATAACAGTTGGAAAATATTTGGATCAGTGTGATAACTGTAAATAATATATGTAGCATTAACAAGGGTATTGTATGTTGTCCCCCACCCATCCCTCTACCTCCCACTCTCTCTCCCTCTCTCCTCTCAATCTTCTCTCTTCTCTCTTTCTTTGAGCATTTCCCCCCGGTCATGTACGGCAGCCAAGCCAACTTCTAATAAAGGCAGCAACATAGGGAGACTCAGTCTCCTCCTGTTGCAAGAGCAAAAACTGTGCTGACATCGGAAGGCTCTCAATCACATCATGTTGACTGCCCAAGCTCCCGAACAGGACGGGGGGGGGGGGGGGGGGGGGGAGTTACATAACAATCTTTGCAGTGTACAAACTTGGAAAAACACTTCAGCTCCAATAGGGCAATTTGCTTGAGATCCACTCTGCAGTAATTTCTGATACATGAACGAGTGGGGACTTGCTTCTATTGCTTTTTTTCCCGTTCAATGCTTGGCCCTCTGGATGGTTTCACTAGAGGCTGTGAGAGTGCGTGGCTCGTCGAAACTAAACAATAGTGTCTGTGGTCAACAAGGCGAGCGGAGCTGAATTGGAATGCAAATGCACTTCCTGTAATAAGACGACGAGCCCATGCAGAAAGCCTCTCGGTAGTGCAGCTGCCAACAGCGGCGCGGTGGAAACAGGAGCCATAGTTTGCATTCTGATCAGGCTTGCAGTTTATGTAAAGACTATTGTTGTGCTGCTCCACTTGGTATGCAGCCTCAACTCCATTATGAGGTTCCATCTACTTCTGCAGCACGTCAACGGCTTTAAAAAGTTGTGTTACAGCCTGAAATAATGGAATTATCTGCTGAAAACAAATTCTCCTTGCTGGCAGGAGGGAATTTTACTTCACCAATAGCATTTATGCTAATTACAAAAATTAGATGTCATTCATGAGAGATTTGTACTGTTGAGACAAGTGAAGTATAAAATCTCTCAAAGCACATTTCCTCAGAACTGGACGATATCCAGGCTCCACTGTGGTGAAGTGGTTCACACAGGAGCCACATAGCAAACGCATCACGGTTTGATCCTTGACAGTTTGGACTTTGCATGTTCTTCCTGTGCATGGATTTGTTTTCTTTCACAATCTAAAGATGACATTTCTAGTGCATAATTTATGTGCTTTTGTTTTAGAAAAAGTTTCACTTCTCACTTGAAAACAGGGATTTAGATTAAAATAGTGATTCTCAAAGTAAGAGATCTTGGGGGAAGTTGGTGCCTTTTCCCCGCTGAGTTTCTGTCTTGTATTTTTATGACATTGAATTCACGTTGAGATTGTTGTCATTTTCTGTAGTAATCGTTTGGTATTGTGATGATACAAACATTTTCTAACTCCCGAAGTTACTTTTAAAAGGAGTAACTAGTAGTCAGTAATCAGATTAGTTTTTTAAAGTAACTGTGGCAAGACTGTACATCTCTGACAGCTTGGTGGGAATTTTTTTTTTAATGTCACTCATTCCCTGTAAACTCACACGATCTGGAACAATTGGGACGTCCTGCAAAGAAAGAAACCAATAAACTTCACAAGCTGGCAAAACAAAACAATAAGAAACTTTTCTTCAATAACTCTTTTATTCCATTTAATGATCTAATAGGAGAGATGGGGAACTTGGACTGGAGACTTGGACTCGAGTCCCGATTTTATGACTTTTTGACTCGACTTGAAAAAATTAAAAAAAGACTCTCGCCTCAGTGACTCTCGACTTGGACTTAACTCGACCCCTTTGACTCGACGAGTCATATCAAGTCATGCCATAATGACAAATGTAATATAAATCATATTCATTCTTACCGCTTGGTTTCATCATATCGCAGTGACAGCCGCTGTCAGTCACATTGAGGTACAGTGCTGGCTGCAGCCGATGCAGCCTCAACTGTGCGATGCAGCCACAACTACACTATTAAGTGGCTGTTAAACACGTGACACACCCCCTTCAGGGTTGTACACTTAAAACACTGAATACAATGTTCATTTAGGTTGAGATTGGGGTCAGTTTCTGTATTAAAGATTTGGTGTGACCTCTTTGATCACTGAGCCGAAATCAGTTCATTCATCCCATTAAACCAGGGAATGGATGTATCCATCCAGATGGAGGATCGATGTTTTCCCAATGGACAAACACTGAAAGAGAGGAGAGACGTCGCCCGGTGAGGCGCAACCAGGGCCCCACCCTGGAGCCAGGCCTGGGGTTGGGGCTCGTTTGTGAGCGCCTGCCCTTGGCTCTTGCCCGCGGGACCCGGCTGGGCTCAGCCCGAAGGGATGACGCGGGCCCCTCCCCCTCTTCCTCCTGTGAGCCCACCACCCACAGAGGACTTCCGTAGGGGTCGGGTGCAGAGTGGATTGGGTGGCAGTCGACAGCAGGGGCCTTGACGACCCGATCCCCGGACACGGAATCTGGTTTTCGGGACAGAGCAAGCAAACGGTATAATAAAACAAAAACAAAAACAAAACATGACCGGAGTGGAGGCAGTGACCTACGCAACATTTTCAGCTGTCTTGTCAAATGCACCGCGTACATTACTAAACAAGTTCTAAAAGTATCTTTAAATGTCATACAAACCGAAATAGAGGCAAGCTAAATAAAACATCACAGTACTGAAGAGGAGAATTATTTGAGCTTAGTGTGGCATAGTTAGATAAGTGCATAGTCACTCAGGCTGGTCTGAATAATCATTTATTTGCTGTTAAAACAGCACGTTTCTTTGTAAAGAAAATATTCAGTGCAGCTGATTAACATATTCAGACACACAATATGTTTTACTAACATTCTGAAGCATCCTGCTGCATATGTGTATGTGTATGCGTAGGTGTGTGTGTGTGTGTGTGTGTGTGTGTGTGTGTGTGTGTGTGTGTGTGTGTGTGTGTGTGTGTGTGTGTGTGTGTGTGTGTGTGTGTGTGTGTGTGTGTGTGTGTGTGTGTGTGTGTGTGTGTGTGTGTGTGTGTGTGCGTGTGTGTGTGTGTGTGTGTGTTGAGATTAGGGCAGGGTGTTAAACTCAGATCCTCGACGGCCGAAGCGCTGCACGTTTTCCACGTCTCTCTCCACTGAATGTCCTGATGCTTCATCACCAAAGCCAGATAACGAGCTGCTCATTGCAATCAGCTGTGTGGAAGCAGGGACACATCCAAATCGTGCAGGGCTGCAGGCCTTGATGACTGGAGTTCCATACGTGTGGATTAGTGGATGGGGCGGTGACGGGGTATTGTGGCTCCTGGGGGTTGAAGGATGGCTGTCCTATGGCCAGGCCCGGCTGGGCCTCCACTCTAGCAGTTTGGGGGGGGCTGGGGTTAGGGTTTGGGTTCGAGCTTCACCGCCAGGATCAGGGGGGGCTCCTTGCCCGTGCGGCCTGGGGGCCCTGCTCCCGGCTTGGCGGTTTGGGTCTCTGCGCCCTTTATCCTTCTCTTGTGGGCCTTCTCCAATCCTTCTCTGCACTCTCCATCTGGTGCCTTCCGAGTTGGGGCGTGGCTCTCTGGGGTGGTTTGTCAGGGCCTCCCTGGGTCCGGGGTGCTGGAGTGGCGGTGTCTTGTCCTGGTGGCCTCGGGCCCCAGGGTGCTACTGCAGACCTCCCCACAACAGTTCCAACCACAGCCAGTCGGCAAACCACACACACACACACACACGCACATGCACACACACTTCCACTCCTCATCGATGAGATTTGCTGCTGATTTTTCTTGTTTTCTACTATTGTTCTGCTATTGTTCTTGTTTTTTTGTTTTGTTAGCATTGTTGTTGTTGTTTTTGTTGTTTTGTTTTGTTGTATTGCCTACCTTCTAATTTATACTTGCTTGTGTTGGAGCCAAAGTCCAGTGGTCACTCAACCTCATGGAACGGGGGAGGGGGGGCCACGTTTTAAGAACAAAGAGACCACATGGTCAGGACTGGAAATATTCGCCATTGGTCATGTGACCCTCCCCCCGGGTCTTCCCCCCGAGCACCGTGCAACACTGCAGGTCAACATCAGGGGGATCCTTTTTTGTTTTGTGTCATTTTGTTTTTGCTTTTGTTATCATTGTTGCTGTTGTTTTTGCTTTTTTTTTTTTTGACTACCTGCTAATTTATACTCTTGCTAGAAAATCATGTTAGTGTCTTGATAGAGCTGCTCAGGCTGGTTTAATCTAGAAAATCATGTTAGTGTCTTGATAGAGCTGCTCAGGCTGGTTTAATCTAGAAAATCATGTTAGTGTCTTGATAGAGCTGCTCAGGCTGGTTTAATCTAGAAAATCATGTTAGTGTCTTGATAGAGCTGCTCAGGCTGGTTTAATCTAACCAATTTTTGGGGCCTTTTCCTTAAGGCAGTCATAATGAGCTATCACATGGCATCACAGATCTTCTTTATGAAATAAATATATGAATGTAAGGCTTCATTTACAAATTTTTTTTTTTCAAGTGAAGACAGAAAGCTTCTGTTGTGTTTTGGATGTCTGTTTACATGACAACACAACACTCGGACTCTGTCTTCGTGCAGACAGTAGAATCCACACCACAGCTACAATAGCTACAATAGCTTGCAATAAATAGATCTTCTGCACATGCGCAGTAGCTGGACAATAACAACAGTGTTTGCGTCCAGAGTGTCATGATTCCCAGTCCATGTTCTTCTGGTAGTTTTCTAGTTGACAATCACTTTCACTGAGGGGCCTCAATGTGTGAGGATATGAGGATGGATCAGAGGTCCGTTTCACGAAGCAGGTTTAAGGATTACCCCAGGTTATTGAACATCGAGTTGAGGGAGATGCGGGATTTTCCGTTTCACGACGGGAGGTAACTCAAACCGGAGGAAGCGGGGTAACTCAAGCCTGTTTCACGAAGCGGTGTAACGTCAACTCTTGGTCAGTTACCGGGGCAACAGACGCTCTAGAACTAACCTGGTCGGGAGCAGGTTTTTGTCAGTGAACCTGGAGTTTTGCTCTGGCTCCGCCCCCTTTCAGACGGGCACGGGATTTCATTTCCTCATTCAGCGGGGGAGTTTTGGTGAAACAGTTCTGCAGTGCCTTATTCCAGAGGCAAATTACACGTCAACTTTATTCCCTCAATATGGACTGTGCTTTTGATAATGATCCGATTGATGAAGGCGCAGCATTACTTCGCCGAGAATTTAATATTCGCATCATCAGACCAGAGATGTACTGGCATTTGCAGACACCTTCCTTTTTGAGCGGTACGTTTTACTGCAGAGACCATTATGTACATCCACAGTTTAATCGCTCTGTACATTAGCAACATCACCAGCTGAGCCTTGCCCTGACGTCATAGCAGATATTGTTTGTTGCGCTGCGTTTCCTCGCAAAAGGCAGTTTTCTGTACAATATTGGAGACGCAGAGCAGCTGAGTAAGGCCACCGTATGCAGCCAATCAGAAAGGTGTGCCTGGCCCTAAAAAGGTTTTTAGCAACTTTTGTTGTTTTCCCTGGAGAGAAACCTTCAAGAGTCATCAAGGAGGAGTTCCACAGGATTGCAGGTGAATGATGAGATCCATTAAATAAATATTAAATAACATTGTTAATGATATTGTGCTGCAATCTTAGAGTGGGATTAGTCATTTTCCTGTCTTTCAGGATTCCTAAATGTGATAGGCTGCATCGATGGAACGCACATCCCCATCAAAGCTCCTTCACAAGATGAAGCAGATTTTGACAGGGGTTACCATGCCAACCTGGCTGCTGACCCCTTACCCAGACCCTGAACCAGGCCCCCAACAGAACTTAAACCGGGCTCACTGCAGGACAAGAGCCCGGGTGGAGATGACCATAGGCCTGCTGAAAGCCCGTTTCCAGTGCCTACGTCACCTCAGGGTGACCCTGAGAGGGCCTTCATAACACCCTGCCCTACATAGAGAGGACCCTGCCCTACATAGAGAGGACCTTGCCCTACATAGAGAGGACCCTGCTCTACATAGAGAGGACCTTGCCCTACATAGAGAGGACCCTGCTCTACATAGAGAGGACCCTGCCCTACATAGAGAGGACCCTGCCCTACATAGAGAGGACTCCGATGATGATGATGAGCCCATTGACTTGTCAGCTATACAGGATGGCAGAGCTGTCAGAGACGCCATATGACATCATCACTTCGGGGTCTGATCACCACCACCACCACCACCACCAAATAAAGACATGATGCACAATTCATTTGGTCTTCTTTATTTCCTACAAATACAGGAGCTAGTTTAGTTAATTTAGTTAGTAGTTAGCATAATTCACCTGGGACTGTACACCCACCCTTAACTTGTGCTTCAGTAGTTCAATTTCCACCTCTGCCTTTCTAATCTGGTGGTCCAAGTACTGCATTTCCTTAGCAGTGTTTTCCATCTTCTGGAGCAGGTGGAGTCTATAGACCTGTTTTACAGATAACTGGGAAGACATAAGGAGGACATTCAATTATTACAGTTGGACATGAATTCCCCAGAATGAACCTCTGGTGTTTACTGAACATCTGTCTCACTGTCAGTCCCTGCAGTGGATGTTGAGGGACCCTCCTGCTGCTGCCCAGCCAGGCCCTGTTAAAAATAATGTGTCAATACTTCAGTGTAGACAAAATATCACTCTTTATTCCACCACAATGTTTCAGAAATGTAAACGGGATGAGAACTATCATACCTCTATAGGCCTTTGTGGATCCTCCTCTGTAAAGGCAGCAGACAGGGTTTCCTGTACTCTTCATCCTAGATGAATATGTTTCAGTATATTTAAACTACCATTGTGCAAGATCTTTGGAGTGTTGCCTACTTACAAGGTCTGTTGTGGCATGAGGGGGTCCAGCAGGCAGAGAGCACCATCACAATCTGTTGGGTGACAAAAACAAAGACATGATGGGGAAATAAAGATGAACAGAAATAGGCTTAAAGAGATATATAGGCCTCGGCATATGAGTTCACCACAGACATTCAGCATGTGGATGGAAAAAACAATGCTGAGGCCGACTGCCTCTCCCGGGCACACGTGGACTCTGTGCACCTTGGGGTGGACTACACTGCCATGGCCAGCGACCAGCAGGCAGACTCCGACATTCAGGCCTTCAGGAGAGCCGCCACAGGTCTACAGCTGCAGGATTTGCGGTTCCACGACGATGGTGCCACACTCCTCTGCGACGTGTCCACAGGTAAGCCCCGCCCCATGGTACCTTCTGGCTGGAGACGGCAGGTTTTTGATGCTGTTCATGCCCTATCGCATCCAGGCGTGAGAGCATCGGTGAAGCTGGTGGAGGCAAAGTTCATCTGGCCAGGCCTCAAGAAGGACGTCAGGAGCTGGGCAGCCTCCTGTGTGGCGTGTCAGCGGGCCAAGGTACAGCGTCACACCAAAGCCCCCCTAGAGCCGATCCTGGTCCCAGAAAAGAGGTTTGATCATGTGCATCTGGACTTGGTGGGTCCGCTGCCTCCCTCCCAAGGCTTCACTCACCTCCTCACCATGGTGGACAGGACCACCAGGTGGACAGAGGTGGTCCCGCTGGCTTCAACGACGTCGGCAGAGGTGGCTCGCGCTTTCATAGCCATCTGGGTGGCACGGTTCGGCACGCCATTGGACGTCACTTCGGACCGAGGCTCCCAGTTCCCCTCCGAGCTGTGGACAGAGGTGGCTAAAGGCCTCGGAGTGCAGCTGCACCGGACGACGGCATTCAACCCACAGGCCAATGGACTGTGTGAGCGTTTCCATCGCACGGTGAAGGCCGCTCTCCGAGCCACACTCGCAGACAGCAACTGGGCTGACCGACTGCCATGGGTCATGTTGGGCCTGCGTTCGGCTCCGAAGGAAGATCTCCAGTCATCATCTGCGGAGCTGGTGTTGGGGCAGCCACTACGGGTCCCCGGAGAGTTCCTGCCACAGCCATCGGAACCCTGGGGGGTCACAGCGGGACGACCAAGGTTCAACGGGGCAGTCCACACCTTCGACCCGGTCCCAGTTCATCACTGCCTTCCCCGGTCATACATTCCAAAGGACCTGATGGCAGCCAAATATGTCTCTATTCGACATGACGCTCCCGTTCTCCACTTCAACCGCCGTATGACGGCCAATTTCATGTCCTGGAGGCGGGGACAAAGAACTTTGTGGTGGACATGGGGGGTCAACGGGTCCGGGTTTCGGTGGACCGCCTAAAACTGGCCCACACCATGCCGGAGCAGCCGGTGGAGGTGGCACAACCCCCAAGACGTGGGCGGCCCCCCAAGTCATCAGCTGCCACAGCGCCTGCACCTGCATTGACCCCGGTGCCGGTACCTGCACCTCCTCCTGTGGTGGTGCAATGCAACCGATATGGTCGGCTGTGCAGACCTCCCAAGCGGGACTTAAAAAAAATCTTGTTGTAGTACCATTCTGATTGTTCGGGGGGGGGGGGGGCTGTGTGGTGTGCACCTGAGGGGGAGGTTCTCCCAAACTGAATGGAGTGGGTGTGTCGGTGACGTAGTGTGGCGTTGTTAGTGGGGAGGTGTTATAAGGGGAAGTGCAGTTACACAAGGGGGTTGGTTTATGACAGGTGAACTGTCAGTACTGTGAGAGGAAATAAAAGAAAGCGACTCGACTCCTTCGTCCGTCTCATCTTTCTCCGCCTCCACAGTCTCTTTATTTTTCTTGTCTGTGTTTACAGTCTGTGTTTACCTCTTCTACCTTAGTTTTTTCTGCCTGCGGCTCTGACGCTGCATCGGCGCCCGGTGTCGGAGCCCCTACCCGTGACCCAGCGGGAGCGTTGGTACCGGGGGTCGGCCATTCCGACTGTGGTCCACCGGGAGACCCAGGACCCTCAGACGCCGGCCGCCACTCCGTGGGCAGCGCCATGGGGTGCGCTGCGGTGCTCCGTGGAGCCGCCGCTGCGTGCAGGCTGCTCTCTGTGCGGACACGCCAGACATTTTTGTTCAACACTCAAAACATTTCATGCTCCCCGAGCTGGCGTACAGGGTGTAGTACGCTTCTAAGTACTTTACTTTGAATAACACCTCCAGCGTCTGTTCCGGGTCATTCAGGTACATAAACGACTGTCGGAGGAGGGACTGGATGTGCTGCAGTTTGTCGTTATTACAATTTAATTTAATTTCTCTGAAGCCGCCAGAGAACTTCCCGAAACGGGTGAGTTGGTTCTCCAGCAGCTGGTTGGGGATGAACGGAGGAACCCCGGACACAGTGACCCGGGTGGACGGGACAAACAGCGGGGACACTGGTACATATTGATCTTCTAGTACAATTCCCTGCTCCACCAGTGAATGAACCATCTTCTCCTCACGGAGAAAAGCTACCACGGGTTCATCCTGGAGCCATACAGTATATTAATATGACCCACCACATCTCCAACAGCGAGGAGAAGGTCCTCCACAGAGTACCGGGCTTCAGTCACCACCCGAACGCCTTGTTTGATGGAGGGAGGTGATTTACTTGATTTACACTTGATTTACTCACAAAATAACTCTTTTCCTTCAAACTGATGAATGAACCTCCTCTTACCTTCACATGGAGGAACCAGGGGAGGAGAAACAGAGGATTAAAGTGCAGAAACACAGTTCTCCCAACGGTCCACACCCGCTCACACACTCACACCCACACACTCCCAGCATGCACCGAGAGAGAGAGAGAGAGAGAGAACTTGCACATATAAACCAGCACCATGTGTGCATGCGTGTTCTCCGAGAGAACACGCATGCACACACACACTGGCACGCATGCACACATACTCTGGCTCGGGCGTACACACACGAGAAACAGAGGGAAAGAGAGAGAGACGGAGGAGAAATCAATAATTGACCACAAAAAGTTTCTCATGTTTCCTCCAGCTTTAGCAGTTTGTTGATCTGCTGGTCAGCCAACATGGCAACCTGCTCTTGAGCTGCACAGAATTACTTCTGTGGTCGTTACAATACTAAGTTACTAAGCATGCAAATGGCTTTCAATGTCTCCCAGCAAACCGTCAGGCAACTTTTTAAAAGTGAAACTTTCTGTCTAATGAGCTGTCCCCCATCATTACAAGGTATTATGCTGCTCTGCAGCCTGCTGCTCATGTGACCAAAGGTTAGAGTTAAAAAAATGGAAATAATCAAAACTGCAGTAATTGCATTAATCTCATTTAACAAGTTAAATGTTTTAAATTAATCGCCACAATTAATGCATGAATTTTGACAGCGCTACTCAAAAAATAGCATTTATGATACATGAACCATACATGAACTCTTTTGGGAAAAATTCCCGCAGTCAAAAAGTTGTGAAAATGTCACAGATTAGACTAAGACATACTGAAAATTGCTGACGAAGCTCCAATAGATGAACCCATTAGGACCAATAACTACACATACACTCCTTGCAAATGTAATGTAACTAGAAAAGGTTTGTTCAGAACAAATGGAGTACATACTATGGTGTATATACTGTATCTACAACTATTTAAAACTTGTTTTTTTAACAGAGATAGGGGTTATAACTGGAGAGAGGTCTTAAAGTTAAAACACAGTAGATTTTGTACAACACAAAAGTCATTTTGTCTTTCGAAATGTGGAGTGAGGTTGTGGAATGAATTGGAGATGGATCATAGGCAGTGTCCAAGCACAACCCAATTCAAAAAACTGCACAAAAAAATGGTTTTCACCAGGTACTGGGAGGTGGACGGGCTATGACACTGGTGTAAACACTTTGTGTTTATATGTTCTTTATTTACAATTTTTCTTAATAATTTAGATATATGCATTCTTTTGTAAATATGATCACTGATGATCCCTGGACGGTAGAATGACTATGGTAATTGTTGTAGTGGAGAAGGGTTAGGAGTAAACAAGCTTCGGCTTCACCCTACTTCTTTTTCTATGTTGGGCCATTATTTATTTATTTACACTTTTTTTTGGCTTTGCTTTGCTCTATTGTGTTTATTTGTTTTGTATGTTATACATATAAAGTCCAACATGTTTTCACACGTCAGATGACGCTCTGAAGGAGACTGCGGAAGCAGTCAAAACATGCCAGCAAGGTAAAAACATCCGTTACGACATTGACAGTAAAAAAGAAACTAGAACATGAAGTCAAGATGACAAATTAAACATGATTCAGCCACTCCTGACATAAATGTAGTGACTGGGCTGTCCTGCCTGTGTTTGGTGGCCAGAGCGTGGTGCCGCTCCTCTATGATGCAGCTCCGGGGCAGCTGTGGGTGCAGGGCCCCGAGGTGAGGGCACCCTATGTGGGTGGAGACCCTTCCTCTCAGCAGGGAGCTGTGGGGCTCTTTGGGCAGGGTGAAGTTCCTGGGCAGTGTGGCCGGGGACTTTTTGATGGGCACCAGAGACGCTCCTGTGGAGGAGAAACTAAACTGTCACTCAGAAACTCTCTGGCAGGAACACCTTGGCCCACCGGGTCCACTGACCGTCCAGGCTGCCCAGTCTGGTGAGGACTTTGACGGGCGTGTTTGGCGGAGGAGGCGTGCCGGCTCGTCTCTGAGGCTTGGTGGTGGGCGCTTCCTGCTTCCCATTGCCGGTGCCGTTCACCGTCGTCTGATCATGGCCTGTGTTGTTTGGGACAGTAACCTCAGCTTCTCCATTTTTACCCTGACCTCCATCTCCTGCCATCTTCAGACCTTTGCTGGCATCTTGAGCTGAAACAGTTAGAGAAGGTAAAACAAAACATTGATTTGTTATTTTGACACCTTGTTACTTTCACTTTTCTTGACAGAAACTTTTCTTGACACTTTTCTGCAGGTTTCCTACTGTTAATATGGATTGTTCCCTTTCGACCATTCAATAATTTTTTTTTTTTGTAAGTGTCTTGAAATGACTGTTGTTATTTGGAGCTATTCAAATAAAATTGAGTTGAATTTCAATTGTGAAGACTCTGCCGCCACTGAGTGGACGAATTGAAATAATGCACCCTTTGATGGAGAAAAGTGATTAAAAGCAGACAAAAAGAACCTCTCATGAGAGTCTGAGCACTAACAGTGCATAGGAACCTATTGAAACTGTAGAGACTATTATAGCGTGTTTCCACCGTACAAAAAGTGCAGGGACGAAACGGAGTGCTATAGACCGGTATGGCAAAGCGTAACCGGAGCCAAATCCAGTGCGCGTTTCCACTGCAGAAAGTAAGTTAAAAAGTAGGTGGGGGTTAGAGCTCTGTTGATATGTGACGTTACAACAGTAATCTCAGCCAGGCGGAAGATCTGGGGCCTCATTTATAAAACTGTGCGTAGGATTGACGTCAAAATTGGCGTACGCACGAAACACAGAAAGTGCGTACGCACAAAAATATCCTGATTTATAAAACAGTGCGCACGCACGTCCTACGCCGATTTCCCTTTATAAATCACAATCCACTCTAAATGTGGCGCACCTGTGTGCGGGTCAGACCACGCCCATATTTGACCATGAATATTCAGAGAAACGCCTCTCATGAATATTGATTCACGACTGACAGCATGCCGAAAGGAGAAAGAAAAGCCAAGAAGCGCAACTTCACCCAGTGTGAGGTGGAAGTTCTCGTCGGGGAGGTGGAGAAGAGGAAGGCGATATTATTTGGTGGACACAGTGTTGGGGTCACCAATGGGGGTCACCAACGCCAAAAAAGCTGTAGAGTGGCAGCATGTGGCGGATGGTGTCAATGCTGTGGCCTCAGAAGGTCGGAGTGTGGCTGAGGTGAAAAAAAAGTGGTCAGACATCAAAGTAGACACAAAAAAGCGCCTGGCGTCACACAGGCAGAGCGTCTGTGCCCCGGGGGGGGGACGGGCCCTCCGGAGCTCACCCCGCTGGAGGAAACACTGGCGGGGGTCATCGGGGAATCCCTCCTGAGTGGAGTGGTGACGGAGGTGGAGGGGGACACCCAGGCCCGCCCCTCCCTACACGCAGAACACGCGCTGTGCGTAGGGCCCCGCGATCCATGGGGGCCCCATTTTGCGCAAGTGAACTGAATTTCCCTCGGGATCAATAAAGTATCATCATTCTCTGCAAATGCGCACGTGCGCACGTGCATTTTGCCGAGAGGCGCGTAGAGCACCGCCACCAAGTCAGCCTGAGGCAGGAGAGAGAGAGAGAAAGAGAGAGAGAGAGAGAGAGAGAGAGAGAGAGAGAGAGAGAGAGAGAGAGAGAGAGAGAGAGAGAGAGAGAGAGAGAGAGAGAGAGAGAGAGAGAGAGAGAGAGAGAGAGAGAGAGAGAGACGGCTTCTAAATGTCAATACGATTCAGGAGCTAGCAAAAGAAAGAAGAGGTCCAAACAAGAAGAGGCTCGTGCTTCACTTGAAGGTGGGATGTTGTTGAAATAAAAAAGATTGTTCCACTTTTGATCTATAAAGTTCTTGTTCCACTGTTGATAGAGGCTGTTCATTTGATTCGTTAGTAATTAAATGTATTGTTATTATTATTATTATTATTAGTAGTAGTAGTATTATTATTAGTATTATTAGTATTATTAGTATTATTATGTTATTGGAAGGGGGGCCCCAAAATAAAATCCTGCTTAGGGCCCCCACTTGGCCAGGGGCGGCCCTGGGGACACCGCCGCCTGCCCTTCAGGAGCCCGATGGTGCGCTCCACAATACTATAGATTCTAGGTCCTCTCCTCTGCGCCTTGTGGGTGAGGAAAAGGGGTGAGCAGCCACCGCTTGAGGGTTAGGGTTCTCCACTGTCGCCTGCAAGGTCGGTGAACGGGTTAAACACTACTACAACATTGCAAGTCTCAGGATTTCCACATTAATTCTCCGTACCTAGAAGCCACCCATCACGTACAGCCTCCAGTCTGCGCCCAACACTGCTATATGGGCTATATGATATAGGATATTACACTGCATTCATATCAGTGTAAACATCATTTACCCTACTGTTGTCTTACTATTGTCTTAATCATATGTTTCCCGTGTGCACTCCAGGGAGTATGTTTGTTTATTCATTGTAGAAATGTTATTGTTTACTATCCACTTCTTGCAAATAAACTGTCCATATATGAGGTCATATAACTATTTATTTTACACGATCGGTTTCACACAGTTTCTCCCGTTTCTTTCTTCTGCCATCGGTGGCGCAGTTTCTCCTTCCCCTAGTTCTGTGCGTACGCCTGGGTCAGAGTTGGGTTAGGGTTAGGGTGACCCAGGGTCAGAGTTGGCGTGGAGGACCGCACATTTTCCCGTCAAGTTCTCTTTTTATAAATCCCACGGTTTGCGTAGAGAGTGGCGTACGCATTCTTTTGTGCGTACGCAACGTTTATAAATGAGGCCCCTGGACCTTATGAATCCTCTGTTGTTGTTGTTGTTGTTTACATCCTCCGCTTTGCACTAGTTGTTTTGTTAACTTTTATTTTTTGCAGCCAGAGCTGCAGCTGCAACTCCCGTGTTGGTCCCGAGAGAGGGAACGCTCTGGTGACTTGCCCCACCCCCGAGCACGCCCCGGCTGGCCGCGGCACAGAGCCATGCTGGGACATGGGAGTCCTGGGCTTTCTGATCAAACGCCGGCACAGCCACTCCAGTGTTGACCACTGCTGCATTGCATCCACACTGTCGGTCGGGGGCTGCTCCAACCGTCTATCTTTGCAACGCGTCCACGGTCCGTCTCCGTCTCCGCACCGCACCTTCTGCCCAACCACCTCCGCGCCTGAGCAGAAAGCGCGGATTCGATGCAAAGACGGAACCTGTTGCAGCGCACCGGAATGCAACCGGCAGCGCGGATGCGATGCAGTGGCGTCTGAGGTTTCTGTTCAAACGCGATGCAGTGGCGCTAACTGCATTTGAACAGAACGCTGACCGCCACTGCATCGCTCTTGAACAGAAACTTCGGACGCGATGCAAAGACAGACTCCGGCGCAGTGCACCGGAGCACGACCAGGAGTGTGGACGCGATACTACAAACAGAAAGCTTGGATGTGATGCAAAGACAGACCCCGGTCCCGACCCCCCGAACTCCTCAGGTCAGCTCTTTCATAACCAACACGAAAGTTGAGCAGCAAAGAAAAGAAAAAAAACCAACCAGTGCAAAGCTGACCACGCTAACAGCAAAGGATTCATACAGCTGACATATTAAAATGTTGAGGGCATGTAGTAAATCACTGACCAATCAGCAGATGGCTCCTCAAGCTCAGACCTGTTCCACAGTCCTGGGTACCCTGATAGAAGTGTAGCGGAAAAGCGACCGCCTTTGGAGCGGTTATTTCCGGAAAATCACAAATTCTTGTGGTGGAAACTCGAACCGTAACAAACTATACCTGTCCATTACCACAATTTTTGTGCGGAAATGGACATTAAACATTAGCAGCCAGAGTGCCAAAATGTGCTCACTAAAATGGCCACCATGGCCATTAGGAATGTCGTAGTGAGCTCAAAGCAAAAATCAATTGTTCATCTCATTAAGGCCAAAAAAACCATGATACCCCTGACCAAAATCCAACAGGAAGTCCACAATTTGTCTTTCAAAATAAGATTTTCACCCAAAAAAGGCCCTCATGCAAACATTATCTACTCTGAGGGCCAATATTGTGTCGGCTTGAAAATATGATAACATAACAGGGGAGACTCGTCTGCTCAAAACATCTGTACAACTTTTTGATTAGTTGAGCGGTTTTGATTTTATTAGCTGTCAAAAGTCCAAACACCGAATCCCGCTGCCTGCCTCCTCAAATACAAGGGGAAAAAGAAAAAGTCCTCGGACAGAACACCTCGAAAAAGTGTTGACTGTGGCTAAACCCTGACTGAGCGAGCAGATCAGAAGCACGACAAGAACCTGCTGAACAAGACGATGTAACACATAAAGGAATAATTGTCACACAATGTAGGCATCAACCCATGCACGCACACGCGCACACACGCACGCACTCACACACACACACGCATCACGCCTGGGGATGATGCTACGCAGAGCCTCGGCCTGCTTTTTTCTCGTCTCAAACCTGGCCTGGATGGTGTCCAGTGCCTGGCCAAACACCCCATCCATGGTGACTGGCTCATAGGACACTCTATCCCTATCCGGGACGTCCGTTAAAGTCAGCCACAGGTGTCTCTGTATTACCACGGTGGACGCCATTCCTTTGCCGAGGAAGATTGCCGTTCCACAGAGGATGTATTCTGAATCGACTCTCACCTCGTCGAGGAGTGGGCTGTCAGGGGGTAACAGAGATGCCAGCTCTGCCAGACACACCGCCTGGTATGTCTGCGGCATAGTCATGGAGCTCAGCATACAGGCTGCACCCGCCTGAGCTCGGTACAGCTTTTTCAGCTGCACGGCCAAGAACCTGCAGTCTTTAGGCGGGAGTGTGGGTGTCCCACCCACACCATGGGTTTGAGCCGGAGCCAGGTACACCGCCAAGGAGGGTTCCATGAGCGACATGCTAACCAGGCCAGCTTTTTCAGTGCTGTCCACAAACTGTCTGTAGCCGTGCATGGTGGCACCGGCGGACAGCGGTTTAGCCCAGGACAGGACAGTTCGGCAACGAAATCCGGGTACATGAGGGGGGTTTTTCTCACCATTGCGGGCTCGGGGGGTAGAAAAAACCCCGTAAATGGCTTCTGTGCAGGAGGAGCGGTGGGCCACTCCACTTCCAGCCTCTCCGCTGCTCGGCAAAATAGTGCGAGGAATGAGTTGTTGTCATGGCGCAGCTGCAACGGGTGCTTGGCCTGGTGGCAAACTCTCCTTATCCAACAGCCCATGCATGTCTAGACGGACATCCAGCATGTCTAGACTGATATCCAGAATGTCCCCCTCCGCCTGAAGGGCCGCCAGCCCGCAAGGCTGGTTGGCCCCCTCAGGAGACTCAGGCTTGAAATCGGCTAGTCCCTCCAAGAACTCTATTTGGTCCTCCTGGCTATTAGCAGGGACTTCGACCTGGAGCCCCTCCTTGTCGGAGTCAGAGGAATCTGGGTCCATAGACTCGAAGAGGAGAAGGTTGTGCCATGCAGCTGTGAAGCCTGGCACCTCTTCAAGGAACTTAACCCACCGGCCCATGGTCGACCGCCGAAGCTGAAAACAAAACTCACAGGCTTCGGGGTCCTTCAACGCACTCTGGGCGTGGATGATCCCCAGGCAGATGGGACAAGCCTCGTGCTGGTCCTTGTCGTGCATAGACAAGCCGCACCCCTGAGGACAGGGACGCATGAACGACTTCTTCTTCCCTTTGCTGGTGGTCATGATGAGACACAAGGCTACCGTTCTCCGAATTAGCGCTCCGTGGGCAGTCACTTCGCTACAGAATTAGTGATGGCTAACACCAACAAGAACCATTAACCGTTTCACTGCTGCGTTAAGGATCGCAGCAGTGAAACAAGAACAAGCTAACTAGCGGAAGCTAGCTAGTTTGTCTCGAGGAGGTGTTCTTAGCAAGGTGAAGAGCGTAAGAACTGAGGGATGACTGTGATGGTGCTGGTTTATATGTGCAGGTGGAGCCTCACATACATAATCACAGATCATCTGCTATAAAGGCGTGAATATAGATGTCTTCAGCAGGACACGCGGGGGCGTGATATCCCATACAATATGTATTGTACCGAGTGAATTGACTGAAAGGGAACTATGAGGGACGCATAGTTCAGCGTTAACGACCAATTTCCGAATGAAATCCTGGAGTGCCACTGCTTGTTGTTTCCTGTGAGGAAGAAGCTTATCACTGAAGGATCCTGAGCCGTCATCACAGTGGACAGGCTCTACGTCAACGGCCAGCTGTACCGGGACCCCGCTGTCACCCCCTGGCTCTACTGATGATCTTCACACACACACACACACACAGCGCATTAGAAAACCTAGAAGATGAGTGTAGCTAGAAACATGTTCAGGTTTGTCACCTGGAATGTGCGTGGAATGGGCACACAAACAAAAAGACAAAATATTTTTGAACACTTAAATAAACTAGAGGCAGACATTGTCTTATTACAAGAGGCACACACACCTTCCACAGAACATCACAAATTGATCTCACCACACACACACTCAGCTGGTTAGAACTCCAAGCAGAGAGGTGTAGCTGTATTAATCAGCAATAAAATACAATTGTCTTTTAAAGACAAAATCACAGACCCAAAGGGAAGGTTTGTAATTATCCATATCTCTCTTGACAACACTCTCTTCAAACATCTATGGCCCAAATGTTGATGACCCCTCCTTCTATCACAACTTCTTCACCACCCTCTCAACACTCTGACAAAACACTTATAGTGGGAGGAGACCTCAACATAGCCCTCAATCCACAAATGGACAGAGTTAGTAAAGCAGCAAATACCCGTACTAAAATTTGTATTAATTAAAAGGTAAAATTGAGGAAAAGAAAAATCTGGGATTGTTTTTATTACTTAAAAATCGGTTTTCTGAAAAATTTGATGTTCTTCATTGTTTGACTTTGTTATAGTAGATTTTGAATTGCTGACAGAAGATTTGGTGGTGAATGGTTAATGTAGTTTTCCTTCATTTCCTTTCTGCGCTCCTGCATTGCCTCATCAGTCTTTTCATTTCATCACTTCTCCACAGAGGCAGGGGTTTGTTTAGGCTTGTCCTGAGTTTACCTGAAAAGAATTTACAATAAAATCACAAGTTGCAGGTACATGTCAGCAGGAGTGCATTCTAAAATTTGCATAAAATTTGCAGCTACTTCAGAAGTAAGAGAGCGTTTCCTCACTGTTCTCACAGGGCCTCACGTTGACTAAAACTAGTAATGTTAAAAAAGTCACAGTGGTGGCCAGACAGCCAGGTCAACAACAGAGAACACAGCAGTGGTCAGGCCATAGGAGATGAACAGGTCCAGGGTGTGTCCTCTGTTGTGAGAAGTGCTGTGAGACGTTTTGTTTAAAATTCATGCTGTTTAGAGGATTAATTAAATCAATGGCAGCACGGTCAAAATCATGCATTGTAACGCATAAAATCTGAGTGCTGCTAAAAACAAAGGCGTGCTGTTCAAAGGTGGCGAACTGCCCAAAAAGATGTCCTTTTTCAAAAGTGTGTTGCAGGTCGTTGAGGCAGTGCTGCCACATTTTCTCCCTCCCTAACTAAAAATAGAAATTTGACATTTTGTGGGGAGCCTCTGTGAAAACAGCAGGAGCATCAGTGCCAAGCCAAGTCTTCTTAAAAACAGGCAGTCAAGTTTCTGATCTAAAATAAGATCATTTATAATGAGTTTTGCTGGCAAGAGCTTGAATGTTATAGAGATCCATATTGATGATCTTTGTATGTTTGTGTTTAGTGACGGGTGGTGCTAAGGGCATGTGGATGAGGTTGCTGAGGTTGATGTTGTTGTGTGTGGGGATGTTGTGGAGGATTGTGGTGATGACAGGAATTGCATAGGCCGGGGTCGCGGATGTGTGGTTGTGAGTGGTGAAGAGTAAATAGAGTGAGCAGTAGGGGGCGCTCTGGCCAGCAGATGCATGTTGTGGTGAGTGAGGAAGACAGGTGGGGGCGTGTACCAGGAGTCTCCAGTCAGTCTGGCTTAGTATGGGAGTTCTGTCTCCCATACCGAGCCACGAGTTGAAAGTTTACAGAGAGCGCCACGTGGCCCTGGTAGCTAGGGCCCTGGTCCATTGGCTCGGTACAAGGAGGGCCAGTTCAAAAATAGGTTAAAATTATCGATAAATACAGTCCTGTGATCTACACGCTGCTTGGAGCCAGTAGTGGAGATATAAAAGTCTGCTGAAACGCACATCTCTATCGCTGAAAGTAGGGATCGGACCACTGATAAAAATGGACAGGCCACAGTTAAAAAAAAAAGAAAGAGAACAACTCATTAAAATCTGTTTTGGACACTTCTGAGTGACCTCTGGCCGAGTCATTGGTTCAAACATGCAGGATGATGCATTTCCTGGCTCCTGGGAAACAGCAAGTGATTGAATTAAAATAATGGACAATCCTCACCATGGAATCACCCACTATCAATGTGGTTGGTGTGAAGAGTAGACGAGGGGGTGGAGTCCGCGCAGCTGCTCTACCGGACGGCACCACTGAGAGCGCCGACTCCTCACTGGAGAGCGTCGACTCCTCACCGGAGAAAGCTGCTTCCTCCAGAAGTTGCCGCCGGAATGTTGATGTCCAGGATGGAATTTATCGGTCCGCTGTTTTAACCGGACCCTGGGCATCTCCACTGGGGGACGATGAGGATGATTGAGGGGTAGCCAGGGGGGCACTTCTGGCCGCAGGAGGAGCAGGTGCACTGGAGGATTGCACCCGTTTGCTGCAGCATCCACGGTGATGGCATCCACTGTGGGAGAGGGAGCGTCACTTCCAGGGTTGGAGCCCGGCGGTGTGACCAGGGCCGAGCCAACACCGGACAACGAGTTCGGGGGGCGAGACGGAGCGCCTGACAGATTTTTTCCGCCGCGGACCACCACTTCGATCTAAGACCAGTAGTGGTTCAGTATTGAGCTGGAGGATGGTTGTAGATTTGTGACGCCATCCCAGTGGACGTGTCCTGGAGGACCACCGTCAGTGACGTGATCCTCTACGATGATTCATTGGCGATGTCCATGCAGGCCCGCACGCCACGCCTGGCCGTGAGGGGTTGCGTGCATCATACCTTGCACAAGTGGTAAGTGAGTTGTAGGTGCTTACAACATAAGATCTCAGTGTGATTGCCACAATATCCTATGGAGGCCGCACTTATACGTACTACTCATGTACGGTGTCTCACTCGCATGTTGTTAGAGCACACAAGTGTGATGAATATTAATTTTTGTAGATAGAGGATTCCCAGAGAGAAGACTTAATATAATGAGTGAATTATTTGTAACATTTCAGTAACCTAGGATAAAAAGTGATGTATTTATTACACACACAGAAACATAGTTTAAGAGGAGGAAGTAAAAAAAAAAAAAAAAAAAGAAGCAGTTATAAATATGAGCAATCCAGATCAACTTGTGTTGTTTTCATCTTCATGACGCATTTTTGATGCATTTTTTGACCGATGCAATAAATACATTTCTAGGAATTACTTCTGATGAAAAGTTCAGCTGGAAGCTGCATAAAACAGCATATAAAATATTGGTATAATGTGTAAAATCTGATTCCAGAATTGGATCAAAATAAACTCATTCTTCCATATCTGAGTTATGGCGTGGAAATAGGGAGAAATAATACATTGATAATGATTATAAATGTGAACTAAGGAAGGGTGAACAGACAACTCATCGTCGGATGAGATTTCAGATTTTTTGGGAGAAAATAAATCCTGTACAATGTAGTTTTACATATTTCTAGTTGATGTTTTATATGTATTTCATATATCTAGGATAGTATCATGTGGCTTTGTTTCTCACTAAGAATGGTCTTCTTTGTGCACAGGACGCCCCCCACCCCAAAACTGGGCATACACGTTCCACCTCGCTAATGACAGTATCAATCATATTTAAATCATGTCTTTACACCTTTACAGAGACACTTTGAAATCTAATCCCTCAAATCAATAATTCTGAAAAAGCATGTAACTATAACATCACTCTGAGCCCTGCAAACCCGTGACTCGGGTTTCCGACAGTTTAATGAGCACCTGAACGCATCACACCAAGCTACCTTTGAAGCTGTGTTTTACTTTACCATTTAACCCAGGCCACTGAAATGTTACATATAATTCACTTAACATGTTTTTTTTTTTTTTTTTACTTCCCCACTGTAATTTTAAACTAAGTTTAAAATGTAAAAGACTCACAGAGTTAGTGCATTGTGCGCTCATTGGCTTGAGAAGGCATGCGTGTTAAAATTTACACTAGCTCAGCCTGCGCTCGTCTCACACTTATACAGTTTAAAGTATTGTTTAGAGTCCATTATTCCAAAACTCGACTGTCACAAATCTATCCCAGTATCAGCGACAATTGCGACAAATGCCATGCTTCATCTTGCAACTTAACACACATGTTTTACTCTTGTTCGTCACTTTCTCGTTTCTGGCAGAATTATTTTGATACCATGTCAAAAATATTTTTAATGACTAGAAAAGTCTCCCCCCATGTCGCCATATTCGGGCTCCCAGAAGACCACAACCGGTTTACCGTTAACCAATTAGATATTTTAGCCTTTACCTCTTTACTGGCAAGGCGCCAGCTTCTTCTTCATTGGAAGTCAACTAAAGCTCCATCTAACACCCAGTGGCTTAATGACACCATGTCTTTTCTAAAGCTGGAGAAGATTAGATATTCAGTGCACGGTAACTCTGATAAATTTTATAACAAGTGGCTTCCCTTTTTAACATTCTTTCGCTCTCTTCAGGCTATACCTCCTGATTGATGGACCCCAACCTCCCTTCTTTCTTTTTCTTCTTATCTTATCATTATTATTATTTATTTGTTTATTAAATTTTTATATATTTTATTATTATTATATATTTTTTTTTCTTTTCCTTTTTTTTTTCTTTTTTCTTTATTATTATTATTATTATTATTATTATTATTATTTTTTTTTACATTCTTTCGCTCTCTTCAGGCTATACCTCCTGATTGATGGACCCCAACCTACCTTCTTTCTTTTTCTTCTTATCTTATCATTATTATTATTTATTTGTTTATTAAATTTTTATATATTTTTTTATTATTATATTTTTTTTTTCTTTTCCTTTTTTTTTTCTTTTTTCTTTATTATTATTATTATTATTATTATTTTTTTTTTTTTTAACATTCTTTCGCTCTCTTCAGGCTATACCTCCTGATTGATGGACCCCAACCTACCTTCTTTCTTTTTCTTCTTATCTTATCATTATTATTATTTATTTGTTTATTTAATTTTTATATATTTTATTATTATATATATATATTTTTTCTTTTCCTTTTTTTTTTTATTTTTTTCTTTATTATTATTATTATTATTATTTTTTTTTTTTTTTGTACACTGTTTGTTTGTTGCCCGAATATGTTCTTGTTGGGCTACAAATACCAAACAAGAAAACACCCTAGGAGGCAGACTGTATGTCTTGCTCTTCATTATGATGCACAGTATTTCTACTGTATCGATATGTTTACATTTTCAATTATGATACAGTTGTGTTGCGATACTCAGTGTAATTACAACATTGTTCTCTGTTCTAATTTGTGCCTTACCTCCTAATAAAAATAGTAACCAAAAAAAAAAAAAAAAAAAAAAAAGAAGGCATGCGTGTCACCCGTACAGAAGGTGAATCCGCAACCCAAACGCAGCGAAAGTTTCTCATGCACAAAAATTGCTACGGCTTGTCTGTGTGCTCCAAATCTGTACGGAGGCTGTACTCCCCTCCTACGGATCCACCGATTTTGCCCACGTTTTTGCAGGTAGACAGCGCGCACTGGTAAGTACGGCGGGTTGAGGCCGTCGCTTAAATGTATGTATGTAGATTACTATTTTTTTCCATTTTTATATGACCTTTTTATCCTTTCTATTTTAACTCAGGGAATACCAGCATAATTTGGTCGTTTTGTTGTTCAGAGTGATAAAATGTCATTATAGGTCCTGAATTTTAAAATCTTGTGGGGCTGTTAGCTTCATGCCTTTGACTTCTGGTATTTTACGTACCTGTTGAGGCCCCCAGGTTGCTGCCCAGGTCTTCCCTGGTGCTGGCTGAAGGTGTGGTGGGCTGCTCGTCGCTAACCTCAGCGTCAGAGTGGGTGGAGGTGTCGGGGTCCTCACTGTTGCCCCCATAGGCGAGTTCTGAGTCTACAGGGGGTGACAGAGAGAGCAGGTGGACATGGTGTGGAGGAGGCAGCGAGCTGTGACCTGACGCCTTGAGTAACTTTGACATGTCACCTGTCTCTGTCTCCCTGGGGGTCCTCCTCACTGAGTCGTCCCTCTTCTGCCATGTGGGCGCCTTCTCCGCTGCTGAAACCACAAACGCTATAATGATTTCCTCCAAGGCGTTGTCTGTTCTATCTTCACATCACTATGAACATGGCTCAACACGACATATGCCAGGCCTTAAGACCTGGAGCATGTAGTCTGCCATTTTTGTTGTGATGTTGTTGTAGACATCATCGCGGTTGGTTGTATGTTTTAGAATTTTCTTAATCTTGAATGTCTGTTTAAATAAAAAACGTTTTCAGGCTTCTAAAACGCCGTGTGGATGATCGTTCAAAAACTGTGCACTTACATGAAATGGCGTTGTCTTTTATACAGGCTGTAAATGATAGAGGTCTTTATGCTGCACTCACCCCCTGAAGGCTTCAGCTTCTCGTTCTTCTTTTTCCTCCACTTCCATGATTTGAAGATGCGACCCAGGTTGGAAAGCTTGCTGTTGCGGCGCGCAGGAGGGGTATGAACCCCCGAGACCAGCCATCCAGAGTGCAGCACCCTCTGCTGGTCCATCATATCTGCAAACACACAAATACATTTATTATTTCAAAAGAGTGCCTGCATCATGTGAGTGCAGCTAATGTGGGTCAGCAGCTGAAGGACGTCTGAATGATCCCGGAGCAAATAGGGACACTTTGTTTGTGTCACACATGGTTTCAGGGCAGTCGAACCTTTCTGCTGGGCATGGATCTATTCCAACATCATAGGAGGCCTGTTTAAAAGAAGGTGTGGCTCATGCTGAAGGTTTTCACATAATGTTTCTTAGGGATGCCCCAATCCACATTTTTCACTTATGATCCGATCCCGATACCTGAATTTGGATATCTGCCAATACGATACTATTCTGATACCAGAGCTGTGTTTGCTTTAATGATATTATCATTATTATTGATTTTAAATAATGATAATAATAATAATAATAATAATAATAATAATAATAATAATAATAATAATAATAATAATAATAATAATAATGAATTGGTTTTATATAGCGCTTTTCTTGCACTCAAAGACACTATACATTGGATTTATCATTCATTCCATACTTGATGTTGGTAAACTATGTAGGTAGCCACAGCTGCACGGGGGCAGACTGATGGAATCGAGGCTGCCATTTTGCACCATCAGCCCCTCTGACCACCACCAACTCTCACACTACAAGCACACAGGCAGTTCGGGGTTCAGTGTCTTGCCCAAGGACACTTGGTGATGGCATATGATGCTGTAATAAACTCCGCAGGTCAGAGCGTGCGCGCGCGCACCCCGTCTCGGCCAACTTTTCCACACTTCTCAGAAACTGGAGTGCAAAGAAAACGAAAAAGAAAAAGAAAAAAAGAAACCGGAGTGCTGTTTTCCGCACTTTCGATTGTTCAAAACATCCCATAACCTCGATCGTGTAAAGAGCTGTCAATATCTCACGCGCACCCTCCTTCTCTGCTCTCCGAGAGGGATCCCCGGTCATTCGCGACGCTCCCCCGTCTACAAAATCCTAAGTGAATGAAAGTCAGAAAGCGGAGAGCCAGCCGATGCCCACAGAGAGATGGACTACTCTTTGCAATGCAAATTACCAGCCGGGCCCAGTAGAGTATTGTTTTAAAGTCCTCAGGACAGCGATACCATTCCAGTACTGGTATATTGAACAACCCTATGTGGGGGTCTGTGTGACGTCATCATCTCATAATAAACTATTTCTATCTTTAAAACCTCAGAATCACTTTATTAATCCCTGGGAAAATTCTTTAACAATGCAGCACAAATGGCCATGTTTCCAGCTCTAACGCAGCACAAATGATTGGGGTTATTTTCAGGGATTTTAGCGTGGAGTATGACGCAGCTTCATGGAGGTGCGAATTGCCTGCTACAGCGAAGGAGCTGCTGTACAATGGCTTTGCAAACATTGCATGTTGCTGTGTTGCTTTGTGGTGTTTTGATACCACACAGTGCTATCCGCCAACTGTGGAATGGCTTTCCTGACTCATTACTCTGTGTCTCTGTTGGGAAAATACTGCTTGTGCAAATTTTGTGCATACCTTGATCTCATGTGAGGTGCAGCGGCCTGCAGCCCTGCACCTCACATGAGATCTTTATCTGTTAATTGTTTCTGTGTCTCCCCCCTTCGAATTAGTTGTGTTTTTACGATCCTGTAAGACAGACCACAGGAACCAATTTGAACCAGTGTTTTTACAACTTGTGTACCCACCCACTGAGTTATCAATAAAGAATGCACGCAGAGAGCATTCGTTGAAGACTTCTGAGCTCTGAGAGGTGAACTCAGTGTCTTCCCTTGCTGCAGCAAGTGCCTTGATTGTTTCCTCGATTCCTGTGTCTTCTCTTTTTTACCTATTTCAGGGGTTTAGACCTGAGAGTCTCATTGAGACCCGCCGACCTTCAGGAAATCCATTCCCCATTTTTCAGCCAGCAAGCAGAGCAGTGGCAGGAAAATGCTTGCGGACTCATTTCAGTAACAGTAAAGCAGCAACGAAGCTTCATGGATCGGAAATCTCCGCAGGTTGGATCACAAATTTCTGATCTGTGAATTACGTTGGTATCACAACTCTGGCTACAACAACAAATCGATAAAATCAATTAAATAAAATTATTATTCGATATATTATGTTGACAACTAATATCATTCTCGATTCATTGTGTCATGCGATTTATGGGTTACTCGCCATGTTGTGGAGCCATTTACTTCACCGCCGAAGCCTTATCAATGGTTTTCTGACTGAAAGTTTAAAAAAAGAACACTTCACGCTTTCAGTGACACTGAAACAGCCAAATACTGATTATTAGAATATTCAGACATTGTGGTGTCAGGAGATTCGTTTTGACATGTAAAGTATCGCCGCCTCCTGCAGCCCAATGCTTCATTGTGAAGCTCCTCTCTGTTAGTTTCACTTTCTCTTTCCAGCAGAGAACATAAGGCCTATGGACCAAAACCCACCGTAAGAGTCTCCAATCTGGTCCCACCAAGCAAGGAGCTTATAGAGGATTTAGACTAGTTTTATTACACACACTGTGACCACAACAAAGAAAAAGTTTGACCACAACAAAGAAAAAGTTTGAACTGTAAGTGTAACTGTAAATTTAAAGCTTATTATAGCAATACTTTACCAGCCTAGTCCACTCAGGATGAAACTGGACTGTATGTGGTGTCAGGATTGGTGGTGAGCTGGATTCAAGTGCCGACAAGACCGGGATGGATAATAGAAAATAACGTTTATTTGAGTCTCTCCAACGGAGCGGCAATCCTTAGTAAGGGATCGTAGGAGCAGAGGCGGGAGTCACGGAGACGGGATCTTCCCAGCAGGACAGAGCGGCGCACACCGGGACTGCATGGGAGAACGAACAGAGGTTAGAACACAGAGTAGCTTCCCTACACGAAGCGAACAAACTCATAACTAGAGGCTCGAGGGGCCGATTCGAGGTACCGCAGGGTAAACGTGACGATCTGGCAATGAGAGCCTGGGATCCCGGTCCTAAAATACTGGCTTCCCTCATTCACTTCAGGTGTGCGTCCTGCTCCGTCTGCTCCGCCTACGCTCACACACGCCCACACACACAAAAACAAAAACACAGCAGGAGACTTCCGCGGGTTGTGACAGTACCCCCCACTTAACAGACGCCTCCTGGCATCCTCCCCGGCTTCTCCGGATGCTCCCGGTAGAAGTCGGTCAGCAGACTCCTATCCAGGATGTGACCCTGCGGCACCCATGACCGCTCCTCAGGACCGTAACCCTCCAAATCCACCAGGAACTGGAACCCCCTGCCCTGGCGACGAACATCCAAGATCTTGCGGACTGTGTAAGCCGAATGGTTATCAATGACCAGGGGGGGTGGCGGGGACTTGGTGGAGGGGCTAAGAGGGCTTGAGTGAACTGGTTTCAGCAGAGAGACATGGAATGTGGGATGAACCTTGAGAGATGCTGGCAGCTTCAGCCTCACCACCGCCGGGTTGATGATCTCCTCGAGCTGAAAAGGCCTGATGAAACGAGGCACCAGCTTGAGGGACTCCACCTGGAGTGGAAGGTCGCGGGAAGAGAGCCATACCTTCTGTCGTGGGTGATACGAGGGAGCGGAAGACCTCTGACGGTCCGCCAGTCTCTTGCTACGAGCAGACGCTCAAACCAAGGCGGCCCTCGCCTCCCTCCAAACCCGCCAGCAGCGTCGAAGGTGGGCTTGCACCGAGGGCACAGCCACATCTTCCTTCTGGGTTGGGAACAGGGGGGGTTGGTAGCTGAGGGCCACTATAAATGGGGACATACCAGTGGCCGAGCAGATGAGGGAATTGTGGGCGTACTCCACCCATGGCAACTGTCAGCTCCAGGATGGATGCCGAGCAGTCACACACCGCAGCGCCGTCTCCAGGTCTTGGTTGCCCCTCTCCATCTGACCGTTTGTTTGAGGATGATACCCTGAGGAGAGGCTGGGAGAAGTTCCGAGAGCTCTACAGAACGCCTTCCATACCTGGGACGTGAACTGTGGGCCTCGATCAGATACCACATCCAGGGGGATCCCGTGCAGCTGATACACATTCCTGACCATCTGATCCACTGTCTCCGTAGCCGTGGGCAATTTAGGAAGGGGAACAAAGTTCACGCACTTGGAGAAGCGATCCACAACCGTAATTATAACTGTGTTAACTTCAGAAGGAGGGAGGTCAGTAACAAAATCGACGGCAATGTGGGACCAGGGTCGACTCGGGATGGGCCAGGGACAGAGCAGCCCTGCAGGAAGTTGGTGGGATGCCTTGCTTCGGGCACAGACGGTGCAAGCAGCCACAAAGGTCCGGGCATCCTGGGACATGGTGGGCCACCAGAAACGTTGCCTCAGGAAGGAAACGGTTCGTTGGAAACCCGGATGGCAGGTTAATTTGGACGCATGCCCCCACTGCAGAACCTTAGACCTCATATGCTCAGGAACAAAGAGACGGTGAGCTGGACCATTATACCGGGACAGGGTGTCGGGCTTCGTGTTCCGGGAACCTGGCCGGTAGGTAAGAGTAAAGTTAGCCCCAGAAACAACGCCCAGTGTGCCTGCCGGGAGTTTAGTCACTTGGCAGTCTGAAGGTATGACAAATCCTTGTGGTCTGTCCAGCCCACAAATGGTTGGGAAGCACCCTCCAGCCAGTGCCTCCACTCCTCCAATGCCAGTACCACTGCCAGCAGCTCCCGGTTACCGACATCATAGTTCTGCTCAGCCGGAGTAAGCTGTGAAAAGAAAGCGCAGGGGTGCATCTTAGAGTCCTCGGCATGTGAGATAACACTGCTCCAACACCAGTGTCCGAGATGTCGACCTCCACAATGAACTGCTTGTTGGGATCAGGATGCCACAGTACCAGGGCCTGAGTGAACAGCTGCTTTAGGGTGCTGAAGGCCTGTTCTGCTGCAGATGTCCACTGAAAAGAGGTTGAGGTGGACGTGAGTTGAGTGAGGGGGGTGGCAACCTTACTGTAGTTCCGGATGAACCGTCGGTAGAAGTTGGCGAACCCAAGAAACCGCTTCAGCTGTTTACGGGTAGTTGGTTTGGGCCAGTCCGCCACTGCTTGGACCTTGGCTGGGTCCGCCTTCACCTGTCCCTGTTCGATGATGTACCCCAGGAAGCTCACAGAAGTCACATGGAAGACACACTTCTCCGCCTTCACAAACAGCCGAGTCTCCAGAAGACACTGGAGCACTGCCCGGACGTGAAGAACATGCTCCTCCTGGCTGCGAGAAAAGATCAGGATGTCATCCAGATACACAAATATAAACTGATTCAACATGTCCCGCAGCACATCGTTAACCAGGTGCTGGAATACTGTGGGGGCATTTGTGAATCCAAAAGGCATCACTAAGTGCTCGAAGTGCCTGAGGAGAGTCTTAAACGCCGTCTTCCACTCATCACCCGCATGGATCCGAATGAGGGGATAAGCGTTCCGGAGGTCGAGCTTGGAAAACACGGTAGCATCATGGAGAGGCTGGAAAGCCGAGGCCATAAGAGGCAGGGGGTATTTATTCTTAACCGTAGTATTGTTAAGACCAATGCATGGCCGCAACGTACTGTCCTTCTTGGCAACCCGGTAAATGAAAATGAAATGAAAGTAAATAAAATCTTATTTAATTATTATTTTGTATACATCTTACATGTGTATATATGTAGATATATTGCATACATCTTTGTATTGGTTCAGTTTGGTTCATTCAATATCAACTGGTCCTACAGTTTGAAATGTTTTTTTTAACTGATTCAGCGATTAAGTGAAAAAATAACCTACCGATTAATCGAATATTAAAATAATCGTTAGTTGGAGCCCTAATCGGAACCCGATACCGAAACTGGACCGGCCGGACCGGCCCCATCCCTAATTTATTTATTTTTTACCATTCGGGTGCATTGAATAATTAAAAATAACATCCCTCAACCAAGAAGATGAGAGGGGAGGCTTGGGAGATTTCCATTCAAAAAGTATTCTTCTCCGAGCTCGGAGAGATGAGAATGCAATAACATCTGCTTGTGGTCTTGAGTAGGCAGAATGCACCAAGGGGACCCCAAAAATGGCTATCGAATGACATGGCAGGAGGTTGAGCTTCAGGACGTCGGACAGTGTTTTGAATACAAAACTGCAAAAGTTATTTAGTTTTGGACAGAAAAAAAACATATGACCGTGATCAGCAGGGGCACAGCCACAGCGATTGCACCTATCGTTTACGTCAGGGTATATTTCTGACAATTTGGCTTTAGAAAAGTGGGTCCTATGGAATACCTTAAACTGTATGAGCCCCAGGCGAGCACAAGATGACGTAGTGCTCATTCTATCAATTGCCTTAGCCAACCAGTCATCAGTGAAAAAGACATTTAATTCTTTTTCCCATGCAACCCTAGCTTTGAGTACAGGTTTGTTACTGAGCGACATAAGATCGCTATATACCCGGGATATAAGAGCTTTCTGATTGGGACTAAATTTCAATAATTCCTCCCAGGGCAAAGTGGGTGGTGGAGAAGGAAACTGGAGATGCTGAGTGCGAATAAAGTGTCTTACTTGTAGGTAGCGAAAGAAGTGCGAGTGCGGCAGGCCAAATTTTTTAGTTAAGGCTGTAAAGCTGGAAAAAAACCCTCTTTCATATAAATCCAGGAAACAATTAATGCCTTTTGCTTTCCACAGAGAGAATGACGCATCTAAAGCTGGGGGAAATAGGTGGTTACCAACGATGGGAGAAAGTACAGATGAGGATAAGAATTTAAAATGGCGGCGGAACTGATACCAAATCTTTAGGGAAGCCAATACAATCGGGTTTTTGGTGTGCTTGGACGAGACAGTTGGAAGAGAAGAACACAGCAGCGCAGGGAGGGATGATGACAAACAAGAGTTTGACTCAATAGACCCCCAGGAGGTATTAACTGCATGGAACCAATACAGCCGTTTTTGAATATTAGCTGACCAGTAGTAGAACATAAAGTTTGGTAGGGCAAGGCCCCCTCCAAATTTACAAATTTCTAGTGTTTTCCTACTAATTCTGGGGTGTTTTCCTGCCCAAATGAATGATGTAATAAGCTTATTCAATGATTGAAAGAAAGATTTCGGTAAGAATATCGGAATGGATTGGAATAAGTAAAGAAATCGGAGTAAAATGGTCATCTTCACTGCATTTATTCTGCCTGTCAGCGTCAGAGGGAGGTTACCCCATCTCTGAAAATCAGATTTAGTCTGATTGAGTAGGGGAGAAAAATTTGCAGCCAAAAGTCCCGAGATGGACGGAGTGATATGGACCCCTAAATATTTAAACCCCAAGTGGCTTATAATAAATGGCAAGTTCAACTGCTGGAGGTTCGAGGGGGGGATGTTAAGAGGGAAACACTCACTTTTCTGGAGGTTGAGTTTATACCCGGAAAAGGAACCAAATTCATTAAGAATAGAGATAACAAACGGAATAGCTGTGGCAGGATTCGAAACATAGAGCAAGAGGTCATCTGCATATAATGACACACGATGTTCGATACCCCCGTGATAAATTCCCTTCAGTAAAGGGGAAGAGCGCAAGGCTATAGATAGGGGCCCAATCGCGAGGGCAAACAAAATGACTTAATGGGCAGCCCTGTCGGGTCCCGCGTGATAGTGGAAATAATCAGATCTAGTATCCCCAGTGCAAACACTTGCCGGGGGATCAGTGTATAAGAGACAGATCCATGAGCTGAAGCGATCACCAAAACCAAATTTTCTAAGAACAGTAAATAAATACAGCCATTCTACTCAATCAAAGGCCTTTTCGGCATCTAACGATATTACGACTTCAGGATGTTTGGAATTTGGGATCGAATAAATTATGTTCATTAATGTTCGTATATTGAAAAAAGAATGACGCCCTTTAATGAATCCTGTCGGCTCCCCTGAAACGATGTCCGGCAAAACTGCCTCGAGACGGGTTGCAAGCACCTTCGCTAGAACCTTAACATCAACATTGAGAAGAGATAAAGGCCTGTAGGACCCTCAACAAGTAGGATCCTTATCCTTCTTAAGTAAAAGAGAGATTGACGCCTGGGTCAGGGTAGGTGGTAATTTTCCCCGTTCGATTGACTCACTATATACATCTAGGAGAATTGGGGCTCGTTTGCAACTAAATTTCTTGAAGAACTCTGTGGGGTAGCCATCAGGGCCGGGGGCTTTGTTACTTTGCATTGAACTTATCGCATCAGTTATTTCCTGTAGCCGTAATGGTGAATCTAGGTTATGTCCAATTGTGGGATCAATAGTGGGTACATTAAGACCCTTAAAAAATCGTTCCATGATGGTGTCGTTTGTTTGGGAGTCTGACTGGTGGAGATCAGAATGAAATGTTTTGAATGTTGCATTGATGTCAGAGGGGGCAGACAGGAGAGCCCCAAATGGGCCCTTAATTTGAGTTAAGAAACACGCGAGGCAGCTTGGCGCTTTAGCTGATGGGCGAGCAAGCGACCACCCTTATCGCCATGCTCATAGTAATTGCTACGTGATTGTAAAAGCATGCGCTCTGCCTGCCTCGTGGAAAGCAAATTGAATTCTGCTTGCAGACTTATGCGCTCCTTATATAGTTCAGGACTAGGGTTACTGGCATATTGACGATCAAGGTTGAGGATTAGGTCTGTGAGTCGTGTCTGATTAGCTTTATACAATTTAGTTAAATTGGCAGAGTAAGCTATAATTTGACCTCTCAGGTATGCCTTTAGTGATTCCCACAATAGAGAGTTAGAGGTAGAATCATTTTTGTTACTAGAAACAAAGTCATCGATAGAGGAGAAAATCTAATCACAGAAGCCCTGGTTAGAGAGAAGCAGAGAATCTAGTCTCCACAGAGGACGGGGTCTTGGATGGGATGTCAATAACATTTCAAGAACCAAAGGAGAGTGATCGCTTATAACTATCGCCAAATATTCAGCAGATACCACATTAGGAAGAAGACTAGCATCTACAAAAAAATAATCAATTCGAGAGTAGGAGTGATGTGCTGGCGAAAAAAAGGAAAATTCTTTTGCATGTGGATTACGAAACCTCCAGGGGTCAACACATCCATTTTGCAGCATAAAATCTGCAAATGCCTTTGACATGGAAGAGGGATGAGCTATTCTGGGGCTGGAGCGGTCTAATACGGGGTTAATAACGCAGTTCAAATCACCACCAAAAATTAATCGATGTGTATTTAGCGCTGGGAGGCTGCTAAGTAAATTGTTTGCAAAGTTGGCATCATCAAAATTAGGAGCGTATACGTTAACCAGTAAGACAGGGTTCTGCTGTATGGTACCTGTTACAATCAAATACCTCTCATTCGGGTCTGAGATTGTACTAGTGGGAGTAAATTGTGTTCTCTTATGGATCAATATAGCCACACCCCTAGCCTTTGAATTAAAGGTAGAGTGGAAGACCTGGCTCACCCAAGATTTGCGCAGTCTGTGATGGTCATTGATGCGCATATGCGTCTCTTGTATAAAAGCTATGTCCGTATTTAAATGTTTACGGTGTGACAAAACTTTAGATCTTTTAATCGGATGTCCCATGCCTTTGACATTCCATGAAGTAAACCTAATAGGATTTGTTAAGTTATTAGACATTATGAGGATACATTGGTAGACAGTGTCCTACAAGAGAATACAGTGATATGAATGGACCCAGCATAGAGAAATTATAAGAACACACATGTATTGCATATAGATGTAAACAAAATAGAACACCTTGGATAACCCACCCCCCCACCCCCCACCCCCCAAACCCAATGTCCTCATCCCCAAACAATGAAGACGGCAGGTTGAATACAGCTTGAAGCTTCCGTTGCATCTCAACAGCGAGAAAAGAGAAAAACAAAAACAAAACGTCTTCCTCTCTACATGCAGAGAGGCCCCAAGCTTTCAAACAGAGCACCGTGGGTGTTTACAAAACTCAAATGAACACCTTAGTTGAAAAAAGTCACATATTTTAGCACTGATAGCCTGGTACATCCAGCCAGTGGGAAGGGGGGAATAGCCATAGTCCGCACAAAATGAACAAGAGAAAGAGAGAGAGAGAGAAAAAAAAAAAGAAAAGCCTAAAGTTAGCATACTCTCTCTTTTTCTCTCTCACACACAGAGACACATACACACACACACGACTATAGTAGCGGCCAATGTAGGCTAAAGACTGTTTTTACCTGACAATATGAGCGAGTTCTGCGTGAAGGGCTATGTTTATGTGTGTTCCCAGGGGGACCGATTTAGGTGTGACACGGACCGTAAAGGGAACAGAATGAAACAAGTTCAGTAGTTGAAAATCCTCAGCCGTCAGAAAAGTGGGATTCGTAAAATTCCTGGGCTTTTTTTGGGCATTCAAAAAACCTCTTCTCCCCGTGGTGCTCCACACGTAGACGGGCAGGGAACAGGAGGGAGAATTTGACTTGCTTCTCGTAGAGGCAGCGCTTCACGTTGGCAAAAGCCGCTCTCTTTTTAGCGATATTGGCGGTCATGTCGGGGAAAAAGTAAACATTATGTCCACAGTACTTGAGCTGCTGTACGTCCCTCTCTCGTCTCAGAACGCGCTCCTTATCGCTGAAGTAGTGGAAACGGACAATGAATACTCTGGGTCAGGTACTCCCTCTATCCACCGGGCCGATGCGGTGCGCTCTGTCAAGGACCGGGGGGGAGGAAAAGACGTGGGCGCCCAGGACCTCAGTAAGGAAGGTGGCCATAAACTTAACCCGGTCTGTCCCTTCTGCCTTTTCCGGGATTCCAATCACGCGTAGGTTGTTGCGACGTGACCGTGACTCCAAATCATCGGTCTTAGCCAACAGCTGGGAAATGTGGAATAGTTGTACATAAAGTTACCACATTTATGCTTAGTTTCAGTCTTATTTCATGAGTGTATTCTTATTCGACAGCGCCACTTGGGCACAGCACATTTTCTTTGTCTAATCATGTGTTCTGAGCCTTTGTAGGAGTATGTTGACCGAAACTGATTACCGTATTTTCCGCACTACAAGGTGCACCGGATTATAAGGCGCACCTACATTGATTGACATAATTTACAACTTTGTTCATATATAAGGCACACCGCATTAGAAGGCACATGGAATAGACCAGTGGTCAGCAACATTTATAGCTCAAAGCCATTAAGTTACATTTTCCAGTGATTCTAACACCCAGAGAGGTGCACACACTTTATTTTGATAGTCCTACCTGCAGCCTATGCCAGGAGGACACTACACACAAAACCTTCTTCACTGCTGGTTGACAACTTACAACTACCGGTAATAAACTAAACTACATGAACTAAGCAACAAGAACACAACACAACACAATTATTACCGACACCACAAACCAAATAGAACCCCCAATAATTGCATTTAAAACACCACAAACAGAAACTCCCATAATTCATTGCAGCTATCGGCTGCACTGAGGAGCTCAGGATGCAAGGCATGATGGGAATTCATGTTTTGTGTTGTTGGAGGTTATTGTGGGATGTTGTTGGGCTTGGTGTTGTGTTGATTGTGTTTATGTGTTTTTGTTCCCCAGTTTAGGGAGTCATTATTTCATCTAGTTTATTTTGGTTTGTTAGAATGTTGGTGTGCAACCATGAGTGATGAAGGTGTTGTGTGGAGTGTCGTCCGCTCTGAAGATCCAGTTGAGAAGTTAGAGTTGTCAAAATAAAAGCTTCTGGTTGTTCAGCTGTCAAATAGCAGTCTGGAGTAGAGCAATTTTTCCATATATAAGGCGCACTGGGCTATAAGGCGCACTGGCAGCTTTTGAGAAAATTTGAGGTATTTAGGTGTCTTATAGTGCGGAAAATACGGTAACAAGAAACTGCATCTTCCTCAAGCTGCCATCTCGGTAGTGACCCACGCGAACAGGATGTTCCAAGACTATACTTGTTTCTTTACACCAGTGCTTCTCAAATGGTGGGGCGCGCCCCCCTGGGGGGCCGTGGTGGGGTGTCAGGGGGGGCGCGAGGCGGGCGCGACTTTCAGTATTAGTGTCTTTATTCATGCTTGAACAATAAAAAAAGGGCCTCCAGCCACTAGGTGGCAGCAGTGCTCACACTAATCAACAGGCTGCCTGTTCAACTCAGTAGAGAAGAAGAAGTACTACACATGAACACCGGTGTACAGAGCTGGCGGCGGAGGAGGAGGAGAGGTGGAGAAGTTTCTGACAGGAGTGAAAAGAAAAAAGGATGAGGCGTCAGAGGAAAAGAAAACAGGTGAGAGTAAACATAAAGCTAGTAAGAGCAGGAGATATGACGATGCTACATCGCCCTTGGGTTTACCGTGAACACGTCGGGAACCAGGAAACACCCGTTTGTGTTTTATGCCTAAAAACTATGGCAGCGGAGCATGAAACCAAATAAATGAAGACGGCACCTGGAGACCATACACCTGGAGACCATACACCATACACCTGGAGACCATACACCATATACCTGGAGACCGTACACCATACACCTGGAGACCATACACCATACACCTGGAGACCATACACCATACACCTGGAGACCATACACCTGGAGACCATACACCTGGAGACCATACACCTGTTATGTCAGTAAGCCACTGGAGTTTTTTCATGGTAAACTCCATGAGTATGGCCAACAAGCCTCATTGTGTCAGCGCGGCATCAGTAAACAAAAAAGCCTGTTAGCCTCTTACAAAGTTGCCCCCCACATCACAAGGTGCATAAACCCTCACACCATAGCAGATTTATTTTGATAATCAGGCGATTGTATGCAGAATGCTGGTGCAGCAACTCATACAGTGGTTTATACAGATAAATAAATAAATATTATCAAGTTCTCAATGGTAGTACCGTATTTTCCACCCGAGAAGGCGCACCGGTGTATAAGGCGCACCTACATCAATTGACATAATTTACAACTTCATTCATATATAAGGCGCACCGCTGTATAAGGCACATGGAGTAGACCAGTGGTCAGCAACCTTTACAGCTCAAAACTATTAGGTTACATTTTCCACTGATTCTAACACCCAGAGAGGTGCACACACTTTATTTTGATAGTCCTACCTGCAGCCTATGCCAGGAGGACACTACACACAAAACCTTATTCACTACTGGTTGACAACTTACAACTACCGGTAATAATAATAATAATAATAAACTAAACTACATGAACTAAGCAACAAAAACACAACACAACACAATTATTACCGACACCATAAACCAAATATAACCCCCAATAATTGCATTTAAAACACCACAAACAGCTGCAATGAATTATGGGAGTTTCTATCGGCTGCACTGAGGAGCTCAGGTTGAATTTGTCGCTGCAAGGCATGATTTCCCATCATGCCTTGCAGCGACAAATTCATGTTTTGTGTTGTTGGAGGTTATTGTGGGTTGTTGTTGGGCTTGGTGTTGTGTTGATTGTGTTTATGTGTTTTTGTTCCCCAGTTTAGGGAGTAATTATTTCATCTAGTTTATTTTGGTTTGTTAGAACGTTGGTGTGCAACCATGAGTGATGAAGGTGTTGTGTGGAGTGTCGTCCGCTCTGAAGATCCGGATGCAAATTTAGAGATGTCGAAATAAAAGCTTCTGGTTGTTCAGCTGTCAAATAGCAGTCTTGAGTAGAACAATCGTCCATATATAAGGCGCACCGGGCTATAAGGCGCACTGGCAGCTTTTGAGAAAATTTGAGGTATTTAGGTGCGCCTTATAGGGTGGAATATACGGTACAATTCGGGGGGGGGCTGAAAAAAATTCTGTCCTCTAGGGGGGGCATGACAGAAAATAATTGAGAACCACTGCTTTACACTATCATGTGTGCACTTTTTCACTATGAGATTATTATCCTGTGAACCCTCCCATTTGTAATTCTCAATAAAAGAGGAACACGGCAGAAGTTTTCCAGAGCGGGTGGGAGATTGTAACTGGAAACACTCTGTCCGTTCTCCTCGCGAGTAAAAAGAAACTTACCCTTCTTGTCTTGTTCTTTCTTGCAGATTTAATAAATGTCAATAGCCTGAACCTGATATATATATATATATATATATACATAGCCTCCTACATGGCTAGGCCCCCACCTGCACCACTGACTTAATCAAGCCTTACAGCCCAGCTCGAGGAAGATCGTCGGGGCAGTTCCTGCTGACGGTCTCACCTACCCGCTTTAAAACTTGGGGAGACCAATCTTTAAAGCCACCACACCCCACCTCTGGAACGCACTTCCTTTAGATCTGTGCTCCCTGGCCTCAGTTGATGCTTTTAAAAAGCATCTGGAAACATTTTTGCTTCAGCAAGCATTTAAAAATTGAGCTGACCTGCACTGTATTGCTGCTTATCCACTTGAGTTTTATGTATCCCTATCACTGTGAAGCATTTTTAGACCACTGACCCTGTGTTGTTTACATTTTTCCATTTTAAGCTTCTTAAACTTTGTACCTGATCTCATTATCTTTTAGATATACCTACTCTTGTGAAGCACTTTGTCACCACTGTCTGTGAAAAGTGCTATATAAATAAAGTTTACTTACTTACAATGGTATCCATCCATCCATCCATTGTCTACCGCTTATCCGGGGCCGGGTCGCGGAGGCAGCAGTCTCAGCAGAGTTGCCCAGGCTCCCCTCACCCCAGACACTTCCTCCAGCTCTTCCGGTGGCACCCCAAGGCGTTCCCAGGCCAGCCGAGAGACATAGTCCCTCCAGCGTGTCCTGGGTTTTCCCCCGAGGCCTCCTACCGGAGGGACATGCCCGGAACACCTCCCTGGGGAGGCGTCTGGTGGGCATCCGAAACAGGTGCCCGAGCCACCTCAGCTGCTCCTCTATGTGGAGGAGCAGCGGCTCTACTCTGAGCTCCTCCCTGGTGACTGAGCTCCTCACCCTATCTCTAAGAGTGACTGAGCTCCTCACCCTATCTCTAAGAGTGACTGAGCTCCTCCCCCTATCTCTAAGGGTGACTGAGCTCCTCACCCTATCTCTAAGGATGACTGAGCTCCTCACCCTATCTCTAAGGGTGACTGAGCTCCTCACCCTATCTCTAAGAGTGACTGAGCTCCTCCCCCTATCTCTAAGAGTGACTGAGCTCCTCCCCCTATCGCTAAGGGTGACTGAGCTCCTCACCCTATCTCTAAGAGTGACTGAGCTCCTCCCCCTATCTCTAAGGGTGACTGAGCTCCTCACCCTATCTCTAAGAGTGACTGAGCTCCTCCTCCTATCTCTAAGGGTGACTGAGCTCCTCACCCTATCTCTAAGGGTGACTGAGCTCCTCACCCTATCTCTAAGGGTGACTGAGCTCCTCACCCTATCTCTAAGGGTGACTGAGCTCCTCAACCTATCTCTAAGGGTGACTGAGCTCCTCAACCTATCTCTAAGGGTGACTGAGCTCCTCACCCTATCTCTAAGGGTGACTGAGCTCCTCACCCTATCTCTAAGGGTGACTGAGCTCCTCCTCCTATCTCTAAGAGTGACTGAGCTCCTCCTCCTATCTCTAAGGGTGACTGAGCTCCTCAACCTATCTCTAAGGGCGACTGAGCTCCTCCCCCTATCTCTAAGGGTGACTGAGCTCCTCACCCTATCTCTAAGGGTGACTGAGCTCCTCCCCCTATCTCTAAGGTGACTCAGCTCCTCCCCCTATCTCTAAGGGTGACTGAGCTCCTCACCCTATCTCTAAGGGTGACTGAGCTCCTCAACCTATCTCTAAGGGTGACTGAGCTCCTCCCCCTATCTCTAAGGGTGACTGAGCTCCTCAACCTATCTCTAAGGGTGACTGAGCTCCTCAACCTATCTCTAAGGGTGACTGAGCTCCTCACCCTGTCTCTAAGGGTGACTGAGCTCCTCCCCCTATCTCTAAGGGTGACTGAGCTCCTCACCCTATCTCTAAGGTGACTGAGCTCCTCACCCTATCTCTAAGGGTGCGCCCAGCCACCCTACGGAAGAAGCTCATTTCAGCTGCTTGTATCCGGGATCTCGTTCTTTCGGTCATGACCCAATTTATCGGTTAATATTTTATTAAAATCTTTCTTTCTCCTCATAATACTAGTCAATTTATTTTTGTATCTTTTGCATTTACTTTCTCCTTCTATAGTTCTGATTTTTACAAATTCTTTATACAAGATATTTTTTTGTGTGCATATATTCTGTAGTCCTTTTGTCATCCAAGGCTTGTCTGTATTTTTGTTTCTTGCTTGTTGATTTCAATTTCACAACCTCCCAAAGCAGTAAGTCAAAACTTAAAAAAAAAGAAACATGACCTGCAGTGTGAAAAGGCACAAAGTCAACCAGGAATAGTGTCAGTTCAACTCTGACTGGACTATATTGCCAGCATGCAATTACATTACCATCAGCGCTGCAGCGCCATCATCGCTTGTTTCATGGAATCTTGCCAAAGCAAAGGAACCATTTGCAGATGCTGAATTAAATTTAAAAATAACATGCAATTAATATGTTTGAAGTTTTATGTCACGACGAGAAAAGCAAGAGGATGGTTGTGGAGCTTTTAAAAGTGCTTTTACACATCACGATAGCAGGTTTGGCACGAATCTCAATACCTGACCACAGATCACAATTTTGACCTGAACACTATGATTCAGGTTCGAAGCGGCACTGTCAGGAGTCACACACCTCGCTCCAGCACCGGATCCTCTCTGGCACTCCTGCAGGCAATCAGCTAATTGATTGCCATGCAGTCTTAAGCCCTGCAGTGAGGAGGGTCCGGTGCCAGAGGATTGTCTATTCCCAGTCCGTGTGGAGAGTCTCCTGTGGGTTGCCCCCGCAGGTGAGTCGGTGTTGTCCTCCCCGGGGAGTGAGTGTCCTCCCCGGGGTGGTTCCCGTTCCTGTTCCGACTCCCGGTTCCAAGAAGTTCCCCATCCGGGTTCCGTCCCGGTTCCAAGAAGTTCCCCGTCTGGGTTCCGTCCCGGTTCCAAGAAGTTCCCCGTCTGGATTCCGTCCCGGTTCCAAGAAGTTCCCCGTCTGGATTCCGTCCCGGTTCCAAGAAGTTCCCCGTCTGGGTTCCGTCCCGGTTCCAAGAAGTTCCCCGTCTGGGTTCCGTCTCGGTTCCAAGAAGTTCCCCATCCGGGTTCCGTCCCGGTTCCAAGAGGCCCCCCTGAGATTCCCCCGGGTCCCGTCCCGGTTCCAAGAGGCCCCCCAGAGATTTCCCCGGGTCCCGTCCCGGTTCCTGAAGGCCCCCCAGAGTTCCTCCCGGGTCCCGTCACCGTTCCAGCCCCCCTTTCCCTGTTTCCTCAATAAACATTGACGTTTGCAAACAATTTCCTGCTTGAGGTCTGCTTTTGGGTTCAGGACACTCCACGCGCCGGCTCCCAGCCGTGACAGGCACGTCGTCACGGACAGTCACCACCTTTTATCATGAGTTAAAAGTATGAGCAGGAACTGCTGGGGGATCCTCACCAGTCAATATGCACTGTCAGCATTATTGTTCCACGGTGTTGCGAATGTGCGCTGTGGCGGGCTGCTGTGCACTGTTGCATATCATTCATCTGTCAGGAATGTGGTGAATCGGGAGAATTTGTTATATTCAGTTGTGGATTTTACTGAGGGTGCACCACGTAGAGGAAATGAGAATCACTGTCTCAGGTGTGTCTCGTGGAGGTGCGGGTGTTTGCCCAGGGCATAACACAAGCCAGGTCTGCAACTGGGTATTCCACACACTCCAGTTATTCTGCCAACAGCTACTGAACAGGGCTCCGCTTCAGAAAGCGGGTTATGTGAGAATTCAGAGTTAGTTAACACTGAAATGAGAGAAACTGAGGTTTCCGTTCCAGAAAGAGCTGAATTAAGCTCAGGGTCAATCATCACAGTAACAGACTCTGTGAACTGAACCTGCTGACAGGTTTAGTAGAGGAAACCTTGAGTTTCTACTGGCTCCTCCCACCTGAAGCAGGTTTAGTAGAGGAAACCCTGAGTTTCTACAAGCTCCTCCCACCTGAAGCAGGTTTAGTAGAGGAAACCCTGAGTTTCTACTGGCTCCTCCCACCTAAAGCAAGTTTAGTAGAGGAAACCCTGAGTTTCATACAAGCTCCTCCCACCTGAAGCAGGTTTAGTAGAGGAAACCCTGAGTTTCTACTGTCTCCTCCCACCTGAAGCAGGTTTAGTAGAGGAAACCCTGAGTTTCTACAAGCTCCTCCCACCTGAAGCAGGTTTAGTAGAGGAAACCCTGAGTTTCTACTGGCTCCTCCCACCTAAAGCAAGTTTAGTAGAGGAAACCCTGAGTTTCTACAAGCTCCTCCCACCTGAAGCAGGTTTAGTAGAGGAAACCCTGAGTTTCTACTGGCTCCTCCCACCTGAAGCAGGTTTAGTAGAGGAAACCCTGAGTTTCTACAAGCTCCTCCCACCTGAAGCAGGTTTAGTAGAGGAAACCCTGAGTTTCTACTGGCTCCTCCTACCTGAAACAGGTTTAGTAGAGGAAACCCTGAGTTTCTACTGGCTCCTCCCACCTGAAGCAGGTTTAGTACAGGAAACCCTGAGTTTCTACAAGCTCCTCCCACCTGAAGCAGGTTTAGTAGAGGAAACCCTGAGTTTCTACTGGCTCCTCCCACCTGAAACAGGTTTAGTAGAGGAAACCCTGAGTTTCTACAAGCTCCTCCCACCTGAAGCAGGTTTAGTAGAGGAAACCCTGAGTTTCTACTGGCTCCTCCCACCTGAAGCAGGTTTAGTAGAGGAAACCCTGAGTTTCTACAAGCTCCTCCCACCTGAAGCAGGTTTAGTAGAGGAAACCCTGAGTTTCTACTGGCTCCTCCCACCTGAAACAGGTTTAGTAGAGGAAACCCTGAGTTTCTACTGGCTCCTCCCACCTGAAGCAGGTTTAGTACAGGAAACCCTGAGTTTCTACTGGCTCCTCCCACCTGAAGCAGGTTTAGTAGAGGAAACCCTGAGTTTCTACTGGCTCCTCCCACCTGAAGCAGGTTTAGTAGAGGAAACCCTGAGTTTCTACTGGCTCCTCCCACCTGAAGCAGGTTTAGTAGAGGAAACCCTGAGTTTCTACTGGCTTCTCCCACCTGAAACAGGTTTAGTAGAGGAAACCCTGAGTTTCTACTGGCTCCTCCCACCTGAAACAGGTTTAGTAGAGGAAACCCTGAGTTTCTACTGGCTCCTCCCACCTGAAGCAGGTTTAGTACAGGAAACCCTGAGTTTCTACTAGGTCCTCCCTCCTGAAGCATGTTTCGTAGAGGGAACCCTGAGTTTCTACTGGCTCCTCCCACCTGAAGCATGTTTCGTAGAGGAAACCTTGAGTTTCTACTGGCTCCTCCCACCTGAAGCATGTTTCGTAGAGGAAACCTTGAGTTTCTACTGGCTTTTTCCACCCGAAGCAGGTTAGTAGAGGAAACCCTGAGTTTCTACTGGCTCCTCCCACCTGAAGCAGCTACTAGAAATGGATTGTTCATTATTTACAAACCCGATCGACATCGAGGCACAAATAATTTGAGATAACTGATGTCGCAAGTGAGTCTTTCGGCCCGTTTGAAGTTTGTTTTGTTACCGTATTAATTCCTTCCCGAATCACATCAGAGCATATTTAATACACAGTATTTAATTTTTTGGTAGAGATGGTAGTTTTTGTTATAATATTGGTAAAGCAACAGTGTGTAGAGCTGTTAGAGAATCACCTTCACTCTGAAACAAGTGACTTTCTTTTGGGGGAGTTATATAAATAAAGAAATGTCTATAAGTGTGTGTGTGTGTGTGTGTAAAAGCCTAAATCAACTTAAATACCAAAATTAAAATTACAGTGAGGTACAATCAGAGCATATATAGTCTGTTTAGTGATGCATTCAGAAGATGAAACAGGACCAACACACAACCCGAACAAGCAACTTTGTAGAAAACTTAGTTCTCACAGAAGTGGGGTTAATTTAGTTCAGAGGTCCTGAAAGTGTTGGAGGATGCATATAAGCCTTTTTATTCTGAAAGATGTTTTTATATTTCATTTTTAACTGCTTCCAAGTCACCTTCCTCCTACTGGATTGCACCAAAATGAAATTCAGATTGTACTCCTATTTATTATTTCTATCTGTCTGCTGCGATCAATAAATTTAAATGTTAAGTTAGTGGAGTAATGCTTTCAAACATATGCATAGACATTTACAGCAGAATAACTGGGTCTTCGATCTGTTGCCGTAGTGACTGGTGATCTTGGGGCTCCATTGATGATGGCTTTTTCCTGTGGGTGTGTACACGCTTAACTCAAGGTTCATATAGCGAGTTGGCTATGAGTGGGATCCATAGTTGAATAGTGTGTTGGGAGTGGGGGGGTCTGTCTGTTAAATAAATTGTAATGTACTCTTCTTACTCAGACTATGGATATCACCATCAGAAGGGAATGCATCTTCAAATCTCTGATGATCTCCCTGGGTGAACCTGTTGAGCAGCTCATCAAAGAATACAAAGTAGGGACATGGCTCCCACGCTAACAGACAACACCCACACACTCATTTTGTAGTTGAGATGCAACATAGCACTGTATACAGTTTACTGGTAATAAACAATCCTTTTATCTATGTGCATTTAAATTGTATGGCGAAATTGCTACAAAAACAGCATCAAGGGGGGAAATATAATTTTTGATGAGTCCTTGACTTTTGTAGTAGCACCAACAGTAAAAACTGAGAACTCTTTTGTCTGCCATTAATCCAGTAAATTGACCAGTGTTTAAGTCATATATAGTTATATATAATATATCACACACACACACACACACACACACACACACACACACACACACACACACACACACACACACACACACACACACACACACACACACACACACACACATATATCATTTTATTTAAAAAAAAATGTAAATGTTCAACTTTTTTCAGATTTCGTACTCTCTTTGAAATGAGTGAAAACAGTCTTCAAGATTTCAAAACCCTGTCAGTATGATGGAGCCACTGATCAAAGCCATGTTATTTTGCAGTGTGCTATTTTAATCTGTTACTAATAAACCCCTCATTACGGTGGTCTGAAAGTGCAAAAGCCTACCAAATCCAAAAAACACTATCAAAAAGAGAAAACACTACCAAATAGAGAAAGCAAAACAATGGAAACGTCATATACTTGCTGACAGCAGGGTGGTCTCTGAGAGGACACGCTGCCGATTACTCATTATTATTGTACCCATGAGAAACCATGCCATCATTCGGTGTAGTTTAATGCATGTTAAATCAAATCCAAAGGAATCTCTGAACCAGTCAATGGTACATCTCCATTGCACCTCATTTTAGTGACCACGAGATGTCCTACTCGAGCACTGTGTGTCATTGAAGCCTCAAAAAATGAACCATACTTTAAACCAGGGGTCCCCAAACTTTTTCATGTGAGGGCCACATACGTTTTCCCTTCTCTGATGGGGGGCCAGGGTCAGTTTGTAACAAAAAAAGTGTGACGATCGCAAGGGTGCCTAAACGTAAAAAAATATTGTTTTCCGGAAAACCACACATAACTATATAACCAGGAAAGACAGGAATAAGTCAAGAAATAAATAATAATTAAATAACCCTTTCCGGGTTCTTCACAGAAAAAAGTCAGGAAATAAATAATAACACTATTTATGAAATAAACAATAACCAAATAACCCTCTCTGAGTTCTTCACAGAAAAAAGTTCCATGGAACATTAACTTTCTGTTGTGGCGTGCACAATCTTAATGGGTAAAGGTTCAGCTTAGTTGTCAGAGCAGAATCTATTACGTAAATGACTCATATGAGCAGTCTCTCAAAGTTTTTGTGTTCCTTGCTTATAATCCTTTTGTAGGTGTTGCACCCCCGAAAAACACGACAGGAAATGAGACAGGAAATTTCCTCTCATCTTGGGCTAAGGAACCCCCTCAATCTTTTCCCTGCGGGTGTTCCAGAACTGCGCCTGCAGTGTCTCCTCCCCGCCGCTAGATGGCGGTAAACAAGGGTGCCTGATGGCGGAAAACAAGCCGTGGTAATGCCAGCAGTGCTATTTATAGCCACAGTTCTCCCGTCCGGTGCTATTTATATTCACACAGCGGTGTATACTACTGTTGATAGGTGAGTTTTTACAATTAAGAGGAATGGATCTGTGCAAAATATGTGCAATTCAAAGTAAAACCATGAGTCAAGTCTTAGTCAAGTATTTTATTCCTCACACACACTTATACACTAATGTGCAGTGAAGTGCTTTGATTAAATAAAAACATATTACAATTTAGACCACAAATAAAGATAAGAGCACACTATAGTACAATAATAAACTTTTATTCACACACAATTATGCTTTGTATAACGTTTACTGTACAATTAAAATTCAGAACAAAGAAATTCGCAAACTATATTACAAAACTATATAACTATACTACAAAACTATATTACTAACTATATTACAAAACTATATAACTATACTACAAAACTATATTACTAACTATATTACAAAATTAATAATGTATGTGATGAATATATACATATATATGTTAGAGTCACTTTTTTTCTGCTCTCTTGGCATTTCTTTCCTCCTTTTTATTTGCCCCCATTTATTTATCCTAAATGAGGATGTACTTTGTTGGGCAGAACCAGCCCCACAGTACTGCCGGTGTTCCCCATCATTCCTGTCACCGTCACACTGCCTGCAGTAGAAAGTTGGAGGCTTTGTGTATTTCCTGGGTTGTTTCCCCTCAGCCTCCAGCTTGGCCTTACTGGCGAGCACGATACCGTGCCTTACGCCTGCTGATCCCTCAGGTGGAAGAGGAATGCTGACAGGGCACAAACCTTCTCATATCCAGGGACATTGTCGGTCCTACTGCACCCTCATCAGACCATCCCTCACAAGACCATCCCTCTTCTGAGAAAGAGCTGTCAGAGTCTGTTGTGGGGGAACCCGGAAGTGGAGGAACATTCCTCTGCAGTCCAGATGGACCAGGAAGTGATTCGTCCTCTTCTTGACCTGGACGACCATGTTCAACGTCCTCCTGGTACTCAGGCACCGTCTGGTCCTCAGACTGGGCCTCTGGTCCGTCATGCTCCACCTCCAGGTCCTCCTCCTCCTCCTCCTCCTCAGCAGCCTTCTCTCCGTCCTCATCAAATTATCACTAAGGAAGATAAGATGTTCAAAGATGGCTGAGGAGACGAGGCACAAATAAAAAGTCCTGCATCACATAACCCAGTGGTTCTCAATTATTTTCTGTCATGCCCCCCCTAGAGGACAGAATTTTTTTCAGGCCCCCCCCCCGAATTTACTACCATTGAGAACCTGATAATATTTATTTATTTATCTGTATAAACCACTGTATGATTTGCTGGCACCAGTATTCTGCAAACAATCGCCTGATTATCAAAATAAACTAATAAAATGAGCTGGAGGCCCTTTTTTAATCCTTCAAGCATGAATAAAGACACTAATACTGAAAGTCGCGCCCGCCTCACGCCCCCCTGACACCCCACCATGCCCCCCCAGGGGGGCTCGCCCCACCATTTGAGAAGCACTGACATAACCTGTTACAAAAATGTCTGTCCAATTCCCTCTGTGATCCAAGTGTCTGGATGAACGTGGCTCTACTGGACTTGTAGCTCCCAGCAGCTGAGCAGCAAGGGGGCAGAAGGAGATCCAGGGACTGGAGCCTCGTCTCTCGTCTGTGGGGGCTTGTCTGCAGGTTATGGAGGCACTCTGGTTGTTCTGGCTGTCGCTGTGGAAGATTCTGCATTTGCTCTAATAAATGAGAAGCATGAGGTTAGTAGGCGAGGAGATCGTCTGCTGAAATAAACTGTTAACAGTAATATTTCTGTCTCAATCAACATTCTACCGACCTTGCTCCTCAAAGCTCCTTGCCAGCTCCAGCAGCTCCTCGTTCGCAACGTCCGCAGGCGTCACAGCAGTTCAGTGTGGGGCTGGAGATACAGGAGTAACTATATATTTGCAATATCCACAGTATCCACAGTAAAAAAATAATTGGTCAATAAAATAGTAAATTTGCTTAAACTATGTTATTGACCAATTGATTTTTTTAAAGTCATATAAGTGAAAATTGGTACAACATCTCCGACGGAACATGCACACACACACACGCGCGCGCGCACACACACACACACACACACACAAAATGTATACAGAAAGTAACGTCTACTAACCTTTGAAATCGGGTGAAAATAGTCGTTAAAGGCGAGGGATCCTCCAAAAAAGCCGTAGAAGTGAACCTTTCGCGCTGGTAATTCAGAGAGAAGCAACGTAAAGTCCGGGCACAGCCCGCAGACGTGCCCGGACAACGAGCTCGTTAATTGGTCGAGGCGGCATTGAGGGCGGGACAACGCACCCCGGAAGCAGAGCGAAAGCTGGAACGCGTGCGTCTTCCGATTGGCCGATTATTGGAATGAAACTTGGAACGGCTCTGAATTTGGCGCCCCGTGATTGGTCGATTGTTGGAACGAAAAGTTGGAATGGTGAGAAAAAGTTAGGCCGATTTGAGGCGCAAGAAAAAGCGTTCTCTGGCCAGAGCGGCCATTCGATCTGCTCCTAAATGTTCCATTTCTTCATGCAGATGTTTGTAGATCAGATGTTTGAAGGATTCAGGTAAAACTAATTGACTCCTGGACATTGTTTCTCTCCTGAGGATCCCATCTTCATCAATGTGCAGTCGAGGCCTTTCCCTGAGGAGCTCTCTGACTTTCTCACCTTCTCCTAACTTCTGTTTGTGACACAGGTGAGTATGTGTGTTCTTCAGAGTCAAGACTCGACTTATTACTGGGTCTAAGATTTGTGCAGATTTCATCCCCTCCTTTGTCAATGCTTTAATTGGAGCAGAGACGCAACTCTCCTCAGGCAATACGTCTGGGTTACTCATGACAGCAGAGATCCAGTTGATTTCTCCTTTCTTTTCAGCTCTCACAGCATGAATAATGGATTCCAGGACTTCCTGTTGACACTCCTCTCCCCACTCTTGGATGACTTCTTCAAAGGGTCTTGGTCGGCGGGACAGGAAATCTGTATCCTTGTTGGATGATCCGGGTCTGTACTTGAGAGTGAATCTGTAATCTGCCAATTCTGCGACCCAGCGCTGCCCTGTAGCATTGAGTTTTGCTGTTTTGGTGACATGTCAGTGGATTATTGTCACTGTACACTGTGAAATGGGGCGCATGAAATTGATAATCTCTGAAACGCTCACCTCGCTTCAATCGTTCAGCTCACATGACCGACTCCCCTCGAAACTCGAAAGAGTCGTTCACTGAATCGGTCAGTAGCACTTCCGCTATGTCGTTCACCTCATGAGCGGTGAGCGGTGAGCCCTCCCCCCCTCCCTCACCTGAAAATCTGCAGCGGCGCTCCACTCAGAAAGTTTCTGAGTGACGGCGGAGAAAAAAAACCACACATTGTTTGTTTCACAAAGCTTGTAAAAATAAATACATGTATAAATACACAATAAACAATGCTAAAATACCACTGTAGCGTGTATTGTGTTACATTTAATATTGTCCCCTATAATTAGTTCTGCCCTATGAACGTCACATTATTTATTGATACTAGTAAAAAAAAGAAAATCAGAATGTTGGAAGAAAAAAAACTATAAAAACATATGTATACATTAATATATACTGTATATCTGCCATTCTGGATGCCAGGTATTTATTCAGTTTAATCAGTTATCTAATTTATTTTCTGATTCAACTAAACCTCAAAAACAACACACATAATCTAGAATAAGGAGACCAGGATCACTAAAAACTAATGTGTACTTATTGTTTATTTTCCTCAGAAGTGTTTCATCATTTTACTATGAATACATGATTCTCCCCCTGGTTCATGTCGCAGTTCAGCCTCCAGGTCCAGGAGCGGGTGGAAATAGTGCGCATGCGCAACTGAATCAAATGACTCAGACAACCGATTCACTTGGATGAACGACTCAAAAACCCGTGAGTCCGTTCAAGGAGTCGGGTTTCTCATCACTACTCTGTACCATGTCACCTGAGGAAACAGTACCTCCAGAAGAATCACTGTGCCAGTTTCTCAATAACATTAAATCCAATGAGGGGGCGTTCAAACCCAGTGCTGGTAATGAGGATTGGGACTATAACTGGTTTTTCACTCATCCCTGAAACGGCATTCTTTGATAGAGTGAATTCAACACCAATCCATCCCTCATAAGGAATATTTGTTCCGTTGGCAGCTGACAGGTCAAGATTTTCCTCCTCCAGTAGCTCATTCACAGGTCTCACCTCCACATCTGGTAGATATTTTCTCATCCAGTCTCCTCTCACAATTTACACCTGTGAACCTGTGTCCCACAAAACTTGTCAGGATTGGTGGTTTGCAGGATTCAAACGCCAACTAGAGCGGGGTGTAAAATCGAAAATAAAGTTAATTTAAGTCTCTCCAACGGGGCGGAAATCATGAGCGAGGGATCGTAGGAGCAGAGGCGGGCGTCACGGAGGCGGGATCTTCCCAGCAGGACGGAGCGGCGCACACCGGGGCTGCACGGGAGAACAAACAGAGGTCAGAACACTCAGAAGCTTCCAAACATGAAGCGAACAAACTCATAACCAAAGGCACGAGGGGCAGAGTCGAGGTACCCCAGTAAACGTAACGATCTTGCGATGAGAGCCTGGGATCCTGGTACTTAAATACTGGCCTCCTTCATTCGCTTCAGGTGTGCGTCCTGCTCCGTCTGCTCCGCCTACGCTCACACACGCCCACACACACACAAAAACAAAAACACAGCCGGAGACATCTGCGGGCTGTGACACAACTGTCGTACTCACACCACCTAGAGAGGCTTGGACAAGACATCTTTTCCCCACGAGTTTAGCTGTCTGCTTCTGTTTGCCACTGAGTTGTCCTGTCAGGTGAAGATGATCCCTCCCATCTGAATATCTTTCTGAATTGAGTTCAATTTTGTTGGCATTAGCTGTTGTAGTTTTTTTACGACAACCTTCTGCCCAATGTTCTGCACTGCCACATTTATAGCAATGGGAACATTTTCCTTCTTGGTTGGATAACTCACATCGCTGACATCCTCTGATGGGTGCTGCTCCAGATGGTTGTCAAGGCCTCCTGTTATTTCCGTCTTTTACTCCTTGTGTGTGAGTTCGAGATGTATGATTGATGCAAACTATTTGAGAAGTCAGAGTCTGAATAGCTTCACATATGGCTTTGTTGCCTTGGTCCACCCTTTCCATCACCGTGTCACGATTGTGTGTTTCATTCTGTTTCGCCTTGGAGTTTTTTTCTTGCCTGTTGCTCTCCTGGGGCCTCATTTATAAAACTGTGCGTAGGATTGACGTCAAAATTGGCGTACGCACGAAACACAGAAAGTGCGTACGCACAAAAATATCCTGATTTATAAAACAGTGCGCACGCACGTCCTACGCCGATTTCCCTTTATAAATCACAATCCACTCTAAATGTGGCGCGCCTGTGTGCGGGTCAGACCACGCCCATATTGGCCTATAAATATTCAGAGAAACGCCTCTCATGAATATTGATTCACGACTGAAAGCATGCCGAAAGCAGAAAGAAAAGCCAAGAAACGCAATTTGACCCAGTGTGAGGTGGAAGTTCTGGTCGGGGAGGTGGAGAAGAGGAAGGCGATGTTATTTGGTGGACACAGTGTTGGGGTCACCAATGGGGGTCACCAACACCAAAAAGGCTCTAGAGTGGCAGCATGTGGCGGATGGTGTCAATGCTGTGGCCTCAGAAGGTCGGAGTGTGGCTGAGGTGAAAAAAAAGTGGTCAGACATCAAAGTAGACGTAAAAAAGCGCCTGGCGTCACACAGGCAGAGCGTCTGTGCCCCGGGCGGGGGACGGGCCATCCGGAGCTCACCCCGCTGGAGGAAACACTGGCGGGGATCATCGGGGAATCCCTCCTGAGTGGAGTGGTGACGGAGGTGGAGGGGGACACCGCCACCTGCCCTTCAGGAGCCCGATGGTGCGCGCCACAATACTGCGTGCCTGGCTGTGGCGCAGATTCTAGGTCCTCTCCTCTGCGCCTTGTGGGTGAGGAAAAGGGGTGAGCAGCCACCGCTTGAGCGGGTCTCCACTGTCGCCTGCAAGGTCGTGAACGGGTTAAACACTACTACAACATTGCAAGTCTCAGGATTTCCACATGAATTCTCCGTACCTAGAAGCCACCCATCACGTACAGCCTCCAGTCTGCGCCCAACACTGCTATATGGGCTTTATGATATAGGATGTTACACTGCATTCATATCAGTGTAAACATAATACTGTTGTCTTACTATTGTCTTAATCATATGTTTCCCGTGTGCACTCCAGGGAGTATGTTTGTTTATTCATTGTAGACATTTAATTGTTTACTATCCACTTCTTGCAAATAAACTGTCCATATATGAGAGGTCATATAACTATTTATTTTACACCATCAGTTTCTCCCGTTTCTTTCTTCTGCCATCAGTGGCGCAGTTTCTCCTTCCCCCAGTTATGTGCGTACGCCTGGGTCAGAGTTGGCGTGGAGGACCGCACATTTTCCCGTCAAGTTCTCTTTTTATAAATCCCACGGTTTGCGTAGAGAGTGGCGTACGCATTCTTTTGTGCGTACGCAACGTTTATAAATGAGGCCCCAGGTCTTCTGTCTCATGTTCCCCGCTTACAGCTGCCACTTTGAATGTCTGTATTTTTGCATTTGTTGCAAACTTGTTCTTTCGCTCCATTTCCAAAATGTGACTTGCTGTCATTTTTTCTAGGAGAGTTTCATCTATAATGTTTGGGTCTTGTAGATATGGTTTCAGATCTGTTCGAATAGTGTTATTTTGAAGACCAGTGAGTGCAGTCTGAAGAAATTGGTTTTGGATCAGTTCGAGGCGGTACTTCAAACCTGATTCCACTCTTTCAGATGCAAAGATAATTTGTTACCTTAGATCCATGGCACACAACAGAAACTGGATTGGGGTTTCTTTGGGTTCCTGGACTGCACGGGTAAGGGAGTGGTACAACTCTGTTGCTTCTCAACAAAATGAGTCCTCAAAATCTGTCTCAGTCCTTGCAATGTCAAGTGAACTCTGCTTCCAAGGTAACTTTTCAGTTTTACTCCTGGAACAATGGCCTGGATAACAGCTTCGACAATCTCTGCTTCATCGTAGCCTTTTTTCAGTGCTCTTTGGATTTGTCTGTCCAAACTTGGATATCCCAATTTGTCCTTTTGGTGAGGCTCTCCAATTTGTCCCACAATTTTCAAATCTCTTCTGTAGACAGGATAAACAACTGCAGGAATTTTGGGAGCTGTCTCAACGTTCAAAACAGAACTGCTGTCTTTCACCCCCTCTGTTTTTGTGGGTGTAGTACAATTTTTATCCATTGTGTGGTGCTGTGACTCTGTTTGCTCCATCTCCGGATCCGAGGTTCATCTGTCAATCTTGATCTCATCTGAGTTTTCAGCAGTTTGCATGAAAAGGTTTGCTCGCAAATATACGTGCTGCCATAAAGTGTGGACATCTTCATTGCATGTTTTTTGATGTTAGGGTACGTGTCGTTTGGCAGGGCAGCATAGAAGTCAATGAGACTGTTGGGCTTGAATGCGTGTTTCAGAACGTCACAGTTCTGTAACTCGGCTTACTCAAACTGATAAGAAGGCTGGGCTTCATCAATGTCAGCAACAAAGGGATTCTGGAAAAGACGGATTTCTTTTGCATTCACATGTAGTTCACGGAATCGCACACCGAACTCTGCCTTCAGCATTTCCAGTGCTTGCACACACTTTTCAGCTGGGAACGGGACCACCGGGTTCTCTGCAGAGAGGTTTAGGATAGCAGGGAGATGGATGAAGTTGTGCTTTTTCACTTGTTCCGAAAGCAGTGCGAATGTTGCCCCCCTGACCTAGTGTGTGTCAGGGAGAAGTGTGATCAAATCCTGAAATGTAAAGAAAGAGGCAGACAACTTCAGCTGGCATTAAGATTGTCATAGATGGAACACAGGTCCTGAATGAAGTGCCCTCAGTTGCAACAGCTGTTGCCATGGTTTTTGGGCTCACATACGCACTCAACCTCAAATATCCCAAAAGCTTGGGGGGGGGGGGGGGGGGGGGGGGGGACCCCAAAGGTTTATTGGATGTTCACATGGCTTTACATCTCAGAGGAGACAGGACCTCCTGATTTTGTTTTCCTATTGGTGAGACAACCAAGACTTTGTACCCTTATATATGAGGTTGGTGGTCAGTGTTTGCACTTAGCATGACTGCATTTCCACATAAGTATTGACTATTGTATTTGGCAAATTTATCAAAGGCACAAGTTGGCAGTGTACTGAAAACCTGGAGAGCGATTGCATATGCACTTTAGTGTTAATACTGATTTTTGTACAGCAGATGTTGAGAGGGCCAGAAGTTACCTCCCACATTAGCAGGGTATGGAACTGAGAAAATTCACACAAGTCATCTGATAACCATTTTTATTTTCAGGAATAATCCCTCTTTGACTGTTACCTTCCATTTGGAAATGGTACCTTTTTCTGATTTTATTTTTGTGAAATTTTTTTGTTGCAGTGAGTTTTACATAATTCAGCCGCGGAACCTAAGTTTGGTAGATGAGTTCCGGTGGGACTGTTTATACTGGTGCACGGGCAACCGCCGAGTGGAGAGTCACATTCTGTTCCTGTTCTTTATTGCCTTTTACTTAATGTCAATAAAACTGCCGACGTTGGCACCGCCGCCTCCGACTCCCGTTCCTGCGCGCGACATTGGTGACCCTGACATCAGTCCCGTTGAAGTTTCCGAGACTGAACTACATACTGAGCGAAACGACATGGCAAGCATTCTCAGATTGCTGGAGTTTTGGGAGACGTCCGCGGCAACATGGTTCGCACAAGCAGAGGCTCAGTTCGCCCTCCGTGGCATTACGGACGATGCTACCACGTTGTGTCAGCACTTGGGAGCTCCACTGCAGCCAGAGCAGTGAGTTTCATCCCAGCCCCTCCAGACCAGAATAAATATGCCGGGCTTAAGGCGTACCTCCTCAAGATTTTTGAACTGTCGCGGTCTGAGCGAGCTCCACGTCTCCTTGCTATCCAGGGTTTAGGAGACAGCAAACCCTCTGAACACATGGAGGTGATGTTGAACCTATTGGGTACTGAGGAGCCCAATTTTCTCTTCTTGGAACTGTTTTTACATCACATGCCACCGCACGTCCAGACAGCACGCGCCAATACGTCCATTACAGAGCCACGCGCTCTGGCCGAGGAAGCAGACCGGTTCTTCCTGGCCACACAACATTTTGCCCCTGACGTGCTGGCCCCGACGTGCAGCCACACACCCACACGCGCCAGCGTGTGGGTGTGTGGGTGCCAGCGCTTCCACTAGCTAGTGGGTGCCAGCGCTTCCACTAGCAGAGGACACACTGCCACAGACAGCCGTGCCAGCCCGGGTTTGTGTTACTTTGTGTTGGTGCTAAAGCCAAAAGGTGCCGTCCCCCGTGTACCTTCAATAAGACGGGAAACACCAAGGCCTGTGCTCAGTAGTGGCCATGAGTGCAGGCGCTAAGGGCCGGCTGCTGTTCATTGAGGACACCCTCTCTTGGTGTAAATTCCTCGGTGCCACCGGCGCTCAGAGGAGTGTCCTGCCAGCTACAGTGGAGGACGCGCTGGAGGGTTACACGGACCCCCTCTTAACATCCACCAACGACACCCCCATCTGGACATACGGCACGAGGACTGTGACTGTATGTTTCGGGAGGCAGAGGTTTTCCTGGGACTTTGCCACAGCCGACATCACAGCCTTGACACCACAGGTCTCCCCCATCCATGCTAGGGCTCGATGTCTCAAGCCAGAGAAACTGGCGACAGCTAAGACAGAGTTTGAAAACATGGAGCGCCTTGGCCCATGGGCCTCACCACTCTCCATGGTTCCGAAGCAGGACAGCAGCCGGCGTCTGTGTGGCGACTACCGCCGCCTTAATGATGCCACCACGCCGAACCGATACCCGGTCCCACACATTCAAGATTTTTCAGCGCATTTGGCGGGGAAGTGCCTCTTTTTGAAGGTCGACCTGGTGCGTGGTTACCATCAAGTTCCGGTGCACCCGGCAGACATTCCAAAGACGGCGGTGGTGACTCCTTTCGGACTATTTGAGTTCCTCAGGATGCCGTTTGGCCTAAAAAACGTAGGTCAGTCCTTCCAATGGCTGATGGACTCGGCACTCAGGGATATGTCTTTCCTCTTTGTCTACTTGGACTACCGTCCTTGTTGCCAGTTCGTCTGAGGAAGAGCACCTGACGCACCTCCGGGCCCTCTTCACAAGGCTTGACCAGCACGGCCTGATTATTAACCCGGCGAAATGTGTTTTTGGTGAGAGAGTCTCGGCATTCGGCAGCACGAAGACTGCGTTATGCCGCAGATTGTGTGACAGATTACATAAATTCTTTTAAGATAAGCCAATGGGTTTTTTTTGCCAGTGTCGTGGACCAGGTTGTGAGCCATAAATTGACGCCAAAGGAGACAGGACGAAAAGTTCAGTCAAATCTAAGCAGCTATACTGTGGCGTCTAAGGACATTTCAAGAAAAAAACAGGTATAAAACAAATCAGTCTTACGTTACAGTAATCCGATGCATTTTGTATGCACTGTATCAGCACTTTGGATAGCCCTTCCTGTCATTTTATGGTAGGTTACATGTGTTTCTTCTTTACAACGGCGAGGAGGAAGGGGGTGCATTTTCAAGAAAGAACAAGAGAGAGAGCGAGAGAGAGATCATAAACATGGTGTTTGCCAATAATGCCATCAGGCTCAGAGAAATTCAAGCCAACATTATTGGTGACCAAGCCACTTTCAGTCATGTCAATCAGGTCTCACTGTTAACACTGGCCCGCATCCTGAAAAGAAATCAGGTCCAAAGGAAACAACTGTATAGACTCCCCTCCTGAACGCCAATGGTAAACTTGTCTGCCTTGATTATTCAATAAAACCTAAGAGCCTCCTGGTTGTTCCTTTTTGTCCAGACTGAGGAGCTGGTTGCACATGTCTATGATTGGTTTCTTGCTTGTTGAGGAAAACACAAAGAGGTTCTGTGAGGTGTCGTTTCACCGGTCCCGTCCTGGAGAAACTGGTTGATTTTTCCCTGATTCATGGGAGATCAGACTCTGGGTGCTGGTCTCTTGATCAGGGGAGGCTCTGACCCTCATGGTTGGGTCAGCAGTGTCATCCCAGATAGATTCCCTAACTAGACGACAATGTTTTTTTTCCCCCAGATAGACAATTCCCAGATAGATGAATCCCAGATAGGCGACTTAGTTAAAAATCGCATTGGAGAAACTTTAAAAAAAAGTAGCGAGGTAAGAAAAAATAAAGAAATAAAAAGACGTCAGTCAGACTAAAAACCTTAACTTATTTGTAATGTTTCAGTAATCTAGGATAAATAAAAATGTAGTTTTTACACAAAAAAGGGGCACAAATCTGCCAGGTCCTGATTATAATAATGCCAACTGCATGTAAAAATGTGCACTTTTCAGCTGGGTGGGCCTCATATATTCCATTATTTACATGACAAATTACCTGTATGAGGACTACATGCAAAACCATTGAAAACAACTAAATTACGCACATACAGAGCGGATCTCCCTCCCTCCCTCTCTCCCTTCTCTCCCTTCTCTCCCGTCTCTCTTTTGTCCTCCTCGTTGCTTTCCCCACCTGTGGTGCTGAACAACGGCCTGGCCGCGCAGCCGCTGATTCGAGTTTTTAATTCAGCGAGCAAATGCTATAGAATAAGTGAGCTGCAGTCACCAAAATCAGTCTCAGTGCAAATAAGCTAATGTGACATAAATATCATCTTACCTTTACGCAGAATCAGTGTATTTCCATTAACTTGAACAATTTTGAGAACCTGCAGAACTATTGACAGTCACAGGAAGCCATGTCGACTGGTTAATACATAGATGAATCAAACCTCCCCAACAACTGTCGGGGAAGTTTGAAAGTGGCGGACGTCAATCTGTCTCTGCTCAGGCCGGAGCACACATCCATGAGGCTGGAAAGGAGACGTAATCCCATGCGACTTCTGATGTCATCCTTCAGCAGGGTCACCTGGGAAAATGCTCTCTCAACGTTGGTATTTGAAATTGTCAGAGTGAGCAATCTGATGACACCCAGTGCTAAATCTTTGAAACAATGGTTTGCCCTTGAAATGCCTCGACTTCCAGCCAAAAGGCGTCGCTGGCCTGATCACTTGAGAAGCCAGCTGATGCAATGCTTCTCCACTGGCCCTCCAAGATGTCCACCGAACAAGAGAAAAACTCAGCAGGCAAGTCTTTTACTCCTGGCCTGTTTATCGCTGACATCACCAGCTTCGGACAAAAAACCTCAAGTTGGCGGAGCATTTCCATTGAGGCAGGAAGACGCATTCATACTGCACCAGCACTTCTTTTAGAAAATCACAACAGCGCGTGGAAATTCTGTCCTTCAGCTCCGGTGCTGATGTGCTGGCTTCCAGCTGCTGTTGGAATGACGAGCCCAGGTCCTGGTGTGAGAGGTAGAGGCTGGATGATTTTAGGTCAAGTTCCCTGAGCTGACTGTCGTTGTTCATGTGGAGGACGCTGGGCTTCACAACTCTCCTCAATGTCAACATGTACAGCCTGTCAAGATCCCTAAAAACACCCAGCGTATCTCCTGCCTCCAGCTGGATATATTTGTTCACAGTTTTGATTTCCATCAACATGGGCCAGAGGAAGTGCATGTACAGACTGTTTGTTTTGTCACTGTACATTTCATTTAAAAGCCTGGCTGTGTAGCAGTGTTCGGCACTTGAAACCAAACTGAATTGCAGCTTGAAGGCATCTTCCTTCTCTAAAATTATTTTGATACAATCTGAGATCAATGGGTTGAGCTTTAGGATATTCATTTCAGAGGACAGCCGCCGTCATTGATGGTCTTGTAGACACTGCTATAGTCACTCTGGCATTTTGCTGAATGTGCAAACCAGTTGTAGGTTTCTCTTATCATATATTCGAGATTTCTTGGAAGAAGTTGCATTGTTTTATTCGCCACTACATCCAGTGAGTGACAAACACAGAAAATAAGCTGCAAACTTGGCTGCTTCTGTTTGAGCAGTGTAAAAATGGAGTGGTTTTTTCTGACCATAACATATGTAGAGGAGCTTGTTAACTGATATATCTGTGGCTTCGTCCAGATAGAGAGAATATGGAGACTCACCAATATCTTCCTTTAACTCTTCTCTGAAATGTGGTGCCAGAACAGACAGTACACTTTGTCCTGTGCATTTTGAACACTCCCATCTCCTCGGAGTATAACTGCCAAGTCCTGAACGACAATCCTAAGTTCACAACGTTTTTGGTCGTCTTTGATAGTGCCTACACCAGATCCCATCAGTACAGCAAAAGATTTCACACTCGGCACACAGGGGGACTTGTGTTTTTTTTGTGGCGCCATGTTCTTTCAGATCATTAAGATGAGCTCTTATTTCTGTATTACAATACTTGCAACGGGCTTTAGAGTCATCTCATGGGACAGACGCGATCCAGGTTTTCAGTTCAGGGTCGGTCTCCCATTCCATCCTGTAAGATTTTTTGTATTTTCCCCATTTTGGCATGATGACGATGCTGCTAATTTAGTTAGGCCGCCTGCTTCAAAATTTAGCGAGGCAACAGTGCATTTGCAAGTGCAAATGATGCCGAATGGGAAAAAAAAACCAGATGCCAATTGAATACAATTCACGTCAAATATTTATTTATTTAGGCTATATTCAATTATTTATATATTTAGGCTATTTATTCATGAGAGAGAGAGAGAGAGAGAGAGAGAGAGAGAGAGAGAGAGAGAGAGAGAGAGAGAGAGAGAGAGAGAGAGAGAGAGAGAAAGAGAGAGAGAGAGAGAGCTGTTTTCACAATATCAAAAACCCACCAATGTAAAGCTGCCATAGGTTAAGATTTCTGGAGTACCTAAATTGAGCTTCTTTGCTTTCTTATTCACCACAATTACATGTCACTAACATTTGCCTCTCTCTCCGGTAGACTGTCTCTCAACCTCCCTACTGGATGTCTGACAATGGAGCTGAAGGTGGTTTGAAGCCTCCTGTCCTGATCAGTCTCCACAGAGTGGATCTCTCTCTTATCATTTGGTCTGTCCTCTCTTCTATCCTCTCCTAAAGCTGCCACCTCTGACTCTGGTTTATGAAAAGGTTTCTTCCTGTTAGAGGGAGTTTTTCCTTTCCACACTTGCTCATATGAGTTTTCTCTATCAAAGTCACCCGTGCTTGTGTATAAAATAAAGAACAAATATGATTCATGGATAGTTTTATTCTTTTAAAGTTGTCAGAGGTACTTTTTGAAGGTTTGTCATGGACATTTACTCCTTTCCTGCTGAAGTAACTACAGTTACTCTCCATTCTTGTAGTTTGTTTTGCTTAATGCACCACACATTGTCACTGCATTGTTGGGATTTATGGTTGGTAATTAGCATTAATAATTACTGTAAGTAATGGATTACTGAAAGTAATTGATTACTGAAAGTAATTTGGGAAAAATTGGAATCTCTAATGAAGTAAACGGTTAGTTACTCATCAGCAACTCCTAGAGTAAAAGAGTAATTACTCAAAAGTTAATAAATTATCAAAAATAATTTCTTAATGAAAAATTATTAATTATAATAAATTGATTATTTATCAAATAATAATTGAATTGGGGCACCACCAGCTAAGCTGGAAATAGCTAATACCAAATTTCAGTCTCGTTTGTCAAAAGGTTATTTAAGTTAGTTAATATTTCTGTGTAAATATAACAATCTTAAATAACAAGGAAGGTGTGAGATTCGAGCACAGACTGTTACAAACCAGTGAATTGTCAACAATAAATACACAATAATTACCAAGAATCGATCAATTCAGTTAAAATACGTTTATTAACAAAAATGTATTTATTCAAAAATAATTCATAAATTATTTATTAAAACAACACAATTAAGTAATAAACATCAAACACGGAGATCTAATCTATTAAACAGCAAACACTATGTACAAAGAAAGAAGGTGTGTGTCCCAGGGACAGTGAACTACACACGGTCACACAAGCGCATGGAGGACAGCTATTGCTGAGCTGCGCGATCGTTTAGGGAGGAGAGGAGAAGAGAGAAGAGGGGGGGAGAAGGAGGACAGAATCTACTGTGTGTCCAGCTCTGCACACTCTCAGTCTGCACACGGAGTCTAAAAATGAGACTGTGGCAGTATTAGACTCCAGGCACAGAGGGGCAGACTGAGGGAGAGAGCAGCACAGTGCGGAGGTTCGTGTGGATGTAAATCCAACGCGCAGACACAGATTGGTTGGAAACAGGGATCGGCGTCCCTGACTTCAACACAATAATAAAACACACAGCAATATTAAAGTCACGTTATTCTCATTGCCTGCCCAGACTCTAAGCCTTACTCAGTTTGACGAGGGTGAACGTGCTGCCGGCGGCCGGTGAAAGTCCGTTGATTTCCCGGCTGCGAGCTGGTTTCTCTGGCGTCCCAGGGAAACAAGCTAAACTGGTCTGTGGACAGGAAAAGTCCACAGGATGATCCGAGGAGCTTCTTGTGAGGAGGGAAGAAGAAGCGGCTTCAGGTCTGCATGTGCGGTTGCAGCGCACACTCAGGATCCAGTGAAGAAGAAAAGGGAAAAAGGAAAAACAAAAGTAATTCCACGGTGGTTCTCGGCTCGTCCAGCGAGGTGAAGAAGCTCCGGGCCGGTCAGCGTGTTAACACATGTGGTACTTTTTCTCCGTACGAAGAGGTGTGTCCGGCTCGGAGCACTTTCGACTTGGAAGAGGCAGAAGTTACCTTTGCGGGGGTTTTTATACCTCTTGTTTTGGTTCCGGGTTCCCGCTGTGCTCTGAGCAATGTGGACCAATCCTGAAGGAGGGCCCGCCCCGGACATTCCAGCTGGTGAGGGAGCTCTCGGGCTCCCCTGCTGTTGGCCTCCAGTGTTGCACCTTGGACGGGGGGAGATCCGGGGGGTGATCACATGACCAATGGCGAATTTTTCTTGGCTTGAGCATGTGATCTCTTTGTTCTCAAAACGTGGCCCCCCCTCCCCCCTTCCACGAGGTTGAGTGGCCCAACAGCATGAATGAAGTAAGTAGATCAGTTTAGTAGCTGAACTATACAGATGTGGTTCCAGCTGCAGTGGCTTGCTGAAATAGGTTCAGAGAGAGTTGGACAACTTCATCAATCATGTACAGAGCAAGTACAATCACAGAAGCCCCCACCAAACATTTCTCTTCTTACAACTCTGGACAATACACAGATCTGTTATACACGCAGTGATCAAGCTGTCAGACATCCTGCCAGAGTACAGAGGTACCATGATTCTATTCATGATTGTGTTTGACATTATTTCTTTAAAAACAAAAAAGTAAATTGAAGTGAACTTTGTGCTACCTTGGTCTGGCACCATGAGATTAGACTAGAGTAGTTATACAGCTGTGATGTCTACATTTTAACGGCTTTCACCAAATGGCGGATATTTTGAGGTCAGTTTTGCATTTTGTTCGGTCAACTTAGGTTGTAAAACGGGTCCTGAACGAAGACCAGCCGTCCTGATGGGATTTTACGGTCACTCATACCTTATATGGAAGTTCCATGCAGTACCATTTGGACCTTTATGAAATGAGACAGGTCCTGCACTCAGTAGAGGAAGTAGATTGGCAGCACTAACTCCCGGGGTGAACGTTCACCTGTATTTGTGATGCTAAACTACTTGTGCATTAAATCCTTTCCTACGCAAGCAAGAAGGCATCACTGAAGTCTTTTTTCATCCTCTTTGACACACCTGGTTCTGTTGACTTCATAATCTGGTGCCCAAACAGGGACAAGTGTCTGTTGTTTACTTCAAAATAAAAAAGGAAAAGAGTAAATAAGAACATTTACAGTTTGACCTATTTCAAGATTTATCTAAAATGTTTACTGGTTGCACTTAGAAATCACAGTTTGTTAAAAGCTTTAGTTTTGCATGCTAAGAAGCAATTTGTTTGTTTATGAAAAGTTATGCACCTTTAAAAATCAGCTCATGGGTCCAAACTTTAAGGTGGTACTTCATTCTGGAAAAGAGGGATTTGGAGTATTGTTACAATGAGCATGTTGTTACCCACTGGGACCACAAGGTGGTGGTACCATTACGTTGTTGATGCAAACAGTAAAAGTCACGGGACCTCAGCTGCCTCTCAGCCTCTTATTATGAGTATATCAGTACATATGGTAACCCACGATTATGCCAGAGTACTACAAAGCATACAGCTACAACACGAGTGACCATAAAATATATGATTTCAAGCCATTTTTGTCGTGTGTGCATTGGTTTGAGTGTGTTTAGGCCGTCAAAAATTGAGCAGTTTCGGCTGTAAAAGAGTAGTACAATAATAATTATCCCTGGCTTTCTGACAGGGTCTTGCCCAGCTCTGCTCTGGCTCAGACCCTAAAAATGGAGCAATAGTATAGAAGACACTCATCAGCTCCATAAATAATTCTGTTAATTGAACCAGGACATTTATTGTTCGATTCATGGATCAAACACCGACAGTGGAATTTGTCTGATAAGCTTAGATATACAGCAAGATGGACAAACAGTAGTGAAACATTGAAAAGTTGGACGCTCAAAGGTATAGAGAAGGTCACATTAAATTCAATGTACAGTTTATTGTACATTATATGTTCATGCGGACATTTCAGCCGAAAGCCAAATAATCGCAACGTTTAGTGAGCATTGTACATGTCTGGAATGAAATATCGTTTCCAAAATAATAATGGTTGTGGGAATGGCTTTTCAGTTGCTCAAAATAAACCTTCTGCACAGCAGAAAACCTTTCAAATATGCTTTTATGTCTCAATGCGCCAAAAAGGGACCTTTAAATTTTACTCAGCTTGGAGAAACAGTTAAACTAGTGAGCGACATCAGGCTAAGTCTGCTGGTTCAAATGTCTCTGGCGACTAAGTTGCTGGTGTTGTAAGAACTCTTGACTATTTGTCAGAACATAATTTACAGTTTGTCTTACTTTAGTCATTCTCATTAATATTAAAGAATCTCTAAATCACTGACACCGCTCCTCTCTCCTCTCTTGTGTACCTGTGAGCGACTTTGGTGACAGATGACGTCAGGAAATACTCAACGAGTTGTATCGGGACCTTCTGATCATGGAATTGGTGCATCCTGAATAAAAAGATCATTCTCCCCCCAAAAAAATCAACATTGAACTACAAACTTGGAAACAGGGCTAAGCTTATTTAATAGTAAAATATGTATTTGTATTTTGGAGGAGGGGTGGGGGTGGGGGGTTACTTACCTAAAAGCAGTCCATCACAATCATTTATAGAATGTCTATTTTCCTCAGACTTGTGTTAAAGGGATCATATTATGCAAAATCAAGGAAAAGCTGGATTTGGAACAATAAACATTGAATACAATGTTTTTGGACCAAGAAGACCCATGTGAAAGTGTTGAAAAGCAGGATAATATGACCCCTTTAATGTGAAAAAGTTAACTCACCCTCATAAGGCATAGCTATGTCTTATTTTGTGCCACAAAGCGAATCTATTTTCAGATCAACACCAGAAGAAGAAGAAGAAGAAGCAGGTACATATGGTTGCTCCAGCAGGAAACTCCTAAAGTTACAAGTTAGGAAAGTCCCATTTCCCAGTTGGTAGTGGTAACATGACAAGAATCAGCCAACAATTTTCTCAAATGAAAACAACAAAAAACATCATTAAGCCAACATGTTGATGAAATAATGCTTTTAAAGTCAGTATTGTAAATCGATACTATTTATATACAAGTACACTGACATTTATTAGCTAACCAGCTCGGTTGAGAAAGGTTAATGAACTATAAAGTCAAAACAAACAGTCAGTTACAAAGAAATGCCATTTCACATGTAGATGCAAAAATGCTGTTATGCTGATTTACAGATTTACAGTGTTCAGATACATTTGATCCACTTCTCAGTTACTGGTGAACACACTAAACTCTGATTCCTCTGTTTGGCCATCGCTATGAAATTGGAATTTAATAATAGCTTTGTTTAGCTCTTTGAGGTAGAAACAAAACTATATTCAATAGATCCACAGAGTCCTTCTCAGCCAATGGAAAGAACTACATGTACCGTTAGAAAGCTTTTTTTTTTTTTTTTTTTAGAAAGTTATAATAGTTCAATTCCTAATACTTCCAATAAAACAAGAAATGAAGCTGACTGAACTGGTTTGAACTATTTAAAAAGCAGTTGAGGACAACAAAATAAATTGATACATGGTCTTGCTACAACTGTTTTTTGATGGCATGTCCTGATAAAATCTGGGAGAGGCGTATTGTAAGTTGTTAGGCTCATTAGACTCCATAACCTACAAATAACTGCTGTTTCATTCTAATTCATTAAACCGGAAAACAACACAATGTTCAGTTAATGGCAAAAAATATCAGCAAATGGCCAAACCTCTGAAAATATATATAGTACATACAAGACTAAAGTGGAATTCTGAGATGGGACTTTTATATATTCATCCATCCATTTAATGAACTGCTTTATCTAAATCATGGTTGATGGAGTGAATCCCAGCCCACTAGAGATACAGCTACATTCTGGACCAGCCACGAGTCCATCACAAATGAACAGAAAGAGAGACAGACAACATTCACATCTGCATCCCCAATCAGGACCAGTTTATGCAACATTTTAAATAAAAACACAGGCTTTTTGCATTTTCATTCCAGCAAAGTTTTACAAATACAGTAAAAGGCAACATTTTGAAAACGATATTTGCCACAGAAATGCTAAAAATAATAGTTTTCATGGTGGACCACTAGTGGGTGCTGTTTGTCTGTGTAATGAAACCACACGCACATGCATCAGAGAACACCATGCTCTGAACATTAACAATGGGATTCACTCCAGCAACCCTAAATGGACATTGTTGTGGACACACGACCAAGTTGGATTGTTATTATGGTGAGTATCAAATATAAAACCGCCACGTCCAGGAGAACATGGACTGGGAGTCATGACACCACAGAGGAAGCATTGTCCAGCTACTGAGCATGTGCAGAAGAACTACTTACTATGGCTGTGTCATGCACAGTAGCAGCATCCACACCTTTCCTCTGTCTTCGTGGAGAAGGAGCTCAAGTGTTTCCAGAAAGTTGCATTTTCAACGGACACAGCATTTTCCAAAAGTTCCACTGTGGGAGCTGTATTCATAAAGTTGTGTTTTCAGTGGTTCCGACCACCATTGTTGTTTAAACGGACCTCCAAAATGCAAGAAAACATTTGCGGTTTCACTTGAATAGTTATTGTGTACACGTGGCCTCAGATCTAAACAAAGGTTTATTTTGACTGTGGGAGGAAGTCTATACATGGACAGGGAATGACATTCAAAGTCTTCTCCAGGCCAGTTCAGACTCAAACTCAAAAGGTTTTCACAATAAGGCAGGGAGCTGCACCACTGTACACAGACTTTTACCTATTGTGCCTTTAAATTCTTCTGTCGTTTACTTAGTAAAACAACTCTTAAAACATGTGAAAGCAGATGATGGGCCAGCATTACAATATAGGTAATAAGGTAAGTGGAGTAAATAAGCTACATTATAGTACACTATAGACATTCATACACTTTAGTTTTGTCGCCATCAGGTTTTCAGTGTACTGGGGAAAGATGGCAGGATGTGTGGGCGCCAGCAGGAGGCGGCATTGTTTAACAGGAGATGACGAGTGTGTTGATAGACTGCTGACTTGGCGGCCTCTCTAAAGGACCGCAGGATGACAGAATCTCACAAGCAGCCAGTTCATGATAGAGAGCGTTGAGTACCTCCAGAATGTGGGCTTTGCCTGTGGAAAAAGCAGGAGACGATCTTGTTGACAACATTTCACCGTTACGCTTCACTGCTGTTGTAACCGAGCCTGCAGGCTCCACTGACCGTGCTGTGGGTCGCTGCAGGACTCCAACGTGCTGAGCAAAATCTTCCCGAGTGCCCTCCGCGACACGTTCTGAAACGAGACAAAACTGACCTCAGATTGCTATCAGGCACTTTTGCAGGTACCTCGATGGCAAATGGTGACTCCGAGAAACTCTCTCATACATGGTCTGGACAAATGGTCTTCATTGTCATGTTGTCATACATTTCATGCTTGTCTTCAAAATGTGTCAAAAGTGTCAAAATCATTACAAAGTTTTTGTTTTGTTTTTCCTTTATGGCTTCTCCAGACTGTACAAGATAAGACACACTTGAGTTGATAAACTTGGGTATGAAAACATGTTTTACTGCATGATGGCACTGGGTCTGAGGTGCAGGGACATACAGTAACAATGGATAGACTAGAAAATTCCCGCGGAAATTTTATTGTGCCTGCCACCTGCCGCCCCCTGCTGCCGAGCGAGGCTCCGGCGGGGTCAAAAGTACGTGGAAACCATGTCATTAGCTAGTGATTCTTGATCGCAGCGCTACCACGAGGCCACCCTCCACATTTCAGCTCATTTGAACAAACTTGTTAGCATGCGATGCTAACACCTGCGATTTAAGTATGTGGAAACCATGTCATTAGCTAGTGATTCTCGATCGCAGCGCTACCACAAGGCCACCCTCCACATTTCAGCTCATTTGAACAAACTTGTTAGCATGCGATGCTAACAACTGCGATTTAAGTATGTGGAAACCATGTCATTAGCTAGTGATTCTCGATCGCAGCGCCACCACGAGGCCACCCTCCAAATTTCAGCTCATGTGAACAAACGTGTTAGCATGTGATGCTAACAGCTAACAGCGATTTTAAGTACATGGAAACCATGTCATTAGCTAGTGATTCTCGATCGCAGCGCCACCGGGCGACGTCACTTCTCTCCTCTGGTGTATGTCCATAGGGGGGTTTTGAACTGCTTTTGGTCTGACCTGTCACCTAGGACCTGTTTGCCTTGGGGGGCTTATAGCCCCCCGACAGCATAGCTCCGAGGATCATTCAGGTGCTCAAACTCCCCCACCACGATAAGGTAGCAGTTCAAGGGGGGACACCATCTGACGTTTTACAAAGCAAGTCGCATTCACATAAACTCATTCTAGAAATGGTCCTTTAACAGAGACACACAGGAAGCAGAAGCTAAAGACTAGCGTCCATGTTTCGTTGTTCTCCTAGCACATGCTTTGGTATGGCTCGGTTGGTAGAGCGGTCATCTCCCAATCTGAAGGTTGCAGGTTTGATCCCATCTCTGCCTGCCCACATGGTGAAGTGTCCTTCGGCAAGACACTGAACCTTAAACTGCCTGTGAGAGTGAGTGGTTAGTGGTGGTCGGAGGGCCCGATGGTGCAAAATGGCAGCCTGGCCTCCGTCAATCTGCCCCAGGGCAGTTGTGGCTACAGACGTAGTTTACCACCATCCAGTATGGAATAAATGAATAATGCAATGTAATGGAAAGCATCTTTGAGTGTCTAGAAAAGCACCATATAAAACCAATGCATAATTATTATTATGGTCGAGACCCAGGACAGACTTCCTTCTCTCTGATAACCTCCATTTGGAATGTAGTTTCTTGTGATCCGCCATCTTGTTTTGTAGTTCCATCACACATCTCACACACACTCCCTCCACCTCTCTCTCTCTCTCTCTCTCCACACCTACACACCAAGCGGTATATAGGTAGTTAGAATCTGTATTTATTTGTTTCCATTGTAAATAAATATAATTTTTGGAATCATACTGCTGTGTTATTAATGAGCATAAAGGTGAAAAAATGTTGACTTCTGTGTCAAGAACTACAAAATCCTTCAAGCGTTACTGTTAATTCTGGTAATTGTAATTAATGTAACTATTGATTCAAATTTCTGATTAACTGTTTAGTATATCTTATGAGACTGATAGAACTGAATTGGCTATCATTTCCTGTTACGACAGGTGGAGCTCCGAGGTTCTGATACAGATCAGATTAAATGTTCAATAACGTAATTAATCTTTGATATTATTGATCATTATCGATAGCCAAACACAACATAAATGGTTGCCCGTGTGAGGAGGGACCGCACCAAGTAAATGGTGCCAAGTGATCCTTATGAGGTAACAAATGCCTACAGAGGGGACCCTAGTACCCTTGGTTACCACACTCTATTGTGCATTCTAAGCTTTTGTTTTCTTTATTATGCAAACCAATTCTGTTGTTGTTGCAAACCTATTTCTGTTGCTGCTGGAACTGTGAATTTCCCCACGGGGATAAATAAAGTATCTATCTAATCTATTATAATCTTAATGTGTATTATGGATTAAAATGAGTATTTGTGGTCAAACTGCATGTGGCCTCAAGACCCAGAAACAAATTGAACAGCCCCAAAAGAATCTTGTTTTTACTAGTTAACAATATTTTTTTTTATAGTTCAATTTGAACAATTAAGTTCTTTCAATGTCATACAAGTACACTAAGTATCTGCTAAATGAGAGAAGCGCATCTCCCCGTCATTGGTAAATGTATTTCACTTATATGGCACATCATAGCTGTGTGAGCAGCCTAAAGCACTTTACATAGCTCATCACATTCACCCATTCACACCATTGAAGGCTGCAGCCATGCAAGCCTATGAGCAGTTTGGAGTTCAGTGTCTTGCCCATAGACACTTCAGTATGTAAGCAGGCAGAGATGGTAGAGATGGGAATCGAACATGCAACTTTACATTGGAAGACAACCACTCTACCAACCGAGCTAAGCTCCAACTATTGGGGTATAGCTCACATTGACTCACGTGCAGAAAACGTATTGACTGTGATGTGCATTTCAGAACTCTGTCTAAATAGAACAGAAAAGGTACATTTTCGGAGTTTACAAGGAAACTGATATTGCACTTTGGAAGCCGTTCTCAAAAAGTATAGTTATAAGAGACTGCTAAAACCATTATCATTCAAACAAAAAGCAAAAAACACTGCAGAACTTTATAATTTTTGAAAATAGTTTGGCTTCACAGGCATCTTCTCTTTACTGTAGTACTCCTTGACCTCTGACCTCTTGAGAGCTGATCCAAGGGTTTTTTTCCCTTCTTCCATATCTTTTTAGCTTTGGTTACAGTTTTAAAGAATTTTGGGCCATTTCATCTGAACAACCGTCAATCTTCGTGACTTTACTATATGGTTTCCTCTTTTGAATCAACTTCTTACTGAGGAACGTTTATCACATTCATTTCAAAAGGTTTGCACAAAGAAATGCTTCATAACCAGCATGTGCAACAGTTAGTTATTGTCAGCAAGCCCAGCAGGAAGCAAATCAGGACTGCTGGGTTGGTTAATGTTCCATTAATCTACAACCCCTAAGGGTATTTTCTATGTGGAATACCAAAAAATGGATCGATCTGGCTCATGATGTTGTATTGCAACTGTGGGATTGATATAATAGACACGATTCAACACTGCAGAACAGACCTTCATATGGAGGTCTGAGTTTAAGAATCCAAATCAGTTCTATAATTGCTTCTCTCAAATCTAACCAGCATAAACGCATTCTAGCACAGTATGTGAGTATCTTTCAACTGACAGCTCAGCAGAAGGACTTTCATCATTCTGGATTCTGGTTTTCAAGCTTGACTATCAGCTATTTTCCTGGTGTTCATTGTACAGACTATCAAGATGGAATGACTGGAAGAAAAAGTCATTCTGACACAACATGAGACCACAAATCTTCTCAGGAATGTAGGAACATGGTGGACACTCAAAGTGTGACGAACCAGGTCTCTGAGCTGCTGAAGGAGCTGCAGGATGTCCACAAGCTTCTCCTCCACCAACGAGAGACGGACCCTCTCTGTCTCCAGCATCTGTAGCTCCATCTGAAGCAGCTCCGTCTCCATAGCCTTCTGTTGCAGCTCCTGCATCAACGAATCACTAATCTGGAACACACAACATACAACCCAGTCAAAACTAAACAGCATTGTTCTTTAGATGATTTATCTGACACAGGTCTGAACAGATCCTCTGGACACACTGTGGCCCTGACTGTACAAAGCAGTCTGGCTCCGGCCAATCCCGGCTTGGCAGCTCGGGTCGGGGCCTGGGGCTCTGCGCCCTCTATCCTTCTCTTGTGGGCCCCTCTTGCCCGGGGGGGGGGGGGGGTCTTCTCAGCACTCTCCAGCTGGTGCCTTCCGGGTTGGAGCGTGGCTCTCCGGGGTGGTTTGTCGGGGCCACCCTGGGTCCGAGGGGCCGCCAGGTGCCGGAGTGGCGGCGTCTGGCCCAGGGTGGTAATGCAGGCCCCCCCACAACACTTACAACCACACCCAGTGGACACACACACCTCA